>NC_090646.1:245396957-245996957 GCF_040937935.1 Hyperolius riggenbachi
AGGGATTCCCCCCCCCCCTCCTTTTCTCCCCACCAACAGACCTTTCTGTTGGTAGGGTCTGATCGCCCCCTAGATGTTTATTTATTTTTTTTATAAATATTTGTTTTATTATTTTTTTAAATAAATATGCCTATTTTTTTTTTCTATTTTTATACTACCCCCTCCCGCCCACCGCCAGCCTATGACAGCCAATCACTTCCCTGCTTCTGGAGGGGTCAGCCGTGTCACACGGTTGTCCCCAGTACAGCGATGCCTTACATCACAGCACTGTACAGCAATAAAAGACAGCAGTTTCGTCATCTAACAGTCTAACAGCTGGGCGACTGAAGGTGGAGTGGAGCTGCGCCATCAGAGTGGGGATGTGCGTGCATTGGCGCTCACGATCGCCCGCAAACCACACCCCAAAGACCTTACTACTAATGGCATTAGGCGGTCCTGGGGCCGCCACCGAGTCCACGTTTAGTAATTATGGCAAATTCTATATCTGCGTTTAAGGGGGGATTAGGTGCTTTTCTTGCAATGAAAGACATCCATGGCTATAATTACTAGGTTATTCCCAGTGGTGTTGATGCAGGGATTTTATCTGGTGGCATCTGGAGTCGGGAAGGAATTTTTTTCCCCTTTTGGGGCTAATTGGACCAAGCCTTGTAAGGGTTTTTCGCCTTCCTCTGGATCAACAGGGATATGTGAGGGAGCAGGCTAGTGTTGTACTTTATTCTCCAGTTGAACTCGATGGATGGATGTCTTTTTTCAACCCAAACAACTATGTTACTATGTTACTATATGGAGGGAAGGAGATCTTACTACCTGTTAAGAATAGGATTCTTCACAGAAACATTAGTTAAAATATAGAATAGCTAAACAATCAAAGTAGTTAAGGCACATTCCATATTTTTATAAGGGGCTTGGCTACTTTCGAAGGACATCTGTGCCAGAAATGTTGCAGAGGAAGCAGATGCTCCCTGCCAGTGATCCGTTTGTGGTCATAAATAATGCGCTCCTGGCAAGGCTGTTGGGCCACCAGCTGCTGCCTAGTTTGTGGACTGTGCCCCCTTCTGCAGACTGATGAACAGTGTTGCTCCACAATGGCGGATCCCCAGCCACCATTATTTTGCCAGGAATGCTATCCCTGCCCTTCACCAGCACATTGTGGAGTGTGTCGGCCGGTCTATGGATCACGCTGTCGGTGGCAAGGTGAACTTCACTATGGATGGCTGGGGCAGCAGGCATGGGCAGGAAAAGTATCTAACTTTTACTGCCCATTGGGTCACCCTCCATGGTGCTGCTGAGGAGGGTGCAAGATCTGGGGCATCTCAGCTGGTGGTGCCGCCATGTGGGTTGAAGGGGAGGCCTGTTCCACTTCCCTCTGCTACCTGTTCTGACCAAGGCCAGTCTGCCATTGCTGAGCCTCCCAGCAAGTGGTCCCGCTCCTACACTGGTCTGCAGCACCATCGATGCCAAGCAGTGCTGAAACTGGAATGAGAACAGGCAAACCGTATCTGCAATCCTTGCAGCCTTACACGATCAGATTCGGCAGTGGCTGACCCCCCCAAAATTGGACACAGGTGTAGTGGTGTCTGATAATGGTGCCAACATGCTGGCCGCCATTTCGGAAGGTGGCTATACCCACTTACCTTGCTTGGCCCACGTCTTCAACCTTGTAGTCCAGAAGTTTTTACGGAGTTTTGATGGGTTGAAGGTCGCTGTGGCCTCAGCGCAAAAAAGTGTCAGCCCACATCCATTGCTCGGCAACTGCCACCACGGCCTTGAAACTGCTGCAGCGCCGCCATAGCCTGCCGCAGCATAGGCTTATTTCCGATTGTCCGACGCGGTGGAACTCCACCCTCCACATGCTGGAGAGGTTGTGGGAGCAGCGCATGGCGGTCAGGCTATACCTGTCTCAGACATCTTCCACCAGAACAGCGTCACTAGAATACATTACTGGGGACCAGTGGCAGCTGATTGGACAGGTGTGCAAAGTGTTGGAGCCATTTGAGTAGGCAACAAAAGTGATCAGTGAGGAGCACTGCAGCATATCAGAGGTGCTCCCTCTTGTCTTCATGCTGGACAAGGCTCTTGACAAACTGCTCGAACAGGGGAAGGAAGCCCTACTGAACAGTGGTCAGTCAAGTGGGGGAGTGAGTGAGCATGCTCCAGTCCGGGATGAGGAGGCAGAGCTTGTGGAAGCGGAAGAGCCCATTGTCCGGGGGTGGGAAGAAGATTCAGATGATGTGGAGCTGGAGCATGATGACAGTTCTGACAGCTAGGAAGAGGTGATAAATGGCAGACATCTCTTCCCTATGGCTGCACATATGCTCCAGTGCCTCCTTAAGGACCCCGGATTAAAACTTTAAAATCAAGGCTTGACATGTGAGTGGCCTCCATCTTAGATCCCCGGTGCAAGGGGAAAATGCGGCAGTTCATACCCCCCTCCCAAGCAGAAGCCAGGATGAGCCACATCCAAGATGCCCTTCTTCGTTGGGTAGAAGATGCATTTCCTGCGCCTGTATCACGGGCCCAAGCTACCAATCCTCATCACACTCAGCAAAGGTCTGGTGGTCCCACTCCCAGCAGCAGCACCAATAGCCAATCTGTGAACCTGCTGAGTATGCTGTAGGAATTTTACCAGCCAATGCCAGATACTCCTTCTAGCAGCAGCACCACCAGCGGACAAAGTGGTCACCGCAAGCGGCTGGCCCGTATGGTGAATGATTACTTGGGGTCGGCCAGTGCTCCAGACAATATGGAGAGTAATGATGACCCCATGGAGTATTGGACAAAACAACTGGATACCTGGCCTGAACTCGCTCAGTATGCACTGGAGATTCTTGCATGCCCTGCCACCAGTGTTCTTTCTGAGCGAGTATTTAGCGCTGCAGGTGGAGTGGTCACTGACCAACAGACCCGTCTGTCCACAGACAATGTGGACATACTAACGTTCATAAAAATGAACGAGTCATGGATCAGTGACAATTACAAGGCCCCTCTCACTGATTCATAAGATAATGATACAATACAATAATTAGATGACTACAATAATTGGCCTACGACAACTCCTGCTGCTGCAAACAAAACATTTTTATGACTGCCGTGGAACCACCTCTAGGTTCCATGGTCTACGACAACTCCTGCTGCTGTAAACAAATTTTTTTTATGACTTCCATGGAACCACCTCTAGGTCCCATGGCCTACGACAACTCCTGCTGCTCCAAAAAAAAAAAAAAAAAACCGGTGGAACAGCCACTAGGTCCCATGGCATACGATGTTTAAAAAAAGAGGTTTCAAATGAGATTACTGAAATTGTAAATTCCGCCGGAATGTAACGGTTATGGAATTTCGTTCTGACGGAATTCAGGATTTCCGTGGAATCGGAAATTGCACTTTCCGATCATCCCTATTTAAGAGGTTGTACTTGATTGAACATGTATTTTTCCAACCCAGATAAGAATGAAGCTATAATTACTGCTTTTTATTAGAGCCAGCTTCCTTGGTATCCATCAGCTTATAAAATGGAAATAAACACAAAGTACTTATAGCTACAAAAATGTATCTTGTCTTGTGCTTGTATAAAGCAATGAAAAATGTGCTAAATTCTTCTTTGATCTAGAACTTCAGGTCTTTATGTACTGGGGTGTGTTAGAACCATTTGTTACTGTTACTTCCTGTAAATTCTGACACAAAGAAGATTAACAGGAAGAAAGTGAAAATGTTCCTGCAGAAACACAGAGGGCAATAAAAACTTGCCAGCTTTTTTAATCGTTCTCTAAAGTCTCCATATACCATCCGGGAACTTTTTGTTGAGATTTCTCCTCATTTTCTCTTTTTTATGACACCGATGAGAGAAACAGAAAGTGAGTTAAGTTTCTCTAAATTTTGTCCCAAATATCATTTTGGTGTGATAAGTTACATAGTTACATAGTTATTTGGGTTGAAAAAAGACATACGTCCATCGAGTTCAACCAGAAAACAAAGTACAACACCAGCCTGCTCCCTCACATATCCCTGTTGATCCAGAGGAAGGTAAAACAAGGCATGGTCCAATTAGCCCCAAAAGGTAAAAAATTCCTTCCCGTCTCCAGATGGCAATCAGATAAAATCCCTGGATCAACATTATTGGACATTACCTAGTAATTGTAGCCATGGATGTCTTTCAACCCAAGGAAATCATCTAAGCAGGTACAGAATTTGCCATAACTACTTCTATTGGGAATGCATTCCACATCTTAATCACTCTTACTGCAAAGAACCCTTTCCTAAATAAATAGCTAAAACGTTTTTCCTCCATGCACAGATCATGTAGCAATAAAGTGATTGGCAAATAAATGGGAGGAGCATGATGTGAAAATTATTCTGTTTTTAAAGAGGAAATAACCTGTGGTAGGGAAGTGGTTAATATTTGTTTTACATTATTGGGCAATTATAGGTGTACACTGACAGCTGTACTGTGTGTATACATGCAAGTCATTCAGATGTATTTGCCAAATACTATTATTGTCTAAAGGTGGCCATTAACAATACAATCTGAAACGATGGATTGCTATGGCAGAAAAAATTTGGTTGCTGTGGTCATGGTCACAATGAAGCACAATTTATTTTTTGACATATCTGAAAAATTATAGCTAGTTGCAAACTAAAGTGTGAAGGTAACTGCTAAATATATATAATAGAAATACAGAGGGGCTGCAGCACACAACAAGAAAGCAGTGACAGAGGCTCTTGGTTACGCTTTAAAGTGAACCTGAACCGAGTAAAATTATTTAAAATTAACACATGATGCACCTGTAAATGAATATTGCATACTTTGCTCGCCATCAGTTCCTCTCAGAAGCCCATCATTTTCTTCTAGCAACGATCCCTTCCAGTTCTGACAAAATTTTGTCAGAACTGAAATATATAAGTTGCTGTCAGTTATATATCAGTTTCTGGCAGTTATAACTGAAAGAACAACTGATGAGCAAGGTATTCATATTTCCATGTTTCCTTATGACTCAAATGGGCGATTAACGTGTTTAAGCTCACCAAGTTGTGTGCTGCAGCCCCTCTGTATGTATATATTTCTTGTGGGGACTTGGGATCTCCAGGCTGCGTGCATGCTTTGCATAGAATTGCATAGAATCCCTTGGTATATATCTATATATATATATCTATATCTATCTATCTATCTATCTATCTATCTATATATATATATATATATATATATATATATATGTATTTACGAATGTCTCACTCAGGGTAGCCTTGACAAAGTACATTTGTGAATTCACACAGCGTAGACAGAGGTCTGCTTTCTCTGCGTTACGACATATTCTATCCTGTATTGTTATAGAAATGTGTGTGGAGGATAATCTGTAATGGAAACAAAAAGTAGCTATGTAATTTTAAAAGACTGCAGTGGAATGTATTATTCTCCGTCGCCTCTTCAGCAGAAGGTGTGTTAGTTGCAATCACAGTGTAAAATTGTTCTTACAAATCATGATCTTTATTCTTGGTGGAGTGGGAGGAGGGACACTGTGATTCCATAGCTGTATTGTTTTTGTTCTTGTGGTAGAACGGGATAACTTGCTGTACAGCATAAATGAGGCAGGTTCTTTGTATGATAATACACGGTGTGATGTTCTGATGACTGAAGTACATAAAGTAGATCCCCATTACCTGCTGCTGAATTCAAAGTGGCAGCATTATGCCTAACTTTGTTATCACAGGACGACCAGCTGCTACGTCTTCTATATAATTAGCGCAAGTCAATTAGCTGTTCGGTTTGTCAAACTTGCGTTCCTTTCGATGCTGACAACCTTGTCCATGCTTGTTCATGAATCTGATAAAAGGAACACAAAGGAATAGTCATGAATCTCAATGCTCTTCTGGAAAGATGATCCTCAGCCTTCCCCTTCCTTTATATGATTAAGGCACTTGCCTGTCTTAATTATCATGTAATAATTACGTGTGGATTAATTATGGATGTGCACTCCGCATAGGCTGCTTTGATGATTGCACGTCTATTTTTGCTGGTAAAGACACTGACACCTTTAATAATGGTATAACCAGTGTTAGCCTTATGCCAGGATGAATGGATCTATGTAGTACGATTATCTGGTAATGAGCTGTACTCCTGTGCATAAAGCATCAGTTAATGTAACAGTATTGTCTGTAACTGGACCTCCAGATTAAATGAGATGGAATTGTTTTGTGCTTCAGTAAGTAAGCATCTATTTGAAATATCTGAAATGTTAGCTAGGTACAACAAAATGTAAAAGATATCAAATGCAATTGGCACTCAGTTACTTAAAGGACCACTATTGCGAAAATGCTAAAATTTAAGATACATGTAAACACATGCAAATGAGAAGTACGTTTCGTACAGAGTAAAATGAGCCATACATAACTTTTTTCCTATGCTGCTGTCACTTACAGCAGGTACTAGAAATCTGACAGGACTGACAGGTTTTGGACTAGCCCATCTCTTCATGGGGGTTTCTCAGGGTTTTCTTTATTTTCAAAAGCACTTAGTAAATGGCAGTTGCTCCATCCAACTGCCAAAAAAGTGTGCATTGATCAGGGAGGGCAGCATCTTTGTATACATTTTTTGCAGATTATGTTTTTATAAATAATAAAGGCCATGGTGGGAATCCCTATGAGGAGATGGACTAGTCCAAAACCTGTTGGTAATGTCAGATTTCTGCTACCTATTATAAGTGACAGCAGCATAGGGAAAAAGTAATTTATGGTACATTTTACTCAGGAAGAAATGAATTCTCATTTGTATGTGTTTACATGTATTTTACATTTTAGCATTTTCACGATAGTGGTCCTTTAAATGAAATATAAATATATAGCCTGGCTTGGATTCTCCTTACAAACCCAGCAGATTTCAGCTGTCATTTTTCAATGAAGGTTGCTAAACTGGTTGTTCATATTTTCTTTAAAAATGAAGCTGAAGTCTGGATGACCTTTTTAAAGAAGGCTATTTTTATCTTCTTCTCTCAGCCAGTATTATATGCTACTCTTTACATCTGTGATATGTGATTCTTGAGATATCCTCACTTCCTCCATTGTTTATTTTGCTAGCAGTTGGTAATAGCTGCTGCTCCCTGCACTGCATGCAGCCCACAGTGGGAGATTATACAGATGCTGTATTAGCACCTGAGTGGGCCCTCACTGATTGACTCCCCCTTTTTCTTGTCATTTCGGAAATTGAAATTAATCTACCTAATGTGGCCTATAATGTACTTTGCTTCTAGAAATTATCTGGTAAACCTTTTTCTATTCAGTGCACTTCTCTCTGGGAAAGTAGGGACAAATAGTTGCCTGGGTTTCAATATTTAAGTAGGTTGTTTACACGTTTTATTTGCTTTGTTAAAAAATATGTGTACTATAAAATTTTAATGATTCATATCGTCATATATAAAGGAGTTTTAACAAGAAGCTATATTTTTGCCAGTTGTTTTATATTATTACATGAATTGACGGTTTGGCATATAAAAACTCTTTTTGGTGTTTTGCCACTTTTCCAGATGTTATAGGTATGTGGGTGCTACAGGCAATGATCAATATTAGATTTCTTTGTGCTAAAACAACCCAGTTCAGATTAGCTGTGTTCCTTAAAGAGAATCTGTATTGTTAAAATCGCACAAAAGTAAACATACCAGTGCGTTAGGGGACATCTCCTATTAGATTCTGACACAATTTCACCGCTCCCCGCCGCATTAAAAGTGGTTAAAAACAGTTTTAAAAAGTATGTTTATAAACAAACAAAATGGCCACCAAAACAGGAAGTAGGTTGATGTACAGTATGTCCACACATAGAAAATACATCCATACACAAGCAGGCTGTATACAGCCTTCCTTTTGAATCTCAAGAGATCATTTGTGTGTTTCTTTCCCCCTGCAGCTATCTTCCACTGAAGTGTCAGGCTATTTCTTCCTGCAGAGTGCAGACAGCTTTGCCCTTGTCTGTAATTCTTCAGTATGTGAAAGCCCAGCCAGCTCAGAGGACGATTTACCCAGCTTGTAAAAGATAAGAGAGAAGCTGCTCTAATCTAAATAACACACAGGCAGTGTGCATAGAGGGGCCTGGAAGGGGGAGTTCATAGCAGAACCACAACACTGAAGAACTTGGCAGCCTTCCAGACACAGGCTGACAAGTCTGACAAGAGAGAGATAAGTTGATTTATTACAGAGACTGTGATAGTACAAAGTGCTGCAGTAAGCCAGAACACATTAGAATAGCTTTTGGAACTTGTAGGATGATAAAAAACAGGATGCAATTTTTGTTACGGAGTCTCTTTAAGTGTTCCTCTATTCTCCAGTCTTAGTATTTAATTAGTTAGTCCCTTGATTTCATCAGTAGTGGCATGTTTGGTACAAAAAAACAAACGTGTTCTGAAGTTGTCCACAGACACAGGATCTCCACACATGCTGCTTTCTGAGTAGAGTGGGGATGACTGTTGCCATTATCCACTGCAGGGGACAATCTGGCTTTATATCAAAGTTCTGGATGGTAAACATGGATCTGTAGCAAAAAAAACAAAGCCCATAGGAAGACTAAATATTCTACACCTGTGCCATCATATTGTAAATTATCCCAGTGAAAGCTCTGTTCTCCTAAACAAAGCTGCAGAACTGTACTTTTATCTGGTAGTTAACTTTCTACTTAGCTTCCAAGCTACATGAGTCAACAAGGCTTTTGTCATGGTGCCCATGCAAAGAATTCAAATAAAACCACTCAAATTCCATGGACCGTTCTAAACACACACTAGGTATCTCTAGCTCACAGCTTGGAGTAGATTAACGTACCAAAAAGACACACATAGGCATTCTACTTTGACACATCATTTGGTTCCTCCACAGTTTTTTGTCGTTCCTGTATTTTATTTTTCTTGTAAATAAATGCAACTCTACAGTACAGATGACTAAGCTAATGCACTGCATTGTAAGAGTTAACATGAATTTGAATGAATGGATGGCTATGCTCAGGAAGTAGAAATTCCCTTGATAGATTTGCTGCAATGAAAGCCAATAAACAAAGCCATAAGACTATTTATCTATTGGTATTCAACCAAAACTCTATCTACATAGCGAGTCCCAGCACATTTTTTCACCGCCAAGGCAAATAGCAAGCATTTAAATAAAGATTTTTTTGTAGTCAAATGACCTTTGACATCTTAAATAAAATAGATCCATTAACACTTATGTTCCACAGTAGAAAGTATTTAAGCTTTCCACAGCTTGTGAGTTCAGAGAAATTGCCGGAATTGGCTGCACGTCAGTCGGCCTGCTTATTAGCTGCGGAGAAAGCTGTCAGGCAGGCATTACCAGAGCAGTATAAAAACTTCCATCCATTCTTACCATCTAATTACACCATATTAATTTCCATGATTATTTTATTATTTTACATCTGTTCATTTCATTCATATGATTTTCCTTTTCTTTTCTTTTGTTTTCCCTTTTTTGTTTTGTTTTTCTTTTAAGGCCCAATTTATCCTCTTTCACCCAGAACTCATGAGCAGAAAACAGAGAAGGAAATTGGATATCCTTGTAAGTTATTTTATGTTTTTTAGTTTTTATGTTTTTGCTTTATTTCTCTGTTAGTAACTATTAATAAGATAGAGTGATGAGAGACTGCACCTGGTGAAGTCATTTTCAGAGTATATCAAAATACAAGTAAAGTGCTCTGTTATTTATTTTCTTTCTATTCATCTTCTGTTGATGTAATTTATTTTCTCATGCAAAACAACAATTCCACTTTTGTTCTTTTCATCCTAATGAACAGCAAAAGAAACCAAGGACAATCAGTCATGTGTACAGGGTGAGCTTGCAGAAGGTTGGGACAAGTTCAAGTAGTTTAGCTTTGTCATCAGTAATAGGGCTCATTTAAATCTGCTGCTTGCAAATTTTGTGTGGGTGCAGAGTTACCAACATGCTGATGTTTTGGCTTTGTGATTTGTTTTCTCTCTTTGGTATTTGGGCACTACTCATCCATTTATACCCTTATAGGTAATGCTCGCTACAACCCTAATCCATCTCCATAATGGTAAAAAAAATTTGGTGCCTAACCCTAACCTCCTCTTCCTAACGTTAACGCCTTTCTTGACACCAACCCTTATCCTTTATCCGAATGTCTAACCCTAACCTCCTCACCAACGTTTTTTTTCTATTTCTGACAACTAACTCTAATTTTCAATTCCTGATCCTACACCTCACCTCTGGTCCTAACCTCCATCTATCCCTCCCAATAGTGCTAACTCTTTCATGAAATTCCTAATCCTAACCACTAACCCAAGCATGAAGGGCAGAAACTTTCTATGCACTAGCATTGGCAAAGATTTTGTGAAGCACCAGTGCCCAAACTAAGCACCTCAATTAACAGCAAGCAACCTTGTAAATAAGCAGCCAGGTTCAGCTATTTTATGGCTAAGCTCTAGTACCCTAAACAAGAACTGCTTCTTGGTAACCAGCAGCTATGTTAAAGCTAAATGCCAGTGCACAAATTAACCACAACAACACCACCTGTTTTGTCAGTAATGTACCAACATGTTTCAATATTTCCCTTCACAATCAAGTATATCAATATATATTTGTCTCTGAAAATGGCAATGATGAACCACAGAAGTTGTCCCACTAAATCCCAACTAGCCCTGAAAGTGAACAAGGCAAACTCTAATAGCAATCAGGATGATACGTGAATATGGTGTTATCAAGCAATGTGATGTGCTCATCATTGGGCCAAGACACAGCTCTCTTTCTGCTGAAATAGAGGAAGCGCTCACATACAGTCAAAAGTGGCCCTGGGAAAAAATGGCGCACAGTTGTGAACGATAGGGAGCAGGAATGACACTGATTTCTTCTACCAGATGCTGCATGCTACAGGTGCCTGGCATCAGTCCATGCCCACAGGGCCCGGAACAGGAAAAATAGCAACTTTGTGGTGCACCATTGACAAGCACGGTAAACATAATTTACTGTTTTGAAGTGCCCTGCTCCATCATTTCTGCCCTGCACTTAAATAGCGGCTGTGTGCCAAAATGTTGCACTTCAAAACGGTAAATTACGTTTACCGTGCTTGTCAATGGTGTGCCAGAAAGTTTCCATTGCGGTATGTGCCATTTTTTCCTGCTCCGAAAGCGCTCTGCAAGTTCAGGCTTTTTGGAAAAGTATTCACAAACTTATTTCTTAACTAATGCAATTATTGGTTGCTGTAACGGAAGGATTTGCAAAAAAAAACAAAAAACAAAACAAAAAAAAACAGAACTGTTTCATAATCTTATTTTTTTCCTTTTGTGCAGAACTATATTAAGTACAGAACAAAATCTCTAAAGCTGCAAGCTGTTTGTCTCAGCTTTCAACAGATATAGCAAGTGTGCTGATCTCTCCCTGATACCTACAGTATAGTGTTGTCTGGCTGACTTTGAATATGAAGGAATAAATCTGTATTACGGATTCCATACTGTGAATTAGGTGCTTATGAGGAACAAAGCCCATAAAAACATGAGGATAGTAAATCTTGTGCAGTAGAAAAACTTCTTGGACTAGATAGCTAAAAAAAATATTTCTGCAGCCATATCTGGGTCATCCCCGATCACAGAGAAGATTATTGAGCAATGGTACACTTGATCCAACCCACTAATCATTTTCACCATTAGTGATTAGAGGGGGATGCCAAAACAATTGCACACATGTGTAACTTTTTTACCAACCAAGTTCCCAGATGATCTTGTTACATTGAACTGCATAACATGTGCACAGCTGATTGACATTTAATAAGAAAATAGGATTTTAATGGATGATAAAAAGAACAGATTGAATAGATCATTTGTTTATAGGCAGTCACTGGCTGCCCTGAAATATTGGTAATATAATAATAATGTAACTGCAGTCCCTTGCAACATTTCTGTAATATTTCCAGGCTGTTTGAGAAAGAGAGGTTCAGGCATGGTACTGCAATAGCACAAACACTACTAAATTACTTACCTTGCCACTTTCCTGGTGGTGGTCAGTAACATTTTCATGTGCTGGCAGTGCAAATACATTGTACTGGGCATTACACAAACTGTGTAACACACTGATCCAGTGCAGGTAACATACTTACATACTTTACTGCTGTACTATTCTGCAATGCTTCGCACATAAAATGTAGCTGCACTTGTTATTGGGGGAACCAGTCCACATGCTTGCTATGGGAGGGAGAAGGACATTATGGCTGCTACACTTCTTATTAGGTGAAGCTAGGCACAGTAGCTACACCTTCCATAAGGAGTATATGGTGTGATGGTAGCGATAATTGTTATAGGGGTGAGGGGGAATATTAAAATGTGCCAGAGATGATGTAATAAGCAGCTTTTATACTTACCTGGAACTTTCTCCAGCCCCATGCCAGCCATGGGCGCCATTACTGGTCTTCTGAGTCCCTCCATTCCTCTGTTGTGTCCCTGGTATATTGCTCAGCTGCGGGTGCACACCTGTCACGCTTACTAGCTACTACAGTACTAGCTGCACAGGCACAGAACACTCCCAGTGACGGCAGCACGTCACAGCCATGCACGCATGGTATACCATGACTGGCCATGATGGAGCTATATACCGGTGGGGACAGTGGATGAATGGAGGGGCCCAGGAGAACGGCAATGGAGCCTATGGCCCGCATGGGGCTGAAGGAAGCCCCAGGTAAGTATAAAAGCTGCTTATTACATCATCTCTGGTTTCCTTTAATTGTTGGGTTATATAGCACAGGAGGTCAATGCTGCAGTCTCAGTCCATTGGTGCCTGCTTACATGTCTAAAGGACCATATAAATATTGCTATACAGATATACACAGTATTTTCTTTTTTAAGAAAAAGCCTTTTCATTCTCTCTAGTGCAGGACTAAGCAATGTAGCCAAGCTTGCTTTTTATGTGGCTTGACTTCAGTAATTTTGTTTTGAGATATCTAACACTAATGATATATGTTTTCAGTGTTTGGGAAAATAATGTTGCCATCATGCTTGCTTTTCCTTGTATTTGTTGTGCTGTGTTCAGCAGGCAGCAGGAAAGCTTTTACTGGGTTTGTGAAGCTGCTAGCTGTGGTAGGCCAGTCCATATCCCTGGCTTATCAATAGTCTGGTGTTCAGTGCAGCAATTCTCACTGCAGGGAGAGCTGTCCAAGGAAAATAAACAATATTATACTACATACAGTTTAGGGAAGGCTTTTAAATGTATCAGCACACGAATCTGGATTGAGCCAGCTGCCATTTCTACTGAAAGAGTTTAAGAAGGTTATGCAGAATAAGAGCCCTCTCATAAAATTCTCCAAGGGATGGCCATAAAAGAGCCATAAATGCTATTTAGATGACTTTCACTAAGCACTGGCCATCTACATGTTCTCCCTGTTGCACAGTGCATTCATTAGTGCTACTTGTGTCATATGTTTGGATCCTCCTCAAAATGAATGCTATGATTTTTTGTCAGCCCTGCTGCTTGATACAGCACCACACAGATGCTGTTTTATGTTTGTGCTATGGGATTTATGAAATACATTGACCATTAGATCCTCACAATAATTATACAGTATATTGTTTCACACTAAACAGCTTATGAAAACAGATAGATAGATAGATAGATAGATAGATAGATAGATAGATAGATAGATAGATAGATAGATAGATAGATAGACAGACAGACAGACAGACAGACAGACAGACAGACAGACAGACAGACAGACAGACAGATAGATAGATAGATAGATAGATAGATAGATAGATAGATAGATAGATAGATAGATAGATAGATAGAAGCTCAAGCACAAGAACACTACTTGTGGCATAATAGTTAGAGCAAGCTATATGGTATGTACATGCCTTGGAAAGGTTGGCTATACTATCTGCAAGTTTATTGGGGAGATTTATATTCATCAGTTATTCTTAGTTAAGCTGTATTGCAGGTTTATCTTTCCTCAACATTTCTGCAACTTGATTTTAAAGTGCAACCGAGGCAAATCTCTGAGTACACAATCACATGTTTAACTAAGAAGAGGGAAGCCACTGGATTCTAATGAGGCTTCCCTCGCTGTCCTCTGGTCCCGATGCTGCCGAGAGCAGAACCTTCAAAGATTACCAACAAGGGCTTGTCGGTAATCTGATTGGGGTCTAAAACCTCTTCTAGCACAAGTGCGGCTGTACAGCGCCTGCACAAGTACCTCTGTGCCTGGGCAGGAGGCTGAAACCGCTTGTGTACAGCTGCTCTCAATGGTCATGCTCATGCTAGAAGAGGAGCGTGGCCCCAATCAGCTGGAGTGGCAACCGGGGTCCAGATGACAGCGAGGGAAGCCTCATTAAGCTTGGGAGGCTTCGCTCCCCTTGGGTAAGTATGTGTTTCTGAAACGAAGCTTCTGCTTGGGTTCTCTTTAAGCACAGTTTCTACAGATATTTTGTAAATGGTAAACCAACACATTCTGCTTATACAGTATGTATTTAATCCACAGTTATCATAGTGTCTGGTATCTTAGAGAGCAGGATAGATTTTTTTAAAATGCAGATATTGTAATCTGAAGTTAGCTACTGCCGAGGGAGCATAGAGATTTGGAAAGGATGTATGGGTGGGGCTGCCCATCCAGCTTTCAATGGCACCAGGCTGGTTACATCAGCACAACTCCAGGAAGGTGAGTATGGGTATGCCAGGCAGGAGAGTGGGGATAGATGAAAGCCAGGTCAGGGAATTAGAGCAGCCATCACACTTGCAGTGAAGTTTGCATTAGGATGTGCTGGCTTGGTGGGGGTCAGAGGTTAGGACCTGTGTGTGTAGGCTTCCAACATGTAACTCTGGTCCTGCATACACTACTTTCTATGAAAAGTAGTGGTGATGGTGGTAGTGGTGTAGGAGAAGAGGGGGGAGGGTTGCTTGTGTCAGTGACATGTCCATGAGAGACATCACATAAGAGCTGTAACTAGATTCCAGTGCATTTTAGGGGAATTGCCTGAAAAAGCAGCTAGTCATTACTACTAGCCACTAATCAGGCTGACTAATCATTAGGTAGTAATTAGTAACAGGTTTTTCTAGCAACTAGTTGCTGCAGCTCATTGCTGGAAACAAGTCACAAATGTAGCATGTCATTGCTGAATTGGCTCTGCTGTGTATGTGTGTATGTGAACGTGTTTTGTTTTTTACTTTTTTTGCTTTAGTATGACTTCAAACACACCACATGTCACCAATGTTTTAATACAGGGCTTCTCAAATGTTTTGTACATGTGATTCTTATATGCTTCTCATATGCAAGTGTGCTTGCTTCACTGAGCATGACTGTGCTGGAAAAGACGATGGCTGGACTTCATTAAAAGAGTAACTATGGAAAAAATCCACCTTTATGACACTAATGACTTGGTTTGATTCCTTGGGCCATATGCAATTATCCTTTTCACCTGAGTTTTCTCCTAGGTGATATTTTAAAACTTGTCAATAAAATCCCTTGTAAACCACCAGCAAGCAAAAAAATACTCAAAATAATTTTGATAGTACTTTTTACCTACTTTTTGATACTTTTTTTCCAATGGAAAGTGCTAAAAAGTTATATTAAATCAAAGATAAAAAATGTTTCTCCTAGGAGAAAACTCAGGTGAAAAAGTGAATTGCATATGGCCCCTTGTTTGTTAATACAACAAGGTACAAAAAGTCCAGGTCAGCACACCTTTTTCAAGATACGAATTTTCTCAATTTATTGCTCCATCAGCACGTGAAAACTTGACAATTGTTTCGGGGCCACAGCGGGTCCCCTTCTTCAGAAAGTGCAAACAAAAAATACACCAATCAGTGCACATAAAATATATACTCTGCAAAGTGGGAAGCCACCCATGTCCATCAAAGACCAGCTCCTCCCCTCCATCCCTCTCATCACATGTAAACACTGTACAGTATAAATCATCATGCAGTAAATCTTATGTTACCTGTCTGCATAACAGTAGCGTGGCATCTGTCTCTCTAATATTGCAGCTAGCCACGCATAATCAGCCTGTCTATTAATGCCCACAGGAGCAGTGTCAACTTACCCCCGTGTGTCACTCAATGCCCAAAGGGGCGGAATTCCATCTCTATTCAAATCCAATAGGTCGCTGCTTCGCGCCACGGCCATTCCAGCCGTTACCGAGCGCTCTCAGTGTCCATTACTATGGTAACGGCATCACTTCCGCCGCCTATTCTCCCTCGTCGCATCACTTCCGCCGAGCGGTAGGAGCCTCCCACACCATGTAGCCATGGTAACCACTAACACGCTGCGTACCTACAGACGTCGCTCTGGACGTCATGGTGGATCACCCAGGCCTACCCACAGCGCCACCCACGTCACACCGTGGGCACTGGCCTGGGATCCACCGGCCAATCCTGGCTCTCTCCGCATAAAGTGTGGTCATCTCATTGTACGGTTGCCTCAGCAACCATAAACAATAAGCAACCACACACGGCCGCAGCACGGACGCAGTACAGGGAGGGCAGAGGCAACCCAAAACAGCGCGATGCGCATGCTAAACAAATAAGTGACACACCGGTGATGACACCAATCTCGTTACAGGGCAGTATAATGTAACTTCAATGGCTCTCTACAAGACCTACTGCGCGAGATGCAGAATCAGGCCAAATGCTGGAAGGGAAAAGGAAGGAAGGAGAGAACTGTGAAAGAGGAGAAACAAAGGAGGGGAGGGAGGAAAAGACGGGGGGGGGGGAAAGGGGAAGAGACAAGAGGGGGGAAATAGAAAAGATAAAGGAAGGGATGGGCGGAGAGGAAGGGAGGGAAAAGGGGGAAAGGAAAGAACAGAAGGACAATGTTGATCATGAGGGCAACAACAATTCCCAACAGACTATCAATGTGAATGTACTCCCAATGAGGCGGACCCCATCCCCCCCATCCCACATGTCAAAACCCAGAGATCAATTCAAACAACAAAAACAGCAAAGCATGAACAGCATGACAACACACTTGAACACATGAGCTGTCTACTCCCATAAGTTAATAGTCTTGTATTATCTATCATTAAGGAAACAGTTCAAGGAATTATATTGGTTCAGTCCTCTAGGAAAGACGGAATCCAGCGTATATATCCAATATGCCTCTTTTTGAAGTAACAGTCTGTCCCGATTGCCACCCCTCCGTGGTTTTTTGACACTGTCAATGACCAGTCCCTCAAGGTCACCAGTGCGATGACCCATATTGGCAAAATGCACCGCCACTGGTTTGTTTACATCTAGAGTTTTACCTTTCTGTAGCGCCTCAATGGCAAGTCGAATGTCACTCCTATGGTGTTGAAAGCGTACCTTAAAGGCATTCGTGGTCTTCCCCACGTATGCCAGTCCACAGGGGCACCGTAACATATATGTGCAGTATTCTGTATTACAGTTGTAATAATCCTTGAGATAGTATCTCTTTCCCCTCCTAGGGTCAGAAAAATATTTTCCAGTGATTAGAGAGTTGCATACATTACACTTATAACATTTGTAGCAGCCCTTCCTGTCTGAAAAAGTAAATGGAGGTTTTTCATATTTGTTCATGGGGTCGGCTTGTACCAATATGTCCTGTAAGCTTTTACTTGACCTGTATGAGAGTATGGGGGGTTCATGCAGGATTGGATTCAAGTCTGCATCAGATTGTAAAATGGTGAGGTTTTTGCCCACTGATTTCTTAAGAGTCATTGCCATTGGATTATAATCGTGGACCAGGGCTATATTATTTTTGGCTGATCTTTTCTCCCTACCCTCCATTATATCTGTGGCCCTTTGAAGGGCCTCAGTAAGTACATGCTCTGGGTACCCTCTCTCAAGGAACCGCTCTTTCATGACCTCCAGTTCACAAGAAACCTCCTCCTCCACATTACATATCCTCAACACTCTCAGAAATTGTGATATGGGAAGGCTGTTAATCAGATGTTTCGGATGGGCACTGTTATAGTGTAGCAAAGTATTACGATCAGTAGGTTTCCTATAGATGTTCGTACTCAGCCCTCCATCCTTCTTTGTAACCATTACATCCAGGAAGGGTACCCTCACATCTGACACCTCTGGATTGAACACTATCCCCTCAAATAATGAATTCAAGAATTTGATGAATGTCATAAGTTCATTGGATGTCCCTCTCCACAATAGGAACACGTCGTCAATGTACCTCGTCCAGAGGACCACATGGGCAAGGTACATTGGCGAGCAAAACACCCCTGTCTCCTCCAGAAAGCCAACAAACAAATTGGCAAATGCGGGCGCTGCTGAGCTACCCATCGCGGTCCCCCTGCACTGTCTATACCAGTCCCGTTCAAATCGGAAACAGTTCTCTGTGAGAATCAACTCCAAACCAGCAAGGATGAACTCCGCTGGTAAAAGTTTATTGTCCTGTTTGGATAAAAAGTGTCTCACAGCCCTCAACCCCTCATCATTGGGGATCGAGGTATACAAGGAACTGATATCCATTGTACACAGTAGAATCTCATCACTCACCTCCCCAACAGTGGTCAGCCTTTGCAGGAAGTGCCCCGTATCCTTGAGGTATGCTGGTAATGACTGTACCAGGGGTTGGAGATGGAAATCTACAAACCTCGCTAGTGGCTGTGTGGCGGAGTCCGTACCCGAGATAATAGGTCGAAATAGGTTGAAATGGGTGTTTTGCTCGCCAATGTACCTTGCCCATGTGGTCCTCTGGACGAGGTACATTGACGACGTGTTCCTATTGTGGAGAGGGACATCCAATGAACTTATGACATTCATCAAATTCTTGAATTCATTATTTGAGGGGATAGTGTTCAATCCAGAGGTGTCAGATGTGAGGGTACCCTTCCTGGATGTAATGGTTACAAAGAAGGATGGAGGGCTGAGTACGAACATCTATAGGAAACCTACTGATCGTAATACTTTGCTACACTATAACAGTGCCCATCCGAAACATCTGATTAACAGCCTTCCCATATCACAATTTCTGAGAGTGTTGAGGATATGTAATGTGGAGGAGGAGGTTTCTTGTGAACTGGAGGTCATGAAAGAGCGGTTCCTTGAGAGAGGGTACCCAGAGCATGTACTTACTGAGGCCCTTCAAAGGGCCACAGATATAATGGAGGGTAGGGAGAAAAGAACAGCCAAAAATAATATAGCCCTGGTCCACGATTATAATCCAATGGCAATGACTCTTAAGAAATCAGTGGGCAAAAACCTCACCATTTTACAATCTGATGCAGACTTGAATCCAATCCTGCATGAACCCCCTATACTCTCATACAGGTCAAGTAAAAGCTTACAGGACATATTGGTACAAGCCGACCCCATGAACAAATATGAAAAACCTCCATTTACTTTTTCAGACAGGAAGGGCTGCTACAAATGTTATAAGTGTAATGTATGCAACTCTCTAATCACTGGAAAATATTTTTCTGACCCTAGGAGTGGAAAGAGATACTATCTCAAGGATTATTACAACTGTAATACAGAATACTGCACATATATGTTACGGTGCCCCTGTGGACTGGCATACGTGGGGAAGACCACGAATGCCTTTAAGGTACGCTTTCAACACCATAGGAGTGACATTCGACTTGCCATTGAGGCGCTACAGAAAGGTAAAACTCTAGATGTAAACAAACCAGTGGCGGTGCATTTTGCCAATATGGGTCATCGCACTGGTGACCTTGAGGGACTGGTCATTGACAGTGTCAAAAAACCACGGAGGGGTGGCAATCGGGACAGACTGTTACTTCAAAAAGAGGCATATTGGATATATACGCTGGATTCCGTCTTTCCTAGAGGACTGAACCAATATAATTCCTTGAACTGTTTCCTTAATGATAGATAATACAAGACTATTAACTTATGGGAGTAGACAGCTCATGTGTTCAAGTGTGTTGTCATGCTGTTCATGCTTTGCTGTTTTTGTTGTTTGAATTGATCTCTGGGTTTTGACATGTGGGATGGGGGGGATGGGGTCCGCCTCATTGGGAGTACATTCACATTGATAGTCTGTTGGGAATTGTTGTTGCCCTCATGATCAACATTGTCCTTCTGTTCTTTCCTTTCCCCCTTTTCCCTCCCTTCCTCTCCGCCCATCCCTTCCTTTATCTTTTCTATTTTCCCCCTCTTGTCTCTTCCCCTTCCCCCCCCCCCCCGTCTTTTCCTCCCTCCCCTCCTTTGTTTCTCCTCTTTCACAGTTCTCTCCTTCCTTCCTTTTCCCTTCCAGCATTTGGCCTGATTCTGCATCTCGCGCAGTAGGTCTTGTAGAGAGCCATTGAAGTTACATTATACTGCCCTGTAACGAGATTGGTGTCATCACCGGTGTGTCACTTATTTGTTTAGCATGCGCATCGCGCTGTTTTGGGTTGCCTCTGCCCTCCCTGTACTGCGTCCGTGCTGCGGCCGTGTGTGGTTGCTTATTGTTTATGGTTGCTGAGGCAACCGTACAATGAGATGACCACACTTTATGCGGAGAGAGCCAGGATTGGCCGGTGGATCCCAGGCCAGTGCCCACGGTGTGACGTGGGTGGCGCTGTGGGTAGGCCTGGGTGATCCACCATGACGTCCAGAGCGACGTCTGTAGGTACGCAGCGTGTTAGCGGTTACCATGGCTACATGGTGTGGGAGGCTCCTACCGCTCGGCGGAAGTGATGCGACGAGGGAGAATAGGCGGCGGAAGTGATGCCGTTACCATAGTAATGGACACTGAGAGCGCTCGGTAACGGCTGGAATGGCCGTGGCGCGAAGCAGCGACCTATTGGATTTGAATAGAGACGGAATTCCGCCCCTTTGGGCATTGAGTGACACACGGGGGTAAGATGACACTGCTCCTGTGGGCATTAATAGACAGGCTGATTATGCGTGGCTAGCTGCAATATTAGAGAGACAGATGCCACGCTACTGTTATGCAGACAGGTAACATAAGATTTACTGCATGATGATTTATACTGTACAGTGTTTACATGTGATGAGAGGGATGGAGGGGAGGAGCTGGTCTTTGATGGACATGGGTGGCTTCCCACTTTGCAGAGTATATATTTTATGTGCACTGATTGGTGTATTGTTTGTTTGCACTTTCTGAAGAAGGGGACCCGCTGTGGCCCCGAAACAATTGTCAAGTTTTCACGTGCTGATGGAGCAATAAATTGAGAAAATTCGTATCTTGAAAAAGGTGTGCTGACCTGGACTTTTTGTACCTTGTTGTGAATTTGGATGCTGGGGCTCAGCATTCACAGGCCATAGCACCCACATCTTGGGTAAGGTGTGCCACCTCCGCACTTGAACTGTACGACTTGTTTGTTAATACAGTGTGAGAAATCAGACAGGGTTGCCCAAATGCAATTCACTTTTTCTCCTGAGTTTTCTCCTAGGTGATATTTTCACTACTTGTCAATAGAATGCCTGTTAAACCACCAGCAAGCAAGAAAACATTCTAAATAACTTTGATACTACCTTATCACCTTCTTTTTGACACCCTTTAAGTTTCAAAATACTGAAAAAGTATTTTAAAGAGAAGATAAAAAACGATCTCCTAGGAGAAAACTCAGGAGAAAAACTGAATTGAAAATGGGCAGATATGAAGGAAGAAGAAGAGTCGTTTTATCTGTATTACTTTGATTAGACTTCTTGTTAATTTGTGCCTCTGTGCATTATCACAAGGTGGTAGCCAACATT
This sequence comes from Hyperolius riggenbachi, assembly GCF_040937935.1. Lineage (NCBI taxonomy): Eukaryota > Metazoa > Chordata > Amphibia > Anura > Hyperoliidae > Hyperolius > Hyperolius riggenbachi. Next base: position 245,418,567 of record NC_090646.1, read on the forward strand.
TTTGACCCCTTTTCAATTAACTTTTTCTCCAGAGTTTTCTTCTAGGTGATATTTTTTACATTTTGTCAATAAAATGCCTAAAATAATTTTGATCGTGCCTTTTCACCTACTTTTTGGACTTTTTCAATGAAAAAGTGCTGAAAGTTATTTTAAAGAGATGATGAAAAATGATCTCCTAAGAGAAAGGTCAGGAGAAAAAAGTTAATTGAGCAACGGCTTATGTTTCAAAGGAAAGGAAAAATATAACATTGTTTTTTCCCTGATTACTATGGAAAAAAATGACTTAGGCTTGGTTCAGTTTCTCAGTCTGTGCCCAGAGGCTGAGAATAAGGGAAGAGCTTTGCAATTATGGTACTATGCAAAGACCAAGTCCTGTAAGTTGCCTTGTTATTTATTTAGTGTGAGTTTATTTTCTTATGTGTTAGTTAGACAGAGCTAACATTTAGGTTAGATAGGAACTGGATAGCTTGTATTTATTTTCCTGTTTGTTATTTTAAGGCAACTTAGAAAGAAACTGCTGGCAGTAGTTTGGTCACTAGCAAATTGTTAGCCAAGTTTCCTGTTTCTACTTTGCTGTCCCATGGCGAGTGTGTACAAGAGTTGTAATATAGGATATGATCATACTTTACATTAACAACATATGTATTTTTGCACTTGTGTTGCTGTACATTCTGTACTGTGCACACAATCCGTGCATCATTTATGTATGTATGTTACCCAGTATTGACTATATTGCAACATAAGATATTTTTTGGAGACTACATAGATGAAATTTAAGTAATTAATGTTTATACACCTGCTTCACGCAAGTCAAGCATTTATAAAATGTCTTGGACCAGGGGTAGGTATGGAACAAAAAACAACCATAGCATGCCTTCAACATCCAGATCACAAATTTTCAATCAAACATTTATCACTGAATTGACTGAATGATGAGGTTGTATTGTAATATTTAATAGATAGTGTGATCATTATAAAATGCTAGATCTCATATTGTATACAAATATAAAGGCATACAAATGTACAAGGAATCTGCTTCCGGTAACTCACTGATAATTTTCTGCCCTTACAGCTGCTCCAAGTTCAGACAACGTAGCCCTATATGTTGGAGTTGTCATTGCTGTCATCGTCTGCCTGGCCATCTCCGTTATCATAGCTTTGTTTGTCTACCGAAAAAACCATCGCGGTTTTGAGTCTGACATCATTGACACTTCTGCACTAAATGGAGGATTCCAGGCCGTCAACATTAAAGCTGCGAGACAAGGTGAGTGAGCTTAAATAATGAATGATTGCTGGACATACGCACAAACATATTACAGCGTAACTGTGTGAGTCACAATGCTGAAGGCCATTAGAGAGAGCCAGCCTCTCTACACAACCTCAGACCACACTAAAAGCATACTGATTTGCTGTGCCGCCTTCCAAAGCTGGAGTTAATTTCCAACATTTATTGCTAACTGCCACATTGGCTTTAAGCTTTAAAAAAAAATAATTGGAAAAAGTCCTGGATTTCTCTAAAGTTCTTACATTTTTAACAAGTGACAAAGAGGAATACTCACCAAATTAGAATAACATTTCCGTGCGCAGGTAGCACACACCAACTTTACCAATACTTATGCTAGTTACGTAGCATGCTAGTTACGTAGCAAGTAAGCAATGCACTGACATTTTACCCCAGGCTGGTAAATGTGCCCCAAAGTGATCTAACATGGGTAAAATAACCCTCTGGCAATAATTTTCTGATTTAATACATTTTTTTAAGTAAGGCTATCAGACACAAGTAGTAAGCTGATTAAGTTTTATTTATTATAAGTACTGTGTTATTATTATTTTTACAGAGGTACAGTAACATTTTCAACAGTGTTTTACAGAGCACATAGTCATGTCACTAACTGTTACTCAGGAGCTCACAATCTAATCCCTACCATAGTCTTATGCTGGGAATACACGGTTCGTTTCTGCCGTGCGTTTCTGCTCTCGATCATTTTTGCCTCTCGATTTCAGCTCTCTCTTATCTTTTTCCATTCACTTCTATCAGAAATCGAGCAGCAAAATAATCGAAAGGGAGATCAGACATGTCAGAAATTATCTATCGAACCATCTAATCAGCTACAAAACGAACCGTGTATTCCCAGCATTAGGCCTATATGGATGAAATGGGGGGGGGGGTTATTTGTATAATTTTTTGGGATGTGAAAGCAAATTGGAGTCCTTGGAAGAAACTCACTTACACAGTGAGAAGAGAGACTCCGTGTACCTAGTGCCCTGATTAAAATTCAAAACTTAGACTCTGGTGCTATGCACTACGCCACCATGCCTCCCTATATTTTATATATACGTTATTGAGGATAATCCTGTCTCTAGAAGCATGTTCTTAATACTTTTTATGACAAAGCATTTCTAGGACAAGTCTAGGGCAGTCTTTGCAGGCATTATGTGGTATCATTGCCTGTAATGACAGATTCTTTACTGCACATGTTGATAAAGTTGAATGTATGCATTCATTCTGTTCCGAACTATAGAATTATTTTGGTGCAGCTGTCTTCGTTACATAATAATTCGCCAGGAGAATACACTCGTTTGCTGTTATCATATGCTGGGACATTACATATATATATATATATATAATGTGATAAGTTTGAATTTTGCCTAGCATTAATTATACTGTGAAAATTTGAATTATTATTTATTATGCAAAATCATAATGCGAAGTTTCAGATTATGGAAGCATTTTGCATATAATCATAATTATGATCTGTAATTTTGCAAGGATATAACTTTCTTATGCCCATAGCCTTTAAGGCATTTATGCAGAAATGCGAAAATGCGTTTTCCCATATGTTTTCTCATGCACTATTTTTTCTTCGGACTGCAATGTGCATGTTACACAAAATCAAGATTGCCCACAAACTTGTTATTATATTCTGAATCGTAACTGGAAAATTAATGCATGTGAAAAATTACTGCAAAAAATGCTTGTTCAGGGGCCATGGCCAAGTATATTAGAGGCAGAGTATTAGCAGGACAGCCAGGCTACTTGCATTGTTTAATCACTTGAGGACGGTGGTGTTAAACCCCCCTAGTGACCAGACCTTTTTTTCATAAATTGGCCCACTGCAGCTTTAAGGCCTCGCTGCAGGGCCGCACAACTCAGCACACAAGTGATTACCCCCCTCCCATTTTCTCCCCACCAACAGAGCTTTCGATTTTTTCGAGAGATGCAATCATTTTTATCGGATTACTGTAAAATCGAATAATTTTATTGTATCGTGTGTGGCCACCTTTAGATCGCAGTGCTGTACAGCCTTATTAGAGTGGTGATCACCACTGGGAGACTAAAGGCGAAGCGGAAGCGGAGCTTTCCAAGCAGAGATTGGCACGTGCGCTCTCCTGTTATCCCCATAGAAGGCCATTCACGCCATTCTGTGTGGAGTGGTCCTGGGGCTGCTGCCGTGTTCACGCCAATTGGCGTGGAGTGGTTGGCAAGCAGTTAAAAGGAAATAAATATGGCAGCCTTCATATCACCTTAATTTCCGATGTCCCTTAAACTTGCATTGTATCCTATTGACAGTTGTCATATGTTCAATACATAAGGATTTCTTCTAAAATTCTTATACCGTTTTACTATTGTCTGCTATAATAAATAATACAGTAAATGATAAAATATTAATCAAATCTATAGAGCCAAACAGTGAGAATACTTAAAATGGACCTAAACTATCAGCAATAAATTAAGCAAAACAGTAAGGGCCCTTTTACACTTAATCAGTTGCTCTCAATTAAAACAGAAAGAAAACGGATTTTCAAAGTAATGTCCATGTTTTCCTTTGGCTCCTTTTACACTTAACGTGTTTTAACTGAAATCTTCTTCCCAATGCACTGCTATGGAAAAAATGCGTACCAACTCGCACTAACGCGTACTAATGCACACTAACGCATACCAACTGATTAAGTGTAAACGGGGCCTAAGGCTGCATTAGCCTTACTTACCACTCTGTAAAGCTGCTACTGAAAACAATCCCTTGGTGTACTCCATAGGCTTTCATCTAGTGTACATTTACAGGTAGTGCTGATGTTATCCTATGATCCCTGCACCAATGCAGAGCCTGGAGTGTTGTCATCCACACAAGGGATGGAGCCAGCACTGATAAAACTCTTCACTCCCTGTTAGATTGTGGACCTACTTGAGTTACCTTATGGATTATTTTGAAAAGTAGCCAACATCGAAAGGTATTCAAGGCTTTTCACTGGGTGGCTATATAGGCAGGTAAATTAAAGATAGAATGTAAAGTTGCCAGTACTGAGAGGGGTATGTCTGCTGCCTTATTTGCTTCCTTTTAAACAATGCCAGGCTTTCATGCCAAGCTTTTAGCATTAAAGGTGTCTGAATCACACACCTGAAACAAGCGTGTGGCTAGTGTTGTTAAGCCTTGGTCAGAGTACTTGAGCTCTATACTCTTTCTAAACCAGTGGCTTAAACTATTGGAAGAAGAGAATGAGCAGGATAACCTATTTATTGACAGTGTTTACTGATGGATAATAAGTTATCATAAGTTAAGTTCAGTAACCTTATTCAATGGCAAGTAAAATGTTTGGGTGAATAAAAAGAGGAAATTGATACTAGTTTATCACTTCCACTGTATAAATTGCCTGTAGGGGCACATATGGAATATGTATAAAGTTTTCAACATCATGTCATAGAAAAGCGTTTTAACCACCTGGGCGTTACGGACAAGCTCAGCTTGTCCAGTAACGCCGCGGTGGATTGCTCAGGCCCTGGTGGGCCGATTTGCATAAATTGTTTTTTATACACGCAGCTAGCACTTTGCTAGCTGCGTGTCTTACCCGATCGCTGCCGCCGATCCGCCGCTACCCGCTGCAAAAGATGGCCCCCCCACAGACCCCTTGCGCAGCCTGGCCAATCACTGCCAGGCTGCGCTATGGGGTGGATCGGGACTCCCTGTGACGTTACGACATCGATGATGTTGATGATGTCATTCAGTTTGTCGCCATGCCGACGGGGGAAGCCCTCCAGGAAATCTCGTTCAGAACGGGATTTCCTGACAGGTATTCATGCCGGCAGCGATCTGAAGGGTGGAAGAGAGCAGGGAGGGGGGAATCATGTAGCTAGCGATAGGCTAGCTACATGAAACAAAAATAGGTAAAAAAAAACCTCCTGCAGCCGTGCGCCGTACGGAATCAAAACGCCAGGGAGGTTAAAAGAAAAGTTACAAAAACAGTGTACTACATTAATCATCACATGGATATAAAGTCTCACATAAGAAATGTTAGACTAGCTGGGCTTATTTAGCTTGGAAAAAAAGCGTTTTATCCCTAGGTTAGTCCAAGGCACAAGAATGCATGACCTACACATGAAGGGAAGGAGATTTTACCACCATTGTAGAAGGGGGGTCTTCACAGTAAGTGTCCACAGAGTGCATTTCAAAGTAGATATTGTAAACTCTTTTAACTGTAGAAAAAAAAAACACTTTTAACTGTAGCTTTCAGGATCATAGTTATCTCTCACAGATGTGTGTTAAAAATGCAAGCAGCCCCATCTACTTTTTTTTTTTTTTTTTTTTTTTTACAATAAATCTTTAAGGCCTGTTTCCACTAGGAGTGGTGCGATGCGGCTACATAGCCGCATTGCACCGCAGGTGTCCTGAAACACATGCACGGCAAAGGAAGAGTTTCCACTGCGTGCATGTTGTGCGGTGCGGCGCGACGCAAGAATCTGCAGCATGCTGCAGATTTTCGCACGCCCGCATCCGCCCGCAGCCACCTCCCATCTCCTCAATTGACTTCCGCTTGGGGAGATGCGGAAGTGATGCGGCCGGTGGCAGAAGTGATGCGATTCGGCTAGCTAGCCGCATTCGCACCAATAGGTAGTGGAAATGGGCCCTTTTTGCACTAGTTAAATACTGAAAACAAGATAGACTGCACAATTCAAAACCAGTTAAAAAGCATCTGAAAAGACTGTAGGAAGGTAGCTAAATAGATGTGAAAAAATATAACTTAGCCGGAAATCAAAAAGGACATTTATATAAAAGAACTTTACGGGAGACCAGGTCATCTTGAAAGGAAATATTTCGCAACAGGCATATGGCTGCTGACTATTCTATAATATTGACCATATTGCTTCATTGCGTAGAGAATCACTGACCCAGATCAAGGACTCAATCATTGAAGTCCAAATCTGGATTGCAGTGAGTCACTAAATAGTGAAGTCATGGAATGAGCCTGTCAACCAGGGAATTTGCCATCTCTACAGAAAAAAATAGCTCCAATAGTTTCTTTATGACAAATCTATTTAAAAAACATCAATACAGCCCAAAAAAAACACTGAATAGAGAGTTCTTGCAGATGGATGCAGTTGTACCACTAGAAGAAAACTATCTTGTCAGATTGAGTCCTACAGATTGGTCACAACCAATATGTGCCTTGCAGCGCAGCAAAAGTGGCATCAAAAGTACATTACATATTTACGCCATATACTGCCTATAGCTTCAAGGAAATTATAGCCGCCTGTCAGTGGCTAAGGTGCCAGTTTTAGCTCTGAAGTAGGCCGTGCGGAAGGCTTTGAAAAGATTGTTTGCGGAAATTATTGGTGTTGTCTAAAGGCGCCGTGCTGCGTTGTCACGATGTGTCACTGAATTGACTCCAGTTTTGTCAGATTTGACAGGAAAATTTTCCTCATACCTGACAGAGCCATAACTTCAGACCACAATCTGAATAAGCTTCTTTTTCTTTTTCCACATCTGTGTTTTTGTGTAGATAGGCTGTTGTCATGGAAAAGAGCAGCTACACATACACACCATTAGTGCATCCATTTTCCCTGTTTATGAGGCAAATAACTCACTTACTTACTACACATTACCTTATTAGATGATATAAACATGTCTGTCATTTGCATGTCCTATCACATAAGAAGAACAAAAGACGATCCAAGAGAAGATTCTTGCATGTGGCAAGCTTCATTTGGGAAAGATTTAACTGGCAAATTACATTTCCTCATCACAAAATAGCTTTCACAGGAACCGCCATAAAATACACTTAGCAGCCAGTACTAAATCTTCCTCTTAGTTTATCTTACTGTATCTGATATCTGCCTACTGCCTTATTCTCTGCACTGTTTACATAATCAGCTAAGGCTATTTTTCCGCAAGGATATTAAATCTTACCTGCGTTCGTCCGTATGTGAATTTTTGCATTACTTTATGCAAATTTTCATGTGCATATATTGATATGCACATATTGCATACATTGATATTTATCGTAATCAATAACCATTAAATGGGAAACAGATATGTAATGCTAAAATCTGCAGCATTATATCCGATTTTTGTTTTGGATGGGAATGGACTGTAAAACCACATTAAATGGAAACTATTCCATTTAAATTACATTGCTTTCAGTAATAATGCGAATTTTCGCAATGCAAATTGGCAATCAGTGGAAATGGGCTCTTACTGGGCATTAGTAAAGGAGGAAATGCCACCTATAGTCCCATTACTAAGCTATTATAAGCATTAATACATTCTATGTAAAAAAAAAAAAAAGCACAATACATTGGAATAGATAAATAACAAGTTAACATCAAGATAAAGGAAAATTCTTCAGACTGTCATTGGACTGGGAATTAAGTAGGAATGTGATTTGTAATATATATCCAATTTCTCGTGAAAAATGTTTTGATCGATCAGATAAATTCTGATCAGAAGAAAAATCGGTCACTACACCATCAACGAACCAATCTTTGTTTCCTATCTATCACAACCAACTAGAAATCCAAATTTTGGTTTGACCAAAATCAAATCAAAATCAAATGGAGATTATTTCCAACCAATCTGACCAGAATTTCTGATCGCTTGAACGATTTTTCGCTAGAAATTGGACCGTTAATGGCCACCTTTAGTATTATTTAGTCAGACTTTGCAGCTATTGTTGCATAAAATATGAAATACAGTGTGGCTTATATGGCAAGAAACGAAATAAAATGTCTAAAAATAGAGAAGGAATTGACTCCCTGACTCTTTGATACAGGTGACAGGGTACACAATCCTTAAAGTCTTCCCCATTGACAGCATCTGCAGTTTCATAGTCAGCTTTTCTTCTTCATGTCTTCTTAGATCTCTTGGCAATTCCACCAGACTTAACCTCAGCAGCGGCAATGTACAGAGGACCTGTTTATGCTCTTCATGATGTGTCTGATAAAATCCCAATGACAAATTCACCTCTCCTTGACCCTCTTCCTAATTTGAAAATCAAAGTGTACAACTCATCTGGTGTTGTAACGCCTCAAGATGATCTGTTGGATTATGCCTCAAAACTCTCCCCTCAAATTACCCAATCCCTTCTGGAAAATGACACTCTAAACATGAAGAACCAGAGCCTTGCAAGGCAAACGGATCCATCCTGCACTGCATTTGGGACATTTAACTCATTGGGCGGACACCTGATCATTCCTAACTCAGGTAGGTGGCACATAGTGTCATATATGCTGTTGTGCATTGCCATTTTTTTAGGCATAAGCAAGCCAGGCTCAAGCCTGAGGTGACACCTGCAGTAAGGGGCACTACATAGCATTTCTTGGCATGCTTTGCTTTAGGAATGTATACACACTACTGCTAGTTTGATTAAGACAAGGATAGGTGATGATTTTAACACCTAAATGGGCACTGCTGATTAGCATAGCAAAGGAGAGCTAAACAGCATAACAATGAGATGGCAGGTACTATTCTTTTTGTGTTTCAAATATTTTTATTTGTTTATAAAATCAGACATATATATCCAACAATATACTGTATGTCTAGAACCATAACATACAAATAGTGAAATCTTAGTATATACAGGATGTGGTTGCAAAAATAAAGAAACAAGTCCAATATTTAATATGGCAAGAAAGCAGAAAATAATGCAAAATACACTAATACGATTGCTAATTACAATGCAGTAATAATTGTAAAGCAAATAAGACTATAATATCCAACACACAAATTGCAGCAAATATGTCACTAGATAGATAGATAGATAGAAAGATAGATAGATAGATAGATAGATAGACTTTGCCTGGAGCACCAAAATGGTTAGAAACAGCCCTACTATCGTGGCCCTGATACAATTGCAGTAATAGCTAACATTAAGGGCTGGTGATTGTTTAACTTATGTGGTTTCAAATTTGCATTATACAGCTGGACTGCATGGATAGGAATATTAACTCACTCAGCAGCGAACGTAAGAACTCAGTTGAATGTCCTTTTTATCGGCCTCGATTCCTCAAGTTGGATCACACACAGAAAAGTGCTACTAGTGGGCCCCAAGGTGAAGTGTAAAGGCCCACACACACGCTAGATGAAACTCAGTTGCCTCTGCCAAGAATCTAGTATGTGTTCGACAGCCCCTGATACCCCCCCCCCCCCCCCCAACCGGTAGGTCAGTGAACCATCTTGGTGGATCACTTTGGCCAAGCAATGGCCAATAGCATTGTTCTCCCCACTCACCACACCCCACCATGCCACTCTGCACCCTCTGCATAGAACAGAACACATCACTCACTTGAAAGCTAGCAATGCATCTGCACAACCTCGGCCCTCCAGTCTTGCTTGAGTGATTGGGTCCTGATCCCTGTTGGGCAACACTGATTGAGTGCAAGTATGAGCCTTTATGCTCATCAATGATACAATCTTAATTGTACAGTCTTGCCAAATCAGTGAAGTAGAAGCGTAAACTGAGTGAATATATTTTGTATGTATACTTTCCAGATTCCAGATTTTGATTGCTATTGTGGGCTCTTCATACATCTCTAATAGCTTTCTCAGTATAAATGACTCTCATTTTCTTCAAGTACAGTTAGCTGTCCTTTTTTTGATGGTATGGTAGTTGACCTATTTAGTATATAATCCATTGAAGGCTTTTAGTTGTAGCTTCCCCACACATTTCAATTAGCGTTCAGTTCCTCGGTACATTGTTACAACTCTGCACGTTTACCTCTACATAAAAGCTGTCTATTGTACAGGCACTTACACATATGATATGCATTGCCCATTCCATCTGGAAATAGCAATATTTAGAAATAGAATTTGTTGTTTTCGTCCACAGCATGCAATTTAAAAAATATGACTAAATGTTTGTTTTCCTTTAAAAAAAAAAAAAAGGAGAAAATGTTGCTTTTTTCAGTCTTTTCCTATCATTTCACCTTATACCAATTATTTTGCTTTAGAGAGCCATAAGTAGGGCTTCAATCTCCATGGCAACATCTCTACTCTTGGCTTTGAGGACTTAAATCTAACATTGCCCTGTAAAATAAATTCTTTTTATGAAAACATAAATGGGAGCTTGAAACATAAATTGCCTGTCTTCGCCTTACAAGTGTAATTTCCTAGCATTTAATTGATTTCTCTGTTTGTTTCTTTTATCTTCATATTCTTTAGGAGTGAGCTTGCTGATTCCTGCTGGGGCAGTACCTCAGGGAAGAGTGTACGAAATGTTTGTGACTGTTCACAGGAAGGAGAACATGAGGTAACTGTGTTGCAGCATCTGCTTCATCCAAATAAGATCATTATAACAACACTGGTGGTCAGAAACGAATCGAGGAGAAAGGAATCTGATTATTTAGATACTTTTTAGCTTTCATTTTCTATAGCACAGATCCCAGTTTTAGATTTACAGAAACGCTCCCTTCACACTGGCAATAAAATCGTCACGCTTAGGAGAGTGCAATGAAATGATCAAAAACATGTGAACAAATTCTATGTAAAACAATAAGGTCCATTCTCATCAGTCCATTAGTAATGGATTGGTTTGATCTGTTCCAAGTGGGTGGTGACAGGGAACACATGGATGAAAAACGAATGCCCATATGTAACAAACTGATCTGCTTGAAACTGAAAACCGGTTCATTTTTACATGATCAGTTTTTGTTCCATGGAATGAGAAACCAGTTTTAACCTTGAGCCGAACCCTAACACTGACTTTTATTTGGAACTATTATGCTAAAATATACATTTGACTTTAACGTTGGATGGTTTGGATGCTTTCCTTTCTTTTGAAGGGCATCCAAGATAAAATTAGTAGGAAGAGGATGATTATACTTTGATCAAATCAGGAAGGCCTCAGCCACGACCCCCCTTCACCCCCTGGCAACACTCCCGTGAGCACACGGGCATACTCGCGCACACGGCACGAATACGCGCATGCACGTCTCCCTACACCCATCCTCCTCTTTTCTCTAAAGTCTATCCGCATGCCATGCATGCACACCAGGCACAACACATGGACACAGGGACACAGTAGGATGCAACGACAGGCAGTTTAATATATAGGATGTGTGACCTCTATGATGCAGTGACACTCAGTAGGTTGAATTTGATGGGCAAGTGCCTTTTTTTCAGCCTAGATGACAATGTAATAATACGTATTGTTAACCTTACGTAAAATAACTCAGTACAATCTCTGCATCCTAATTAATCACCTTACACTCTAAACTAAATATAACAATAACTTTCCTTATACAAAAAAAACTACCCTATACCACAGAATTCACAGAATGCTCCCCATACCCAGCTGGCTTTAAGCTTTGATCAACAATGTTACAAAAACAGTCCTTAGATTCAAGATTTTACTTGCAGGAAAATTTAAAGAAGGGTTAGTGAGTATGTGAATGGAATATTCTAGATTGTCTAACTTATGCAAAAAGTAATACAAGCTTATAGACTGAGGTGTCCATGGGAACAGGAGACTCTGATATGAAAATGTACCAAATTAATTTACACCATAGGTCACCTTCACAGTCATTGACATAATATACTTGTTGATTAAAGAATGTCTTCTTAGAGGTGAAAAAAAAAAACAGCAAGGCTGATGACTTTAGAATCTTTTCATTTTCTTTAGTGAAGTTCAAACAAAATATTCTTTGTTCGGCTTTCAATCAACTCTATGTTCTTTTCATAAATAAATTAATTAATAATAAAAAAAACAGAGACAAATAGAAAAAGACATTTTTGTATCCTGTATAGAAGAAGTAAACCAGAAATTTGCCTTCTTATAACAGAAGGTACCTATTTGCAATTATTCAGGTTGAAGTGAGCATATGATGTCTCCCACAATGCATCACTGCTGTATATGCTGAACATCTCTTTAAGGTTCCTGAAAGCTAAACACACCTCCTGTCAGGGTTCTTGTGAACTGTTGGAGTTCTGTTGATCCTGTCACTGGTATCAGGGTGTGGGGTGTAAGTGAGCATGTGCACCCCACAAGGGATGATGGGCCAAGGGATGATGGTAGACTACTTTGCTGCTGGGTGCTTGCCAGGACATGACCCCCAGGACTACCACACCAGTGATGGAGGATACCTGACTGCATAAGAGGGGAATTCTGGCAGTGTGGAGCAGGTGTTCGAGCAGGCTAAATCAGGCAGGCAGACATGTGAAGCAAGGGATTAGCCAAAAAGGGGGACGACTTGGATAGGGGATCCTGGTAGAAGGGAATGCCAAAAGGGAAACAGCTTGGAGGGGAACGGCGACAAAATGCTGTGGCTGATGACCAGGGGTGCAACAGCATCCAAACAGTGAGAGTGCTGGACTTATATATATAGTGACAGGTACAGTACCGCCTCCGGCCACTGCACAAAAGGGGGAGCTAGCGCGCATGCCTAGCAACAAGGGGAGACTCCAGCACCAAGGAGGAAGTTGGGTTGGAAGGAGAGAGGAGCTGCTTGGGATCCAGCGACTGGAGTGTATCGAGTGATCGTTACCCTACGCCGCTCTGACAAGAGAGGCAGCGCAGGAGCAAGGAGAGGAAAGTGGCACAAACAATTGTGACACCACCAGAACTGCTGGAATGCAATGATGTATCAGCTTGTCAATTGTACAGAGCCACAATAATCCAACATACAGACTGTTTCAGACTGGTTGATGCTCATCAGTGCACTGGGTGGATTAATGTAGCTCTATAGGGTAGGACTTGAAATGCCCAGAGCTAAAGATTGCCCAGCAAGGTTATGGTGAACCAGAACTCCTAGGAGTGTGTAAGGGGCTAAAAGAGACCAAAAAGCCATCTTACTAAAATGCTATGCAAAAACAGAAATTTGCCTTCTAAAAAAGAAGGTATTTATGATTATTCAGGTTCGAGTGAGCTTCTGTGATGCCCCACAATGCATTACTGCTAAGTATACGAATCATCCCTTTTGATGTCCCTGAAAGCTAAACACACCTCCAAAACCTCTGTAATAAAAAAATGTATATAGCTCAGTTGGATGAGATATTTAAAGAAGCACTACAGCGAAAAACTGTAAAATGTAAAATATGTGCAAACATATACAAATAAGAAGTACATTTTTTCCAGAGTAAAATGAGCCATAAATTACTTTTCTCATATAATGCTGTCACTTACATAGGTAGTAGAAATCTGACAGAAGTGACAGGTTTTGGACTAGTCCATCTCTTCATAGGGGATTCTCAGCAAGGCTTTTATTCTTTATAAAGCTATTCCTGAAAAAGGATTTGAACAATGATGCTGGCCAGCTTCCCTGCTCCCTACACAGTTTTTTGGCAGTTGAACAGAGCAACTGCCATTCACTAAGTGCTTTTGAAAATAAATATATCCCTGAGAATCCCCTATGAAGAGATGGAAGATTGAAGGATGTGAAGTTCCGCACGATGTTCCAAAAGTATCAAATTCTTTATTAATTCAGGCCACACACAGAATAAAAGTTTGCTAACATGTTTCAGACACACATTGGTCCTTAATCATAGCCTTGGCTATGTCTGAAACATGTTAGCGAACTTTTATTCTGTGTGTGACCTGAATTAATAAAGAATTTGATACTTTTGGAACATCGAGCGGAACTTCACATCCTTCAATTATCTATGGCTTGGGGCAAGAGTTACCTGGTTCCTAGCTCTGTTCTTAATACCAAGGTTGAGCGGACAGGACATTGAACTTTATGAAGAGATGGACTAGTCCAAAACCTGCCACTTCTGTCAGATTTCTACTACCTACTGTAAGTGACAGCAACATAGGAGAAAAGTAATTTATGGCTCATTTTACTCTGGAAAAAATGAATTCTTATTTGTATATCTTATTTCTGATTTGCTTGGCTTAACAAGGGCGAAAATGGATAATTTGCATATTCAGTGGTAGTGCATTGTGGGTAACCACAAATATTCACTTATAACTGAATTATTGCAAATTTCCTTCTGTTTTAAGAAGGCAGATTACACCTTATTTGTATATGTTTGCACATATTTTAAATTTTACAGTTTTTCGCTTTACTGCCCCTTTAAGTAGGATGAGATATTAGAATACAATATTAAAGCAGATAAATGTTACCAATGCAAAAAGGAAGTCACATAAAGAGCAGACCTCACAGGGACATTAAAGTATAAATGAAGCACATATGGATAAAACAAAATATATTTTATAATAACATACACGTAGGGTTCACATAGGCAGCATAACTAACCAGGAGATAGCGCTGAAGCAAGAGGACCGAGAGAAGACAGGAAAGGCTCAACAGTGTACAGGGCCTTCCTTCTCCATAGGTAAGTATCTAATTATTATTATTATTTTTTTTTACTCACTACAGATTTGCTTTAAAAGGACAACCGAAGTGAGAAGACTATGGAGGCTACCATATGTATTTCCTGTTAAACAATAACAGTTGTCTGGCAGTGCTGCTGATCTATTTGGCTGCAGTAGTGTCTGAATTACACCATAAACAAGCATGGAGCTAATCTTGTCAGATGTGACAATAATGTCAAAAACATCTAATCTGCTGCATGCTTGTTCAGGGTCTCTGAAGTATTAGCATGACAGCCAGGCAATTGGTATTGCATAAAAGGAAATAAATATGGCAGCCTCCATATCACGCTCATTTCAGATGTCCTTTAAAGATCTGTGGTATCCTTATGTTATCCTGCCAAACCAAGACATTACAATATTATAGATGCAGTAGTGTAAACTTAAATAACATCTGTAAAGGTTCGTATACACGCCGTACTAAAGGCAACGCCGGGCGGATCGTTCAGAAACAGCCTTATCAGTCCGCCGACAGACTGTACACACGCTGTACTGTCTGCTGAAAACCTGCCCAGCGGGAGGTGATGACGGACCCGTCGTTGCCTTCAGTCAGACGTGTGTACGAGCCTTTTGCCTTTATATATTGTGTGTTCTGCAACAAAGAGTGCTATTTATTTATGTAACGTCTTGGAAGTTTAATGTTTTCTTTATGGATCTGATATGTACTATCCTGACCCTTTCATGTGCAAAAGGTGAATTATATGCTTGGCTATTCTTGTTTAGCTAGATCAATGTGGTAAATTACTATTCAAGTGGCAGTGCTGCCAAAACTTATTATTTTCATGTGACTGTGTAATACAGTTGCATTCTTGACAATGAATTGGTTTATGGACACAGTCTAATCTCCTTACATCTCATCCAATAATGTACCATAGTTGGAGGACATCCAGCCGTTACACTGTAATTCACAACCATCAGTGCTAATGACCCTTTGACCTACAGTACTTTATTAAGCTATTTTACTAGAAAACATAGATAATTTAACAATGTTCCCTTGCATTGCAAATGTTTTATCCTGTAAACTAACAATAACACAACTATAAGGAAACCGTTTTATATTTAAAACAAAAGTGTCAGGGTGGTATGTCAGGGGTGTAGAAACATCTTTGCTAATGGTCAGAACAGCAAACCATTTTTTGTAGAGGTTTTGGTTTTATATAGATTTATATTTATCATCAGTTAGTATTTGGCATTGATGCTCCTACCTAAGGTGGTAGTGTGACAACTACTGGTAACTGTTCAAAATTCTAAAATAAATTTTACCCCATTATTAACCATTAACTTTAATTAGGATGTATTATTTCCACAGTATTCCATACCTCAAAAAGAAATGCCCTTGTAATTATAAAGTTGTCACAAAGAACGTATAGTACTGCTCAAGCCCTTTTGTAATTTTTTAATATAAAAATTCAACTTTCCATTTTAATCCTGGTAAGGATTTCCAAAACTAAATGCACATCTTTGTAACCATGGTAAATATACTCTGTTTGGGGTACAGATTGTACAAAAGGTTCCAACTTGCTGTACAATGCAGGTGCCATGACTGCTCAGATCCAAAAGCTGCAGTAGTCCAGCAACCAACAGCTGTTTTTGATATTGCTAATTTCAGTTTCCTTTTGGCTGTACTTGTCTGAACATAAACGCAAAATCAGTCAATGATGCTGTGGAGTGCCTGAGCAATCCCGGCTTCTTCTCAGAGTCAGATGGATGGAGGGGGATTCACCAACCCCTATTCACAGTCCAAGAAGCCACAGTTGCAACTTGACCAGTAGTTATAGCCAGTTCACTTGCTTAACCGTGACTGTAAAAGTGCAGGCATTCTCTTGCAAGGATGGATGCAACTAAACTTAACTAAATATGTTAAGCTGGGACCCGCTCTGCATGTCAGGGTGTGTATTTATTGTGCGATGATGCTTGATGACGTTAGACATTGCGAGTTGGCTTTCACTACTGGCTGAGGCATAATTTAATTTATACGTTATTTAGTTTGGCACCAGCAGTAGTTGATATGGTATTAGTATCTATAATTTTATATTTCCAACATTATACTGTTGGAAAAGTTATACATTATAAAAGTCAAACTCCTCTCCTAATCCCTCATCTTCCACTAACCCCCCTACTACCTCTACACCTAACACTGGCCTTCTAACTACAGCTTTACGTAATATTAGCCCTCCTCCTACCACTACACCTAACACTAACCTCACTACCACTCCATCTAGTACTGCTGCACCTAACACTTACCTCTCTGCCGCTACACCACGCTAACTTCACTGTCACTACAAAATGAACTCATAAAAAAAGCAAACCAAGCAAGTAGCAATAAGTTTTCCCAGTATGCCAGTACGTACAGGTGAACTAAATGAAGCTAAGCTATAACCTGATGTTTTGAGGTTCATGGATCCTCCTTTTTGCAAAGTAGCATTGCCAGTAAGTACGTAAGGCTGCAGATCTCACAGCTTTAATCCTTGTTACAGTTTATAGCCACAACTGCAGGTACTTACTTTAACCTTAAGTGTCAGGCTAAAGGTTTATACACAAAAGAAAAAAGTATTGGTTCACTCAATCAAGCTAATAGCTCTAGTATAAGAAATGTCATCCTGCTTTAAGCTACAGATCGTTAGACTCCTGTGCCGGTTTTAAGGTAGAATATTTAAAGGTATTTTAATAGTAAAGTCTAAAAGATTTGTTAGTAATAGAGTAATAGAACTCCCAGAATTTTATTTCATGTTAAATTATTAGACGCTAGATTTTTATGAGGGGCTGTTTTTTTCTCTTAAGAAGTCCCTTTTCTTCCTGTGCAGGGCTCCTGACATTCTGTTGCTGAGTCCTGTCACTGTATAATTTTTTATTCTTGTTGTAATGTGTGGCTGCCATTGAATCTGGTCCCCGGTGATCTTCACTTTGCCATGCACTTGTCAAGATGATCATATTTCTCTCCACTGTAGAAATGGCATTGAGGCCATGACAGCCTTAAAAAAAAAAAGAGACTGTTTGGATTGCAGCAAAGAGAACCACTCAAGCTAAACAAAGTCACACTTAATAGTAAGCAATCAAAGAGTCGATATTGAACTCTAATACATGGTGTAAGGGATAAGTGTGTCCTAGATTGAAAGCAAAACCAATGTAATTTTGCTTTTCGAAAATGCACAATATGTGGTTTAAAAAGAAATACAAGTCTATATAGCAGTGGCTGACATAGAGTAAAATATTTTTAGCAATTTTTCTTTTTCTTTTTGCAAATAATTTGTAATATGTTCTTCAGGATGTGAAAATATACTGCAGCCAATTTATATAGTACAGTATATATGTAGTAATTCACAAAAGTCATGTAGAAAGTCTGTTTTCACAGTATTTATACCAGGGGCTTGCACTGTTCAATGAATTCTGATTGGGCCCAATAACAAATGGAAATAGTAGAATGGTCTCTGTAAACTTGGGAGGATATAACAGCACTATGTCAATATCAGAAATAACATGCCATGCCTTATGCAGTGTTATAAAGTAATTAGGCAATCTTGTTTAGTAACTTGAGTTTGCAATGGTAATCAGAATACGTGACAAGGCTGGGAGCTTAAATATCTTTAACCTGGCAATAAGTAAATTATGCTTCTGATGCATTTTATAGATGCCAGCTGCCTGGCAACTCAATGGGGGGGGGGGGGGGATTAAATAATGCTGCAACCTGTGATAGGGAAATTCTTAAAGTGGATCCAAGCTAAACTTTTACTCATTGCATAATTGTGTTCCTTTCATATAGTTTATAGGGCATTCCACAAGCCAAATCCTTTTTTGTTTTGTTTTAATACTCTAATTCCCTATAAACTAAATAAGCCTCGCCCACAGCTCCTTTTGTGCCTTGGCACTGTAGCAAGGGCTTATGGGAGCTCAGATGGGCAGGAGGAGGAGGAGGTTACTAGCCATTGATTTCAGAGGCAGAGGGGAGGAGGGAGGAGGAGAGGGGACTGAATTTACACACAGGCAAGCTGATAGCATCTCCAGCCCTCAGCTTGTGACAATGTGACAAACAGAACATGGCAGCCCTCATTGTATCACAGGAATAAATAATCACACACTTTTGAAGCTGTTTGCAGCTAGATATGCTGTGTAAACTTTCTAAACTTTAGATAAGATATATAGACAAGTTACTTGTTATAGTTAGTTTTTCATCTCGGATCTGCTTTAACTGCAGATTCACCATTCCAAATGGGTTGTGAGGGTGCGGTATGGTTTACTAAATGATGTCATAGGGTAGCTGTACACATGCTGATTCTTAGCCAAGATCAACTCAGCTGAGCACTTTAAGCATACATCAGCTGGCAAATGTATGTTTTGAGTATGTGTGTCTTTGCTTCAGTCTGTGCATTGTACAAGGAAAACAAAAGTTTGCTTTCTTAAAACAGATTTTTTTTTCTTTGCAATAATTCAGGTTGGAGTGCATAGCATTTTAGTAAGGGGGCTTTTAGGTCCATTGTAGCCCCATACACACCCCTAGGAGTTCTGGTTCACCATGAGCTTGCTAGGTACTCTGCATAGTATAAGCAACCCACACCCCTTACACAGTTACACAGTTTGCAAACAAATGCAAATTTACGTGCTTTGTGTGCACAAATCAATTTTACCATTGTTTAGTGAGTGTGCCCTATAATGTATACATTTTGAAGATGTGATTATTTTCTATTCCCACTGGAAATAGTAATGCACAAATACCAGGAGGTTCATTATTTTATCATGGACTACCCTGCCAAGCAAGTTACGTGAGCAGCAGCAGCGTACTAAAATAGTACTGTGACATAACATAGCAGAGCGTGTGTGCAAACATATGATAATAGCAGGCATTTTCAATTGCATCTGGCATGAACTGGCCCTTAAGAGTTTGACTTAAATCTGTGCTGTCTTTTATTTGTCATTTTAGAGCCTGCATAAATTCTGCTTGTCATACAGTATCAGCACTAATTCTACTTACTGATGTTTACTTTGATCTGGAAACATTGTTTTTGTTATTCATGGTGTCAGCCTGATGACCTTAGGGATATGTTGATGTAAGTTTGAAGTCTAGCGCATCAGTCACAGTTCATTATAGCACAATAAACAGGGTTTCTTTTCATTAGTTTTGGGTACTGTATCCCAAAAGAGACCTCTGTGACACTAAACTTACTGAATTCCACATAATCTTTTCATGGATAAAGGCTGCATTAATTAATGTCTAGACAAGACAAATGAGAGCAAGAAGGCTTGAATATAACTCAGGCAAACTCATCTTTATACAAGTTAGCATACCATCTACTGTCTGCAAACATTTTTAATGCATGTTTTATTTTTTAACATTAGTGGGACTGTTTCATTTCGTATTGTGCCTTTACTATATTCAACTAATGCCATCACCTTTTAGTGGCCTAAAGTGTTATTGCTAGTGTACGATCACTGCCTGACACTTCTATTTGCACTCACAGTAAAGACCAGGCCATTTTTTTTGTAAAATAGGCCACTGTAGCTTTAAAACCAAGCTGCAGGGCCGCACAACACAGCACACAAGTGATCCCCCTCCCCTTTTTCTCCCCACCAACAGAGCTCTCTGTTGGTGGGGTCTGATCGCTCCACCAATGTTTATTTTTTTATTGCAAATATATGTTTTTATTTTTTTTTATAAAAAAGTGTATTTTTTATTTATTTTCCCTCTCTCCCTTCCTTAGTCAACCTATCAGAGCAGATTGCTCCTGTGTCCCCCATGGAGACAGCCGTGTCACAAGGCTGTCCCCAGTACAGAGCTGCCTTATATCGCAGCGCTGCATTATGTTTATAGACGGCCGTCTAACATTCTCCTATCGGCGATCAACGCTGGGAGGCTCCGCTCCACCTACCAAGTGGAGATGCGCGCGCATCCGCCCCCAAAACTGCACACCGATCGGCGTTAGGCAGTCCTGGGGCTGCCGCCATGTGCACACCCTTCGGCGTGACGCGGTCGGCAACAGGTTAAATGTCTTGGGAGGCATCAGTTGAATTTTGCTCACAGAGTGTAGTTTTGGCAGCCATTTTTATTACTTTACTCATGCTGATCTGAGGTTTAAATTTGAAAAATGCTGTACATTATTACCTATTATTAAGTAATCTGCACTTAAAATGAAAGAAGTACTTAAAGGACCTCTGTGGCGAAAATCTTAAAATTTTAAATACATGTAAACATACAAATAAAAAGTTAATTTCTCCAGAGTAAAATGTGCTAGAAAGTACTCTTCTCCTATGTTGCTGTCACTTACAGTAGGTAGTAGAAATCTGACATTATCCTCCAACAAATTTCCCCCTCTTCTCCAGAATCTTGCATATGGAACATGTAGATAATCATATTCCCCATCCTTGCTATCTTCATGCCTGTGTTCCTGAATCCTTCACACCAGCCTCTTGCACATCTCCATCAGACCTGGCTTAATAGTCATTTGAACTCAATGGAGATGCCACAGGAGCTGACGTAGAGGTTTAGTTATTCTCATGTAAGAGTGTTCAGTGGGGGCAAGTGAGGTAAGATTGGGATCAGAAGGGAGTAAATCCCTGTTTGGCCAACTTGTATTCTCTGGGGAACTAAGCACAGGTCACTGAGCGCATAGTGAAGTCACAGCTAATGTAAACATTCTGTAGTATAGCGGCACCATATTGGTTAGTCATAAAATATTTTTTTGCAGTTTTACCAGCCATTTCCTGTTGCAACTTAAGCTGGCCATATGCTTTATCGTTATCCAGCCAATTCGATCTGTTGATCAAATCTGCTAGATATCGATGATGTAAATGATTCCTGCCAAATTGCCGAAATCAATTGGGCTGGATGGAAGATGTTGCTTGATCAGCTTCTCTTCTCTTACCTGTCTGCCAGCACTTCCTCTCGTGACTTCTCTTCACCCCTCAGGCTTCTTCCTGTCTCTGCATACCCAGGGAGTTGTGTTTCACATGACAAACAGTAGAGGCCTCTAGTGGTCACCTAAGGTGCGTACCACGGTGCTCCTAGTGTTTGGCCTCTAGTGACAGGGACACAGGGCTTCTGAAGAGTGAAGAGACAGGAAGAAGCCTGGGCGGTGGAGAAGATACGGGAGGAAGCAACAGTGGACAGGTGGGAAAAGCTCTGCTGCCCCTACACTCTGCATGGCCTGGGGAGGTGGGGAAGATGGGGGACATCAGTAGGCTGTGTCGATCGGCAGGCAGTGAGTGCAGATTTTCAATAGATTTCATGCTGAAATCTATTGACAACTGTGTGCAGTCTGTAGAGAGATTTGATTGGATAGATTCTTTAATCAGATAATAATCTGAGAGGAAGCCATCTGCTGGCCACATCAACCAGTGTATGGCCAGCTGTATATTTATTATGTAAATCTAGAAAACGAGAATGCTAATATAAACATCTATCTATATAATAGGCTAAGTGCCTCAACCTTCAAGCAAGAAGAAGAAGTAACTCTCTGCCCCCAGGGGCGGTCCTACACTTGCCGCCGAGCTGGAGGAGGTAGAGGGCAGGAAGGGGGTATTGGGCACATCGGCGGGAAGGGGGGTCGGACCCCCCTCCCTCACCTAGGTCCCCCATCTTCGCTCCCCCTCTAGCTTAAGTTCAGCAGCAGCCGCCACTATTAGTAAGAGGCAGTGGGCGTGGATGACTCACCTCTTCCGCGTTCCAGCGTGTGTTCCACTGTCGTCACTTCCTGCAATGCCGTCCACTTACAATACAGTGGGCGGCATTGCAGTAAGTGACAACAGTGGAACGCTCACTGGAACACGGAAGAGGTGAGTCATCCCCGCCCGCTGCCTCTTACTAATAGCAGCGGCTGCTGCTGCTGAGCTTAAGCTGGAGGGCGAGCGCAGATAGGGGATCCAGGTGAGAGAGGGGGGGTCCAACCCACTCCCCCTGCCACTTAAGCTGGAGGGGGAGCGCAGATGGGAGACCCAGGTGAGGGGGGGGGGTCCGACCCCTCTCCCCGCCGCTTAAGCTGGAGGGGGAGCGCAGATGGGGGTCCCAGGTGAGGGGGGGTCCGACCCCCTTCCCCACCGCTTAAGCTGGAGGGGGAGTGTAGATGGGGGACCCAGGTGAGAGAGGGGGGGTCCAACCCACTCCCCCCGCCACTTAAGCTGGAGGGGGAGCGCAGATGGGAGACCCAGGTGAGGGGGGGGGGGTCCGACCCCTCTCCCCGCCGCTTAAGCTGGAGGGGGAGCGCAGATGGGGGACCCAGGTGAGGGGGGGTCCGACCCCCCTCCCCACCGCTGTGCCCAATACCCCCTTCCTGCCCGCTACCCTCTTATGCGGCGTATGCTACGCAGCGGGTCCGCTAGTTGGATTTAAATACAATGCAGCAGACTGAGTGTTCTTTTGGTGACATTACACTTCAGTGATTTAAGATCACACAGGAGGTTCATTTCTACCCCAACTTCAACTGTATTAGTTGTAGCCAGATACAGACAGTGCTTGCATACTCCCCAGTTTACACAAGCACTACATTGTGCATATCACCGACTTACATCAACTTACATTCTCATAGAACTGTGACATGTTCTATTACCAGCAAATTATTTTTCAGACTTTCATCTGGGAATTGGACAGATACTCTTTTGGAGGGTTAGCTGGCATTGTAATGGTTAGTCTATGTTTGGAGCCCATAATTAACAACATCATACTGCAGAAAAGTGTATTCCTTGCCATGAACCCTGTTCATAAAAGAGCAGTATTTTTCATTATATATTTTTTTTTTTGTGTGAGCAGTAAATCCAATTTAAAACACAGCCTTGATTAATGGGTACGTGGTTTATACATTACTGAATGTTTTGTTTTGCTTTCAGTTCTGAGACCTTGAATATGTGGAGTATATCTATGCGTGAGAAATGTATAAAATGCACAGTAAACAGTGATTATTACAATACTCATACTTGAGTTCTAAATGTCTTATTATGTGTTACAGGCCACCAATAGAAGACAGTCAAACACTTCTCACTCCAGTAGTCACTTGTGGGCCACCTGGAGCACTGATGACTCGACCAGTCATAATCACAATGCATCACTGTGCGGAGACTGATACAGAGGACTGGAAGATCCAGCTGACGGAGCAATCCCCACAAGGCCAGTGGGAGGTAAGCGAGCCCACTATGTACTGTAATGTGGCATACATGCAGAGTCCACTTCTCTGGTGGCTGCAGTGAAAGTAGAAGCCCACAAGTGCAAACCGTGGGACAGCCGACAATGCAAGCATAATCTCTTTTAGAATTATATTATAAGCAATGCATGTTGCAGCAACCCAGAGTGACCAATCCAATTGCTGTTTGGTTTTTTTCAGGTAGGGTTCACACTTAGGGAGATTGCACATGACTTTGCTGCATGCAGATGACAGCCTTTGTTGATCAATGGACTTGTTAGCATTGAAATGTGATTCCTGCATGTGGAACAAAAAGCAACATACTACGTGCACCATTTTCCTGCACACCGGGAAAGTGTACAACCTCCCTCACACTCCCATTTGTTGGTACCAGTATATTGGGTGTGAATGGTCAGCACAGTGGTGTAGTGCTTAGCACTCTTGCCTTGTAGCACTGGGTCCCCGATACTATCTGCATGGAGTTTGTATGTTCTCCATGTGTCTGTGTGGGTTTTTTCCAGGCACTCCAGTTTCCACCCACATGCCAAACTCATACACTTTCCGCCAGCTGAGTGCATTCTGCGCCTGCAACGAAGCATGACTTGGCCACAGTACCGATAAGGGAGGGGGGGGAGGAGCGAGCAGCCTCAAGAGGGCAGGAGGAAGACCCAGGTAAGTATAAAACCTGAGACCTCTTTGGTCTCAGGTACACTTTAACCACTTCCTGACCGCCTAATGCCTATAGGCATTGGGAAGGTGGCAGCCCCAGGACTGCCTAATAGCAACGGCCATAAAGTCCTGGGGCGGGGTTTTACAGGGGAGCGCACATGCATTCTCCGCTCCGTCATCAGTCTACCAGCGGCGATCGCTGCTAGGATACTGTTAAACGGTGTCGTCTATTTACATTGTACAGCGCTGCGATCTACAGCAGCGCTGTACTGGGGACAGCCGTGTCACTCGGCTTTCCCCTGGAGGGGCTCCGATTGTGATCCCCTCTCATAGCCTATGAGAGAAGATTGCCCTGATTGGCTGGCGGGGGGAGGGAGGGGAATAGTCAAAAGAATATAGACAAACTTATTTTAAAAAGTAAACAAACAGGGCACCAGGGATCAGAGCCCACCAACAGAAAGCTCTGTTGGTGGGCAGAAAAGGGGGGGGGATTCATTTGTGTGCTCAGTAGTATGGCTCTGCAGTGAGCTTTTTAAGCTGCAGAGCACTCATTTGTGAAAAAAAATAGCCTGGTCACTAGGGAGGGGGGGGGGGGGGGTGTTGTAAGCCTATGGTACTGAACTAGTTAATAATTGATTGGCTTCACCGCATGTTTGTTGCAGAAGCAACTCAGAATTATTGAAACCAAAAGATTAGCATGACTGTTGGGTAACTGCAAAGGGATTAAACATGACAGCCTCTAAATTCCACTTTAGTCACATTCCCTGTAAAGAAAGTGTGGATGGATTTTACATCTATTATGGACAGCTATAATTAGTAAGAATACTACGCCAATGTTATGTCAGTACCTGCAGCTGTGAGTGAATACACACAGTTATATAGCGTAGTAACTAAATAACAGTTACAGTGATTTTGTACTGTACTGTTTTATTTTCTTAATCACTGTTAAATTAGTACAGACAGAAAAATGCATGTGTCCACTGATGAACAGGTTACTTTGAGCTGCAGTGTTATAATAGGACTTGATGGTTTCTTATTATTTATCCTTATGTTTAAATTAGAACTGCTTTAATTTTGTTTTTGTCGCATCATTGAGAAGCACATAGAGTAAAATAGCCTTCTGCTACACACCTACAGTAAGAAAAAATGATCTGCTAGTTGCACGATTTCCTCTGCTGGGCTGTTTGATGCTCTGTAAGGCACTGAAGACAATGTGTATACTATGTATAATGTTTTTGGCACTGGCACCACATAGTGGCAAAGCTTTGTTAGTGCATCTGGATTGTCTAAAATGCATTAGTATGTCACAGTATCTTAGACATCAGTTTGTACAGCATTTTGTCGGTCCAGATATTTTCCATGGAGTGATGTTCAACGTAAATACGATTCAGGAAATTACCCTACATTTTTCTCCAGATGTAAATAGAAACTTGGTTTGTACGTCATCATATCTACAAGCAATCAGCTGTAAGCAGGGGCGTAACTAGAAATTATTCGGGCCCCCTGCAGCCCCCAATAAAAGGGTGGTACATTTCATGAAAAACTGCGCCCACTGTACTTCACATCAGCCCACCAGTTGTTCAATGTCCACATGAACCAATTTAAATATCGAGTCTTCGCTATCACAAAAGTCCACAGTCTAATAAATCAATATTATGTATGACAGCGCTCCTCTTCTATCTCCAATATACCAGATGTATGCTGTTTATACGCCAACGAGATCTCTATTAAGAATCAGCCACTTGTTGATTTAGTTTTCAACTTCAATCGATTTTAATCCAATCCTCATAAAAAATATATAAAATAACATAGCATAAAACCTTTTTAAAACCAACAATATCCTGCGCTCAATGCGCACTCACGTAATTCTGTAGAGTAACAAGCATCTCAGGCTTTCTGGCCCAGCGGTATTGCCCTCTCCGCGGATTCGGCGTCCCGTCCCCGCTGTGGCCTCCCCGCGTCTCTGTCAATTGTTTAGATGGTTCCGGCGATGTAGTTGCCTGCTCCTTGTGATGTCAGACGCTCCTGGCTCCGCCTTACGCGTTTCGTCCGTGCGGACTCATCAGAGGCTGACGTCACAGGAGCGGCCGACGTCTTTTATACCAGGCATAGAAATAGAAGAGTTATACAAGCATGAAAAATATTTAAAATGTTTTAGGTTTAGGTAGGGAAGGGTTAGTGTGAGGTATTGGGGGTTGATGCATGAAATCGCCATAATATTGCCATGTACAGACAATGCACATCAATATTACCCTTACTACCGCCACTGTGTACGACGATTTATGCTATAAGAGCGGCTTGCAGTACTCAACTGGCGTGACCATTGCTATGGTAATGCGCATTACTGTTAATCGAGCCCAAAGCTCCCTCCATACATCAATAAAAAAACTCATCTCGTTAAATATTTTGCAGTTGTGCTCTCTATGTTTTCGTAAGATTATCGGGGTCCTTGAGGATTTATTTTATGTGTCATTTAAAGTCAAATTAACCTTCTTGGCGGTATGGACAAGCTCAGCTTGTCCATAGCCGCCGAGGCTGATATCTCTGGCCCCGCTGGGCCGATCTACTTGAAATAAACTGCGCCACACGCAGCTAGCACTAGCCGCTCAGCGGTGATCGCCCGCACGCAGCGGCGGAAGAGGCCCCCGCCAGAGCCCTGCGCTGCCCGGACCAAACACTTTCGGGCAGCGCAAAGGGCTGGATCTTAGGCGGCTGACGTCCATGACGTCATCCCGATCGTCGCCATGGCGACGGGGTAACCCCAACAAGAAATCCCGTTTTCCGTGGGATTTCTTGTTACTTGTGATCATCAAAATCGATCAGAAAGGCGCACCATGTGCGCCCTCTAGTGGGCTTTCATGCTGCCAACTTTCAGTTGGCAGCATGAATAAAAAAAAATGACGTGGAAAAAAACGTGCCGCCGCCGCCACCCTGGCAATTTAAATAGAACGCCAGGATGGTTAAAGTCCCTGTACCAGATTAGGTTGGAGTTCACAGAGGTAAATGCTTTACTATGTGGGTGAATGTATTACATACAGTTTGTGGTGGAGAGTAACTGTTAATGATGCAGAGATCTTTACCATGCAAGCTGCCCTTCAAAAGGACTCCTCTGTGCTTTTTAGAGGCATTGGCAATACAGTATTTAGTGTAATTTTAGGAAAAGTAAGCAGGAGCTGAATTCTTGGCATTATCTTATTTTAAGGAATTATATGACTTTGCTGTATGTGTACTCATCTCTTTATTTGGGTTTTGTCCCCCTTTAAGTAAAGCACCTCTTTATTTTGTGAGTGTATATGAGATTTTTTTTTTTTTCAGTTTGAGTGCCAGAGTTGATTCAAGCAAAATCATTTTATATATTCTAAAGTGCATTTATGCAAAACATAATGGATTTTTAGGAAATGTTTTCATGTCTGCTCCGCACATTTAGGAGTGAATTAGATGTGTGCCGATCTTACAACTTGCGGATATCATCTTGTTTCCTGATGCTTTCTTGTAAGCTAAATTTAATCTGTACAGCTCTTGTAGTGGTTACTGATTGACTTGTGAGTACATTGTAACTTGCATCGTATTTCATGGATGAATTCAATGGCTCCGCCAAAATGAGAAAGCAACATACAAGAGCTACTGTATCAGCGATGACTGAATTTCATATTGCAGGGAAACACTTAGCACAAATTGTTTTTGTTAAAGTGAATCTGTCACACGCGACACAAGTTCAAAATTACATTTTAGCACTCTTTATTTAAACTTTAATATCAGGCTAAAATTCTATTTTGCATTTCTTATGTGGCTGTCAACTATATTAGGAAACGAACAACTTTGCCTGAAAGATCCATGCAGTTTTATATAACTGTGTAGAACCTTAACGCCCACCCTGCAGCCGAGGGGTCACATGTGGCCTTTCAGTACCAACTGTGTGTCACCAGAACATGTGGCCCATGAGACAATTTCCATTATCAGCCAATCACAGCATCATTATTGCTGCCCCCAGAGCCCCTAGAAAGGAGCAGTTGATAAAAGTGTAGGCAAAAATGGGCATAATTGTTATTTATTGTAATATTTATAGCCGTTACGCTATTTAGTGGGCAGCTGTGATTAAATTGTTATTTATCGTATTATTCTTAGCAGGGATTTGGGGTGTCTTAAGGTTAGCCACCACATGGGGGATTTAGGGTTAGGCACCACCAGGGGGGGTCAAAGGGTTAGGCACCACCAGGGGAGGTTAAGGGTTAGGCACCACCAGGGGAGGGTTCTGTGTGAGAGTAGGGAGAGGTTAGGTTATAGCCAGGTTGTAGACTATTGGTGAATTTACAGCAATTAAATTATTTGCCATTTTTGTTATTGTTATTGTTATTTAATGTTGCACCTAAATTGTTATTTACTGTCATTGTTATTGATATTGTTATTTAGCATTGTGCTAAATTAGCGCACAACTTTTTCAATTGTGCGTGCCTAAATTGCCCCGCACGGGAACAAATACATTGGTCTATTTCTATTATCACTAAGAAATGAGGGCTTGGGGATCTCTGCATAGACAACTCAAGGGCTTTCTAACCAGAAAGAAATAAAAGTGATTAGGCAATATTTTTCAATAACACTTTTACTCTTCGAATAAAAGTGCACTTGAAGTCACAATTAATGTGATGAGATGTGAATATGTACACTTTTTTTTACAGTGTAAATGCTAATTATAATTTGCAAGTGTTCCCTTTTTGGTTATATGTTTTTAACTGTATGATTTATTAAATCGTTTCTGCAGTTGGGGACGTTCTCTCTGATAACTAATTAGGTAACAAAACTTGGGGTTGATTCATTAAGCTGCACTGCTACAGTCAGCCTGTTGAGCCAATCAAAGTGCAGGAATCTCATCCTTTAAAGCCACTGGCCCCGTCAGGGCTTGGGGCGGGTTCAGTGGAGCAATTGTTAAGTTTAATGAAACGCTCATTAAACTATTGGAGCAGAGTGTAATTTACCAACGCACACTATGGAAGCATTGCGTTCGTTGGAGATTATTAACTCGCGCTGCTGTCATTAAGCTGCGCTTCTATAGCAGCGCGGCTTAATGAATCAACCCCCTTGCGTGTGGCTGTACAAACACTTCTGGTAGAAGAATAGAGATATAAACATCAATGTGTCATCATTACTTTGTGTGGCAGCTGAAAAAAACAGCAATTATAGGCTGGTTCAGCTTTAAACCGAGATTTCTTTAAGGATTAGTTAAATGTTTTAACTGATTATCTATTTTACTTCAGTTTCACTTTAAAGCTACCCATTTGGCTTCCAGGTGATGCTGCTAGTAGTATATCAGCAAAACTGCTGATATTCTACTAAAGCTTTACCGAATCAACACCTCACACTAACCCCCCACCAACACCACCTAATCCTAACACTAACCTTCCCTCTGCCTACTCCAAACAGTAATCCTTCTCCTAGCCCATACCTAACACTAACCTGCACATTACTTTTGGCTTTGGCTGTGGCTGGTGCCCAAATTATACACTGGGTGCCACTATTGCCGTAATTCATTTTGGATACAGGATAATTGTCAATCAAAACAATCTTTCATGTTGGCTTTGGGTGGTGGTTTCCCCATGTTCAGTGTGCAGAAGTGATGGTCAGTTCCCTTCCTAGCAGGATATTCAAAATGAGCAAGAGGAATACTTCTACAGCTCACAGCAGGAACTACAGTGTCCTGGTATTACCCTGCTTGATAAATCACTGGAGAGGTAGGTGTGGATGTAAGGTGACACCTAAACACATGCTAGATTGGCTCCCAAAACTGTAAGAATCATTTTGGGTGACAACAATTCTGTTTATATACTGTAGCTTCAGTGTGAAGCTGCTCATGAATATCACCGCAGTACACCATGTCTTCAGACCCTTTTTAGAGTAAAAAAAAAAAATGAAAACAAGAAATGTAAGAATGAATGATTGGAATTGTATTTCCTTTATGAACCCAATAACCAGTGCCAATAATTGTATAACAGAAATGCACAAAGCTGTATACTTACTGCGCATGTACTAATAATAATGTTTTTTTTACAGGACGTTGTAGTTGTGGGGGAAGAGAATTTTACCACACCTTGCTACATCCAGATGAATTCAGAAGCATGTCACATCCTCACAGAATCATTAAGCACCTATGCACTGGTGGGACAATCTACTAGCAAATCATCAGCAAAACGACTCAAGTTGGCTATATTTGGGCCAACAACCTGTACTTCTCTGGAGTACAACATTCGGGTTTACTGTTTAGATGATACTCAGGATGCACTCAAGGTAGGCACACTAGAGCACTAATGAACACTACTTTACAGGTTACAGTTCCAAAAATTGCGGGAATGTGGATGCTGTGGCCTAATGAATGGCTCTTCTTGAGGACATATTTGACCACCCTGATTTCATTTTAGCTGAGACTACTATAAACTCAAGGCTGAGCATTCTAATGAGGGAGAAGGAAGAGAAGACATCCTAGAATTCCAGTACTACATAAGAGAATTCCAGTACCTCTCTTTCACCACTTTTCTGAAATTGCAATAAGCAAGAACAGGTCGCCTGCAGTTACTGGTTCATGCAGCAGAGGGCAGGGCATTGGTTAGCAGTTCAGTAGACCTGCTTTTTCTGGTGATATATTCAAGATTGGCAGAGAAAATGTGATTGTCCCTGACATGAGTAAACAGATATATTTACTGGTATTTATGACAAAACCTAAAAAGGCAGATTTGATAGGGATTTATTTATTTTTATTTGTTTTTGCATTGGGATTATTATTCACATAGTTTCCATTTGACAGCTCAAAAGTAGATTTTTAGAGTGTTCTCTTTTTTAAAAGGTGATTGTTTACTGTTGATAATGTTCCTCTTTTATGTGGTACATGAGTTATGGAGGCCATAAATGGAGATGGAAGGTAATGAGATGATTGCTATTGATTGGCCCTAAGACTTTCTACTGAGGTCACGGGTGGGTGCTTTATGTATATGATTGATTTCTGGCAGTTTAAATGTTGATAGCATGAGATAAAGTTATTCATTCCACTTGATAAAACAATATTGTATTATATGATCTACAGGTTTATTGGTTGCCATTGAGAAAAAGATCATTATAAATCACAATAAAAATATATAGAAGCAGGATGCCTGTAAAAACGATGTAAACATACACTGCCAGCACCGGTCGCTATAGGCAGATTAAAAAGGCTTAAAGAAGAACTCTGCCTCTTAGTAGATTCTCCACACATCTGTCCTTCATTTGATCATTTTCTATTTAAAACATTAAAAAAATAATGCTTGCACATACATAAACATTTTTGGAATATATCGATGATGTTGTGGCATTATAGCAGAACTATTGAGGGTTAATGCTGCCTCCTCTACTGACTACTAATGCCTAATGGCCCATACTCACGAGTGACATTTGTCGCCGCAACACGCGGCGCGCGCGTGTTGCGGCGACAGGTCGCCCGTGAGTATGGGCCGCCGCACGCGCGCGCACCCTGAACTGTCGCCCGTCGCTCATGTCGCCAGGCGATTGAAACTTTCAATCGCATGGCGACAGTAGCCGCTGCCCCCCCGCCGCAACTGTCGCTAGTCCGCGTGAGTACGCGGACTAGCGACAGCAACCTCCATTGAGGTTTATGGAGCTTCCGGTGGGGGGAGGAGGAACGTCGGCGACAGCTTCCGTCTCGCCGCTGGTCCCTCTTCCGCGTGAGTACGCGGAGGGACCTGGAGAGAAGCTGTTGCCGGCCTGTCGCCCACACGCTCACGTGTGCTGGCGACAGGCGATTTTTGCAGCCCGTGAGTACGGGCCATTAGATCACTAGTGGTGACTTTGAAATTTGCTGAATCCCAATGACTGATGTCTGCTTGTAGTTATGCTGATCACTGAAAAACAGAAGGACTAGAATCATAACAACTAACTCATGCTGAGATTCCAGCAATGGACTTACAGCATATATATGTACACAGTTTGCCCCAGAATTCCTCTTTATACCTATTTTCATGGTAAATAGTTTCACCAGTTTCTGTATAACAAGAAAATTGGTGTTTTCAGGTCCACAATCAATAATACAGATTGCAAAAATATAAAACGAAACTTTAAATTATAGTCATGGAGTAATAAACAAATCTGGTATGACAAAATCATTAAAAATTCATCTGTCACGTCGATGTGCAGTGCTTAGCCTGACGCAGGTTTCGTGGTTCATATAAGAGCCGCTTCTTCAGAGGCATACAGTTAAAGTTCAAAAGTCGTGACATGAGGCAGTTAAAAACATCATCAGAAAGTGTAACATACAGTATTGACAAAATCCTCTCCTATGCATCAGATATCCATTTTGTGTAGTCAAACCCGTTGGACAAGTAAACAGTTACCCAGCATAATCACTGGGTTGGTGAATGTATGTAATGTAACTAGGTTACAAACAGCAATCAACAGGCAAGGTGGCCAGTAGGTATAAATGAACTGTATATAAATGAACTGTCTAATATGCACAGCATGGCTTTAATGAGCATGAGCAGCCACGCTGTGCATATTAGAGACGAGACAAAAACACATAAGAGCTTGTGTTCACATGTATCCATGTATTGTTTGTAACAGGTTTCTGAAGCATGTTTTTAAGATCTCTATCTTAGCAAATTGGATATTGTGATGCTGGCTTTTGTTTATTGACGCTTTTTCCAGGCCTCATTTTCGGTAACATTTTTTGTTAACGCAGCATGTCTTATTCAGCTGCTTTTCAACTGCTTTTTAGCACATCACAAATGTTTCATAAGCACATTGGAAATGCATCATAAATGCTATCATTTTCTTCCTGAAATCATGGTTTCCAGTGGCTGAGTATGGTTTGCTTCTGACGCTGAAACCACTTATTTTAAGACATTTCTATAAAATGGCTTAAAGTGTTAGTGTACTTATACCTAAGTGTGCTCTAAATGACTTAAAACACCACTATAACGAAAAAAGTAAAATGTAAAATACAAATGTACGCATACAATTTACTTACTTCCTGTGTAGCAGTCACTTACAGTAGACATTATAGTTCGACAGAACTGAACCTCTTACGGTCAGTGTTTGGAATAGTTCATCTTATCATGAGGATTCTCAAGATATTCTCAAGGTTACTTCTTTTTTTTAAAGCATTCCCTGAAAGGCTGCGGTACAGTCCAGCACAGTGAGCACATGAGTAGAAAGGCTGGCCGGCATCTTTGTATAGGTGCATGACAGAGAGTGCTTTTGTAAAGCATAAAGGTAGCAAAAAGAAACAAATGTACACTTTGCGGGCTGCAGCAGGAAGATTTGCAAGAGATTTCATACTAAAATCTATTGGAAATTGGTGTGCAGTGTGTGGGTAGGCATAGATCCCTCTATGATCAGATTCAGAGAGGGATCTATCTAAAGCCCCATCTACACGATACAATTCCATGTGCAATCGATCAAATTCTATTGGATCGAATTCAATTGGATCGATTAAATCCGACATGTCCGATCTGGACTCGATCGATAGTGTGATCAATTTTGGTTAGTTATCAATGCAAAATCGACCACACTATCAATCGAGTGCCGGATTTAATCGATCTAACGTAAGTCAAACTTGTGATCTGCATGCTTGTTCAGGGTCTATGGCTATAATTATTAGATGCAGAGGATCAAACAGGACTTCCAGATGCAGAGGATCAAACAGGACATCCAGGAAATGTTCATTGTTTTAGGCCTAGTCCACACTAGGTCCGTAAACGTATCCGTGGCTCCGTTTTTCAGCCCTGATTAAAAACAGAGCGCAGATACTAATGTTAAAAATAGCAGCCTTCACTCAAGAAAAAGACAGATCCGTCTGCATTTGCAGGGACCCGTTTTCAAAACCTGAACGGAAGGTCCGGATCTGCTGCATTTTCACGCAACGGATCTGGACCCTGATACACGCCGCGGTAGTGGCAGGCAATGGGAAAACGGATTTACACACAGGCAAATTTTGACACAGAAACGGAACCGTTTCTGTGCCACGGCCTTGGGGAGGGGGGAGAGGGGGCCGTTATGCTGGAGGGTGATAGCAGCCAGGACGGGGGTGACAACGGTCAGGCGGGAGGGGGGGGTCCCCCTTCCCCGCCGACCGCTGTCACCCCCGTCCTGGCTGCTATCACCCTCCAGCATGGCGGCCTCCTCCTGGGCATACGTTTCCATGGACTGGAAACTTATGCACCAACATTGCACAAAAAGTAAAAACGGAGGGGAAAAAAACAAAAACAAACCGGATCTGTTTCAAACGGATCCGATCTGTCACAGACCTAGTGTGGACCTAGCCTAAAAGGAAACAAAACTGACAGCCTCCATATTCATCCCAGGTCAGATGTCCTTTAATTTATCAATAACATCTATTGAGACATTTAGTTTTATCCTGGGAATGAACACATCATGTATCAGAGTAAAGATGCCTACGACACAATTTTAGGCACTGAATTCAAAATAAACAGGCTTTATTTGGTGATCACACAATTTCTGTAGCTCCATCCTGCACTTGTGATTAGTGTTTGTGTAGCTTTTAAATCGGCCATATCATATTTTCATTTGTGATCACAGGAAGTGTTACAACAGGAAAGGAAGGTTGGAGGACAGTTACTGGATGAGCCTAAAACTCTTCACTTCAAGGGGAGCACCCACAACCTCCGCCTGTCTATCCACGACATCCCTCACTCAATCTGGAAGAGTAAATTGGTAGCTAAATATCAGGTAAGTTTTCCACTCCAAACAAGTAAACACTAAATGGTTTAAAGAGGCGCCCTGGTGGTATATAAAAGCGTTTAAAAGCAGTTTAAAACCGAGAAAGGTTTGAGGTTGCTTACCTCAAGGACGACAAATCTTTGTAGGGACAAAAGATTTTTATTGGTAGCACAGGCAACGCGTTTCACGGGTCTGAGCCAGCTTCCTCAGGCCAATAGCAGTGCCTATATTAGTAAACATGAGACTCCTAAGTATACTAGTATTAAAGATATACATACATTTACAGCATCAGATTGTAATCAGCGATAGCATTGTATCCAGTGTTTCATTTCATATATATTATTACAGATGAAATATTATAAATAAATATTGTACATATTGTATTAGGAGTATTTACCCTTGTCTTACAGAGCTGCTGGCGTTTATCAGCCAGAGGTATATAGATAATCAAAACATGATTTTTCAAACATATGGAAAATTATGAAACATTGTTTAAAAAAGGTGGGGGGGGGAACTTCAGTTTTCCACCTTAATGTAATAATATAATAAAAACTTCCTTTAATTTAATAACTATATATATGCACACAATTTTCTGCCCATATTACTATGGACAATTTGGATTAAAAGAGATTGCCAGAAAGGTGTGCTGTCATGATGAACAGATAAATAAATGAAAACATATAATTAGACCTAAAAAGACTTGGCCAGCTACTGGGATAAAATGACATTTCCTAGAGAGTGCTGGGCTCAAAAAGGCTTTTGTTTCCTGTGCCTATTCCCCAGAAGGTGTCCTGACACCAATCATCCACTACCAAACAAGTAAAGTTTGAATTAATTTAATTATTAAAATATTTTATTATATTAACAAGACAGTTAAAATTAGAGGCCAACTCCAGCAACAACTCTTTTTTATTAACTGTTGGATAGAACTGAGAAAGATTAGGACCTCTACCAGTTTGCTATTGCTGTTTGTTTCCTCACTAAGAAAAGGATTTCGACTGGAGCCCAGGTAGTCTTAAGCCATCAATGCAAGAAGGGCCCTGGGGAAATTTGAACACTGGAAATAGTTACTAGTAGAATATCTTACCCTAACCAACCACCCACCAATGCCTAACCCTAACTGACACCCCCTTACTGATGCCTAACCCTAACTAGCCCCACAAACATCCCTAATCCTAACCGACCCTGCATGCATGCCTAATCCTAATCAACTCCTCTTATGCCTAATCCTAACTCTCTTCCCCAGCCATAAACCCACTGATATCTGCACTGCCTTTGCTGCAATAAAGCTGCAATACACATAAAATATCGGCCACAGCGAAAGTTTGGATGCCCCATAGGTGCTTATGTTAATAGGCTATGGGGGGGAATTTGGGCACCGTATAAAATAGCAAGCTCCGGGGCTGCCTTCTTTACAAACTGCAGCTTTCATGCCTACTATTTGTAGCCACAGTCTGTAAAGCGAGCAGCCCTGGTGCCCACCATTCCCCTCAAGGCCACAATTAACATGAGGTCCCATTGGGAGTCCAAAATTCCATGGCAAACCTATCGTCGTGTAACTGAGGAATATTTTCTTTAGAACACCTCACATGCCATGTTAGCAAAGGAAGTAGGTTAAATCCGGATTCTTGGGTGGCCGTGTCACTTCTTGAAGGCTATTGATGAAGAACTTGCAAAATATTATAATGTGGTATCATTTCCTATAGTAACCATAACAGAAATAATCTACAAATCCATCTGGCTACAAAAGCCTGAAGTGTGAATGACCGCCAAGAACTTCTGCCTTTTCCATACCACCGTTGCCGTTTCCTTCATACTAAATAATCCTGCTTGTGTGGAGTTGTGGGTGAACAAATGGTTTGTGTTGAAGTTGAAATATATATCCTAGTCCTGTGTATTTCTCACCCTCATCCACTTTGTTCACTACTTCGCATAGTCTTGTCTCCTAATTCTGCTGGTCTGGCCAGGGCTGTTACCCTTGGCAAGACTTCAGCAGCGTTTTATGAGCAGCTCAGTATGGATCGGATAGATTGCTGGTTCAGCAACTTCTTCCCATTGCCTGCAGGCTGAATAACCTCTCTTCAGTGCTTTCAGCTTCCATTAGCCAGGTTTCACTCCATAGCCCATCTCTCCCAGGAGAGCTGAACACTGTGCTTGTAATGTGCTGAACTATTACAGACTGAAGGAAGCCGGGAAAGATTGCCTCTACTGCAGAGGAGCTGACTCCTCGTGAATAACAAGAGCTGGCTCTTGTAGTACAAGTTGTATTTTTATTGGCATTGTGTCTACCACTTAGTGGCTTGTGTAGTACAGGCGTCCAGATTTCTGGGGTTGGGAACAGGAGAAAATATTGCAAAGAAGTAGTAACTTTCCTCACAGGTCTTCCAATGATTCTGCATCCGTAGTTCAGAGTGTATCATTATCCCTCGCAATACTTTCTTTTTAACAGTCTAGAACAGGCCTCATGAAGAGCTGACACTGGTACTAATGAATGTCTGCTAAACCTGATATTGTAAAGCAGGCTAGTGAAATATTAATAATAAACTGCATCCAATTTTCCTTATTTAGTTTATTGTCTCTTAAAAGATTAAGCGTGCACTGTATTTAACAAGTGTCATAATACGGTTGTTGTCATGGAAATCTGTTTCCAAATTTAACAGATTCTATTCTGCAAACTTTCTGTCTGTAAGCATTTTTTTTTTTTAAGTTTAGAAATGACACTTAGTCACATCATGAAGGGTGACAAGCAATGGGTCATTAAGGAAATTGTACACGTCAGGCAGCGGAAAATGCAAACAAAATTCTTTCTATAAACCTGTATGATTGTATCACCTACACATGTTAGTGCCTGTGGGCGAGGAAAGGAACATTCAGAAACAAATTTTCTGCAGTGCTTTATCTAAAGGTTGCCATTAACGATAAAATCCTGTGGATGATCAATCATTTCATTTGTAAACCTTCGGTCGTGACGATTAACTGCCGAAATTCTGCTAACCAATACAATCGATTGTCTACGGAATTATATTGTTAAAGGCCACATTAAGGGGAAAAAATAATAGCAATTAGATGGAAAAAAGTAACCCCTTATCCAAACTTTGCAGAGAACAAGTCCATTGATGAAACCACAAAGAAAATGCTTTGGTTTAGATTTGGTATACATATATATCTCACTAACATTATAAACTAGGTGACCCAAGCCCATTTAAAAACGGGCTCTAGATCTGTCACCGACGCATGTCAGCGCGCATTCACCCGCCGTGCACGCATATGTCTGCTGCACGCACACACCCGCCCCTTGGTCCTGTCCTCCCCTGCAGTGTCTCTGCGTCCCTGCTCATGCGCAGAGAGAAAACACATACAATGACATGGGACACAGAGACACTTAGGTTTTATTAGGTAGGATGTGAAAGTTTGGATGTTTGTTACTCAATCACGCAACAATGGCTGAACGGATTTGAGTGAAATTTGGCAGACACATTGTACTTTACCTGGAATAACATAAAGGATACTTTTTATCCCCATAACCAAAAAATGGGCGGAGACAAATACAAATTTTACTGGGAAAATGTAAACTTCAGCCATTCTTACACTGCTAATGGTAGGGTTCTCAAACTTTGCACAGTTGGTCACTGGGTGACTGGGATTAATATTCAGAAAAGTAGGTGGAGCCTACAAAAGCCAATCAAAATTTACCTATTGATTTTCAAGGGGAGTATTTAATTGCTGCCATTCTTGCACTGTTAATGACACAAGCCTCAAACCTGGTACAGTTGGTCATTGGGTGACTGGGGTTCAAATTCAGAAAAGGGGGTGTAGCCACAAACAGCCAATCAGATTTGTTTCATTTCAATGCAAATTATTGAAGCCAAAGACTGCAAAGCTCACAAACTAGGTCATTGAATAATTGTGTGTTAGGGTTAGAAAAAGTGGGCAGAGCCAACACCAGCAAAATACATACCTGGGCCATCAGCTAGTATATATTATATATATATATATATATATATATATATATATATATATATATATATATATATATATATATATATATATATATACTGTATATATCCACTAAAACTCAGGTATCTATAACAATCTGCAACAATAGAAGTGCAAAGGAGCTTGTTGGAAGCAGGTTATTCAAGTAGTGATAATCACACGCAGCAGCCAGTTTACTTTCCTATACAATTGAGCTTGTATTATAAACACAGGGGAGGTTTGGATCAGCACCCATAAACGGAGAGAAGCATGTGCCCAAGCTTGCAGCGTTCCACACCACTGGAGCTGTCACTTCAGAAAATCCACTTGGAGCAGGCACCACCGATATAAACAATTGTCTCTTTATTAATCACATCAGTTATAAGCAGCAGTACAACAACGACAGACCGCTGTTGCGAGCTACCATGCTCTTTATCAAGTTGTCAAATCTGCAATATATGCATTAACCTTCCACCACTCATTATATACAATACCAGCACCAATCAGTGGTCAGCGTTTGAATTATCCAATCGCAGTGTATCAAGCTTGTATTATAAAAAATAAAAATCCATATCCTGGAATAATGGACGGGACCAATACGACAGAGGAAATATGCTGAACTAAACCGTTATTACTAACTCGCTTTGCCCCATCCCTGCCATTTCTCTATCTCTGTCCCTGCTTTTTCCCTCTCTCTCCCTCCCCCAATTCTCCCTCCCAGCACCACTGATCTTTATCCTTATTATCTCTCTCCCCCTTCCCATCTCCCTCTTCTCACCACTATCTCTAATTCTGCTTGCTATATCACTCTCCCTATCATCTTCCTCTCCCTCCATAGTTCCTCTCTTCCCTCAGTCATGTCACTCCACCCACCATCTCTCTCATAGGGCTGTCTCCCACACCCACCAATGCCCTAGAATCCTTTTGCTCTTTCTCCCCTCCACCACTTTCTATCACTCTATCTGAGGTATAACCACAAAGCATTGGTCCCACTAGCAATAAGACCGGTCCCACTAGTGTAGCCAGGTCCTCTTCAGTGGTTACCTGTCACTCCACCATAGCAATCTCTACCATAACAGTGCAGTTTTTTCCTCAGTGTAATAATATCTGCCTTCGGACAATATAGCCAAATCTCCCACCCACAGTGCCTTTCTCGCAGCCCCCTCTCTAATAGTAAAATTACCTCCTTTCTCCTCAATATGTTATTGACTCTTTCAGTGAAAAGTTGATGGCATTGCTTATTATATGACTTGCATGTCAGTACAGATGCCACGCCCATGGGCCTCACACGGATCCCTATTACCACCCCTGATATCCTCCCCTTCGCTATCTGTGTGTTCCACCCTAGCTTCCACACAGAAAGTTGTAATCTGTGAGCCAGCAGCACTCCTAAATCTGTCTTCTGCTAGGTCTGGAAAAGGCTGCTATAGGATTGGTCAAAGGCAGCAGCATAATAGATGAGATAAAATGGTGGTGGGGAGTGGATAACCAGGGTCAGGCAAGAGTAATTTCACTTAAATATGTCACTACACTGCTCAACACCACTGCTTCCCGTGTATAGTGTGCAGTGCTTGGCAACTGTGTATATGAATGGGGCTGTCAGTCCACAATACAAGACATTCACAATAATTTGTTTCAGTACTTCAGCACTGTCATTGTGGGTGACACTATAATTTTAAAAGGGGAGCAAGGGCTGTGAGGAGTGCAGTGCAACACTTTTACTGTGAACATGCTATAGCACTAAAAAAATGGTAAGGTAAACATTATTTTTGTGGAAACAGTTATGTGTTAGCCAATATAAATTATTTCTGTAATTGTCTTGCAGGAAATTCCATTCTATCAGATCTGGAGTGGATGCCAAAGGAACCTTCAGTGCACCTTTACTCTGGAACGCTTCAGTCTAAGCACTGTGGATTTATCTTGCAAGCTATGTGTGAGGCAGGTAGAAGGGGAAGGCCAGATCTTCCAGCTAAACTGTATAGCATCAGAGGTATGTGCTTGATGTGACAGACTCTCAAATGTCACCTAATTAGAAGTGTTAATCCAGACTTATAAACACTGGAAAAGGCTTACTCTAAAAAGCGATATCTCCTCAGTCAGCTTTAAGATGACTAATGCCATTTTAATTGTAGAGAATGTCTTAGTTTGTTTCATCCCTCTTTATTAACATCTGCTTGTCAGAGATTCAAGTACTGAACTTGAAGACTTAAAATACATATGTTTATATTTTTGCTTTGCTGCTGCTCCATTATATGTTTTACCATTAGTCTGAGATAAAGGACACGATATATCAAAGCCAAGGTAGGCTGCAAAGACTCAAAATCAGGTAAAAAAAAATCTCAGCACTTAATAATAAGAAAGTCCACAAGCTTACCTGCAGCCCAACATACCAGTGGAATTGCAATACACCAATCCACGGTGTTAATAACAATTACCATATCTTACTTTTTATTGTATTTTGGGGTGACTTTTTACATTCCCCCATACATCAAAATTCAAAGAGAGGCGGCACACCACTGGCTGAAAAGATGCTTGTATTTGAGAACAGAAGTGCTTCTGTTCTCAAATACAAACGTCTTTGCAGCCAGTGGTGTGCCGCCTCTTTGAATTTTAGTACAATCCAGGACCAAGTGAGCAATCCGGGCCGAGGCTTGGCACTGGCAAAACCCAGGTTAGAGTACACCTGGGGTACTGCTTCCGTGGAGCCTGTGAACTTGAATTCCCCAATAAATCCCCTTTATCGCTCTGCTTAGAACATAATATTGCCATCAGGCTACTTCCATTTCCAGGGTTTAGTAAATTGCCACAGATTATTTATATTGTTATCTACAGCAAAATGCGTGTTTATTACACTTAGCATAGGCTCCAGCTTGGTCCTTTGCCTTTTGCATTGTCAGAGCTCTACGGCCATTTTTACCTTGTACCTTTTCTCTTCACAAAGCAGAACCCCACACTCTCAAGGGAAGCCTGTAGCTAAAGGTGAACTCTGACACAGAAACTAGCTGTGAGTCAGCAGCACATGTTGAATGCATTTTCTCTGCCCTATAACTGACCATTCAGAAAACCAATTAGAGAAATTCATTCAGTTTGACTTGCTGTTTCGCTGATATCCCAGCTCTCAAAGGGAAATCCTCTGGCTGTAGCTGAAATGTCAATAAAGCAAAGTTGTTTATGTTCAGTAACTTTTTTTTTTTTTTTTTTTTTTTAATCTAAACTGCTTTGTTTGTCTGGGCCATCTTCAGAGAATTATTTAGTACAGGTACAGCGCTTGGAGCACAGTTTATGATGCAGTACACTATAAACTACTCCCTTATGATTAAAATGGTTAAACCCCATACCAGCTGCATTGCCTGCTACAGTTATACTTCTGCTGGGAATGCACAATGAGTTTTTTGGCAGATTTACTTTCCAATCAATTTTCTGATCACTTTTCCGATTCTATGAGAAAATTTATCAGATTAACAATTGAAATCAGATCGGATTTGTCAGAAATTATCTATCGAACCATCTATCTGCTGAAAAACTCATGGTGTATTCCTAGCATTAGTCTCTTGCCTATAACTAGACTTCTTAATCCTCCCTTGTTAAATCTTCCAGAAGTATAGCAATCTTAAACATTCTCAGCATTGTTTTTGTCTAGTCACTGCAAGTAGTCATTCAACTTGGCTGTAATCCAGGCAATACTTTATAATTCAACTTGTGGCGTTATCAGTAAGTAATTCTGGTACATTCTATGATTACTATATGAATACACATGGACAACATAAAATTTAACAGCCTTCTTTGTTACTGAATTTGTTGCCCACTGTTACTCTGACACACAGGGGGTTTGCTGCAGGACACAGAAGTTTAAAAACTAACCCTGTTTTGTTTTGTTTAAACTTACCTCTTCTTA
Source organism: Hyperolius riggenbachi (assembly GCF_040937935.1). NCBI lineage: Eukaryota > Metazoa > Chordata > Amphibia > Anura > Hyperoliidae > Hyperolius > Hyperolius riggenbachi. The sequence continues at coordinate 245,461,497 of NC_090646.1, forward strand.
CTGGCCCTAACCATCTACTTACCTTAAGACTAACCTAAACCCCTGTCCTTTACCCAACTTCTCCTCAGTACCCTTTCACTGATCTCGTCCACTTTCAAACCCACGCCTCTCATGCCTAAAAGCCTGTATATTATCAAAAAATGTGAAACAATAACCTAACCCCAATCGTAGCCCCTTCAACAGTTGATAACCAGAGTTGCTTGCAAATTTTCACCAAAGTCATTTTCACATTGGAAATGCTAATTTTAAATGCTAGAGTTTTTTTTTTTTTTACAAAAATAGCTTGTATTTTTGTGAAAATGCAAAAATCTATGTTTTACCGTAATAATTCAAGAAAAGCCCAAAAACACAAAAAAACCCTCTATTTTTACAGTGAAAATGTTTACTGTGCAAAAATCAATATTTTTACCGCAATAAATTGTGAAAAACATATTTTCGATGGCATTTTCACTCAAAAATCAAATTTAACATTTATTTTCATGAAAATTAATGCGAAAAGAATATCGGCATTTTCGCTCATCACCATTGATAACTTACTGCTTCTTCCAAACTACTGCTAGCCTACCATGATAACTATAACCATGTACAATTTGGTCTTCCTAGAACATAAGTCACTGTACCCAAAAATCCAGCACTAATCTGAACCTACCCCTATCCTAAATCCTACCATAAATTTCCTCTGACCCTAATTCCATAAGTCTGTGAATATTTGGGTAATGGATAAGGGCTTCAAAATGAAAAAATGTAGGCATTGGTGCTTATTCTTCTCGGTGGCAAAATGACCTTCTTTTACCTATAGTTTTGTTATACAGCACGGTGGCATAGTGGTTAGCACACTTGCCTAGCAGCACTGGATCCCTGGCTCAAGTCTCAGCCAGGGCAACATCTGCAAGGACTTTTTATGTTCTCCCCATGTCTGCACGGGTTTTCTCCAGGGACTCCATTTTTCCCTCACATCCCAAACACATACAGATAAGTTTAGGTCCTGTTTCCACACTTGCGACCTGCACATGGAAATGTTAACTATCTCTGTAGGGGCTTGCTGTCCTGATCACACTTCGGTGTGGATCTGGATGGCATACTGCAGATTTCTGCAGCACACAGCTGAATCCCTAAGTGGTGCATGGCGCGACTAGTGATTTTGGCTGCGGCTACAAAGCAGAAATGGTCAGAGCTCCCAATAGAAATAAGCCCTAATTTTCAATCCTCTAAAAAAAATGGTGCTAGACTACAATGGACATATGACTATGGTAGGGAGTACTATGTAAAGCGCTGTGGAAGATGTCGGCACTATATAGATCCAAAATAATAATAATTTTTATGTACATATGGGTCACATCATTTTTTTCTGTATAAAAGTGATATACCATATACACCTTACCAAATGAAATATTTTTGCCAATTTATTTTTCATGACTACATTTTATTTGCTGCTATTCCCTCTGCAGTTCTATAGTCGGTCACGCAGGCACAAATTAGTTTGTGAACTATGCAAATTAAAATACTAGTCTTTTTTAACATGTATTTATTAGCCTTTGGAAAAGTTCTTGTAATTAGCGCTAAAAAATAGGTCAGTGCTTTGTGTTATATTGCGGGTTCATGATGATGCTTTTGAAATGAAGCAAGTGTATTTCCTATTTTGTTTACATGCAGCAGTACGATTTAACCCCTGCAGCAAGTTAGGCTTCGTGTAATTGAAGGAGGTCAGTGTTCCAGGCACACGGCAAGGATCCAGAAACATGAATACATGTACAGCTTAATAGCAAGTGTGTCATAAATATTTTAGTTCAGTTCATGAGTCGAGAAATATGATGCTGGCAGAGGGGAAAGTATTGGAATTTAATGCCAGAAAACTAATAAAGTTAAAACAAGCTATGTGCACCAGTCCATAAACAGAATTGCCTTCATCGTAAATGACTTGTTTGTTCTTTGTGCAGGAACCAAGCTGTATTATTGATTATCCTCTCATGGATTCAGCAAGTACCATCACTACTATCATAGGACCAAGTGCTTTCAGCATTCCTCTAACAATCCGACAGAAGCTTTGCAGCAGCCTGGATGCTCCTCAGACCCGGGGGCATGACTGGAGAATGCTGGCTCACAAACTCAACTTAGACAGGTCAGCTTGTAACTCAATACATCAATCACAGCTTTTCATAGCAATGTAATGAAATATGTCATGCAAGCCGGTATGCTCTCATGGGTTAAATGAACACTCCAGATATTATCTTTAAAAACCTGAAGGAGAGGGATATGTAGGCTGACATATTTATTTGCTTTTAAACAATGCTAATTTCCTGGCTGTCCTGCTGATCATTTGCCTTTAAAGACCCACATCCAATACGTGATTTTACCAACGTCCGGCAATTTTTTTTTGAGCGGGGAATGATAGTTTCTGCGATCTTTGTGACATGGGTGCAGATACGCGATTACACAAACAATGTTTGGTGATGACCGGCGACAACGACCGTCATGGCAAATCGGATCTTTAAGATCCCCGATGACTCTGTGCAAAGTACCGCTATCCCTCGACTTCCTGTTCATGCCCCCAATGTGTCATTACGGGTACCCGCCCACAGGAGGATGGATCGGAGAGCACTTGTCATAGATGGACGTCGCTGGGTTCCATCTTCCTGGGTCGTCAGGTGAGTATTTAGCTTAATACTTTTAGCATATCTCCTATTCCTACACTACTGATTTTCAGCATCAGTAAAGGCATCTGCAGCTGAAAATCTAATGAGCTGAAGTAATGCATCTGAAGGAGTTAATAGCAGCCCCGTTAGATAGGGCTATAGCTGCTTAGCTCAGCATTATCATATTGGTCAGGATGTAAAGGGACAGGGTGCAGAATGAGTTTTCTAGGAACATTGCTGAAGGAGGCCTGGAAGCCTGTGCGCCAAAAGATGACTGATCAGGGGGCAAGTAACCAGTCATTTATTTATCCTGCCTCCCTGTTTCAGGTGTGTGGCCTAGTATTGGAGTCCTTTCGCATTGTGTCCATTGCGTTAAGTCACAATGAATAATATCATCCCATTGCAACACAATGCAATTATATTCTTACAAGGCTTTCACATTGAGTGCGGTGTAGCAGGTTCCGATACAATAACGCATAGCTGTACATCAACCAGGCAACATACGTGCTTGCAGTGCCAGTGAAGCATACTTTCATTGTACTATATGTTTCACTGTATAGTTGCACCGCACGTCTAATGCACAGTGTTACCACAATGCAATGTGCATAATGCGAAAGGGGGCAGTGGGTCAGCAGGACTGATGATCAATTGACATTGTATCAAAGGAAATAAATATGGCAGCCTCCGTATCCCTCTCGCTACAGGGTCACTTTAAGCTAGGAAAACTTACTAGAGAAATGAGGTAGAAAAAAAGATGAATTAGGAGAGAAAAACTGCTGTGTAATGATACTGTATTTATTACTGAACATATGCCCAGTGGATTTCCAGCATAAATAGGATGTTTGTTGTTTAATATTGCCAGTTTATCACTGCAGCCTTGGGGATTACTTTATAATTGCACGTAGCTTATGTTTTCTCTGTAATTGGTACAGGTATCTCAATTATTTTGCTACTAAGCCCAGTCCAACTGGAGTGATCCTAGACCTGTGGGAAGCGCAGAACTACCCAGACGGCAACCTCAGCACGCTGGCGGCAGTCTTAGAAGAGATGGGCAGACATGAGACAGTGGTCTCTCTCACCACAGAATACTAATACTATTTACAAAATATCAAGATGGAGGAGCTAGTCAGAAAGGCATCATTACCAAGTGAGAAAAAAAGAACATGCTGAAATGAAATACTGACCAATGAGTTTTACTACTTATATAAAAAAAACTTTGATATAAAACTTCATGTATATTAGCAGAAAAAGAAAAGACAAAAAAAAACATGCAAAGCTGTGTCTCAAATATAAACCAACCTGATGCTCATTCAGTGTGTGGCTTGGTATAGGATTTTACAGTTTCCTAGGAAACGAAAATGTATTGCTATCCAGATACATGGATAAACCTTCTATACAATCCCAGCTCCAATGGACATTGTTTACATCCGCAAATGGACGGGGGTTATGAATAATGTCCCATGACTATTAATGTATTTTGTGCAAGCCATCTGAGTGGAATTTCTGTGCCAGTCCAGGGTAATTTTTTTAGGGAAAATACAGTATTTTATTTTCAGTGGAACTCAGATTAATTGCACTGATGACTGCATCATGCCACGCAATTCAGACCTGTCCTGATTTTACCCACCCAGTTCTCTTTCTGAAGCACGGTGTGGCATAATCACTGGGAAATATGACTGTCTTGGTTTACATACTAAGATGCTACCAACTCAGTTGGCAAGTGCCGTTTTAAATGATGACATAACCATTGTGATCTGGAAAAAAAGGGAACAAGTACATAGCTTCATTTCATAAAAACACCTATGAGTACTGACAATTGTCTTTTTTTTATTTTTATTTTATATATATAAATATATTTATCTGGTAGACTTTCAGGTGCCATGTGGGAAATATTGTCTACCATAGCTATTTATAGGATTTTTTTTTCATTATTCATGCCATTTTACTTTCCGATTGTGTAATGTTTTTGTTTGCATGTCATGTTTGCTTATTACATGCTTCTTTTTTTTCACTTTGAGTATTAAAAGAAAGTTGGACAGGACAATCTCATGCATATGTGTGTATAAGATTACTACGCGTCGGGACAGAAAATAACACTTAGATTCCTTCAGTGGCTTTTGGAGCGGATATCTTGCTTGTAACATGTTCAGCCCAGAAAGGTTTCAATGCAGCCCTAAATAAATTAAACAAATATACTACATTATTGTTTAGCTACCGTATCAAGATTTCACAAGTAAGCAGCTGCCTGTTTGTTTACATGTAACATGTCTGCCGTGAGCCCTTTCTGTACTGTTCCTCCAGAACTCCTTCCCTTGTGTAGAATCACCTCTGTCTACATTAGCTCCAGTGATGGACACACATGGACAGATTGTTATAAAGGTCAGTTTTCAGAATCGTCAAATCTGCTATAGTAAAAGTTGGCTAAACAACTAAAATGAATTTTGCCTTCTTAAAACAGAAGGTTGCTGGGCAATCTATAACAACTAAATAGTACACCAATAATTTTATGGACTGACAATAATTAGCTTGGCCATCTAAAAAAAATATATATATTTTAACCCCCAATCAACATTTGTATCATATCTTTGTCATTAATGATCAAATAACTAAGAAATACATGCTTTTCTGTTTGATATTTCACTTATCTCCTATTTCTAAGATCAGTCTAGAAATGTGTCAGTATGTGACCATCTTGCTAAATGTGCCCTCAGATTCATTCCTCAGTTGTTCCACCATCCTCTGTTGTTTAGGCAGGATATGTGAAGGATGGCTGAGCTTCAGGACCAGATTTGTGATCTGTAAGTAAGCTGATGTGTGCACACTGTAAGCTTAAAGTTGTTCATACAAGGAGAACTATGTTCTTATGATTGTAGGCACAGAAGGGGAGATTGGCATCAAATGCACTGAGGTCACTAGTGGCTGTAAGGTGGTGTGTGATTCAGCAATATCCAATCCAAGAGAAAAAAGAAAAGCAGGGCACCAAACCACCAAGTCATCAATTTATTGCACTAATGACAGCACATAAAAAGCATGGTCTCTACCACTGCTCCAGAGGCCACAAAGAGCGTTTCTTTTTGTGGCCTCTGGAGAAGCAGTAGAGACCGCAAAACAGCTTTCAGGCTGACCCCTGTTTAACTCTTTCTTTTCTGGATGATGTGCTGTCATTAGTACAATAAATTACTGACTTGGTAGATTGGTGCCCTATTTTTATCTATTATTTGCACTATATGTTTCAGCTTAACATTTGTAACTGAAGTGATCCCCTCTTTTGGTTGTATAATATGTTAGAAATTTGAGTTTTACAACAGATTGTTAATACATCTGTTCAGAACAATTGATTGAAATACTGAATTAAAATTTCTAGGCTTATGGCCTGCTTTAGGCTGCAGACAGGTTTCTGTGCACACAAGCTACATGTGAACAAATAAGCAGATGATATCTTGTGAGATCTTATTGTAGGAGTAAAATCAGTAAGGAGATAGGTTAGCATCATCAATTAGAGGCAGTAGCCCCCTAAGCATTCAGTCATATCTCAGTTAAAAGAGAACCCTATCCTCTAGCTTAAGCTTTTAGCAGCGTGGGAAGAGTGCATATATGCTTGGTGAACATACCTGACTGGTTGTTGTCCATAAGTCTTCTTGACTGAGGAAACTCTTCTGGTGGATGAACATGTCTGCAAAACTTTCATGTTTGCAGTGTTATTTCAATCTCATGACTTCTGATGTCCACAGTCAATGGTCGATCCAGAAGCCACAAAGCAGAAGTATGATGTGGATATGTGTAGCAGTTGTTCCACTGTCTCTTCAGCCAAGATGTGTATAGCAAGCATATCAAAACTCACCTCCAAGCTGCCAAATGGAAGTAGGAGGAGTTCTTCTTTAACAAATCCATTAGATTAGGCTGGTGGGGAATAATTCTGATTTGTTACTGTGGTTCGCTGCACCTCACACTATGATATTACTTGCTTCGTAAGTCATCTTGTGGTTTAAGTTAACGGAAATTTGTGAAAAGAAAGAAAAAAAACTGAACACGAGTCAAATGCCAGAACTAATCAAATGCTTATGTTCAAAGGCTAGTTCCTTTTTTTCTTTATGCATACTAGAGTGAACCATCGTATACTTTTTCTCAAGGGATTAATTTTATTAAAGAACCTAATGTTTTGCCTGCTTAGTCTGGTAATTATACCAAGCCATTTATGTCAAAAATATTAATTAAAGTGATGTAGAATCCCTTATCACTGTTAGCATGTCACATTACTGCTAAATAATCAATCCAATCCATCATGCTTTAGTATTAATAATATTGATGGATTTCGCTCGCTGCAGACACTTTCAGCACTGCAGTGGTAAAGTTGGGTAAACAAAAGCTCTGTAAAATGATGACATGTACTTTAAACACTGAAAAAAAATGTTTCTCTTACCTGCAATACAATGCAACCCCTCAACAGGCAAATAAATAACCTGTATGAAGCAAACATAATTAAAGAAAATTGGTATTAGGGTTTACAGCATTTTTAAAACTAAAAGTCCTGCTTAAAGTGCACTAAAAACAAGGCTCTGTATATTTGCTGACCTTCTTCAGTTTCAAAGCTAGTAGTCCCCTGCATGTCCTCCTTGTCCTGGGATCTGGAGTTGGCGTTTAACAATACTTCCAACTCTATGTGACCATGATCCAGTCTTTGAACTGGACAAAACATTAGGCATTTGACATGGATAGGGTATGTTTCTTAGTCTGAGCGTGTTGTACGTTTTGTACTACCTGCGGTTCTAAGATAGCTGGCGATCTACTGAGACATTTTTGCAACTGAAGCCTATTAGAGAGTATATACAGCTGTATTATATTTTTCAAGAACCCTACATGAGTGTTTATGTGCAAGTATCCTTGTTATATGCCAAATTGTTACCTGTAAGTTCAGGAATCCCAACGGCTTGACAGACTGAAGAGATATGTTTACTTCTCTGACTTGTCCTCGTCTTGCATAGTACAAACCAGAGAACATGTCAGTCCTGCATTAAAGGGAACCCAAGGTTAGGGGACGTGAAAGGGACTTATGAAGTACTTGCAGACATTTTATGGTGCCTTCACTTAGACAACAGTTTTATCCAACAAATTCCACTAATCCATATTTTTTTTTATATTCTTTAATACATTATACATACAATATCTAAGTTTCCATAAATAGTTTAAATTCTGCTTGCCCGGTTCTGTAATTCAGTTAACTCAGTTCCACAAAGTTAGCAGCAGAAGAGACACACAGCATAGGCAATGCCTGTGATTCAGATTGGTGATTGTAGGCTATCAGCACATTGAGGAGGTCATCATTCTGCTGTACACTTCTGGAATAAAGCTCCTACTGTTAGATGGACAGCTTTGCACAATGCATTGCTGGGCGATTCACTCGGAGTGCAGTAAGAGCACAGTGTGATGAGGATTGCAAGCAGCTGATATAGGCAGAATCTCTTGGTACTGGCTTTGGAGTTCATGCTTGAACAGTTCCTAAGCCAGACATCTGATTTTGCTATGATCTGTAGTGTACTGAGCATACATGTTTTTTTTTTTTCTATTTCTTTTTTTCACCCCATTTTTCCATTTTACTTTTTTATGTTTACTCTACTGAACATATTTTTCATACAAAATAAAAATACTGATTTAAATAATGGACAGGGGACATATTTAACATTGTTTTCATATCATGATCCAAGCCTTAGTCATCCCTGCCTGGCAATGTGAGCTCCTCACAAGCATTCTTCATCGTTTTCTTGTCACTGGCCCTCCTATAGGAGCACCATAGGAACATGTGGAGAGAATCCATGCTTAAACCAGGCAAGCTTAGCTAATTCCCAACAGTAGTCTAGGCTGAATACATGGAAGATACCTCTATGCCGTAGTCAAAGACAGAAATACCTATGCAGTGGAGGGTTTTACCACGGACCACTGCATTGAAAACTAAAATACAAATTATGTGGAGTTTTTCTTTAAAGAAGTAATCATTTAGCCAAATGTTAACAAAAGTTAAGCTATTGGCACTGTGAGTGTAACATATACAAGTTTGGATTAAAGTGCACCTGTTGATAGTCCTACAAAATGAATCCAGAGACAGACCCCCTTTAAGATAATTTTTCAGTGAGCCTTTTTTAAGGCCAGTCTGAGGCTGAGTTCTGAAGCTTTGCCATACATTGATGCGCCAACACTGTGACTCCATAGTGTAATATGACATTCTGCATAGAGTTTTACACCGCTGGTTCTTCAAATTAAAATTTCAGACCTGTGACCTCTGCTTGGCCAGAAAGACGGCCTGGTTAAAAGCAAGCTTTTTAGATTAGATTAAATCTTATATCCGGGAGCAGATCTAAATTAACTATCTAATAGCTTAGAAAACAGAGTACTCAAACAATACCTTTTTGTTTGAAATGTGGCTACTGCAGCTACAAAGTCTACAGTATATTTAAATTTTAATGATATGACAGCTTGAGATGAGGAGTCAATGTCAGGCTTTCTGGCTAGGGCTGTTGCTTGGATTGCATCACCCTGCTGTTCAGAATGTAAGGCAGAAGGCACAGACTGAATCTATACAAGAAGACTGCAGTCTTTAGCAATCAGTCTGTTGTACATAAAATGTCCAGTGCCTGTGCCCCTAACCAGGTACTTTAAAATGAATTCATTGAAAATCAGCTAATGGAGGACCTCATACACAGACCAAAACAATTTCTGCAACTCAGTCCCTACACAAATGTATGAAAACATTATGTCTGGAGTGATGCTTTAAAGGATTCTGTCACTAGCCTGCTAGTAAAACACTAGAGGTGTGTGATGATCAATATGCATCACTGTTTAAATTATCAATACTATGTACATGTATATACATTTTTATTGCATCATGTTACCAGCTGCATCTACCTATTGTTACTCGAGCCTTTGTTTTGTACCACAAACGGAAATCATAAAATACTGTTAAGCCTGCCTAATGTCTTAATAGCTGCCAATAATTTTAGTTAAAAGAAACCTGCTTAACTGGCTAGAGAATGCTGAAAATGTAATCAGGTGATCACTACCTGTTGGCCAATAAGGCAATTCTTTCATCACTTTTCACATATTTAAAAACTTTCATTGCATTAATTATTGTTTCAACCATTAACAGCGACTTTGCAGCACCTTATGGTTCAATACATGATTTTCTTTATAGTTGCTGCCCTCTAGTGGTAACTTGCTGAGATTGCAATTTTTCATGCTACCTGTAAATGGCATACATTTCTCAAATGAAAAATAGAAACATATGTTATATTATTTTGCTACAGCTTTTATTTTCTTTTGAACTTTTTGCAAACAAAATTAAATACATTTGTACACAAATCCATGTACTCGATATGGAACACATTGTTTGCCTTTATATCTTCATTCTGGTATACAGAGGTAAAACAAATACTTCTACAAATGGCCGGTATGGATAGTATACATATACATTTGCTTATGTTTATCTATAATATGCTTGATTTTGTTTTTGCTTTCTCTTTAGTTTACGTATCACCTTTATTATTTGAAGTGTGCATTGTATTAAATAACACTTGTGGTATTTTAAATCAGACGCTGAATCATGGTACTATTCTACAGTTGTATCAGCCTTCACTGCTTCTTTTTAACAAATGTAGTTGTCTGCCTATGCAAGAATTGCAGATATGCAGCTTACCAACTGGTACTTCTAAAACCCTTCAGAAACGTTTGCTATAAAATTGTGAAATGGACATGCTATTGAGATCATTCCAAATGAATCTAGCAGAATAACAGAGCAGTGGCAAGAAATGTGGAGAAGAGCAGAAGTAAAAAAACAACAACAACTACATATGTGTGGTTGGTCATTATGTCAGTGATGTCACCTTTGTTTTAAAAATGTATGTTGTGCAGTTTCGTGTAACGCTGACCCCAGGTAGATCACTAAAAACACAGGTGAAATGCAGCGTACATAATAAACGTACATGCCACAAGATTGCTAACTCTTCCCCACTAGCTCTGTTTCTGACATTCCTAAGCAATGTAACACGGAGCACATAACAGTTTTTTGCCCTCCCACAACCTGCTGATTGGTGATTGGACAGTTCAGACTGGCAACTCACTAAGGATGTTATGAACCTACCCTCTCCTCCCGTAATCAGGCTCATATTGTTAGTCTGACAGCACTGTGACAAAGACTCACTCACAGGGGTTATTTATTAATATATTTATTTTTTACATGTATGTGTTTCTGCCACTTTTTCACACCAAATGTTACACTTAAATTACCCCTGAATTGGGCAAAAATTTTAATTGAACCATGGACTACATTACCTCCTCCATAGACTCCTGATGCTGCTCGTGTTTATCGGGGTTCCACTCGTTCCCTGTCCCTGTTCGCCTAAGTATTCAACTGGATCCCTGCCCCCATCCAACACTTCCCTAGAGCGATGCTCAGCAATTTAGAACTGCAGACAATTTCTTAGTAGGGCTAGTACTATTTGTACCTTTGTTTATCTCATCATGTCACAGGTCACATCAGGCACCCGTTAACATTACTTTTAAAATATACATTAAAAAAACAGTTACTCTTAGATCAGTTTGTGTATTCTTTTCTGTTAACAAACTAAAATCTTAACACAGTATTAAAAGGTCCTTTTATATCCAGCTGCCCATTAGGCTTTTAATAGGCTTGTTAATTAATTACAGTGGATTCCATCTAAGTTCATAAAACTACAGAACGATCAATGTTGTGTGACAGCATGCAGTGCTAGAATGAAGGTATTATTGTACCTTTCTAAACTACGCTCATTAACTTAAACCACTAGCGCTGCACTTAAATGTATGTTCCTTGTACAATGGTGTACATGCTAGTCTATTTTATATTTTTTTCAGGCTTTCTGTTTTGAAAAACTGAAGTATAATCACATTAAGAGCCCACTGAATATTATAAATAAATATTTATTCATTTTAGTCTAAAAACTCCTTTTCATAAGTAAGCATATTTAAAAACCTTTCAAGATGCAATGCATTATATATAATCACATTAGGTAATGAAATGGAAGGTTCAGAGACCTGCCAGAGTACAACAGCATTGACAAGGAAAACATACATTCGTACAATCACACTTTACTAAAGATCACAACAGTGCAGTAATGGTCCTGCTTTCTCTCTGAAATTATCAGTTCCTTATGTCTACATTTATCATATAGATCTTGGCAACTGACAGCTCACAATGCCTAATTTTCTCCTACATTTACTGACAGTGGTGTAACATTTACCATAGGAGCCATAGTGGGGCAGCAGGAGTGTGAGTGTGAGTGTGTGTATGGGGGGGGGGGGCATGTTATAGATGCCTGTTAATGTTTCCCCTTGTTTTGTGCTTCTTTCCCTATGACTACCAGTACATAAATACAAGAACAGAGTTTAGGGAAAAGTGAAGCATGCAGTGTGGGGCTTGGAGAGGTCAGGGAATATGCTGTACAGAGTATTGTAACATTTACCCAAAAATAATATTGAGTTTCCATGCATTCACTGCCACCATGTATTAATATTTTTAACACTGGATTCAGGAGACATGGGGCTTGATTCACTAACCAGCGCTAAGAGTTAGCGCCAGAGTGAAAAGCCCCTTAGTACATGGAACGTAGCTTTGCGTGCACGAATAGTCGTGCAAGACGACATTGCGCATAAAACATCGCATGTTACGCGTTAACTTGGCGCGCCAAAAAGTCGCACTGATGTGCGCAAAACATTGCATGCGGTGCGATGAAATGGCGCATATGGTGCCCCTGAAATGGCGCACAAGTACGCCTAATGGTGCGACCTTTAGGGCACGCTGGTGCAACGTTTCAGGGGCACCATATGTGCCATTTTTGTTGCACCGCATGCAACGTTTCGTGCACCCCAGTGCAACTTGTTCGCCGCACCGAGTTCGTTTTATGCGCGCTAAGTCCTTAGCACTGTAGTTTGGAGGTCTTAACCTTTAAGACCTCCAAACTCACTTACCGCCGGTTAGTGAATCAAGCCCATGATGTCTTTCCTGCATGCTCTGCATTTGTTTATTTGTACTGGGAAGGGTGCTACTATCTCAATATCCATGCACTATATGCTCAATATATGTTCTATGTGTTCATATATACCCATGAGGAGGGAAAGGTGTCATTTCTAAAGTGTACCTACTATCTGGGGCCCTGTCATAGATTGTTATAATGCCCATGCATTCTACTTATTATACCCTTTTCATAACAACCATTTTCTCCCTTTATAATACAGCCTTACTTCAGGATGCCATAGAACTAGAGTAATAAAAGTTGAAAACATACATAGTGCCTTTTTAGAACACCCCAAAACTATACATTACCTTAACCGACTCTGGTCCACCGAAAGTTAAAACTATGCCGCACTTGTGGCTGCCTAAAACAAATGCACTGTAGTTTTAATGCCAGGGGCTCCCATTCATGGAGCGTAATAGCGTGTCCCTGCCAGTAAGGTCTCCACTGTCTAAAGACAGCAGTTACATACATCAGTCAGGAGCCGTTTTCATTGGCTCCTGACTGCTTGATCACGGTGAGCCAATCACAGTGATGAGGAAGTGTGAAATAAAAAAAAAATTCTCTGGGTCTTAAGGGGCCAGGGCATGTTAGTCTCAAATGGCTTAGGGAACACATACATACTGTATATGATATTAAGTGTGTGTGTGTGTGTATATGTGTGTGTGTGTGTGTGCGTGCGTATGTGTGTGTGTGAACAGCAGTTTATATCTTACCTTATTTATTGTATGGTGCTTCATGATATGTTGACGCTATATAAATCTAATAAATAATAATATTTCCCCCATCCCAGTAACTGGAACACTGTATACAAATGTGAACTACCTCCTTAATACCATACCAGTCATTTAGTTTTTCAGTTTGGAAACTGGTCAGTGAAAGATTACTTTGATCTGAATACCTGCAAGCAACAAGCTTGTTTTCTATTTACCGCAGTTCATACTGATACATGAGGCCAAAATATTTTTAAAATAAAATTGCTAAAAATATGTGATTATAAAATAAAGCTAAAAGCATCTCAACAAAGTGGCTCTTTAATTGGTGCAGCTCATATAAAACATAATATTGAATGACTAGGATACAGGAAAAACCTCGGTGAGATATAAGCAGCAGGATTGTAGACTTCTGCAACCTAATGGTAAACATAAATCCAGTTTTGAGGAATCAATTATTTTTCTCATATTTCTGTGGCTTGGGAGATCTGTAGTAAATCAAGCACATTATAGTGTATACATAAAAATAAATAAATAGAAAAAAATCTTAGAAATCAGAGGTTTCAGATTGGTTATGGTACACCAGTGAGTAGACTTGCCAAGACATCTCTAGGCTGGAGAACACAGGAAATTTGATATGGCTTTGTGAAACTAATAAAATACAAAATGTTCTAACCTTACACCAACACTTGTTTTGGTCTGATATGTCCCAAATCATTCTCACCTTAGGTCATGTTCACAGTGATGTGTTGCAGTGCAGCACTACGGATGCTCTGTAATGCGGTACAGTCGAGTGTGTTACTGCAAAACGCGCTAGTTAATGGTTACAGTGAAGTATACGTTTCTTTGACTGCATTCTTCACTGTATGTAGCACAACGTGCGGGTCATGTGCGGCGCTGCTTTCCCGAACTGTTGCTTTGCATTCCTATTGTCACAGGGAACGCAATAGAACGGTCACTGTGAACATTGCCTAATAGTGGACAACAAAGACATACTAATCTTGCAAGATCCCTAATTTTCTCCAAAGATGTCAAGCTAGATAGGGCCTCCTGAGTGTATCCAAGATCATTTGTGATGTCTACCCCCTATCAATATCTTGACAATATCTCTACCACTCATGAGCATTATAAAGAGAAAGGGCCTGATTCACAAAGCGGTGCTAACAGTTAGCACGCTGGTGAAAAGCCCTTTATCACGCCTAAACTCAGTTTAGGCATGATAAGTTTAGGTGTGATAAGTTTAGGCATGATAAGTTTAGGTGTGATAAGTTTAGGCATGATAAGTTTAAGCACCAACTGGGTTAGCACCGCAGTGCACAGCTGATCAAAAGTTTTGCGCTAGCAAAGTCTGGTGCACTTCGCATAGAGTTTAATGGCGCTGCTTTGCGTGCAGGATTTTGCGCGCGATCTAAACTTATCTAAACTTATCATGCCTAAACTTATCATGCCTAAACTTATCATGCCTAAACTTATCATGCCTAAACTTATCACGCCTAAACTGGCTTTTCAATAGTGTGGTGCAAAGGTTATCACGCCTAAAAGACCTAAAAGACTGAGTTATCACCGCTTTGCGAATCAGGCTCAAAGTGTCAGCACACGGTTCATTGGCTGATTTGCAATTAAAATACAAATGTACATTTTTAAATATGACCATAGTTTTTATATACCGTATATACTCGCAAGCAAGCCGACCCGCATATAAGCCGACCCCCCCACTTTTAACTGAAAAAACAGAAAAAAATGATTGACCCTCATGTAAGCCGGGGGTAGGAAATGCTGGCCGTGTGATTCCCTCATGTGTGTCCCAGTATAGCTAGTATAGTGTCCATTATGGGTAGGTAGTGCCCTGTATAGCTAGTAAAGTGCCCAGTATAGCTAGTATAGTGCTCAGTATAGCTAGTATAGTGCCCAGTATAGTTAGTATAGTGCCCTAGTATAGTGCTCAGTATAGGTAGGTAGTGCTCAGTATAGCTAGTATAGTGCTCAGTATAGCTAGTAAAGTGCCACAGTATAGCTAGTAAAGTGCCCCAGTATAGCTAGTATAGTGCCCCCAGTATAGCTAGCATAGTGCTCAGTATAGCTAGCATAGTGTTCAGTATAGCTAGTATAGTGTTCAGTATAGCCAGTATAGTGTTCAGTATAGCTAGTATAGGGCCCAGTATAGCTAAAATAGTGCCCCAGTATAGCTATTATAATGCCCCGGTATAGCTAGTATAGTGCCCCAATGTAAGTAGATAGTGCCCAGTATAGCTAGTATAGTGCTCAGTATAGGTAGATAGTGTCCCGACCCCCCCCCCGCCCGCCGCCGCTGCTGCTGCTGCTGCTATTATTAGCTTACCCGGCGGCTTCCCATATCCCTCCCTCCGTCTCCTGCACTGGCTTGTAAATAGTTCGCAGCAGCTCGCCCCACGGCGGCTGCTGTGTGATGACGGAGGAAGCTGTAGGCAGAGCGGCTTCCTGTACGGGCGATGTGTATCGCCGTTGCTATGGGAACCGCTCTGCCTACAGCTTCCTCCGTCATCACACAGCAGCCGCCGTGGGGCGAGCTGCTGCGAACTATTTACAAGCCAGTGCAGGAGACGGAGGGAGGGATATGGGAAGCCGCCGGGTAAGCTAATAGCAGCGGCGGCGGAGGGGGGGGGGGGGGGTATAAGGAGCAAACATGACTCGCAAGCAAGCCGACCCCCCAACTTTTGGCCCACTTTTGGGGGGTCAAAAATTCGGCTTGCTTGCGAGTATATACGGTATATATATATATATATATATATATATATATATATATATATATATATATATATATATATATATATATATATATATATATATATATGTATATATATATATATTCATGTAATACAAATTGAAAGAAAATGATCAAAATGTCACAGCCTGAGGCAGAATGAGCATGGAAGCTTTTTGCGGTACGTGGTATAATTTTCTTTTAGGAAGCATAGAGAACTCAGAAGGGATGTCGGCATTTCAGTCTGTACATTATGCTGGCCAGTTAAAGTTCAAGCAGGAAACTAGAAACAAAATCTTCATCTGATTAAAATTATACCAGTATAGCCATAGAAAAAAAATGGAATTCTAAAGCTATCAGTATCTTGTTTAGAAGCAGGTGCAAAACATATTAAACCAGATGGTTTAACCTGCACTGCAAATGTAATGGCTGGAATCTGACTTGTTGCTGTGGGTAAATAGACATGATTTTGTTGTACATAAAGAGACTCTGAAGTCTCAAAAAAAAAACATCTTTTTAATTTCACAAATATGTTTAATATGATTCCCCTAACTAATCCGCCTTATCCTCGCCATCTAAATCCCCCCTAACCCCCCGAGGGGCAATCCGGGCAGCGCTTCCGTGAGAGGCAGAGCTATGAGCCGCAGCTCTGCCTCTCAGCGTGTCTGTCAGCCCGGATCTCCGCCTCTCCCCCGCCCCTCTCAGTCTTCCTTCACTGAGAGGGACGGGGAGAGGTGGAGATCCGCCGCTGACAGAGGCGTGTGAGGCGGAGCTGCAGCTCATAGCTCTGCCTCACACAGAAGAGTAGAGGGCAGCAAAATCCACAACCAAGAAAGTCATGGATTTTGCAGGGGAGAGGGAGGGCAAGATAGGGGGGATTCAGATAGATTACAGCGGCGGGAATGCGGCGGTTTAGTTAGGGGAAACATATTAAACACTTTTGTTAAATAAAAAGATGTTTTTTTTTGAGACTTCAGTATCTCTTTAAGGAAAAACATGTAAGAATGGATTTTTACTTTATTTGATTATTCTGAATTTGTATGCAGACAGTAGTTCGAAGTTTCATAATAGGATCAATTGCTATACATGACATTGTATGAGTTTCTACAAGGCATCAGTAGTGTATGTGTAGATTATGTGGATAGATTTACTAAAATCGATATAAATAACAGATAGGTCTACAACACCACCTTCACAGGGAGTGCATTTTCTTGAAAAGCAGTCTAGGTTCCCCTCCAACTAACCAGTTAGCATTTCACTTTTGTGTTTTAAAGGTGTGCTAAAGGTTGATTGATTGATGGGAAATAGAGTATAATAGAGTATTCTTCAGCCAGCCACTTTGTTTGGGTAAACATATAGCTGATGGTTATCATACAAGGGTCATCTGGAAAATAGTAGTCATTTTCATTTAAAGAGTTCCCGAGGTGATGTGACATGATGCAATAAACATGTATGCGTATAGTTCCAAACATACAAATATTCAGGCTCTGTTCCTTTTCTCCTTTTTCTGTCTGAAAGAGCTTACCATGCAGGTATGCAAGTGACAGTTTTTCTCTAGTTGGGACCTAGTGGCACTATAGCGTAATCCTCACTGATAAGGAACTATAGCCATAAAACTCTTGCCTGGAAGAGAACAACTCCTAAGTGTTAGGAATAAATAAAAATAGGTCAACAGTTCATACATTTTAGCTCTGGGACATTGACACTGTGTGAAAGACTGTTCATATGAGACAAAACCACATTAAACCAACTTTTTTAGCTTTTAAAAAGTAAATACAACTGTTGGATTCTAACAAAAAAAAAAGTAATTTTTAGGAGTAGGAAAATAGATACAATTTTTTATCTCATCCATTTATTTTTACCTCAAGTTTAATTTCAATTAAGGAAATGTTTGATTTATTTTATTTTAGGCACACTGTATGATCTTCTTATTTTTCCATATAATCACCTCCTTTATTTCAGCATATATCATTTCTTTTTACAAGGTTTTCACATTTTTTGTTGCAGTAGCATCATGCTCCTCAATCATGGGTTGGATGAATTGATGGGGGGGCTCATGTTAATGCTGCTGAGCAAACAGTTACTGGCATTCTGCAGTGGTGGTGCAGGGAGAGGAGAGATTAACCTGACAGATGCAAGTTAAATTGCACAAAAAAAGATACATTGTGTAGCATATAAAAGCAAACAGGTGTTACTTTTTACATGTAAAATACCAATTTCTAATTATTGTACATTAATTCACTGAAATACATACGCCTGTCAAGCTGAAAAATGTTTGATATTGAGGACAAACTTTTTCTTTAGAAGCCATTTTTTCCAAGCATATTCTTGCAATTCTGGATGCAACCAGTTGGTGGCAGACAACGTTGTTCGCTTGACGCTGGAAGGCTGCTTCATTGTGTAACATTGTAAAAGTACTTGAGTGCTCATTCCCATGTCCATCGCACACGTAAGCCTTACTTTCACAAAAGTGATTCCCTTTGCCTGCGTTTAGCCCAGATCTCCAATAAATTAGAACTATGGATTAATAGAGAACTGGGTACCCTACAAAGACAGACCCAGTGGATTCCTTAAGCTGAGGATTTCTTTTCTCAAGTATTTTTACTACGGCAGTATTACTGCAAAAGTGTTACTTACTTTTTGGCTATAGAGATATAGAAACCAATTTAGTTTTGTCTTTACTTTCCCTCCAGCTGTATTTACTATGCAAATCCTTTTTCTAAAAAATACAAATGTACTAAGAAGTGCTATCCATTGCATTCTTTGTATTACTGTACAGTGAGATGTAGTTTACTGTTCTAGGTGTGCCTCGTTTACTTTTCCTTTCCAGATGTTCCCTTTTCCCCTGAGCCTGTTTTCTTTTTTTCACTGTTTGTAAATGCCTGCATTTATTCTGTCAATCTGACATGTACAAAGTGTAATAAAGAATTTTTTAAACAGGTAATAAATTATATTTATAAGCAATTTCAGCGCCTGAATCAGTTGTCTTATTTGCAATGTTATTCTTGTGTGTGACACTCTTGAAATATTCAGTTATGGATGAAATGATTGCACCGTTCTGGATAACTCCCGCTGGCTTTCCCTTCTGGAGTTGCTACGTAAATCATGTGTTCTCTGCTGGTCTTGGAATATCTGTGTATGAGGGCCGCATTTGATATTCATTATGCTCTAACACTCCAAAAGAAATATGAATGAGGTAATAGCAATATACTCTCATCAAGTGTTTAAGACCAACTTTTGGAAGAAAAATATTTTCTTTTTGGATAAGGCGGAAAACATTTTTTTGGTGCTTTTATTGTTGGTTGTGTTCCCATCTGGGAGAATAGGCTAGGTGCACACTAGAAATAAAAACCGACCTTTTTTCTGGAACGGAGACAAGTGAATAAACAGATATGTTGACAGATTCCGTGTTATCTATAGTAGGGTTTCCCAACTAATTCCTCAAGTACCCCCAACAGTGCATGTTTTGTGGATGTCCTCGGAGGTAGTTAATGAGCTCTGTTGAGACACTAATTATTACACCTGCATATGTTTGGGGTTCCATGCAAAACATGTATTGTTGATGGTACTTTTTCAAGTATCTGAAATGCCCAAGTACAGATGGACCAACAGGTCCTGGTAAATAATATTCTCCCAGTGAAGTTACATATAGGTATGTCCCTTTTAGCCCTCACAAGATGCTAATCTTGATATGGCCATATAGGGCTTTTGGGGACAACCAGCTTTTCAATTTATTCAGAGATACTGAGAAGAGTTTTGAGTCAGATCATCTAATAATTAAAACATTTATCTATATATATATAATAGGCTACGTGCCTCAACCTTCGAGCAAGAAGAAGAAGTATCGCCCTGCCCCCAGGGCTGGTCCAAGAAGAAGGGGCTTGTCCAAGCAAGAAGAAGAAGTAGCGCCCTGCCTCCAGGGGCAGTCCTAGACTTGTCGCCGAGCTGAAGGGTGTCCGCCGAGCTGGAGGGGGTAGAAGGGGGTATTGGGCACAGCGGCGGGGAGGGGGTCGGACCCCCCCTTCCCTCACCTGGATCCCCCATCTGCGCTCCTCCTCTAGCTTAAGTTGAGCAGCAGCTGTCGCTATTAGTAAGAGGCAGTGGGGGAGATGACTCACCTCTTCTGCATTCCAGCATGCGTTCCACTGTCGTCACTTCCTGCAATGCCGTCCACTTATACTACAGTGGGCGGCATAGCAGGAAGTGACGACAATGGAACGCATGCTGGAACACGGAAGAGGTGAGTCATCCCCGCCCGCTGCCTCTTACTAATAGCGTCGGCTGCTGCTCAACTTCAGCTAGAGGGGGAGCGCACATGGTAGACCCAGGTGAGGGAGAAGGTTCCGACCCCCTCCCTGCCGCAAACTTAAGCTAGAGGGGGAGCGCACATGGGGGACCCAGGTGAGGGAGGGGGGCCCGACCTCCCTCCCCGCCGCAAACTTAAGCTGAAGGGGGAGCGCACATGAAGCTGTTCAGTATCAGCTCTACTGTACAAAAAAAAAAAAGAAACGCTGCAGCAAAATGCTTCATAAATCGCTAGGCATATGCCTGACATCGATTAGAAAAATCACGTCAAAAATCACTAAGCGTTTGCAATTACGCTAGCGCTTTTAGGTGTGCACCACCAGCCCTGAGTTTGTTTTTGCGGGTGCATAAACTTGAATGCTGCAGGACTTCAGGAGTTACAGGATTATTCACTATCTGTTGCACAGTGGAGGACCTATGGGTTATTTGTTATCTGGATTTGAACTACGGCGCACCCACATTGAAACCGTGAACTATATCTTATTTGTTAATTTGCAGCTGCAAGCATGTGGAGGACTGTTGCTACATGAGGTTAGCGCTTCTGGAATTTGAAATAATTTGCATCATCATAAGTCATCCCTTTGTCATCATAAGGGAAGACAATTAGAGATTTTATTACCTGTAAAGGCTCATGTCTTATGTATAAAAAAGGAGCTAATTGGTGAAAAGTGACATCTCACATTAGGACGTGTTGGAAGGTGGTGGCCATAGAGGAGCTAATATGTAATGTTCATACCCAATGGCCACTATATTTGCACACAACAATTGAGATACCATTTTTGCTGGAAAGTAAATGTTTTTTGTCTGCCCACTCATCCCTAATCCTTAATGTATTATACATATTGTAATTATCATTAATTTATATAGCACTGACATGTTCTGCAGCACTTTAGAGAGAACATAGTCGTGTTCCTAGCTGCTCCTCAGAGGATCTCACAATTGAATCACTACTATAGTCATAGTCTAAGGTCCCTACCATATTAATATTATGTGATTCTATAGCATTGATTTATCCAGCAGCATTTTACAGAGTAAATAGTCAAGTCACAAGCTGTGCCTAAAAAGGATCTCACAATCTGAATTTGATTCAAATTCAGTACCCAAATGAAAATGGCCTAAAAGACGCCATAAAGAAGACATAAAAGAACAATTATTTAGAAAATATAATCATGTAAGATAGATTGTAAATTTCTCATTGAATAGATCAAAACAATTTTTTCATGACTTTCAATCCTATCATAATTGGGTAAAAAATGAACACGTGCGTAATACATTACACACATTTTTCTAAAGTTACCATCAATTGGAAAAATCAATCATCATTCTCTTAAGGGAGGGTAACTAAGGTCTGTTTCAGTCATGTGGATAAAAGATCCGTGCACCAATCGTTCAACTTTATTCAGTGTTCATCAGCGTGCATACTGTTCAGATCACTCATAATGATAGCCATGATCTAAGGCAGCTGTGAGAGTGCAGATTGGTGGCAGGCACTATAAGAGGGCAAGCGACGGCCGTTTTGTGTCGTACCGGTACCGGACGTTTGGTCACACTGCATTCCACTACAAAAGCAAAGCGCGGACATCTAGCATATGAAAGGGATAAGCCCTTGTACTTCTGGGTGTCGTGCCCCGCATGCTATAGGAGCTCCTTGTGGTGACGTCACCACTGTAATATAGGTGGAGAGGAACGGAAGTCTCTGTTACTCAAAATGTCTCCCATCCTAGGCAATAGAAATATGCATTCCAAATGCAAGCTACATTTATGTGGGTGCATTAGAAATACCTTAACCACCTCCCAATGCAGGATGGTGGCGCGAGAGTGGCCCTCTCAGGTCTCAGCAATGGCATGTGGTGTCATCTCATGAGGAGCAAGATTTGAAGGGAGCTTGCACGAGCGTGAGCTCCTGTCACTTTGTTTCAGGGGATGCCAGCGATCAGCCAGCGCTCAGCGATGACAGGCTGTTTTTTTAATAACATGATAAATTGTATCTATGTAGCGCTGACATCTTACACAGTGCTACACTGAGTATTGGCTTGTCACTTAGCTGTCCATTGGAGGGGGTCACAGTCTAATCCCTATAATAGGCATATGTCTATGTATGTATAATGTAATGTATGTATGTTAGTGTAAGGCCAATTGAGGGGGGTGGTGGGGATAAAAAAAAATTTTTTTTCAAATATAGGTCTTTTATGATTAATAAAAAAAAATATAGAATATAGAAACAGCAATCAAATACCACCAAAAGAAAGCTCTATTTGTGAGAAGAAAAAGGGGTAAAATTAATTTGGGTGCTAAGTTGTATGACCGGGCAATAAACTGTTAAAGTTGTGAAGTGCCAAATTGTAAAAAATGGCCTGGTCACTGAGGGGTATAAACCTCTGGTCCTCAAGTGGTTAAACAATAAAGTATTGCCCATTGAAAGGTAGAACCAGGGGGCTGGAAAAATAACAGAGGATGGTTAGGGCTTGCCGTTAGGCAACTTGTTAGCATTAAATATGTTGTATCATTCTCCATCTAACCAGCAGGTGATGTCACCAGTGAGAAAAAAGTACTATAGTGATTAGTGACACTTTACTACATATAAACAATATTCAAAGAAAAGGGGAGCGGGAGGGAAGGCTCAGTATAAAAATACAAATTCCGAGTGGTCAATTCAAAACGGAAAAGAGTAGACGGGTAAGTAGCAAATAAATGGAAGTGGAATCATTAACATTCCTATTTCTGGCTCTGAAACCCCCTTAACATATCCCGCCCCTCGATTAAGGCCAAACTGTCAGCACTGCATGGGCTTAATTAGGGTCTGAGACCTCATATAAAGGGAATAAAAAGAATTACAATTCAATCAATCATTCAGACCCTAATTAAGCCCACACAGTTTGGCCATGATTGAAGGGCGGGATATGTTAAGGGAGGGTTCAGAGGCAGAAATAGGAATGTAGTTATTGGATATTTCTTAATTTTGTTCAGAGTTTTCAATATTTTTATCATAATTGAAAATTGAACACGTGTGTCCCATTAGTCCCATTTTTCAAACGTTACCATCAATCAGAAGAATCAATTATTATTCTCTTAAGGTTCAACACACACCTGTGAAGGTAACTAAGGTCTGTTTCAGTCTCCTGAAATAAAAAAAAAAAATTCAAATATTTAAACTAACCTTTGAGGGATGCAGTTTATTCAATACTTGGCTGTAACACAGAATTTTTTAGTGCATGTATGATCAATGCACACACAACTTAATGTACTATGAGAAACGTTGATGATTTGATTGAGGCTGCAGTCGTTATTCAACATTCATATAAATCATTCAACAAAAAGTTCCTGCCCATAACCTCTGGCTGACTCTACAAAGTGCTTTCATTAAACTATTCGAGTGAAAAAACAACAACAACACAGGAAGAGAACAGTTTGTACCCACAAAAATTCAGCCATGATTTTCAGACGTACCGGAAGGTCTTTCATCTTTTCTATAAAATAAATTGTCATTTTTCTCCAGCCAAAATGAAGCACTCAAAATAAGTTGTTTTTGATTAACTTCAGTAATGATTTTCCCTCCTCCCATTATTCTTAATAGTTCTTTGCTTGTTTGCTTAAAATATATTTTTTATGGATAATCTAGAAGGCCTCCGAGAGGGAAGAGAATGCAGAATGGGGGAAGCAGGAGCCCGTTAAGTGCTGTAGGTTAGTAGTTTGATGTACAGCGTAATGCAATTTGCAACCACTCACATGGCTTGGTTACTTAAAAGTAGCATTAGATTTAAATTGCTTGTGAACAAAGTCCATCTCTGTTTGGGTCTTGATTTGCTCTGATTTCTCTCCAGTCAGCCAGTTGGGACATTAGTAGGACAAGAAGGGAAAGGGGTATAGGGTGGGATAACCTAAGGATCAAAGGCAACAAATGTCCCAATAGGAGAGTAATAGGAGGCATCCATAAACAATTAGACTAGAACAAGAACTATGTAAAAAGCCGACACTTCATAAAAAAATCAGATTCTGGGTTTACAATAGCAATTTTGTACAAATAAAATGTTCTCACTTATCTTTGGCAGACATGATTGCTGTCACCACCTATAGCTGTAGGACACCAGCCATCCACACATGGATTAAAGAGACGATGAAGTCTGTTTTTTACCTTAGTTTCTTAAGTCCTCTTCAGCATTAAATTCTAAGTGGATTTGGCACATTCCCACTGCAGAACAAGTGATTTATTGTTCCATGACTTTGCAGGTCACAGATTTTGCTGCCCGGGGGAGGCAAAGGTTTGCGCAGTAGCTCTGTCTCCTATCCAGTCAATCTCCGCCGATCTCCACCTTTACCTGTCCATCTCTGTGAAAGAAAATTGAGAGCTCCGGGGAGGGGCGGAGATCAACAGAGATTGACTGGAGAGGAGGCAGAGCTACTGCGTACAGCTCTGCCTCTACCAGAAAGGAAGATCTGCGAGCCCAGGAACTTTGCTGGGCTATTTCTGGGCAATAAATCACTCGTTCTGCTGCGGGAATGCGGGAAATCAGCTTAGAATTTAATGCTGAAGAGGACTTAAGAAGAAAGTAAGGTAAAAAAAAAAGAGACTTTAGTGACTCTTTAATAGATTCTGCTCCTCTGGTAAACAGAGACATAAATGGAAAGTTCATATTTACATATTATGCAGCGCCGATATATGAGAGGGATATGATGGCTGCCATATTGGCGTGGACGCGGTGGAAGCCCCAGGACACCCTAAAGCTGATTGGCGTGCAGTCCTGGGGCAGAGAGTGCAGAAGATCGCACGCCGTGACACAACTATCCCCTCTGGGATGCAGGAGAGCGATCCTCATAGGCTGAAGACTATGACAGCCCAGCCCATCGCTGTCATAGGCTGGCTAGGGGAGGGAGAAACGGTGGGTAAAAATAAAAATAAAAAAATAGGGAAATATATAAAAAAATAAACACATAAATATTTACAAATAAATAAACAAACAGAGCAGCAGCAATTAGAGCCCAGCAACCGAAAAGGGGGGAGGGAATCACTTGTGTGGTGCGGCACTGCAGAGAGGCCTTAAAGCTGCAGTGGCCCAATTTGTGAAAAATGTCCTGGTCTTTAGGGGGGTTTAAGCCTGTGGTCCTTAAGAGATTAAACAATACCAGCAGCCTGGCAGGGGCGTAACTAGACTTAATAGGGCCACCCTGCAAAAATGATAGTATGGGGCTCCTTGGTGCCCAAACGTCATGAGGGCCACGTGATTGGGAGCCATGGAATGGCAGCAGAGAGTGTTCTGCTGTGAAGCAACATCTAGAAGGAGGAAAAAATTGCAGACACTCCTGCTATTAGCTACTCTGCAAGGTGGGAGGAGGTGGCAGGGACAGTTTTTGTGAGCAAACGGTTAGATTTTCTTGCTAATTGGCTGCACTTACAGTTGGGGAGAGGAAGGAGGAGGGCCCCCCAAAGCCTCTGGGCCCCCCTGCGATGGCTACGCCCATTCTGCCTGGCAGCCCTGTCAATCTTTCCGGCATCAGTAGTATCTGAATAACACACATGAAATGAGAATGGGGCTAATCTAGTCAGAGTTCAGTCAGAAAACCTCATCTGTATGCTTGTTCAGGGTCTATGGCTAAACATATTAGAGGCAGAGGATCAGCTGGACAGCCAGACAATGTGCATTGTTTAAAAGGATATAATATGTCAATCTCCATATTCCTTTCACGTCAGGTTACATTTTGCTTACAATAGCTCTCAGTAGCAATCAGATACATTGGAACAAGCGCATATGATTAACATAAGAGATGCCAGCAATGAAATGGTGAGTGTTTATTCAAAGCAACAGACACACTTTTAAGACTGTGGATTCTTAAGGTAGCCATACATCAGGAGACTTGGCAGATAATCGCCATCCAATTTGATTATTATAATCGAATGAAAATCAATGCTGTCATGTGTATGCCCGAGGATGAAATTGGTTGCATAAGTTGATCACACATGCTGCAAGATGTTGCTTGATCAGGTGCGCGGTGGTAACGGCGTGCAATTGCGGGATGATCAACGAACGCAACGAAACACCGGGTGCTTTCTCCCTGTTAAGTGTCCCCCCGGTGCCCAGTGCATGTTATACATTACCTGTCTGCTGCCTCCGCTTGTCCCCGCTAGCTCCGGGCGCACTCCGGTCTACATACACACAAGCTCCACGTGGTTGCCTAGTAAGGGCGCGCGTATGACATCAGGCGTCATACACGCGGCCACATTACTAGGCAACCATATAGCGTGCGTGTATGAAGAACAGAGTGCGACCGGAACCAGTGGGGACAAGCGGAGGTCACGCACAGGTAATGTATAACATGCACTGGGCACCGGGGGGACACTTAACATTAGGGGGAAAGCATCGGGCAGTCAGATGCAGCGTCACAAGGCAGATTCTAGATCGATTTCAGCATGAATTAATGATAAGAAACCAGGTATATATAGAAGAGCATAATATAACCGGCTGAAACCGGTTCATCACCAAATATACTAGTCCTACGCCAGTCATATACTACACCGTGTATTTAATTGATTAGACCTGCAGTTCAATAAATCAAACAAATCAAAAATCCATTAAAAAACTGGGCCTCAGCTGGCTGATTTTGATTATATTATCAATCAAAACTGACTTGATAAAGGTAGTAATGTGTGTGTGTGTGTGCGTGTGTGTGTGTGTGTGTGTGTGTGTGTGTGTGTGTGTGTGTGTGTATATTTACTGTCAGAGAGGTGTGAATCATTTACTGCATCGGGTTCACATTGTATAGTGCTTTGGCACTTTTAAGGTTTAACCACTTCAGGACCACAGTGCTAAACCCCCCTAAAGACCAGGCTATATTTTACTAAAAGGGCCACTGCATCTTTAAGGCCAAGCTGCAGGGCCGCACAATACAGCACACAAGTGATTCCCCCCCCCTTTTCTCCCCACCAACAGAGCTCTCTGTTGGTGGGGTCTGATCCCCCCCCCCCCCCCCCCCCGTTGCTTATTTTTTTATTGTAAATATTTATAGTCTTATTTTTGTTTAAAAAAAATAAACGTATTTCTTGCCTCCCCAGCCACCCTCCCCCCCCCAGCCAGCCTATCACAGCGATATCACTGCCGATTGCTCTTTTGTGTCCCAGGGGGACAGCCGTGCCACACGGCTGTCCCCAGTACAGCGCTGCTGCTATTCGCAGCACTGTACTATGTAAATAGACGGGGATCACGCCATTTAACAGTCTCTCGAGCAGCAATAACTGCTCGGAGACTGGAGAGGGGGCAGACCTCCGCCCCCCGAGAAGGAGATGCGCACGCACCCTGCGCGCGATCTCATTCAGTAGCCGGCTCCAGGACCTGACGCCAATTAGCGTTAGGCGGTCCTGGGGCTGCCGCCGCGACCACGCCCATTGGCGTGAGGCGGTCCTCAAGTAGTTAAAGAGGAGTCAGAAACTGCAAATAAGTCTGGGAAAAAAGATCTTATAGATCTCTCTCCTTAGAAATAAATGCGCACAAAGCATGTTGTATGTATCCTTGTGGATCAACAAAGGACCAATCAGGTAAGTTCTCCCTGATGTGTGATCGATTTCTTCCCCCTCTTCAGAGACTCACTTTTTTCTGGGTCCAGAAACAATATCAACTGAACAATATTTTCAAAAGTGGACTGAGCAACTGCTGTTCAGTAAGTGCTATTGAAAATAAAGAAAACACTGAGAATCCCCTATAAGGAGATAGACTAGTCCAAAACCTTAGATTTTTATAACCTATTGTAAATTAGAGATGGCTCGAACCTCCGATTTTTGGTTCGCGAACCTCGAACGCGAACCTCCGCAAAAAGTTCGGTTCCCGCAAACTTTTCGAACCGCAATAGACTTCAATGGTAAGGCGAACTTCAAAAACTAGAAACATTTATGCTGGCCACAAAAGTGATGGAAAAGATGCTTCAAGAGGTCTAACATCTGAGTTTTTGCATGGGGGAGTTGGATACATGCCAAAAGTCCCGGGGAAAAATCTGGATTTGACCCACAGCAGCGCTTTACGGGCAGAAATCACATTGCATGCTAAATTGGAGGCCTAAAGTGCTTTAAAACATCTTGAGCAGAACAAGTCCCCTGCGACACCTGCTGGGGTTGTTCTTCCGCCTCCTCCTCCTCCAAAAAAAAAAAATCTTCCTCATCATCTGACTCCTCTTCCCCACATGACTCTTCCTCCTCCTCCTCCCCCCTCCCCCCTGTGCTGCCGCAGGTGTTGAGGAATCATCTGCTTCTGCTGAGAATTGAGCCCACAACTCTTTCTCCTGTTCCTGTTCACGCTCCTCCACAGCTTGATCCACCACTCTACGCACGGCACGCTCCAGGAAGAAAGCATATGGGATCAAGTCGCTGATGGCTCCTTCACTGTGACTCACCAGGTTT
The DNA here is from genome assembly GCF_040937935.1 of Hyperolius riggenbachi. Taxonomy (NCBI): domain Eukaryota; kingdom Metazoa; phylum Chordata; class Amphibia; order Anura; family Hyperoliidae; genus Hyperolius; species Hyperolius riggenbachi. The sequence goes on from NC_090646.1 coordinate 245,490,305, forward strand.
GTCACCTCCTCAAATGGCTGCATGAGCCTGCAGGCATTTCTCATGAGTGTCCAGTACTTCGGCCAGAAAATCCCCATCTCCCCAGAGCATGTCCTTTGACTGTAGTTGTAGAGATACTGTTTGATGGCTTTCTCTTGTTGTAGCAGGCAGTTGAACATCAGGAAAGTTGAATTCCAGCAAGTCGGACTATCGCAAATCAAGCGTCTCACCGGCAAGTTGTTTCTCCGCTGAATATCGTCAAAGCGTGCTATGGCCATGTAAGACTACCTGAAATGCCCACACACCTTCCTGGACTGCTTTAGGACGTCCTGTAAGCCTGGGTACTTAGACACAAATCTCTGAATTATGAGATTCAGCACATGTGCCATGCAGGGTACATGTGTCAACTTTCCCAAATTTAAATCCAAAATAAAATTGCTGCCATTGTCACACACCACGTTGCTGATCTCCAGTTGGTGCGGGGTCAGCCACTGATCCACCTGTTTGTTCAGAGCTGCCAGGAGAGCTGCTCCAGTGTGACTCTCCGCTTTGAGGCAAGACATGTGTAAGATGGCGTTTCACCGTTGTACCTGGCATGCAGCATAGGCCCTAGAGAGCTGGGGCTGTGTAGCTGGAGAGGAGATCGCAGCACCAGTAGAGTTAAACTGCCGCTCAGCCAAGGAGGAGGAGGAGGATGACAGTGAAGAGGATGTAGCAGGAGGAGAGGAGGTGGCAGCAGGCCTGCCTGCAAGCCGTGGAGGTGTCACAACTAGGTCCGCTGCACAGCCACGTACTCCCTGCTTGCCAGCGGTCACCAGGTTGACCCAATGGGCTGTGTAAGTAATGTACCTGCCCTGACCGTGTTTGGCAGACCAGGCATCCATGGTCAGGTGGACCCTTGACCCAACACTGTGTGCCAGAGATGACACCACTTGCCTTTCAACTTCATGGTACAGTTTGGGTATCGCCTTTTTTGATAAACAATTGCGGCCTGGTATCTTCCACTGCGGTGTCCCAATGGCCACAATTTTTCGGAAGGCCTCAGAGTCCACCAGCTGGTATGGTAACAGCTAGCAAGCTAACAGTTCCGCCAAGCCAGCTGTCAGACGCCGGGCAAGGGGGTGACTGGCAGACATTGGCTTCTTCTGCTCAAAGATTTCCCTCACGGACACCTGGCTGCTGCTGTGTGCAGAGGAGCAGGAACCGCTCAAGGTGAGAGACAGAGTGGAGGAGGGTGGCTGTGATTGTGAAGGTGCAAGGGAGAAAGCGGCTGAAGATGATGCACCTGAAGGAGGAAGAGGAGAAGGAGGGTGGCTTTTCTTTTGTGTGCTGCTCAGATGGTCTTCCCATTGCAGTTTGTGCCTTTTCTCCATGTGCCTTCGTAAGGCAGTTGTCCCTACGCCGCTGTTTGCCTTTCCACGGCTCAATTTTTGGTGGCAGAGAGAACAGATGGTATTGCTCTGATCTAAGGCAGACACACAAAAAAATGCCAAACAGCTGAGCCCCCCTGGGGTGATGGCACTATGGTGGCATCAGCAGCTGACGTTGAAGAGCATGTTGGCTGGCTGTCCATAGGTGGCGATACATGGCGCCGGACACTGCCACCAGGTGTTTCTGATGACGAGCCCCCCTGCTTCTTTTAGGAACTCGTCTCCTCCTACTACTCTCTGACTTCCCCTCTGAACTGTCCCCTTGGTCATCTTGTCTATTAGGATCCCATGTGGCATCTGTATCATCATAATCATCATAATCATCCTCCCCAGCTTAGCTTGCCTCAGACACCTCATAAACTGCACCAATAGCAGGTATTTCATCCTCCTCCTCCTCACACCTTACATCCATAGTGCCGCCTAACTCTAGACATATGAGAGTTGATGGGACGTGCCTTCTTCTTAGCACTATTCTTTGGGCCAGGACCGCACGAAATTACGTCAGCATGACCTCGAACAGACCTGCCAGGTGGCCTGCCTCTGGGTCTGCCTCTGCCTGTTGTTTTGTCCATATTAGCGAACCACCGAAGTTTGCGCGAATAAGTTTGCGGTCGAACCATTCAGGCCATCTCTATTGTAAATGACAGCAATGTAGGAAAAATACATTTATCGTTTATTTTAATCTGGAGCAATTGTATTTTATACATATACATGCATTTTCAACTTTATAATTTTCTGAGATAGGGGCCTCTAATCTGAAGCTACTCAGCCTAGTAAAAGATACAGATTTTTATTACTAGAAGATAATTGCTTGAGTTAAGTGGTAGCTGAGCCAAGAACAGGAACATGTTCTGCTTGATGTGATAATTAAGGTGTGAGGAATAGCGGAGCCTCCACCGCCGCCATGCAGGGCAGCATGGCGGCGGCCTCCGCTTCCCAGCCGGCGGTTTCCGACTCTCATACGGAGCCGCCGGCGCAGAGCAGGGCGGTCACCGCCGCGGCTGACAGTATGGCGGCTGGTCCCGCAATCCAGCTGGCGGACTTCGGTGCGCGGGCGTGCGCTGACCGGGGACCTGGCCTCTCTGATGTTCAGAAGCAGAGGGTCAGGCGCACGCGCACGAGGCGGAAGGATATTTATCTCTTAAGAAGATGGGTCAGCTGATCCGGCGATCAGCTGACCTCAGCCAGCCAATCACATGCTGACTTCAGTTCCAGCCCCCTGGGCGGGCTGTTGGAACAGGGCTTCTGCATTTAAGCCCACAGATGTCATTTGCTCACTGTCTGCTGTCGTGAATACACTCTGTGTTAGCGCTCAGACCTTAGCTCAGTTTCCCAGGTGTTGTCACCAAGGACGTCACACCTTAGATTAGGATTGTATTGTATATTTACCTGTGTTTTGACTCTGGCTATCCCTGACTACTCTTTACTCTAAATGCTCTTGTACTTCTGCCTATCTGATTCAAGTTGCCGACCCTGCCTGTTTAAATTACTCTGAATCAGCCTTCTGTTTCTGTACTGTTGCAGCCTTCTCTGTTGCCGAACCTTTGCTCACCTGACCTTTCTCCCTTCAGTGGAACGTCTCCCACTGTAGGGCTATCTCTGAGGTTTGCCTCTCCGAGACGCCTGCCCTAGCAGACGATTACTGCTAGAGGCCGAGATTCCTCTCTTTGCCTGGACTGAGGATCTCACACACGGGGTTCCCATTCAGAGGTAACCACACATCTTAGGAATCGCCGTGTGGTGGACATTTCCACGATCTTGCGATATTATTGCTGTTGCTATTGTTTATTCACTGTGTTAGGTGTCCGGAGGTTAGTCGCACTTGTATTATTGGTGATTCTGCAGATCATCAATAATCAGGTGACATCTGTATTATTGGTGATACTACAGATCCCCAATAATCAGATTCTCCCTGTGTGCTGACACCCATTCGTTACATAAGGCCATGGGTCGGCCACAGGTTCCTGACATGGGCGCCTTGTGGAGGATAACCAGCCCTGTATGTGTAATAATTATTTGTGAATATGTACAGTGTCATAAAATGGCATCCTTTATTTACCCACCTGGTTAAAAAGAGGCTATTGCTTTCCCCTTTATAAGGAAGCTTGAAGATAGCACAACAACCCACTCTCTATTCTGTAATCCCCACATACTTTCTAGGGCATAGAAGGACCCTTGATCTTAAAAAATTGTGTTTTGCAATGGACAGATTGGTGGATCCGTGGATACACATACACACACACACACGCACGCACGCACGCACGCACGCACGCACGCACGCACGCACACACACACACACACACACACACACACACACACACATAATACACACACACACACACACACACACACACACACTGTGCATGGCTTGCATGCTGCCCTCTCCAAGCCATGGGGTTTATTTATAGCTCAGAAGGTACAGCTGCATGTCAGATCAGCTCCTTGAGGGTGGAGGTGTGGGGATTGGGTTTGAGATACAGAGAAATTAAAGTCTAGCATTAGTTGTTAGAAAATTAAGATAAGGTATCACGAGAGGGGTAATGTTAGTGTGTGTGCCCTCGCGAGTATGTGGGAGTGAGTGTGTGTGTGTGCCTGCGTGAGTGTTTGTATGTGGGAGAGTGTGTGTGCGCATGCACGTTCAGTTCGGAGTTGGGTCAACTAAATAAATTTACTGCTTATTTCAGTTGATGCGATTCCAACCAGCATCCAGTTACTCAGTTTGCATTACATTTGCATGCAAGTCAGAAATATTTGCATTTCATTGACCATCTTCAGTCTTGAAGAGGCCCCAATCATTAAAGCATGGCAATAATTATAATAAGGGAAAAAGTGCATTATATTCTTCTGGAAGAGTACAGCCTCAAAAAGTGTATAGTGCACAGGGGGAGGTGGTTACATTACCATACTGCCTTTTTGAAGTATTCTGATCCCCATATTGACATACTGGTAAAGTAGTCTGAAGAGATAGCATGCAGATGTTTATGGGTAGAAAACAAAAGTTCTAAGTCAGTGAAATGATTTTGTTAAGGATAAGTACCAGAGGCGCCAAAAAGAGTAAAAACAATTATAAGAATTAAAATGGGGGGAGACGTACTCACCACCCTTCCAACAGACCAAAACCAATAAAAACCACAAAGTTTGGTCAAAGATTCAGCAATTTAATGGTACTCCCGGGTGCTACGCGTTTCACGGGATTATCCCGCTTCCTCAGGCAATCGAACAGGAGCACAAGCAATTGGGGGTCTGAACACAGCTTAGCGCCTCAGACTTAGCGCCAATTGCTTGTGCTCCTGTTCGATTGCCTGAGGAAGCGGGATAATCCCGTGAAACGCGTAGCACCCGGGAGTACCATTAAATTGCTGAATCTTTGACCAAACTTTGTGGTTTTTATTGGTTTTGGTCTGTTGGAAGGGTGGTGAGTACGTCTCCCCCCATTTTAATTCTTATAATTGTTTTTACTCTTTTTGGCGCCTCTGGTACTTATCCTTAACACATTGCGATCCACCTATGGTGGCAAGGATTCTTCCTAAAATTTCTTTCTACAGAGAGCGACATCTTATACCTGAGTGGGGTCAGGTTCTAATTCTCCCCACCGGCATATGGAGTGGTTGCCTAGGGGCAACCCACGTTTGGGAGTATAAACTCGTTTTATTTCATTTTGTCCTGTTTCTTTGACATACTGCACCATTTGGGCTCTCGGTCTTTTGTTTTTGTTTCCGAAGTGAAATGATTTTGATCAGTATTAATAGTCAATAAGGGGAGTCAATGTGGTTCTTGGTCCACACTGGTGCCTAGTGATGGTCTTGTTTTTAGAACTGTAGTATTGCACTATAAGTGGTTTTTTCTGAGGTAATAAATCCTTTAGAAGAAGGCTAATGCAGGGTACACACAAAACATTTTTTCCGCTTGATTTTTCATCCAATGTTTTTTTTCCACTCTTCCGCTCATTTTTCCTATCTTTTTCCATTCACTTCTATGAGAAATCGACCCAAAAAACAATCGGAAGGAATTTTGGACATGTCGGAAATTATCTATCGCATCCATCTATCGAGCGGAAAAATGTATGGTGTACTCTCAGCATTAGGATTAAGGGGGGAAATAACAGATGAAGGTAGGCAGAACTCTCACTGGCTGCTGAAGTGTGGAGGAAGAGATTCCTGTAGTTGAGGACTTTGAGTGCTACTTATAGGACAATATCTATACTTATAAGTAATCTGAAGTGAGAGGTATATGGAGGCTGCCATGTTTATTTCCTTTTAAACTATACCAGTTCCCAGCATTCTATTTGGTTGCAGTAGTGTCGGAATCAAACTCCTGAAACAAGCAAGCAGTGAATCTTGTCAGATTAATGTCAGAAACAAAATCTGCATGCTTGTTTAGGGTCTTTAGCTAAGAATGTTAGAGGGAAAGGATCAGCAGGAGAGCCAGGAAACTGGTATTGTTTAAAAGGAAAAACAATATGACAGCCTCCATATCCCTCTCTCTTCAGGTTCCCGTTAACAAATGTCAGGGTCAATATAAAGTCATATACGTGTTTGATTGAAATGGATTAACCCTACATGTGGGAAATTTTCACCTCCATGCTTCGGCGAAGAAACTACCACTATGTAAGACAGTGTGGCTCTGCCTGCAAAAGTCTGAACTTCTCAAAAACTGAATTCGTGAGGAAATTAACATTGCCTATAAGATGAACTGGGTCTTGTACAGGCTGTATCAATTCATCTTTTATTCCAGGGATTATAGAGAAGTCTTTTGGGGAAGTATATACTACCACCAAGATTAATGGCCTGCAGAAAATATAGCAATGGAGTATCACGTACTGATCCTTGCAATCAGAAAACACCCTGAGGCACTCATATAGTAAAGATTTATGGACCAACACCAAGACTCCTCTCAGGCATGCTAGGAATGGACTAACAAGTGCCATTTTAAAGCCATCACTTTCTGTACAGTCAGATGGTTTTTGACATTCAAAGAATATGTTGTGCTGTATTTTTTATACTAGCAAACATATCTGCAATTCTAAATTATTAATTAAACCCTTGAATATTTCAAGCTATAATAAAACCCATCATTTTGTCAAATGATCAATGCTAGTCATTTAATCTCTTGATGATACAAGATCACCAGACCCACCACCAGCTCCTTAACCTCTTGAGGACCGCAGTGTTAAACCCCCCTTAAGACCAGGCATTTTTTTTATTAAATTGGCCACTGCAGCTTTAAGGCCAAACTGCAGGGCAGCACAACACAGTACACAAGTGATTCCCCCCCCCCTTTTCTCCCCACCAACAGGGCTCTCTGTTGGTGGGGTCTGATCGCCCCCCAGATGTTTGTTTGTTTATTTGTTGGTATGTGCTTGTTTTTGTAATAAAAATGTGTGTTTTTTCCCCCTAGCAGTAAACCCCCCTCCCTCCCCCCGCCAGCCAATCCCCGTGATCAGCTGTCATAAGCTTCAGCTTATGACAGCCGATCACCTCTGTGTCTCAAGAGGGGACAGCCGTGTCACATGGCTGTCCCCAGTACAGCGCTGCTGCTGATCGCAGCGCTGTACCTGTAAATAGACGGCGATTACGCCGTCTAAACAGTCTCCCGAGTGGCAACCGCCACTCGGAGACTGAAGGCGGAGCTCCGCTCCGCCCACCAAGCAGGAGATGCGCGTGCGCCCTGTGCGCAATCTCCTGCAAAACACAGCCCCAGGACTTTACGCCAATTGGTGTTAGGCGGTCCTGGGGCTGCCGCCGTGGCCACGCCCGTTGGCGTGACGCGGGCGGCAACAGGTTAAGCACCCCAAGTATCATGTACTGTTGAGGTTACAAGGTTACTGTCAGTACTGTATAAAAATGTAATGTGCTCCACATTCATTTTTGTCCAGGGCACCATTTTACCCCAAACTGTCCCTGGTTCTGGTAATAAAGACAAAAAAATAGACATCCACGCACAGTTCATTTAAGTTCCCCTTTTCTATGTATGATACGGCCAGAACCCGAAGTGTGGCCACTTCGCATTCTTGCCAGCCACTTCGGGTTCTGGCCGGCCAATGTGCGAAGTGGCCGCAGCGGAGCGGCCAATGTCAGAAATGTAATTACTACACTAAGCTACAATGTATTTTACGGCCGTCTCGCTGCGGCCAAATGTATAACAACTTGCTTAATTTCATTAAATATAGCCGGCGGCAATGTAATAGATGAAGCCGCCGGCTTTCGCACTGCCTCCTCTCCTCCTCCCCCCCCCTCCCCTGCCTCCTATACGATACGGAGCAGCCGGGAGTCGTTCGTCGCGGCAGGGGAATCCTGCCGTTCCTGCAGAGCGGGTGCTCTGCTTCCCCTGCCGCGACGAACAACTCTCGGGGACACGCGTGTCCCCGCCGGCTGCTCCGTATCGTATAGGAGGCACGGGGAGGAGGAGAGAAGGCAGTGCGAAAGCCGGCGGCAGGTGCACCTGACTGCAGGTGCTAAAGCAGCACAGCTGAGTTTGAGCAGCGTAACTTAAAAAAATCCCAGCGCACACTATGAGCAGAAGTGCTGAGTAGCGTGTGCTGCTAACTTAAGTGCGCTCCATGTAAGGTATTGGCCACTCCTATAGGTTCACCCTCAGCCTCATCGGTTCTGCGGATTTGAAGGCTGTAATCCCAGCACTTTGGTTGGCCCAATAGGCTGCCTGTCCCAGCACGCATGGGGGCGTGCATAAGTTAGCAGCTCATGCTACTCAGCATTCCTGCTTGTAGAATGCGCTGGGGATTTTTTAAGTTGCGCTGCTCACACTAAGCTGTGCTGCTTTAGCAATGCAGTGTAGTCAATCAAGTCTCTTGATTTGAGCTGGATCAAAATCATATCCTTTGCAAATTGCCTTGATAAATGTGGCTCTCTCTATCATTTTCCACTAGAGATGGTCTGAACTGTTCTGCCGGGGAATAGTTCGCAGTGAACAACGGGTGTTCGCAATCACCCCGTATACATTATAAAGGAGAGAAACTTTAACCCCTCACCCCAGAGTCAGCAGCCAATCAGCTTTCCTCCCACCTTGACTCCCCCCCCCCCCCCCCCCCCCCCACACACACACACTTATCTGAAAGCCAGTGCAGAAGCCATTTTGCAGTCTGTGTTTGGCTTCTGTGCTAGGCAGATCAGGGAGAGTGTGCTGCAGATAGGGATAGCGTTATGTAGGTCTATGTTCTGTGTCCTCAGTGCAGATTCTTGCTGTTACCACATTGTCCTGAACAGCTAAGCCCTTCTTAGGGCTGGTGCATTGTTTTTCTTGTAATTGTATTGCTGCTCTCTGTCCAGTGCACAAGTTAGCTGTTGGAGACAGGTCTGCTGGTCCTAGTAGCGCACCGACCATAGCCTAATAATTCTTCTCCACCATTACTGGCATCCAGTATCCATTACTGCCCCCTGTATATGACCTTAGTGCAGAATCAGTGTTTTTTGGTCACTTAACTGTCAATGAATTACCTCAGCCTGACAATAGAGGCTGGAAAACCACAATCGCCTGCACTCCCACGAACGTGCACACAAGTACGGTGGCCACTACACACCAATACACAAATATTACTGCCAAGGGGACTAACATTTATGTCATGGAGGTGTCAACTAGCAAAAACAATGATTTGCTCACCTGACGTTATCACTACAGCTCTTTGGAGTTGCTGTGGAGCATTTAAAGCAGCGTTTCATCTGTCAGAGTGAACCGGGCCTATTCCTTACACTACCTTATTGCCATGTATGCACGCCGAACGTTTTAAAGCACTTAATACCACAAATTTAGAAATGCGTCAACTATGTAACTTTTGCCATGGATCCCCTCTGGCATGCCACGGTCCAGGTGTTAGGCCCCTTGAAACACATTTTTCATCACTTTTGTGGCCAGAAACAATCCCTGTAGGTTTTAAAATTCACCTGCCCATTAAAGTCTATGGCAGTTCGCCAGATTTGTCTGTTCGCGAACTTTATTAAAAAATCAGATACAGAGGGCTTGATTCAGTAAACCATGCTAAGTGTTAGCACGCTGGTGAAAAGCCCTTTATCACGCCTAAACTCACTTTAGGCATGATAAGAAGCAACTCGAGCGAATTTTCCGCGCGCAACCGCGCACGCACGCGTGCAGCGGCGCCCGCTTCGCGCGAAGCTCCCATTAAGCCCTATGGGACTTTGCGCGCGCACGTACGCGTGTACGCGCGTACGCGCGGAAACTTCGCGCGATAAAGAGCAAAAATCGGTGATAACTCAGTGGTGCAAAGGTTATCGCGCCTAAAGTCTTTTAGGCTTGATAACTGGGTTATCACCGCTTTGTGAATCGAGCCCAGTAGCTGAACAAGCATTCATTTGCTCCTGGTTATGTAAATGAAAAGGAAATAGCTCATTTGACAAAATTACAGGACACATTTTGAATAAACCACATTATCAGCATAAGCATATCAAAAATCCTGAGCCTGCAATCTTTATCATCACAACCAGGTTAATATTAAATTCCATGAGGTTTGTAAAATTATCTTAGTTTGTGAAAAGTTATATTTAGATAATCATTCAACATTTCTCATTTGCCATGCCCTACAGAAAAAAATGCAAATGATCAGTTTAGCATATTTAAGAGCTAAGTCAGCAAAGATACATTGGCCAAAAGTTGCCCATGATGATATGAGTATCAAGGTGTTCATATTGATTCTTTTGATGCTGTTATGCTATTCCTGGTCTTTTTGCATGCCGTAATTCATCTTTTCCCGTGGAAAGCAAGAAGTATGGGAAATGGGCTTATTAACAGAATAGGAGTATTTGCATGTCCATGACTTATTATAGTAAATCAAGGTCCCTTGCTGCTGATTCATGTTTTTTCAAGTAACATAGCATTGGGACTACTAGTAGGACACACATGCAGAGACAGACAGGATTGGTGGCTGTGTTTAAGCAAATGTTCTTTTTTGTACTAAAAGAAATTTCTGTCTTTTACAATACCTACAATACTTTGTATTACACGTAACATAGCATTGTAACTACTAGTGATACACACATCCAGAGGCTGACACATGCATGCCGTATTAGGATGTGCATTTAGGGAAAGTTCATCCTTCTGACACAAAAATTATGTGTTTTAAAATACTTGCTCAGGGAGAGAGAGAGAGTAACATAGCATTGCTGTTACTATTGTAACACATGTGCAGACAAGTACAGAATTAGTGTGCTAAGTGAATGTTATTCTACCAAAAAATGCCTGTTTTAGGGTCCATTCATACTGTGCAGGTTGTGCTGCAATACTTCGAAGATTCGCACCATGCATTTCACGTGCAGTGAAACATACAGTACAATGAACCTATGCTTCGCTGTCGCTGTGAAAGCAGTAGAGTGTTGTACTATGTTAGCCATCCATAAAAGCAATCCTGATTCAAAACTTCTTCCTGTCGCTGTAAACACACGCATTAACCAGTGAATGCATTACTGCATCAAAATCCACTGTGATGCACTGGACTTAATGTTAAGCCCCATAGGAATATAATTTAATCTTAACTACTTTAAGACCGCCCCACGCCAATGAGTGTGGCCATGGCAGCAGCCCCAGGACCGCCCAACACCAATTGGCGTCAAGTCCTGGGGCTGCAGTTTGCAGGAGATCGCGCGTAGGATCGCCGCTTGGGAGACTGCTAGACAGCGAAACCACCATCTTTCTACTGAGTACAGCACTGCGACCTGCAGCAGCACTGTACTGGGGACAGCCGTGTGACACCGTGTGACACGGCTGTCCGCGTCACACAAGAGAGCGATCGACTCTCATAGGCTAAAGCCTATGATAGCCGATCGCGTCATTGGCTGTCTGGGGGAGGGTGGGAGCAGGGGGAGTCTAAATAAACAAATAGGACTTTTTATTAAAAATATAAACTCAAATATTTATATAACAAATAAACAAACACAGATGGGGCAATCAGACCCCACCAACAGAGAGCTCTGTTGGTGGGGAGAAAAGGGTGAGGGAATCACTTGTGTGCTAAGTTGTACGGGCCTGCAGCTATGCCTTAAAGCTGCAGTGGCCTATTTAGTTAAAATTGCCCTGGTCTTTAGGGGGGTTAACCACTGCAGTCATCAAGTGGTTAAACTACCGTACACACATAATATGCAGGCAATTTACTGATATTTGGTATTAACGGTACTGACGTAGCTCATGTAATGCCTGCTATGACAAATGCCTTAATACTGGTAAAATTGCAATATATTGTGTGTAAAGGGTAATTTTAGCACTAGCAGCCTTTTCTGAATATGTCCCAAAGACATCCAAGACTGATGTGTGCGCTAGGCGATTGTTTTTCTTCTACCAAAATTTTCAGTGTTTTTATCACACCAGGTGCTATGTGGACCAATACACAATATCAGCTGGCTGCAGTACGGTGAGCTAGGCAGAATCAGAGTCGATAACAGGCTATGGTCATACATGTTAGGTCAGATGGCTGCAGTACAAAGGGCTAGGCAGAATCGGAGTCGGTAACAGGCTAAGGTCATACACATTAGATCAGATGGCTGCAGTACAAAGGACTAGGCGAGAGAGTGGTCAGTAAAGCTAAGGTCGTAACTAAGTCGGTCTGGCAGTCGCATTGAAATACAATAATGAAAGTCACATTGAAATACAATATGATTATCACGGAGTGATAAAGTGCCCAGCAAAACCAGCGTACTGATTGCTATCACGGGCAGCGAGCAACTGAATGAAGAGAGCTAATATACAGGTGGAAAAGATCACAGACCAACCCAGAAAAGGAACTGGCCAATCAGCAAAGGTTCCATCAGAAAAGTGTCAGCTGACCAGTGTGTCAGCTGACACCCACTAGACCCGCCTCCTCAACCTATAAGAACTGCTCTGGGGAGGTTGGAGGAACGTACATGCTGAGTCACAACCGCAGTGGTGCTGGGGATGCCGCTGCAGAAATCGGAAGAGGAAGCTTCCTACAGCAGCCCAGTGCTGCCTGAGCCCTCGCTGGAACCACTGACAGGTAAGATCTTTACAGTTTTAAAATGTAACTGTCAGGCAGAAAATAAAAAATCAATTCTTTATTTTTATCTGGTAAACAAGTAATAAAGATGCTAACCAGGCAATCCAAAAGTTAAAATCACTATTACTTTTCTTGTTTATAAATGATCATTCCCCAGTTTACCTGACTCTTATTTGGTACGTTGCCGCACAAAGGAAGCTACAGGGCATGCTGGGTTGTCTTTTTTTTTTTTGCTTCTTTATTTCCCCTCAGACTTAACTAATGTACAGAAGCAAAAAAGGACAACCCAGCATGCCCTGCAACTTCATTTTTGCGGCAACGTACCAAATAAGAGTCAGGTAAACTGGGGAATGATCATTTATAAACAAGAAACGTGATAGAGATTTTAACTTTTGGATTGCCTGGTTAGCATCCTTATTACTTGTTCACCAGGTAAAAATAAAGAATTGATTTTTGATTTTATGCCCGACAGTTACACTTTAAAGTAAGATTTGGTTACCTCTGTTATCTTGTCCATAACCCTTTCTCCTCAACCTACTACATTGCCTCATTCAGATATGATATGGCCACCACCACCTACAATGGCATAAATGATACCCAAGCCGAAGTGCTCTGTTAAAACGGTGGCTACAATGGTGTGTAGGTATGCGTCTGAATGCTTACCGCTCCTCCTGCTCACTCTTGTGCCCCTCTGCTCCGATGAAAAAGGCCCTGTTAGTGGCTTTTAAACCAGACATACTAGGCTACACATGCACACTATTCAGATCCACCCCCATTGTGAACACCCTATCTTTCCATTTGCACATGTGCTCCCATCTAGACTGCAGTACAACAAGTGAGGCTGAATTGGACATACTTTGCATGCACAGCCTAGTATGTCTCTATTAAAGGTCAGCAACTTGGCCAAGTTGCTGCTGCTAATGGGGCCTTTTGCAGTAGAATGGAGTGACACTTGAGTTATCGTAAGGAGCAGTAAGCATCAGGACTCACGGAAGTGATCGGGAGGAGCAGTAAGCATTAGGCTATATATCACAGAAGTCACCATTTTAACAGAGCACTTTGGCTCGGGTATCCTTTAAATCATACAGTGGTGCAGAAGTTAAATGGTGCTATGCCTTCATGATGTGTACCTTAACAACTTGCCAGTCAGCCCAGGAAAAGTCCTGTTTGATAACAATGCTAAACAGCTAGAAGCACTGCATCATGTGGAAATCACACATGTATTCTGCCTTCAGTTCACAGTTCAACATGTTCTAGTAACATATACAGGCCCTCAGCCACTGGAGACGGTCATGCACAGAAATCATTCAGTTGGCAGAAGGTCAACTGCAGTTCAGGCTTTCAAAATAAAAATAAAAAATACATGATTTGCAATGTCCCTACATGCTGTATCCCTAAAAGCCATATTGTTTTTAGTGGATAAACAGCTTTAACCACTGTACCTTTGTGTGGGGAGTCAGGTCATAGCAGCCAACACTTAGAGAGGAAATTCCTCCCAAAACATGGCTCAAAGCTATGACTATGGGCTTACTATTGCCTGACATGCATCAGCTTTTTATGATGTCCTGCTTTTTCAAATAGAAACATTTTACGCATTTACCTGGTGAGTAGAGCAGTCATTTTTGAAAGGAAGTCCAAACGCTGTATGTTGCAGCCCATGTGACCCTTTGGTGTTGCATTTAACACATCAACTCTAAAAAAATAAAGGTTGACTGTATTGGACTCCTAAAGGCTCATACACACGGGGTACGGCCGTCGCCGCAACCACGTGGCACGCGCGTGTTGCGGCGACAGGTCGCCCGTGTGTATGATGCGCGCTCCCCGAACCGTCGCCCGTCGGAGCTGTCGCCAGGCGATTGACATGTTTAATCGCCGGCTACAGCTGTCGCTGCAACTTCGCCGGAACTGTCGCTAGTCCCGCATGTGTATGCGGGCTAGCGACAGCAACCCACACGGAGCTTCCGGTGGGGGGGAGGAACCTCGGCGACAGCTTCCGCCGCATCGCTAATCCCTCTGCTGCCGTGTGGATGCAGAGGGACTTGGCGACGAGCTGTCGCCGAGCTGTTGCCGAGCTGTCGCGCACACGCTCCCGTGTGCCAGCGACAGCTACAATTGTCCCCCGTGTGTACTTAGCTTTAAGGATGAGAGTGGGAACTCAATGGTGCATGACCAAGGTAAGGCAGAGTTACTAAATGCTTTCTTTGCTTCTGTCTGCACAAGGGAAACATGACAAATTGCAAATTACAGATGCAGAAGAGTCTCAATCTTTCAATTGTAATATAAAATACTTAATGCAGGAGGAAGTGAAGGCAAGACTAAATAAATTAAAAATAAACAAGGCACCTGGCCCGGATGGCATACATCCTCAGGTCCTAAGGGAATTAAGTTCCGTTATCGATAAACCCCTTTATCTTATCTTTTGTGACTCTCTTTCAACTTGCAGAGTTGTGGTAGATTGGCATACAGCCCAGGTTTTCCCATTATTTAAGAAGGGCAAAAAATCAGATCCTGGAAATTAGAGACCGGTAAGCTTAACATCAGTTGTGTGCAAACTATTTTGAGGGGTTATTAAGAGATACTATACATGACTTCATAGTAGAAAATAGTCTTATTTTTCAGCATGGGTTTATTAAAAACAGGTCCTAACATGCTCAGCTTTTATGAGGCAGTGAACGCTAATGTGGATATGGGGAATGCTGTAGATGTGATATATTTGGACTTTGCAAAGGCCTTCGACACTGTTCCCCACAAAAGTCTGGTGCAAAAGTTGAGGATGCAAGGACTGGGGAAGAATCTGTGTGCATGGATAGGGAACTGGCTAATGGACAGAAAACAAAGAGTTGTTGTGAATGGATCTTATTCAAAATGGGAGACTGTTAGCAGTAGGGTCCCACAGGGGTCAGTACTGGGTCCAGTGCTCTTCAATTTATTTATTAATGATCTAGTAGATGCAGTAGAAAGCAATGTTGCTATTTTTGCAGTTGATCCAAAATTGTGCAGAATCATCAACTCTCAGGAAGAAAATGACATATTGCAACAGGATATGGATGGCTATATGGGCACATAAATGGCAGATGAAATTCAATGTTGAAAAATGTAAAGTCATGCATTTTGGTCGTACCAATGGTCTAACACCATACAAAATAAACGGGATACAGATGGGGACATCAAACTTGGGAGAAGGACTTAGGACTACTCATCGTCAACAAGTTAAATAATCGTATTCAATGCCAAGCCGCTGAAGCTAACAAAATTTTGGGATACATTAAAAGGGAAATAAAAACTCGAGATGCTAAAATAATATTGCTTCTGTTTAACTCTCTAGTAAGACCACATCTGGAATATGGAATTCAGTTCTGGGCACCACATTACAGGAAGGATATTGCAGTTTTAGAGCAGGTCCAGAGACGAGCTACAAAATTGATACGAGGAATGGAAGGTTTCACTTACCAAGAAAGGTTAGATACACTGGGTTTATTTAGTTTAACTACTTCCCGACCGCCGTATAGACAAATGGCGGCCGGGAAGCTGACGCCGCAAGGACCGCCGTATAGACAAAATGCGGCGGTCCTTGTATGGGCGTGGGCGGAGCGATCGCGTCATCCGTGACGCGATCCTCCGCCGGGAGTCGGAAGCCTGGCATTTTGCCTCTGCTCGCCGGCCACTTAGCAGCGCCGGCGAGCGGAGGGATCTCGGGGATCCGCCAATCAGAAGGTATAAGGCACTTTGTTAAGTAAACAAAGTGCCTTATACGTGCTTCCTCCTCGCCTCGTGGTCTCATTGTTGCAGAGACCACTAGCGAGGAGGAAGCACTTTGTGAGTATCAAAGCACACACGCTTTTTTTGCCTACAGCCCCCCTGATCTCCCACCCCAGGCCTCATACCCCCCCTGATCACCCCAGCAGACCCCTGCCAGCACCCTTGCACCCCTTTAAAAACCCCAACCCCCCCACCTATCACTAACTTTAAACGCTATCCCCTGCGTTAGGTCCCTAACTGCCTCCTAGTCACCCCTAATCCCCCCCCCTACCTTTAGATCACCCCCAGACCCCATCCCAGACTACCCCCCTGTATACTGTATACATCTGTATACAGCTACCTTACCCTCTGATCCCCCTCTGATCCCCCTCTGATCACCTGTCTATCACCTGTCCATCACCCCTTGGCACCCCCACCCATCAGAGCAGACCCTAACTGCCCCGCGGGGGTAACCGATCACCTGCCCAGGCCCTCGATTGCCCTCATACCCCCCTTCTGATTACATCCCTTGCTCTTTGTTTACATCTGTCCTCCCCAGCGATCACTAACTGATCTGCGATCAGTAACCCCCTGTGTCTGCCTCTCATCAGATCAGGACTCAGTCTGCCCCGTGCAGGCTCCTGATCAACCCCCCACCCCCTCAAATCGCCCTCAGACCCCCCCCCTAATCACCGTCCAAGTGCATTGTTTTTGACTGTGCTGCGCTTGTATTCGATTGTGCTGCGCTTGTATTTGATTGGGCTGCGATTGTATTTGATTGTCCCGTGATCTGCTTCGATTGTCCCGTGATTGTTTGATTGCCTGAGACCCCACTTCCCACCACACCCAACCCCACCCTCCCCCCCCCCACCACACCCAACCCCACCCTCCCCCCACCACCTCCAACCACCACCTTCCGAGTGCATCAGATTTGCTTGTGCTGTGATTGGAGTCGATTGTGCTGTAATTGTATTTGATTGTCCCGTGATCGGCTTCGATTGCCCCGTGATTGTTTGATTGCCTGAGACCCCACTTCCCGCCACACCCAATCCCACCCTCCCCCCATCACCTTCCGAGTGCATCAGATTTGATTGGGCTGTGATTGGAGTCGATTGTGCTGTAATTGTATTTGATTGTCCCGTGATCGGCTTCGATTGCCCCGTGATTGTTTGATTGCCTGAGACCCCACTTCCTGCCACACCCAATCCCACCCTCCCCCCATCACCTTCCGAGTGCATCAGATTTGATTGTGCTGTGATTGGAGTCGATTGTGCTGTAATTGTATTTGATTGTCCTCTGAGACCCCACTTCCCACCAACCCCAATACCTCTCAAATACTCCCTTTTTGCTAGGTAGGTGCTCTTTTTTTCTGGGTAGTCTCGGAGGAAAACCCCATAAATTTAGCAATCCAAAATGGCAAGAAGGGGGCTTTCCGATGACGAGGTATACAGGTACATGGACCAGTCGGATGAGTTCTTTTGGGAAGAATCATCCGTCGAATCTTCCGGGTCCGAATTTGAACCTGTAGAAAGCAGTGGTTCCCTGACCGATAGTGATGACGAGGCTATGGTCCCGGCTAGAGCCAGGCGTACCAGACCCCAAGTCGTTAGACCGCAGGTGGCGCAGGATCCGCCTCAAGGGCAGCAGGGTGGTGCTAGCGCTGTTGATAGTTTTCTTGGTGAGGCAGGCACCAGCAGCGCAGCATCTCCTGGACTTAGTGCCAGTGCTTCCGTAGACCCTGGCGAAGTGGTGAGCGTCAGCATGGAAGTGGAAACTGGTACGGTGGCAAGTGCAGTAGTACCCCCGTCGCAGCCACCAAGAAGAAGACGGGCCCGTAGTACCCATAGACTCCCAGAGGTGCTGGCACAACCAGATTGGCAATCCCCTGATTCCGCCGCACCCGTAGTGCCCCCTTTCACCGCCCAGTCTGGAGTCCAGGTGGCGACAGCTCATCTAGGAACGGCCCTAGACTTTTTGCAGCTGTTCATCACCCAGGTTCTCCTGGACTTAATTGTGGTTGAGACCAATCGTAAAGCCACACAATTCATCACCGAGCACCCGGAGAGCATGTATGCCCAGCCTTTCGGGTGGAAACCAGTCCAAGTTTCCGACATTAAAATCTTTTTGGCCCTTATCCTTCACTTGGGACTAATGAAACAAAATGTATTGCGGTCGTATTGGTCTACGAACCCAGTACATCATGTTCCCTTGTACCCTGCTGCCATGTCCAGGACACGATTTGAGTCCATCCTGCGCTTCCTGCACTTCAACGACGACGAAACCTGTCATGAAAAGGGCCACCCTGCTTATGACCGGCTCCACAAAATTCGGCCCCTCATAGACCACCTGTCATCAACATTTGCAGATGCTTATATCCCTGAACAGAACATCTGCGTAGACGAGTCCCTCTTACGCTTTACCGGGCGCCTTGGCATCAAACAGTACATCCCAAGCAAGCGCGCCCGGTATGGGGTGAAACTGTATAAGCTCTGTGAAAGGGCCACAGGCTATACATGTCGTTTTAGGGTCTATGAGGGAAAAGACTCAAAATTGGAGCCGGTCGGATGCCCTGACTACCTGGGGAGCAGTGGAAAGGTTGTGTGGGACTTGGTGTCACCCTTGTTCCGGAAGGGGTACCATCTTTTTGTGGACAATTATTACACAAGTGTGGCCCTCTTTCAGCACTTAAAGTTAGAAGGAATCCGATGCTGTGGCACTGCGCGGCCTAGTCGCCAGGGCTTCCCCCAACGGCTCGTTACCACCAGACTTCAACGGGGGCAGAGGGCCGCCTTGCGTACTGAAGACCTGCTCGCGGTGAAATGGAAGGACAAGAGGGACGTTTACTTTCTGTCCACCATTCACACAGACACGACTGTCCAAATTCAACGGGCAACTAAGGTCATTGAAAAGCCCCTTGTCGTCCACGAATATAATGTCAACATGGGAGGGGTGGACTTCAATGACCAGAGGTTAGCGCCCTATTTAGTTACCCGGAAAACAAGACGCTGGTATAAGAAAGTGTCTTTTTATCTGATTCAATTGGCAGTTTACAACAGCTTTGTTCTCTACAGTAAGGCTGGGAGAACTGGATCTTTCCTCCAATTTCAGGAACAGATCATTCTGGACATCCTGTATCCAGGAGGTGCCAGGCCCCCTCCCCCAGATGCAACTAGCCGACTGCATGGTAGGCATTACGCCTATCAGATTCCGTGTGCCCCAGGTCAACGCATCCGAAGAAAACGTTGTCGTGTCTGCAGCAGGACTGGAAGAAGGAATGACACCAGTTTTTATTGTCCCCGCTGTCCTGACCAGCCTGGCCTATGCGTAGGGCCGTGTTTTGAGAGGTACCACGAGCAGGTACACTATTAGAACCTAGGGAACTCCAGACACAGGAGTAGGCACACACTCAGTGGTCTTGTCGCAGGGAGAGGAGAGGTAAGCTTGAAAACCAAACGGGTAAGCATAAAAGTCGGAAGAAGGATCGGTTTCCATGCTTGATATTGCTGATCTGTCCTGGGTTGGCGATATAAGACGGCATGTTTGAATTTCCCTTGAGTGTGGACACCCCCGGTTTATATGTGATTTGGGCCTATGATGATGCTTTAATGCCACACAGAGTCATCTCTATTGGCAGGCATATTGCTGTATCCTACAGGCATAATGCTGTACACTAAAGTTCTGAGGCCCAGTCACATAAGTTGGTGGCTCACCCTGAGTGCAGGGTGGCACGGGGTGTCTCTCTCCTGAGGTTATCACTGCCATTGATGTGGAGCAAGGTATGTTTGCCGTTCATTTTTCCTTTCAGCCCAGAGTGCATTACTTGTATACCCAATATAAGGAGTATAGCAGAAACTCCTAATACTGGCCATACATGTAATGATTGCAGAGACCCTAAAATGCCAGGACAGACTCCACAAATGACCCCATTTTGGAAAGAGGACACCCTAAAGTATTATGTGAGGTGCACGGTGAGTTCATAAAAGATTTTAGTTTTTGTCACAAGTTAGCAGAATTTTTTTTTAATTTTTTTTTTTTAACAAAGTGTCATTTTCCGTTTACTTGTGACAAAAAATAAAATTTTCAATGACCTCACCATTACCCTCATGGAATACCTTGTTGTGTATTCTTTCCAAAATGGGGTCATTTGTGGGGTTTGTTAACTGTCCTGGCAAGTGGGCGGGGTGCTAAATTGTGAGCACCCCTGTAAAGCCTAAAGGTACTCATTGGACTCTGGGCCCCTTAGAGCAGTTAGGGTGCAAAAAAGTGCCACACATGTGGTATCGCCGTACTCGGGAGAAGTACTATAATGTGTTTTGGGGTGTATTTTTACACATACCCATGCTGGGTGGGAGAAATACCTCTGTAAATGACAATCTTTTGATTTTTTTACACACAATTGTCCATTTACAGAGATATTTCTCCCACCCAGCATGGGTATGTGTAAAAATTCACCCCAAAACACATTGTACTACTTCTCCCGAGTACGGTGATACCACATGTGTGGCACTTTTTTGCACCCTAACTGCGCTAAAGGGCCCAAAGTCCAATGAGCACCTTTAGGCTTTCACAGGTCATTTTGCGGAATTTGATTTCCAGACTACTCCTCACGGTTTAGGGCCCCTAAAATGCCAGGGCAGTATAGGAACCCCACAAATGACCCCATTTTAGAAAGAAGACACCTCAAGGTATTCCGTTAGTAGCATAGCGAGTTCATAGAAGATTTTATTTTTTGTCAAAAGTTAGCGGAAAATTGATTGTTATTGTTTTTTTTCACAAAGTGTCATTTTCCACTAACTTTTGACAAAAAATAAAATCTTCTATGAACTCGCTATGCTACTAACGGAATACCTTGGGGTGTCTTCTTTCTAAAATGGGGTCATTTGTGGGGTTCCTATACTGCCCTGGCATTTTAGGGGCCCTAAACCGTGAGGAGTAGTCTGGAAATCAAATTCCGCAAAATGACCTGTGAAAGCCTAAAGGTGCTCATTGGACTTTGGGCCCTTTAGCGCAGTTAGGGTGCAAAAAAGTGCCACACATGTGGTATCGCCGTACTCGGGAGAAGTAGTACAATGTGTTTTGGGGTGTATTTTTACACATACCTATGCTGGGTGGGAGAAATACCTCTGTAAATGACAATCTTTTGATTTTTTTACACACAATTGTCCATTTACAGAGATATTTCTCCCACCCAGCATGGGTATGTGTAAAAATTCACCCCAAAACACATTGTACTACTTCTCCCGAGTACGGTGATACCACATGTGTGGCACTTTTTTGCACCCTAACTGCGCTAAAGGGCCCAAAGTCCAATGAGCACCTTTAGGCTTTCACAGGTCATTTTGCGGAATTTGATTTCCAGACTACTCCTCACGGTTTAGGGCCCCTAAAATGCCAGGGCAGTATAGGAACCCCACAAATGACCCCATTTTAGAAAGAAGACACCCCAAGGTATTCCGTTAGTAGCATAGCGAGTTCATAGAAGATTTTATTTTTTGTCAAAAGTTAGTGGAAAATGACACTTTGTGAAAAAAAACAATAACAATCAATTTTCCGCTAACTTTTGACAAAAAATAAAATCTTCTATGAACTCGCTATGCTACTAACGGAATACCTTGGGGTGTCTTCTTTCTAAAATGGGGTCATTTGTGGGGTTCCTATACTGCCCTGGCATTTTAGGGGCCCTAAACCGTGAGGAGTAGTCTGGAAATCAAATTCCGCAAAATGACCTGTGAAAGCCTAAAGGTGCTCATTGGACTTTGGGCCCTTTAGCGCAGTTAGGGTGCAAAAAAGTGCCACACATGTGGTATCGCCGTACTCAGGAGAAGTAGTACAATGTGTTTTGTGGTGTATTTTTACACATACCCATGCTGGGTGGGAGAAATAACTCTGTAAATGGACAATTGTGTGTAAAAAAAATTAAAAAATTGTCATTTACAGAGCTATTTCTCCCACCCAGCATGGGTATGTGTAAAAATACACCCCAAAACACATTATACTACTTCTCCTGAGTACGGCAATACCACATGTGTGGCACTTTTTTGCAGCCTAACTGCGCTAAGGGGTCCAAAGTCCAATGAGCACCTTTAGGCTTTACAGGGGTGCTTACAATTTAGCACCCCCCAAAATGTCAGGACAGTAAACACACCCCACAAATGACCCCATTTTGGAAAGTAGACCCTTCAAGGTATTCAGAGAGGGGCATGGTGAGTCCGTGGCAGATTTCATTTTTTTTTGTCGCAAGTTAGAAGAAATGGAAACTTTTTTTTTTTTTTTTTCTCTCTCACAAAGTGTCATTTTCCGCTTACTTGTGACAAAAAATAATATCTTCTATGAACTTACTATGCCTCTCAGTGAATACTTTGGGATGTCTTCTTTCCAAAATGGGGTCATTTGGGGGGTATTTATACTATCCTGGAATTCTAGCTCCTCATGAAACATGACAGGGGGTCAGAAAAGTCATAGATGATTGAAAATGGGAAAATTCACTTTTTGCACCATAGTTTGTAAACGCTATAACTTTTACCCAAACCAATAAATATACGCTGAATGGGTTTTTTTTTATCCAAAACATGTTTGTCCACATTTTTCGCGCTGCATGTATACAGAAATTTTACTTTATTTGAAAACTGTCAGCACAGAAAGTTAAAAAAATAATTTTTTTGCCAAAATTCATGTCTTTTTTGCTGAATATAATAAAAAGTAAAAATCGCAGGAGCAATCAAATGGCACCAAAAGAAAGCTTTATTAGTGACAAGAAAAGGAGCCAAAATTCATTTAGGTGGTAGGTTGTATGAGCGAGCAATAAACCGTGAAAGCTGCAGTGGTCTGAATGGAAAAAAAGTGGCCGGTCCTTAAGGGGTAGAAAGCCCTAGGTCCTCAAGTGGTTAAAGAAAAGATGCCTTAGAGGGGATCTAATTAACATGTATAAATACATCAGAGGGCAATATAGAAGCTTGGCGGATGAGCTTTTTGTCCCTAGGCATTCACAAAGGACTAGAGGAAATGATCTGTGCATGGAGGAAAACGTTTCAGCCATTTATTTAGGAAAGGGTTCTTTACAGTAAGAGTGATTAAGATGTGGAATACATTGCCACAGGAAGAAGTTATGGCAAACGCTATATCTGCATTTAAAGGGGGCTTAGATGCTTTCCTTTAATTGAAAGACATCAATGGCTGTAATTACTAGGTAATGCCCATTGATGTTGATCCAGGGATTTTATCTGATTGCCATCTGGAGTCAGAAAGGATTTTTTTCCCTTTTGGGGCTAATTGGACCATGCCTTGTAAGGGTTTTTCGCCTTCCTCTGGATCAACAGGGATATGTGAGGGAGCAGGCTGGTGTTGTACTTTGTTTTATGGTTGAACTTGATGGACGTATGTCTTTTTTCAACCCAAATAACTATGTAACTGTGGGTTTGGGGGTACCGGGTGGTGGCAGAGCCCGGGGTCCCCACTTGTCATGTGCACCAGCGTTTGTGTGTTTTTAAAACTCTTTTTTTTTGCAGCTCCTAGTATTTAGATTATTTAGGGAGGGATGCATTGAGAGGTTTACTTGCACAAGGTGCCCCCTGCTGGTCACATAGTCTACAACTATGTGCGACCGAACCCTCTCTCATGTCTATGTCTATATTACACAGCTCCTGCTTTATTTGGTATTGCAGACATAAGTTTGAGTTATTTGCACTTTTTATTGGCTAACTGGCAGTCTGCTGACCTATATAAATGGCGGAATACTGTCTGGGAGTGAGCATTTGTTCCTCTTGTGTTTGGCAATCAGCTTGAAGGGGTAGTGTGGGTGAATTCCCTGGTGGTGGCTGCTCCGGGGTTCATATGCACTCCCCTTTTTGGTGATGTATGCTGGTTTGGGGATCCCCGGTGGTGGCAGAGCCCAGGGCCCCACCTGTCATGTGCACCAGTGTTTTTAAACATCTTTTCTTGCAGCTCCTAGTATGCACCTTCGTTAGCAAGGGGTGTTTGAAAGTAATATCTGGATGAGGTGCCCCCTGCAGGTCACGTACTTTAAGACTTTGTGGTACCAAACCCTCTCTCCTGTCTATGGCTGGATTGCACAGCTCCTGCTTGATTCGGTTTTGCAGACACAGATGTAAGTATTTGCATCTTTTATTGTCTGACTGGCAGTCTGAAGACCTATATAAGTGGCAGAGCGCTGCCTGGGAGTGAGCATTTGTTCCTCTTGTGTTTGGCAATCAGCTTGAAGGGTTAGTATGGGTGAATTCCCTGGTAGTGGCAGCTCTGGGGCTCGTGTGCGCTCCCCCTTGGTGTTGCATGCTAGTTTGGGGGTCCTGGGTGGTGGCAGAGCCCGGAGCCCCCACCTGTTATGTGCACCAGTATTTGTGTAAATATTCTAATAGCACGGTTTCTAAAACCTTATGCCATAACACCCTGCCAACCATTCTCCATTCAGGATCAAAGATTCAGGCAGCACACCAGCCTTATAAATTGAAAGAGCACCCACACCATTTGCTCCACAAGGCCAAGCCGTTGTAACTAAAGGCTAATAAGGTCACACCAGAACCAAGTAAGTATGACCAGGCTAGCACCAGAAAAGCACGGGCCAGCATAATTCTTGCACTAGATAAGATCAGGTCAGCCAGCTAGTCAAGTGATGCTGACCATCAAGAGGAGACTATCATTATAGTAAGGCCAGATATTATTATTATTATTATTATTATAGATAACTAGTCCAGTGAGCTGGTCTACCAAGGCCAGGCATTGTTCTAGGGAGCAAATCACGATTACTGCCTAATAGTTTGATGTCAAGGTTGGTGCTTTTATTGTATCATATTGTGTATCAGAGACATTTGGTGGCTCATCATTATGTGTCACACCTAGGAAAACCAACACTTTATAGGACCGAATTTATTCATGTATTCATTTTTTTCAAATGAGGTGTCACTTTTAAAGAAGAAGCTATCATTTAATTTAAATTATTGACTAGGTACTGGGAAGCATGAAATGCTATGCTAAAAGGAAAAAAGCTGTGAACTTCAGTGGGTTGATCACACTGTCATAGTTCTCCAGAGATACAAAGGGGGTGAAGGTAAATTGACTTTTCATTTAATTAATTATAGATAAACCTCTGCCAGCTGTCTGCCACTTGTAGACATCTGCACAGTAATGTTTCCATATTCAGGTATAAAATAGATAGATACATATTGTGTATGCACTCGAGCTGGCAAATGCAACAGATGTGCAAACTGAATGCCAAAACAATTTTCTTATCCAAAGACTCACAAAGTACAGAAGGAAGATACTATTTTCAGGATAGCCAATTTGACATTTTATAGAGGTGATTCATCAAGTGCTGTAACTCAGAGTATTCAAGTCAATAGAAGTTACAGCCTGAGCAGTCAATGCTACCCGTGAACCAACCTTGATAAATCAACTTCATCTGTCATGCATTTGTTACAGCTGAACATTAAACGTATCATTGCACCACTTTCTTTGTTTTATGTCAAAAACTTGACTGTCCCGAGTTACAAAATGAAAAAAGATAGTTTACTTGTCAAGTTGTTGATTTCAGTCAAAAGAAATATAGTGCAAAAACAATATCTGGCGGATCTAAACACAACTCATTTGTTTTGTTAGCGAAATGAGGTAGTTAGTGAGATTTATGTAAAAATAGGTACTGAAGTGCTTACGCTGCAAGGTGTGTTATAGCAGGTGTAATAACACAATATAGCACATATTAAAAAGATTATTGAGCCTGCAACAGTTATAGAGGGTTTATGTAGAGATTCCTTAAAGAGGATCTGTAACATCAAAAGATCCCCTGGGGCGGTACTCACCTTGGGTGGGGGAAGCCTCCGGATCCTAATGAGGCTTCCCATGCTGTCCTCTGTCCCACGGGGGTCTCGCTGCAGCCCGCCGTACAAGATGACGTCATTATTTAACTTCCCGGCTCCTGCACAGGCGCTCTGACGGCTGTCGGCTCCGAACTACACGGAAATACCCGATTGCCGTCGGGTCTGCTCTACTGCGCAGGCGCAAGTTTCCGGCGCCTGCGCAGTAGAGCGGACCCGACTGAGATCGGGTATTTCAGTGTAGTTCGGAGCGGAAAGCAGCCACAGCACCCCCGCTGGAGCCTGCAAAGGTAAATATTGAACTGACAGTCGGCTCTGTCGCCGGCTGTTCGGAGGGCTGCAGCGAGACCCCCGTGGGACAGAGGACGGCGTGGGAAGCCTCATTAGGATCCGGAGGCTTCCCCCACCCAAGGTGAGTACCCCCCAGGGGATCTTTTTGACGTTACAGAGTCTCTTTAAGACTCTGTAACAAAAGTTTCAGCCTTATTTCTTCTATCCTATAAGTTCCTATACCTGTTCTAATGTGCTCTGGCTTACTGCAGCCTTTTCTAGTTGCACGGTCTCTGTACTACATCTAATATTATTTTCTTTGTCAAAGCTTTGTTGAGCCAGGGAGGAATGCACTGCTTCTGCCCTCCACACCCCCTGCAGGCTCTGTGTGTGTGCTTTGTTTATCTCTCACAGACAGGTTTCTGCCTTGTGAACAGCTGTGAGTGCAGAAAGATCAGTTCAAAGCCCAGACAAGCAGCTAAGGCAACAAGTGGGAGAAACATTACAGCACTCGAGTCACGTTTGAGAGGAGCCACTGCAAACAGGCACCTGCTCTGATGATGTATTTCCTGTTTGGCAGCCATCCTTATTGTTTACAAAAACAATGAAGAAAACAGTGATTTTATCACCAAGAAAGCAGTGGGGAGCGGCGAAAATGTCACAGAGGGGGCTAGGAGAAAACAACAAACAGGCTGGTACGTTTATCTATGTAAGATTTTCACAGTACAGATTCTCTTTAACCACTTAAGCCCAACTGCGTGCGCGCCCCCGCTACTGGCCGCTAACCCACCGATCAGTGAAAGGGATTATAAATCCCTTTCGCTGATCGGACCCCCCCCCGGAGAAAAGCCGACAGCGTCTCTTCAGACGCTGCGGCTTTTCTGAGCTCTGGTCTCCTTTCTTCTGCCTGGGAGCGAGATCGATCGCTCCCAGGACTTTTTGATTCTGGCCATCTTGTGGCCAAATAGCAAATTACACCCAAAAAAAAAAAAGTTTTAAGAATAAACCTATACATATATTAAAAAAAAACCTGTTTACCTCCCACACCAAAAAATACCCACATACAAGTTTAAATAAAAAAAAAATAAAAAATTACAATAATAAAAAAAAAAGAAAAAACATAAATAGTTACCTAAGGGTCTGAACTTTTTAAATATTCATGTCAAAGGAGTATATCAATATGATTTAATAAATTATGGGCTTCTAAACAGTGATGGACGCAAAACGGAAAAAATGCACCTTTATTTCCAAATAAAATATTGTCGCCATACATTGTGATAGGGACATAATTTTAACAGTGAAATACCCGGGGCATATGGGCAAATACAATACGTGAGTTTTAATTATGGAGGCATGTATTATTTTAAAACTATAATGGCTGAAAACTGAGAAATAATGAATTTTTTCCATTTTTTTCTTATTCTTCCTGTTAAAATGCATTTACAGTAAAGTGGCTCTTAGCAAAATATACCACCCACAGAAAGCCTAATTGGTGGCGGAAAAAACAAGATATAGATCAATTAATTGTGATGAGTAGTGATAAAGTTATTGGCAAATGAATGGGGGGTGAAAGTTGCTCGGATGTAAAAAAATTTCAACCCTTCGGGCTTAAGTGGTTAAAGAGGAGCTGTACTGAAGATAACGTAATGTATAAAATTGCTATATATATATATATATATATATATATACAGGATCTTCTCAAAAAATTAGCATATTGTGATAAAGTTCATTATTTTCTGTAATGTACTGATAAACATTAGACTTTCATATATTTTAGATTCAAATACACACAACTGAAGTAGTTCAAGCCTTTTATTGTTTTAATATTGATGATTTTGGCATACAGCTCATGAAAACCCAAATTTCCTATCTCAAAATATTAGCATATTTCATCCGACCAATAAAAGAAAAGTGTTTTTAAAACAAAAAAAGTCAACCTTCAAATAATTATGTTCAGTTATGCACTCAATACTTGGTCGGGAATCCTTTTGCAGAAATGACTGCTTCAATGCGGCGTGGCATGGAGGCAATCAGCCTGTGGCACTGCTCAGGTGTTATGGAGGCCCAGGATGCTTTGATAGTGGCCTTAAGCTCATCCAGAGTGTTGGATCTTGCGTCTCTCAACTTTCTCTTCACTATATCCCACAGATTCTCTATGGGGTTTAGGTCAGGAGAGTTGGCAGGCCAATTGAGCACAGTAATACCATGGTCAGTAAACCATTTACCAGTGGTTTTTGCACTGTAAGCAAGTGCCAGGCCGTGCTGAAAAATGAAATCTTCATCTCCATAAAGCTTTTCAGCAGATGGAAGCATGAAGTGCTCCAAAATCTCCTGATAGCTAGCTGCATTGACCCTGCCCTTTATAAAACACAGTGGACCAACACCAGCAGCTGACATGACACTCCAGACCATCACTGACTGTGGGTACTTGACACTGGACTTCAGGCATTTTGGCATTTCCCTCTCCCCAGTCTTCCTCCAGACTCTGGCACCTTGATTTCCGAATGACATGTAAAAGTTGCTTTCATCCGAAAAAAGTACTTTGGACCACTAAGCAACAGTCCAGTGCTGCTTCTCTGTAGCCCAGGTCAGGCGCTTCTGCCGCTGTTTCTGGTTCAAAAGTGGGTTTATGCTTCCATCTGCTGAAAAGCTTTATGGAGATGAAGATTTCATTTTTCAGCACGACCTGGCACTTGCTCACAGTGCCAAAACCACTGGTAAATGGTTTACTGACCATGGCATTACTGTGCTCAATTGGCCTGCCAACTCTCCTGACCTGAACCCCATAGAGAATCTGTTGGATATTGTGAATAGAAAGTTGAGAGACGCAAGACCCAACACTCTGGATGAGCTTAAGGCCGCTATCAAAGCATCCTGAGCCTCCATGACACCTGAGCATTGCCACAGGCTGATTGCCTGCATGCCACGCCGCATTGAAGCAGTCATTTCTGCAAAAAGGATTCCCGACCAAGTATTGAGTGCATAACTGAACATAATTATTTGAAGATTGACTTTTTTTTGTTTTAAAAACACTTTTCTTTTATTGGTCAGATGAAGTATGCTAATTTTTTGAGATAGGAAATTTGGGTTTTCATGAGCTGTATGCCAAAATCATCAATATTAAAACAATAAAAGGCTTGAACTACTTCAGTTGTGTGTATTTGAATCTAAAATATATGAAAGTCTAATGCTTATCAGTACATTACAGAAAATAATGAACTTTATCACAATATGCTAATTTTTTGAGAAGATCCTGTATATATATATATATATATATATATATTCATATTCATTTATAAATTAATTTGTAAGTGTTTGCCCATTGTGATAACTTTCCTTACCTTGATTTCAATTCTGACATTTTTCACAGGTTGCAACATCTTTAGTGCTGTCAGGTGCAGCTCTGCAGAGTGTTTGTTTACTGAGAGTTCCAAAGCCAGATAAGATGGTGCCTGGTCTCCCACAGTGCTCTGGGAGGAGAATTTAGCATAGCTAAACAGCCTAGGTTACTCACCAATATACAGCAATACATAGATATGCTGTAGGACGTGTTTCTGATGCTGAAACGGTATTACCATAAAAGTGGGTGTCCTGAATAATTTATTGCATTGTAATATATGTTACTACAGTGTCTCTTTAAATCCATCTTCCTGTATAAACATAAAGGATTTTTTGTATTTAAATTAACCACTCCCCTCAGCGCCTCCTTTCTCATTTAAATACTGGGCCCTTGAAAGGATGAGCATAGCTTCCCTTGCTTGTGGGTATATTTCGGCAGCCATTGTGGTCTGGCTGCAGGCTGTAGCTCTCCTGCTCCTATGCTGGTACAACTCATTTATATGATGGAGGTGTAGTGCGATTTGTCGCACCCTGGAGATCTGAGATTTATGTGCATGCATGTATTCCCTAGAATGGTAGAACCAGGCAGACAGTGACTGTGATCAATTGGAAATGCCCAGAGCCTTTAGAACAAGTTAATTTAACAACAACAAGCCATTGGCAGCATGGTGACCCTGCTTGTACACTGTACAGTGAGTGTAATCAACACATTTGGTTGAAAATATTTATGTGCATGGTTTTCCTGACTATTCATCTGCATTTACAGACTAGGAAGTTGATTCACAAAACTTATGACATGAATTTTCTCACCTTATTAATCAACTTACAGGTATGTTTAGGTCTCTTTTTCTGACAATAAGTAATGCTTTATCTCTCCTTATCTGACTTAACTCAAGGTTTATATCTTATTGGGGTTGATTCAGTAAATGCTAGTGAACGTGCCATGCACAACCCCAGCAGAGTAACACACTATTTTGCAATTAACACAACCTAGAGCAGCCAGGGATGTCAAACCGGTCCTACGAGGGGCGAGGTCCTCACTCATTTTTTACACAGCTCAAATTAATAGTTGGGTCTGAATCAGGAAAGGTGTGGTCCATCAGGTAGAACACATTCCTCTCTTTCTCAGTCCATCCTAAACTCTGGCATGGATCCGGCCCTTCAGGCCTGGAGTTCAACACCTGTGACCTAGAGTGTTGCTATTGTAACACTATCATAGCAACACTCACATTACACAAGTGAAGTATGGACTGGTGTTAGTCGAGGATCAGAAATGCAGACATCAAAGCAACAAACGTTAATTCTGGTGATACCTTAGTTAGTCATTAACCACTTGAGGACCCACCCTTTACCCCCCCTTAAGGACCAGCGCTGTTTTAGCTGATCTGTGCTGGGTGGTCTGTGCAGCCCCCAGCACAGATCAGGGTGCAGGCAGAGCAACCAGATCGCCCCCCTTTTTTCCCCACTAGGGGGATGATGTGCTGGGGGGGTCTGATCGCTCCTGCCTGCCTGTTTGTTGCGGGGGGGAGGGCACCTCAAAGTCCCCCTCCGCGGCGAAATTCCCCCCCTCCCTCCCTCTCCTCCCTCCCTTCCCCGGAGATCCGAGGCTGCACAGGAACGGATCTGTCCTGTGCAGCCTCTAACAGGCTCCTGCCTGTCATGTGACAGCGATCCCTGGCTGCTGATTGGCCGGGGATCGCTGATCTGGTACAACGCTGCTACTGTTAGCAGCGTTGTGCGTTGTACGAATGTAAACAAAGCGGATTATTTCCGCTTGTGTTTACATTTAGCCTGCGAGCCGTGATCGGCGGCCCGCAGGCTATTCACGGAGCCCCCCGCCGTGAATTGACAGGAAGCAGCCGCTCACGCGAGCGGCTGCTTCCTGATTAATTAGCCTGCAGCCGGCGACGCAGAACTGCGTCGCTGGTCCTGCAGCTGCCACTTTGCCGACGCACGGTATGAGTGCGCGGTCGGCAAGTGGTTAAAGGAATCACCAGAATCAACATTTCTTGGTCTGATGTCTGCATTTGCATTACACAGATACTACAGGTTGTGCTAATTGTGCAACGTGTGCTACTCTGCTGACATGACTACTAATACTATTGCCATAGGGAATCAACCACCTTATCTGTTCAATGATTTTGCTGCCTTTATGTATTTATTGCATTGTGCATTCCTGATAGTTAAGTTGTAAAATAAGTAAGGTGAAATAATTCAAGAGAAAAAAATTCCTATGGTCCTGCTAAGTGCTGCACACTGATTCGGCATGGTGCATTATGGCTTTGCCTGCCAAATACTGCACTGTCGCAGGTGTTTAGTTCTACATTCCAAAACTTGAATCTTTTTTGTTCCAAATAAATGTGATGTTGTTATCTTGAATATGAGCAGCAACGCTAATGGAGAGCAGTTCTCTTTTCAACCCATTCTTAATAAATCAGTCTGAATGCTTTTATGCTTCTTAGACCAAAACTACCTAATTATTTTATGGAAGTAGAGAATATAGAAAAGAGCAGGTTGCGAATCGAGAGGAAACTGTGCATACGTGAGGCCATCGCAGGTTGCAGACTGGAGATATGCTTTTATTGGTTTTAACTGGAACCCTGGAGGCTAAAAGCATCATTTAAAGTACAGAATTGATTGTCTGGCTTTTGAAACTTTACTACTGTTGTCATTTTCATCCTCAGTTGTTATCCCAGATGATTTAAAAAGATGTCCTAGGTAACCCTTTGTTTTCTTTCTAAAGGATTCTGACAACTTTGCTGGCAGGAGAATATATTTTATGTTACATTAGCTACAGCCTTGTTTCAGAATGTGCACTATATTTATTATTATCCTGGATGGATATTGGCCTGTTCACCGGGCATTCCAAATTAAAACATGTTTCTAAACACCAGTTTTATGCAGAAAAAAAAACTAGTTTACACGGGAAGTGTAAAACACATTTTGCATCCAGTTACTGATGGAAATGTATAGAACTGTTTCTTAGTTAAACCTATACAGTAGATCAAATGTACCTAAATATCTGGGTAATACATGACCACAATAGTTAGCGTCATATGAAAATAATTGCCCGATTAATGACTTATTGGTTACCCTTTATGAGTCTGACCTTTATTAACCTACATTGATAACCTGGCCAAAGTTACTTCATTGATGGGGTGGAACTTCGGACCCACTTTAGGATCATGACATGACACCCTGAAAAACATTCATGACATACGGTTTGGTTTGCTGCTTAGGTCAATATCTGCACTTCCGGTGGGTGGCTCTGCAACTTTGTTTATGTTTAGCTTGGGGACCTGTTACATTATGCCGGAATTGCTACTCTGGCTGGTACAGTTTACGCATTAGATAGTAACATGTGCTATGTCTATGGTAGAGAGAGAAATTATGTTTCTCCTAACTTACATGCATTATGGTGATATATCACTGTTATTATGTATCTGCTCTACTTTTCCCTCAACTATCCTCATAAGGGAGGATCATCTTTCACTATATCTGTTGACAAAAACTTCAATAAATACCTTCCTGTAAAATAAAAGTACCTAAATAAAGAACAGAAGTTTATAATTTGTTATCCGCTAAACCCTTGTCCCTCCCCTCCTCCCCCTGATGTTTCAAGCCTCTAGACTGTAAGCTCACAAGGGCAGGGACTTCCCTCTTGTAATTCCTGTTTCTGTTGTATTTTGTCAAAGGTACTAATGTAATGGAATGTACTAATTGTTAATGTCTCAAAATATGCATCAATTGTATTTATATACTAGAAATACTTTTATATACCTTTTATACTGAATAGCAATATTCGTTTGTTTTTTTATTCAACTATCTTTACAATAGTTTCAATTGTCCTTTTTAATGCAATTCATTGTCCTTGTCCTTGAACTCTTTAGGCATCCATTTACAAACAATCCTGTTGAAGTGGTGGTAAAAGTGTTTTTTTTTTTTCAATACTGAAAATTAGTACCTCAAGGATTTTATTGCTTTGTATACCCCCATTGCAAAGTACCCCATTATCGTCTTAAGACAAAAGGTCACTACATGTTATCGCTTCAATTTGTTACAAAAAAACAAACAAAACCCATCCATTATGCATTATTTCTGGATGCTCCAATTCTGTGTGCGGAGCTCTGCAAGGTATTCTTTCTTGTCTCGATTAACCAGTCAAGCATTGATTATCACTGGTTTATATCAAATAAAGTCATTTATACACCTTGCATAGGGAATCTGCTTTTCATCAATACAAGGTATGTTTGCAAGATGTATAAATGACTTTGTTGTTTTCATAGATCACCTTACTATCTTAACTACATGAAGACCGCGTCACGCCAATGGGTGTGACCATGGTGCCAGCCCCAGGACCACCTAACGTCAATTGGCGTCAAAACCTGGGCCCGGCTACTGCAGGAGATCATGTGCAGACTGCGCGCGCATCTCCTGTTTGGAAGGTGGCACTCCGCCCCGCCTTCTATCTCTGAGCAGCGATCGCCGCTCAGGAGACTGTTAGATGGCGAAATAGTGCTGTACAGCACTGCGATCTGCAGCAACGCTGTACTGGGGACAGCCGTCCCTGGGACACTAGAGAGTGATTGGCTCTCATAGGCTGAAGCCAATGACAGCCGATCGCCATGATTGGCTGGCTGCTGGGAGGGAGGGGAAAAAAATAAGCATTTTTATTTAAAAATACATAATAAAAATATTTATAAAAAAAAAATAAACACAGTGGGAACAATCAGACCCCACCAACAGGAAGCTCATGTCTATGTATGTATCGTGTAGTGTATGTATTGTATTCTATAGTCAATTTAGGGGGAAGCCAATTAACTTATTTGCATGTTTTTGGGATGTGGGAGGACACCAGAGTGCACGGAGGAAACCCATGCAGACACGGGGTAAACATACAAACTCCTTGCAGATGTTGAGCTGGCTGGGATTCGAACCAGGGACCCAGTGCTGCAAGGCGCGAGCCCTAACCACTACATCACCGTGCTGCATATGCAGCTTTTTCTCCTAGATGGTATTTTCAAAACTTGTCTTTAAAATGCCTTTAAAACCCCCAACAAGCAAAATAATTGTATAGTACTTTTTCACCTATTTGTTGGTACTTTTTTAACGGCAAAGTCCTGAAATATTATTTTAAATGCAAGATGAATATTATCTCCTTGGAGAAAGCTCGGGAGAAAAGTTAATTGCATACGAGAGCCTTGGTGTCTGAACACTTGGTGGTTCAGACTCCAAGGCAATACTGTACTTAGCAGTGGAGGGTTTATAGGAGTTGATTCACTAAGCCGTGCTGCTGTAGCAGTGCAGTTTATTGACAGCAGTGCAGGGTAATAATTCTCAGCGCATGGTATGCAGTCACAGTGTGCGCTGCTAAATTAGATTCTGCTCTGATAGTTTAACAAGCGATTAGTTAAACTTAACTAGTGCTCCACTGAACCCACCCGGAGCTTGGCGGGTCCAGTGGCTTCAAAGGACGAGATCCTGCACTTTGATTGGCCAGGAGCTGCCTGTCACTTGACAGTCAAAGTGCAGGAATATCATTCTTTGAAGCCACTGGACCTGCTTGTTAAGTTTAACAAAGCGCTCATTAAATGATTGGATCATAGAGTAATTTAGCAGCGCATGCTCTGGATGGATAGTTTGAGCCTAAAATTATTACCACGCGCTGTTGTCATTAAGCTGCGCTGCTATAGCAGTTCAGCTTAGTGAATCAGCCCCATAGATTCCTTTTAGTAAGCTACTTGGAACACTGGTTATTCTGGGTCTCTATTACTTAAAGTGGACCTGAACTCTTGAACAGCACAAAACGAAAAGTCTTTATTCAACATATAGTTGCACAAAATCACTGCTCTATGTTCTGTGTTTGTTTAGCCACATTTAATTGTTCAATTAGTCTTATCAGCAGCAATGAATCTGAATTGTAAGCTGTACTGCTGCTCTCTGCTGGTAAACACCAAGGCTTAACCCTTTCAGTGCTCCCAGGACAGGGAAACAAACTTGTAAACTTCAGGTTTTTAAGGATTTCCATAAATTGTAATTAAGAATTTTTTTCCACTAAAGGTTATCATGCTGTGACTAATTTACTATCTAGCTATTATTTACCTATTATCAAGCTATTTAGTGCTGAGTTTAGTTCCACTTTAACAGAGTACCAAGTCATGCTCTTGTTAAAGGACAACTGAAGTGAGAGGGATATGGAGACGGTCATATGTATTTCCTTATAAGCAATACCAGTTGCCTGGCAATCCAGCCGACCCTCTGCCTCTAGTACTTTTAGCCATAGACCCTGAAGAATCATGTAGCAGATCAAATGTTTTTAACATTATTTCCAGAAAACAGCACACATCCAACAGGGTTTCTCATTATTTGCCCCCTTAAAAAGGAAAGAAAAAAAGGTTGTCTTGCTTCTCACTTTAATTCTTTTTCAGTTTACATCATGCATGGGCTCTGAACACTTCTCATAAAACAAAAGCACATTCCAGAATATCTTACCATCTCATTCACAGAAGACCATTTTCTAAAGCTCCATTATGAATTAGTATCCTTGTCTGTTTTGTACTATTTTTATTGAGCCTGAGAAGACCAAACCATTTTATATATCTATAAGTCCCATATATGAAATGTAATCTGTTTTACAATATATTTCACATTCTGAATATCAGAAAAAAGCAAAATATCACGTTCCAGCTATCATCATTTTGATTTGTTGGTTAGATAATGAAGGCAGCACCTGATTGGTTACCATGCACAACACCTTCCTTTTCCACACTCATAGGAAAGTGTGACGTTTCCTCTTTTCAGATAAGAAAACCAAACAATGTAATTACCTCCTGCGGAATGTCTGAGCTATTTGAAGACATTCAATATGCCATACTTATTGATCTCATTTTTATTATCAGAACATTAAAGTAATCTGTCTTTTGTTTCAAACGTTAAAAATGTATTTGCTTTCACAGAAAGCAACATGCTAATTCTTTTATCTAGTCATTGAAGGCATGTTTCCTGCGTACACCAGCCTGAGTATAATTGAGTCTGTGGAATCTTCTCCAGAATGTCACTGGAGAGTCAACAGTCTAGACATTTGTACACAGATGTTCAATGTGCAGAAATGTGATTTCTCATTCCGCTTTTCAGTCACAAAAAATCAAGTCCACTTCCATGGGCATCCTCTTCTGTGGGGCTGTATCAAATCAAAGCTTGATGTCTTGAGACTCTGACATTTTGGCTAGCGTCTTCTTTACTCGCAATGCTGTAAGGCGGGAAGCTGGGTTGTGAGCCCAACACTCCGTCATCAGTTTTCCCATCTGTCTTAGGCACTGCAGACCAAAAAAACAAGTTTTAAAACCTTAATTGTGGATATTTTTCCAAGAGCCTTCCCAATGCATCACAAATAATGTATCCAATTTACAACAAAACATACTGGGTCTAACAAATGTATCATTTAAGGACATTGTTGTCTTTTAAGCAGATTGTTTACATACACTATGTAATTAGGTTATATAGGCTATGGTCTAGAATTGCAAGAGTCGGAGTGGTCCATTCAGCTGTTTAATTGATAAAGAGGAACCTTACTGAATACTGAATATAACTTAATTAATAAATTAGCTATATATTACAATATTCCTTCATAAATGATCTATTCAATGTTTGTCCACTGTAAAATCCTACCTCAGCTTGATAGACATTCCTGAATGTATCAGTGGTGACGGCATATTTACTGTTGGCAAAGTTAATCACTCTAGGGTGTTGTTTTTTTTTTCCTCTGTGTAGTGAGCGGTAATCTCAGCTGTGTGTATTAAACCTAGACTAACCATTTACTGACATCCTAACGTATTAAAACGTCATGCTTACCGCTATTAACAGCAACATGACGTTTTAATACGTCCCGCGTTCCCGCCGATGCTACCGCCGTGTGTGCGCCGCAACTGCATCTGTTTCCGTCGGGCTTCCGTGCTGGGTGATTGGGGAAGAGGACCGAACGGTCCTCTACCCAATCGCAGTGCCTGGAGTGAATGGACGTGACCGCGAACAGCGGCTATGTCCATTCACAATAACAGGAAATGTAACAATTAAATAAAGTGAAGAAAAAAAAAGTGAACATTTCCTATGAGTGCTTACACCTACAAAATACATTCATTTTCAAGTACATACAGATCTTAATAAAATTACACTTCCAACCCTCCCCCCCCCCCCCCAAAAAAAAAAACACTTGTAAAAAAAAAAATCAGCTAAAAAAAATAAATAAATAGTTGCCTTAGGGACTCAGCTTTGTTAATTTATATTTTATGGGGGGAAATTAATTTTAATTTATTACATAGGGGCTTGTAATTATGGCCAGAATAAAAAAAAACACAACAGAAAAATAACACTTATATTTCAAAATAATATACTGTCGCCATACATTGTGATAGGGACATCATTTAAACTGTATAATAATCGGGACAACTTGGCAAATAAAACGTGTTTGTTTTATCCACAGGAGAATGTTTAATTTTAAAACTATAATGGTTGAAAACTAAGAAATAATGATTTTTTTTCTTTTTTTTCTGTTTTTCTCATTGAAACGCATTTAGAATAAAAAAATTCTTAGCAAAATGTACTATCCACAGAAAGCCTAATTGGTGGCGAAAAAAACGAGGTATAGATCATTTTCTTGTGATAAGTAGTAATAAAGTTATTAGGGAATAAAAGGGAGGAGCACTGACAACTGAAAATTGCTCTGGTCCGTTAGGATAAAAACCCTTGGGGGTGAACTGGCTAAATATCACTAGGAGGGCAAAGTTACATATCGATATACAGCAATATATAGTTATAAAAAGCTTTCCTGATACTGAAACCAGGATAATCAATGTAAAAATGGATATCTTGAATACATTTCATAGTCTTCTTTAAAGGCCTTGCCTAGATATTATACATGGTCCTGCAAATTTGGTGATCCTAGAACATACAGGGACTTTGCTATTAACCTCTATAGTTGGCGCTCATTGATTTTAATGTTATATGCAAACTTTTGACACAAAATGGCGAATGGCGTACTGCAACCAGTCGCCAGGAACCGTTCCCCTGGCAAACGGATGTGCCATCCCTAATTATTGTATTATGAGGTATATTAGTGAGAATCACACTGCTAGGGGAGAACTATGAAATGCTTTGGTCAGGGCAGACTCTGCTCTATGTGTTTGTGTTTTCTGAACTTATAAAAAAAAAGTATGTATTTGTTACTGCATGAAAGGTAACACAGGAGGCACAGGTAAACCATGACAGTTCCCACATTTTTTATTGTGAAAGGTTCACTTTAGTCATTTGTCTTACACAGAGGGGCAGTTAAAAAGCAATGCAATTTTACTTGATATAACACCACCTCTTAGCATTGCTGTGGCAGTTCATCAGGAACTGTCCACAAAAATGATGCAGCAATAAAATTACCGCATAATTGCTGAATGTGTCCTTTGTGGATAATTTTCTTTGGGGTCAGTACGCTATACAATAATGGACATTGCCTCCTATTAGATGGAATACTGGAGCTTTATGGATTGCACATCAGTAGATGTCCCTGGAGCTAGGCAGCAATGTCAGAACCTTGCCATAGGGAACCATATCAAAATTCATAATATTGCACTGCAGCTCTATGATCTGCTGTTAAATGTTGTGTTCTGTTTTGTGTCATTTGCAATGTTTTCACATTAAATGCTTATGAATTGGCCTCTTAGGCCTTGTTCCAACACTCAGGCCTTGTTTAAGCAGTCACTAATGCTTATAGTGTGAACAAGCTTAATTGTCCGTTTAAGAACTCCATGCTTGGCTATTCCTTAAATGCTCAAGTTGCAAATACTTTAGATCTAAAAATTCCTAAGTATAGCAGCTATATTACTTTGCATCGTACTATAAAGCTCACATGTGCATGCAAACATCTCTATTCTGGCTCAGACAGATTGATTGGCTAGCAGCATCAGGTGGTTCAGGTACTGTCAATTGTACAGAATCACTCTCCTCTAACCCCCCCCCCCTTACCTCAAATCAAGAAATCAAGTAAGCATAACTACTTGCCCTCCCCAAGGGGCAAGTATAACTCCCCCCCCCCCCCTCATAGCAAGTGTGGTTAGTATCACTACCCCTCCAACAGCAAGCATGATTGCCCCTCTCCATTAACATGTGTGCCCAATATAACTCTAATTCTAACTAACTAACTAATTAACTAACTAACTAACTAACTAATTAATTCTAACCCCGAGCAACAATGGTGCCCAGTGTGATTCACCTCCACCAGCTAGTAAGTGCTGCTGCCATAGCTCAGCAGTCTCCCCCTCCCCATACACAGAGTAGCACATTGGAGCAGAGTATTATACTTGCTCCAGCATTAAGCCAGGTCTGCTTTTCTCTCCACAGAAGACAGGAGACACCCTCTATGTCGCTATTAGGCAGAGCCGGGACAAGGTCCTCCAGCACCCAAAGCTAAGACACTAAAGTGTGCCCCTCCATCCCTCCCACCCCAGCCATCGCACACTGATTGCTATTAGACTAAGAGACGCCCCAGGGCCCCCGACCCCTAAAACACCTTAATCTCTAGTTATTTGCCTTGCAGTCACTGCCATGCACTTCCTTGTTCTTATTTCTCTCTGCTTCAAACACAAAAGGGGAATATAGCTGAGTGAGGTGCCCCCTACACTGCGCCCTGAGGCTGGAGCCTCTCTGCCTCGGCCCGGCCATGATATTAGGCATGGTCAGAGAGATGCTAAGAATTTTGAGTTAATACAAATCTTATGCTAATTTTATGCAACATGTATGAAACTCGTAAATAGACCAATCTGATTGGTTAGCATACAATGTGCATAAGCTTGGGACTATTAGCATCTCATCAACCATCTCAAGCTATTACCTCATGTGACGTTCCTACAGTTACTGGAGAAGAACTAGGGAGGCATTATGGTAGAAGTAGCCCTCCCGGCCCTATGGCCCCCCTATCAAGACTACTCACCCTTCCTATATCAGAAGCACCAGGATTTTAATGTAATACAGTGTTCACAAACCAGGTATGTGGCAGAGACAGTTTGTGTCAAGTGCCAGCTAGGCATAATAACCAAAAAGGTTATACCAGTCCATCACTGAGGGTATTGCCTTTTCTCCTATTTACTGGTATTATTCCCCCTCTGACTTGTACATATTCTGGCTCTAAATCTGAATCTCATCATAAAGCCCCATTGTAGTCACTTTGCCAAGATGGAAGCTGACATCAGGGTATTTTTAAAGCATTTTGTCAGTTCCTGGCTTTACGTTCTGCAGTTCTAATGAACCATAATGATTTCTGCTCTCAAACTAATTTAACACCGTCGATATGGCAGACCTTAATAATCATTCAAATCATGCAGAAAACGTTTATGCAAGATGTAGTGAAATTTAAAGTGGTGACAAAATATATATATTTTTATTGTGTTAGTGTTAGCACAAACTTACCTTTCCTTATGAGCAATTCCATTTAGAATTTTAAACACAATGGAATGAGAGAAAACTCCAAGTAGAATCACTCAGACGTCACTTTCTCAAGTGTCACAATAACAAAATATATTATTCTATGAGGACATTTTCAAGGATTTCATATTTTTCCTGTAGAATTCAGCAAAACACACAAAAGCAGCATGATTTCATGCTCCACATTCCCTACCTCATCACTACTCCATCTGTTCGGAAATGAGGGTCGTAACCTCCGGATACACACAATTTCCCTCATGTCTTCGTAAGAGGGGTCGGTTGGTACCACGTCGTGATAGGGCAGCTGGTATTCTTCTAATATACCTAAATTACAAATGCATTATCAAATTCTGTTTTTTTTTTTCATAGTTTCCTCAAATATATTCCTGCTTTCCCTCTTATGACAACGTAAATGATAACAACTCTGTTCTTCCATCCCCCCTCCACCACACCAAATTAAATATGCAAAACACACAAACACACGCACACACACACACACGCACACGCACACACACGCACGCGCACGCGCACACACACACACACACACACACACACACACACACACACACCAGTCTCTAAGAGAATTTGAATATTCATCTTTAAATTTGTCATTATTGTGCAAACATACTTATGCAATTTCCTATATCTATATTTGCTGTCTCCCTCATCATCAACCTTTACTCACAGAAACAGGACACATCTGGACTAAAAGTCACAGCTAATAAGCCCCGTAAGACCAAAAAGCTTCTGCCCTTTAAACTGCTCAACCTCATGGTGATGAAGCATGCTGACTTTACACGTGCATAACAACAACATATAATGGACGCTCACTATTAAAAGACAACTGTAGTGAAAGGTATATGGAGGATGCCATATGTATTTCCGTTTAAGCAATTCCAGTCGCCTGGCAGCCCTGCTGATCATCTGCCTCTAATACTTTCAGCCATAGACCCTGAACAAGCATATGTAAATAAGTGTTTCTGACAAAATTGGTAGAACTGACAAGATTAGCTGCATGCTTGTTTCTGGTGTGATTCAGATACAGTATTACTGCAGCCATATAGATCAGCAGGGC
The DNA here is from genome assembly GCF_040937935.1 of Hyperolius riggenbachi. NCBI lineage: Eukaryota > Metazoa > Chordata > Amphibia > Anura > Hyperoliidae > Hyperolius > Hyperolius riggenbachi. Next base: position 245,532,398 of record NC_090646.1, read on the forward strand.
TGCCAGGCAACTGATATTGTTTAAAAGGAAGCAAATATGACAGCCTCGATATCACTCTCACCTCAGGTTAACTTCAAGCACTCAGTTTTAAGATGTGCAGTTAACAGGGCAGCAGCTCTGCCTTTAAACTTTAGAGTAGTTATAAAAAAAAGTAAAAAAAAAGGCGAATGGGACAAGGAGGTGGAAAGCATATACTAGTGACTAATCCCAACTAATGTTCATACAAATACAGAATATCTTGAGTTAAATGGAAAGTAAGTTGCAAAAGTTTAGCATCAATGGATGCAAAGCTCAAATAGTTGAAGGGGGATACAGAACTCTCAAACATAAATGCAAAAGTATGTGACTGATCTGAAACCTCATGCTCAGCGCTTACATGAAAAAAACTGCTTGGGAATTTTGACGCCGAGTAGCAAAATTTTACAGGAATGACTCAGCGGACTATCCAAAATGCAAATGACAACCTATCAGTATTTCATTTATTGTAGGAATGCCTCCACCTTCCACCCCCCATTGGGCGATTTCTGGTCTCAAGTGATCAGATTTCTCCATGACAAAATAGGCCATCCAGTGGAGAAATTATACTAAAACCTTCATATGGGAGATCCTTTACAACACTAGACAAGAAATTGCCCTAAACTGTTTGTCTGCCGATTCTTCAACTATCTCTACTTGGAGAAAAAGAGTAGACCCCTTAGTGCCGGTTCACACTAGGCAGAAAAATGTACTGATTAAACAGGGAGGAAGCAACTGTATAAACGCATCCTATGTTAAGCACTGTGTATGGTACTTAGTGGTGATAGCAGCGTCAATTACGATATTAACATTATTGTCTAAGGGTTGGTAAAATGACCAGGTGTGAGGGAGCCACAATTACCTGTCTAGTGCTCAGATATGAGATTTTTGTACTTGCCATGCAATATAAGAGACACTAAATGGACTCCAGACATTTTTTGCTTTGCAACAATTCTGAATATTCAAATCTTTGGATGCATCCATTTTTTATACAAACTTTTTCTTATAGACAAATTGTATTACAAATGAGACTATCTACTACAGCTAATTAACTAAAGAATAAGGCTATGTTCCCATCGTGCATGCTGAGAAACACAGGTTTTAAGGCACACATTTTTGCAGTGTTCATATGTACAGCATCTAAACTCAAGCAAAGAGACACTGAAAAGTGATAATGCAAGTCATCCAGCAAAGGAGCAAGCAGTGCATTATCGCAGTATGAATGAGACAACCACATAGATGTGAATGAGCCTAATGACTGATGTGGGCAGTGCATTCAAGTCTGTTTCCACATTGCAGAATAATGAACTTTATTATATTGTGAACTATGCCTAAATATTGAAATCATTGCAATCATATAGTTACCTCCTGATATACACCGCCTGGCCACTTCCCAAAGAATAAGTCCAAAGCTGTACATGTCCGCCATTATATAGGATTGGAAGTGATTCCTGTTTAAGCTCTCATCCAGGACTTCAGGAGGCATATAGCGCTTTGTACCTACTCTGGTATTTGGTGGTATGTCTACTTCATTTGTATCACTGTGGAAGAAAGTGCAAACAAATTGTTTGTTTTTTTAAGAAAATAGAACACTGAAAACATGTTGGAATTAGTAACACAGAAATCGTCTCTATTGTGACTTCGGTTTGTGAATATATACAAAACCTGAATCTTCCAAAAACATGAGAGGACTGAGAGAGAAACGGAGAAATGAAAGTTTGCATTCTTTCTGCTTCCCTTGCCTTCCTTGTTCCCCTAGCTCTCTATATAGTATAATCAAGTACTGCTAATTACACTGAATACAAGTGCTATGAGTACCATGTGGCCCAGTATACAACTGGGTGTAGTAAGAGTTCTTAACATTAGTGTACATAATTGTTTTTCACCATTTTCATAGTGTGTACCCCTTTATTAATGACTGTGCTGGCTAAGTGCCCCTGCTGTAGGTTACATCATCTCAGGTACCTTGCTACATACATAAATTAACCACTTCGCATCCAGACCTTGTTTTCCCCTAATGGACCAGAGCAGTTTTGACGCTTTAGCGGTGTCCCTTTTTAATCAGCAATAACTTAATCCGTACTAATGTCAATTAAATGATCTATATGTCGTTTTTTTTCAAGACAAACTAAGCTTTCATTGGGGGGTATTTGGTCCCAAGTAAAATGTTCCTCTCTATGCATTTTAATGGGAAAAAGTGGAAACAAATTTAAAAAATGCATTATTTCTCAATTTTGACCAATTCCTGCTTAAAAATAAAAAAGTGCTATTGACATAAAAACTGTACCACCAGTTTATGTCGCCCCAGTATAGATATCCAGATGTGTCCCCGGTATCACCTTCCCAAGTATAGCCAGATGTGTCCCAAATATCAGCCCCCCCAGCATAGCCAGATGTGTCCCCTGTGTTTGCCACCTCCAGAAAAGATTGACAGATGCACCCCCAGGAATAGTGCCCCTCCTTTATAGCCAGATGTGTCCCCGGGATCAGAATTACACCATTATAGCCAGATGTACCCCCAGGATTAGCGCTGCCCCCCCCATTATAGCCAAATGTGCCCCCCAGTGTTAAGTTATTGCCACCCAGATGCCTAGATTTGCCATATTATTTAATCCGCCCTCCCCTCGGTTACCCATATGTCCCCCAGTCAGTTTAACCCCCCCCCCTTTACATATCCCTCCCCCCAAGAATTGATAGCCAGATTTCCTCCCCCCCCCCCCATCAGGCATCCCCTCCTTGCACAAATCATTAAAAAAAATGCACCAGCAAGCAACCTCTCTCACCTTACCTCGTTCCTGCGACTATCCTGAAGCCCGAGCCTCCGATCCCCGCTCTGCAGTCAGCCGTGTATTGCCAGTTACCCGGGTCCCGGCTTAACAACGGGTAATCGGCAATACGCAGCTGACTGCAGAGCGGGATCGGAGGCCAGGGCATCAGGATAGTCGCAGGAACGAGGTAAGGTGAGAGAGGTTGCTTGCTGGTGCATTATTTTAATTATTTGTGCACGGAGGAGGACAGATGAAGGATCGCTGCAGTTGACTACTGCAGCGATCGTTCATGGGAGTGGGGTGGACTAATTGGCTACAAGGGAACATGTTCCCTTTAACCAATTAGTAATGCACCTGACAGTGATGGGGGTGCACTCTGAAGTGCACCCGATCGTGCAAGCTTAATCAGTATATCTATGTCGTGGTGGCTTGGAGGGTGCCACAGATGACGTAGATATACTGTAGCAGTGGAAAAAGTGTTTAATTAAGTATATATAATATGTATATACTCGAGTATAAGACTAGACATTAGGTCTGATTCGCTTCATAAAAGTATAGGCGTTGGCTTATACACGAGTCACCGGCAAAACTGAGCATAGAGTAATGTGTGTGCTAATAGCGACATTCCCATTTGCAGTAATTTACCCAGTCATGACTCATAAGTAAAACTTTCTTGATAAAGGAAATTCCAAGAAAACACAGGTGTGAAAGTCCTGGCCACAACAATAAACAAGGAGAGGGGCAGGGGGAAATACTGGGCTGCATAAAAGGGAGTGAATAATTGCTGCACGTGAGGGCCTGGAAGCTGCACTTAAGGGACAGGAGGGGTTAAGGACTGCAATACTGTCAGGGCAGTCATTAACCCCCCACCCCCAAGCCCCAAGTGCAGCCATTAACTTTGCTGGGTAGACTTATACTTGAGTCAATAAAAAATTCACGCTTAAGAGGGTTGAATATTGGAGTTGACTTATACATGAGGTCGACTTGTATTCAAGTATATACTAGGTGTGTTCCATAATTGTGTATATACGCTTTATAAAATTATTTGATGCTTCTAATTAACTATACGTGCCAAGGTTCATGTTTTAAATCTCAACACTTTATATAAGGGTTTAACAAGTTGAAGTGCCCCTAGAACTTATTAAAGTACCTCTTGGGGTGCACATACACCATGTGCTGAGATCCTAGAGACTCTTGCAGGATCCATAAATGAACAAAATAGAATAAGGCCTTGTTAAACTCATGACGCACTTCCGAGCGCATTTGGAAGAGCATATGATGTGCGACACTCAAGAACGGCAGAAGAGCATAGACAGCCCTTCTGCCATTCACATCACAGGCGCTGCGAAGCAGTACGATGCACTATGATGCGCTAGCGTACTGCGCAGTGCTGACCCATTCACTGTAATGAATGGAATCAGCAGGACAGCACATAGCAGCGCAGATGGCGTGCGATTGTACGTGTTGCGTTCCGATCTCACGGCCATCTGCGTGTCATGATGTGAATGTACCCTTACAACTGTCTGTCAAGAGTTATGGAAGTTGTGGATAGAGCTCAACAACAGTTGCTATGAGCACAAGGGGTCCAGAAAACAATCAGACTAACGTCTGCAGACTAACCCAGATGCTGCAGATAAAAGTTTGCTGAAATATTGAGTATTAAATCATTTTCAGCTAACAAACTTAGTGGAACACCAATACAGATGTGAATGGAGGTTCTCCACTCACTGTTGCAGGAGGGTCCTATAATGCATTGTTCTTCTGATCCTGTGACACACAAAAAAAAATCTGTCTCAGTGGATCAGGGTTTTGTCTGAGAACATAGTTACATAGTTACATAGTTATTTTGGTTGAAAAAAGACATACGTCCATCGAGTTCAACCAGTATAAAGTACAACACCAGCCTGCTCCCTCACATATCCCTGTTGATCCAGAGGAAGGCGAAAAAACCCTTACAAGGCATGGTCCAATTAGCCCCTAAAGGGAAAAATTCCTTCCCGACTCCAGATGGCAATCAGATAAAATCCCTGGATCAACATCATTAGGCATTACCTAGTAATTGTAGCCATGGATGTCTTTCAACGCAAGGAAAGCATCTAAGCCCCCTTTAAATGCAGGTATAGAGTTTGCCATAACGACTTCCTGTGGCAATGCATTCCACATCTTAATCACTCTTACTGTAAAGAACCCTTTCCTAAATAAATGGTTAAAACATTTTTCCTCCATGCGCAGATCATGTCCTCTAGTCCTTTGAGAAGGCCTAGGGACAAAAAGCTCATCCGCCAAGGTATTATATTGCCCTCTGATGTATTTATACATGTTAATTAGATCCCCTCTAAGGCGTCTTTTCTCTAGACTAAATAAACCCAGTTTATCTAACCTTTCTCGATAAGTGAGACCTTCCATCCCACGCATCAATTTTGTTGCTCGTCTCTGCACCTGCTCTAAAGCTGCAATATCTTTTTTGTAATGTGGTGCCCAGAACTGAATTCCATATTCCAGATGTGGCCTTACTAGAGAGTTAAACAGGGGCAATATTATGCTAGCATCTCGAGTTTTTATTTCCCTTTTAATGCATCCCAAAATTTTGTTAGCTTTAGCTGCAGCTGCTTGGCATTGAGTACGATTATTTAACTTGTTGTCAATGAGTACTCCTAAGTCCTTCTCCAAGTTTGATGTCCCCAACTGTATCCCATTTATTTTGTATGGTGCTAGACCATTAGTACGTCCAAAATGCATGACCTTACATTTGTCAACATTGAATTTCATCTGCCATGTATGTGCCCATATAGCCATCCTATCCAGATCCTGTTGCAATATGACACTATCTTCCTGAGAGTTGATGATTCTGCACAATTTTGTATCATCTGCAAAAATAGCAACATTGCTCACTACTGCATCTACTAGGTCATTAATAAATAAATTGAAGAGCACTGGACCCAGAACAGACCCCTGTGGGACCCCACTGCTAACAGTCTCCCATTTTGAGTACGATCCATTGACCACAACTCTTTGTTTTCTGTCCATTAGCCAGTTCCCTATCCATGCACACAGACTCTTCCCCAGTCCTTGCATCCTCAACTTTTGCACCAGACTTTTGTGGGGAACAGTGTCGAAGGCCTTTGCAAAGTCCAAGTATATCACATCTACAGCATTCCCAATATCCATATTAGCATTCACTACCTCATAAAAGCTGAGCATGTTAGTCAAACAGGACCTGTCTTTAGTAAACCCATGTTGATGCTGAGAAATAAGATTATTTTCTACTATGAAGTCATGTATAGTATCTCTTAGTAACCCCTCAAATAGTTTGCATACAACTGATGTTAAACTTACAGGTCTATAATTTCCTGGATCAGATTTTTTGCCCTTCTTAAATAATGGGAAAACGTGGGCTGTACGCCAATCCACTGGGACTCTGCCAGTTGCAAGAGAGTCACAAAAGATAAGATAAAGGGGTTTATCTATAACTGAACTTAATTCCCTTAGGACCCGAGGATGCATGCCATCCGGGCCAGGTGCCTTGTCTATTTTTAATTTATTTAGTCTTGCCTTCACTTCTTCCTGCGTTAAGTATTTAATATTACAGTTAGAAGATTGAGACTCTTCTGCCTCTGTAGTTTGCAACAGTGCTGTTTCTTTTGTGAAGACAGAAGCAAAGAAAGCATTTAATAACTCTGCCTTACCTTGGTCATCCACCATTGAGTTCCCATCCTCATCCTTTAGGAGTCCTATACAGTCAACCTTTCTTTTTTTAGAGTTAATGTACTTGTAAAACTTTTTTGGATTAGATTTGATATCCTTAGCGATTTGTTTTTCAGCTTCAATCTTTGCCTGCCTAATTTCTTTTTTACAATTTTTATTGCACTCCTTATAATTGCTTAGTGCAGCCTCGGTCCCCTCCTGTTTTAAGACCTTATAGGCATTCTTTTTCCGCTTCATTTTATCTTTAACCTTTCTATTCATCCATAGAGGCCTTTTTTTATTCCTAGACATTTTGTTTCCATATGGGATATACATACTACAGTATTGATTGAGTATAAGTTTAAAAGCTTTCCATTTCCCTTCAGTGTCTTCCCCTTGTAGTACATTATCCCAGTTCACCAAACTTAGTGCCTGCCTAATTTGAGTGAACAGTCACTGAAAACCGGTATAACTGACCAACCAAAGTCTGTGGGTACTTTAATCATGCAAGAAGTGCCCAAAATTCACAGACATGTACACACACACTTGTATAGTATGAGATTGCTCATGTATTAACAGTTCAAGCACTGCTCAGTGGTGGTATTGTACTAGTCAACCTAAACAACCGCCCTTTCATCATGATAATAGTGGCTTCAATAATATGCACAACAGATAACCTAACTACAGTGCTATATGGGCTTGCCAAAAAGAAGAGCAGTCATCAAATGCCACATTTAGTGTAATCCTGGGACTACTGGAAATGTTTATTTAGTGTTGTATTAAAAAAACAAAGGGATGCATGCCCTAAGCCATGTGCCCCAAATTACAACAATATAGGCATTATTTGAATAAATGGTTTAGATAACACTTACATATCCAATGTAAATTATTTTAGATTCTTACATGATTCCAAATATTTTAAATGTATTTCGGCATACTTTCAATGTTTCTTGTTGTTGTTTATTTGAAGGAACCTTATCCACCTGGCACAGTTCCATCCATTTGCAAAATCTATTATGTTACGTTTAATATATTCATACAGGAAGTTTAAGCTGCACTGGGGGGAGGTGGAGCTGTGCATTAAATCACAACAGCAATCAATCATTCTGTCAAAAACCATAGCCATATTTCGCCTGGTTAGTTCACCAACCTGAATAACAATAGGGTTTTTTTCAGGGTAAACCAGAAACTCAGTGGAGAGACATTGGTTTCCCCAGGCTACATTTAAGTATTCAGATGAACAGCAACAATTAAGCAGCCCATACACTCAGCCGATTTTCTGGCCGACCGATCGATCGCGGTCGATCGATCGATCGATCGATCGCAAATCGGTTGGCCAATCGACCGATCGACGGCCGATTTCGATCGATTTCGATGGATTTCCATCGAACTTGCAGGGTGGAAAATTTAGGTCGATCTGATGAGATTGCTTATCAGTTTGCATTGGCCTTAATGGAAATCTGATGGCAAAAATGCCATCAGATCGAATTTCAACAGATTTCAAACTGAAATCTATTGGAATTCTATACTGGTAAAAAATGTTCTAAAAACGCATCAGATAGATCATCAGATGCATTTCTTATCTGTCTGCTGCCAATCTGACGAGTGTATGGGCACCTTTAGACATAGAACTCAGTGGGGTGGCAGTTCTGTTTCTGACATTTCATTAGCATTTGACTAAAATCCAACAACTGCTACAACAATGAAATCTTTACGGGATATATAAAGTGATTTCTTCTTCACAACCATAAACTGTAGCGTGATCTAACAAAAACAGTATTTTTATCGGTATGTTTCAATGAATCTATTATAGGGGGTTTTACACCACTTATGATATTTATTGGAGTTATTTTTTGCACAGCTCGATTGAGTAAGTAAAAACACAAGTGATTTGGTTCTATTGTCTTTTTATGCCAGCCATTCTAATGGCAGTGTTGTTTAAAATGTACTATGTCTTCTAATACCTATTTCATGAAATTAGATTTTAATGGGATGGAATGACTTGGAGAAGGAAATATATATTAGTATTTGTGTTTCTAAATGAAAAGGAATCTTTTATAAGCCATTTTCTCTGGGAATTACAGTTGTTGCCAAGGCGGTATTGCTGTGTGCAATGCAGAAAAAAAGAATTAATCTTTAATGAAGGAGTTAAAAGAAATTAGGTTAGAATCCCAAAGCAGCAAAATAATTGGAAAATGATCAGTCATTGCTTCTGTCTTGTGAGACCACAGCCCAGATAGTGCTTACTCCTATGCTGGTTCAGGGAAAGGCAGTGCATGTTTGCTCCATCTGCAACGGGATCCGGGTACGGTACTGGGAAGAAGAGGATGCTTATGTAATTTATTAGAGGATATCCATAATGCAAAATGATCCCTCTGTAAAGTTAGCACAATTACTGTACTACAGTACACAATCCTCACTGTACTGTTATCTATAGTACTATAAAATAGGGATAGTCGATTAGATGCAAATAGTTCCAACTTGATGCAAAATTGTATGCTAAAAACGTTGTTTGCGGACCCCCATTTTCATGTAGAAGTCCTTCATACAATGGAGGAATGAAGTCCAGCAAGTGATGAACACAGGGAAGTATATGACTTTAAATTAACCAAAAAATGCAGCAAAGTCAAAAAGAAATGTGCATGACATGCATGAGAAAGGGTTTGTTATTTCCACTGCTATAAACAGAAAAGCCGGAAGGCCATGCCAGGTCCATGTTGGAAGGAATATCAACCACATAAATGTCTTTCTATTAAAGGGAACCCGAGGTGAGAGACTTATGGAGGCTGACATACTTATTTTCTTTTAAACAATGTACATTGACTGGCTGTCCAGCTGCTCCATTGGCACTAATACTTTTAGTCATAGACCCTGATCAAAGCATGGAGATCAGCTGTTTTTGACAAAAATCTGACAAGATTAGCAGCATGCCTGTTTCAGGTGTGTGATCCAGACACTACTAACCAGAGAGATCAACAGGACTGCCAGGCAACTGATATTGTTTAAAAGGAATTTAATATGGCAGCTTCCATATCCCTTTTAGCAAGGGTTCTTTTTAAACTATGTGCACACCTAGGTTAACTGTCCCACAAAATGATAATTCCTAAACATTTTATGAGAAAGTTTAACATCCTGGGGACTGCCTAACGCCGATCGGCGTCAAGTCCTGGGGCTGCATATTGCAGGAGATCGCTCGCAGGCTGCGCGCGCATCTCCTGCTCTAGCGGCGGAGCTCCACCCCGCCTTCAGTCTCCGGGCGGCCATTGCCGCTCGGGAGACTGTTAGATGGCGAAATCGAGAGCTGTGTTGGTGGGGTGTATCGGGGGGGGGGGGGGGGGGGAATCACTTGTGTGCTGTGTTGTGCGGCCCTGCAGCTTGGCCTTAAAGCTGCAGTGGCCATTTTAGTAAAAATGTGCCTGGTCTTTAGGGGGGTTTACCACTGTGGTCTACAAGTGGTTAACTACTTGCCGACCACTCCATGCCAATTGGCGTGAACGTGGCGGCTCCCCTAGGACCACTCAACGTCAATTGCTGTGAAGTCCTGGGGGCGTGTTTTGCAGGAGATCGCGATGCTCTCACCCACGGGGGTGTTACCAATGAGGAAGTGATCCAGCGTGGTGGACGGACGCTGAGGGGGATGAGGAGTCTGAAAGGACGGTTCCATACTAAGCCCTGCCAGGCGGCCACTGCATGGGGGAGAGCCCACTAAAACTGTATGCACTTTATATTTCTATGGACATGTGAGCATTTTTAATATTTTATTAAACTTCTGGATGGTTTTACGCTATGAGAGGCCTTGTGCTTTTGTTTTGAGGTGATTGCTGAGGGTCTATGGATAAGGGTGAGTTTCTAGTCCTGAGGGTGTGGTGGAGGTGTAAAGCAGAAGCCTATGCAACGTTGAATACCCACTACTTGGCTTGAAGATATATATGGGACTTGCTGTTTAGTCTTTTATGGACAATTGGTTCATTTATATGGTAGCAAGGACTCACTCAAAGCAGTAGCGCGACCTTGTTTGTAAATGAGCATTTGATATTTGTTTTAAGGAATGCGCACCACCAGTGTACTAAGTTATATGTAATCTTATTTACCAGTGCAGTGTTTTCTATTGTGTTTATTAATGTGCAATGGCCTAGTTTGTTTACTACGCTACACACCATGCATTGTGACTAGCTACTGTGTACCTGCAGTTTCAGTAGAAGCCTACTCTAATGTTTCTCAGCTCTGGTCTATAAGTTACTCCAGTTGGTTATGATTGAGAGGTTCCTGGTACAGCTGTAATAATATTTGTGGCAGCAATATAGATTTAATTATGTGTGCGAGGTTAAAGAAACTGTATAAACATGACTTGCTGGAGAAATGGAAAAATGCTGGTAAGTATCATAAAATTGCTGATCAGCAGCATGGTACCCATTTCTCTACTTTAGCAGAGGAGCAATACATTTTAGTAAGGATTTGTGACCTAGCTGCTACTCAATCTCTTGCCATTGGGGTGAATTTAGCAATGTAACTGAAGAAGCAAGGGTAGAGAAGGAAACCCTTAGTTCCACTGTAAAAGTCCAAAAAAGTATCAGAGACAGACTGGCAGTTGGAGATCTCCAAAAACTGCACCAGTGCAGGTCATATGACTAACATGTTTCACACTTTTAACCTGTGCATTGATAATTTACTGTTGGGGAGAAAGCAAGAGACAAGGAGAAAAATAATTTAGTTTGGAAGGGGGATTTAAGAGACAGTGGTCTATATAATATAATAATAAACTGCAGCAGTATTTCTGACCTTTCCCATTAGTGTACCACAATCACATTCTTTGCCAAAGCAAAGTTCAATTTGTACTATTAAAATCTATCTTGGGTACCATAAAAGTGCAACCCATACAAATTTAAGAAAATACATGTCTTGATATAATCCCTTGATAACTATTACTGCCAGCTGACATTACAGTAAACATATCTTCTTGTATGGTTACCGTCCCAAGCAGGTGAGAGAGAGTGTCCCTGCAGTAGTACGCTGGAGAACAGTGCACTATACAACAGTAAACAATGGAGTACAGCAGGAGAGGGCCATTCACAGTGTTGTACCTGAATAGGCTGAGTAATGAGTATATATATATATATATATATATATATATATATATATATATATATATATATATATATATATATATATATATACTGTGTGTGTATATATATATATATATATATATATATATATATATATATATATATATATATATATACTGTGTATGTATATATATATATATAGAGAGAGAGAGAGAGAGAAAGAGAGAGAGAGAGAGAGATATAGATAGATAGATAGATAGATAGATAGATAGATAGATAGATGGATGGATGGATGGATGGATGGATGGATGGATGGATGGATGGATGGATGGATGGATGGATGGATGGATGGATAGATAGATAGATAGATAGATAGATAGATAGATAGATAGATAGATAGATAGATAGATAGATAGATAGATAGATATATGCATACTGTATGTATGCCATATATATGCACAAACCAGATTCGACCAGTTTCAATGTTTCATGCAGCCTGATAGATTCCCAGTTATGAACAATATACACTGGCCATTTTAATATTGATTTTTTTTAGCAGTGTCAATTACATATCTCCTAAAGAATCAAAGCTTGCTTCATGAATAAATTATTGCACATATGTTAGGTAATCGCCATAGACATTCACATTATGGCATTTCATTGAACATGGAGTTAATTCTTCTGCAGTACCAGCATGATTTGATATGTTCACTAAGCTTTACAACTCAATTTGTACTGCATTGAAATGCACTTGACTTTTTAGTCATCTGGGTAATTAAATATTTTACAAATGTTCACAACAGTGTACAAATGATGCTGTTCTCTCCAACATTTCAGATAAACTTTCACTGACAAATTCAGTGAGAGAGACTGCTACATCGTTGACTGGCAGGAAGAGGAAAGGAGGGGGCCGCAGGGAAGACACAGTAAGAAAGAGAGAGAACAAGTTCAAAGACATTGGTTCCACCTCACTGAACTAGCAAATAACATATTATGTACTAACCTAATTATCTTATATTACTAACCTAATGAATTTTACTGCCAATCCCAGGTCTGCAATACAGCATGTTCCATTTTTCTTCACCAATATGTTTTTGCTTTTAAGGTCCCTGTGGGCTATGGCAGGCTTTCCTTTTGTCCCAAAGATTTCTGTATGCAGGTGACACAAGCCACTGACAGCAGAGTATGCCAGCTTCAGCATCGCCTTGGTGTCAAGTGTTGTTGATTTCAGGTAATCGTACAAGGAGCCGTTTTCATGATAATCGGTGATCAGGTATAGCTGTGTCCAGGATCCTGTCCCTTTAATATCAGCAGCAATGAATCCTGTAAAAATAACGAAACAAAACAAAGAAATTACATCTAGATACAAAATGTTCATGCGAGAATCGCTATTTGTAAGTTATTAAATAAATAAATAAGAGCAAAGTTAAAACCCAGCCGTTGCTGTCTGGTTTGTATCGCCAGAAGCATCATTTTTTTCTAAAGCTTTTTTAGTTTTCTGTTAGTAAAAAAAAATGTGCTTTACATAAAAGCTGTTTGAGTTTTTCAAATAACTAATACGTTCTATAGAGATGCTGAATCTTTAAAGCAATCATTTACACGTTTCAGCACCATGCCAGCTCAATTTGTCAGTTTATTTGTTTTTGTCAGCTGAGCTGAAGTGAATGTGTGAACATTTAAAGTATAAAAAAATTAAACACAGTAGGTGGGGGCTGGGAGGCAGAGAAAAGTGATAGAAAGAGGGAGGAGTTACAACGCTATGGTAATCAGAGCTGATTAATCAAGGCAAGGCAATGCTGATCCCCCTGCTGCTGCTACCAGTGGCATAACTACAGACCTCAGGAGCATTTTATGGAGCTGTCCACCCCCTTGTGGTGGGGAGGGGCAGGTTTGAATTTTGCATTCCTTGCATCCCTGGGCTCCCTTGCCTTCCTTGTGGGCTGCAATCTCACTGTTAATAGGTTCCAGTCAGGCTGTGCTACCCATGCACAGCCATCACTGGTAACAATCTGCTTCTGTGCACATAGTACTGCGCAGGTGCAGAATGCTCCCGGCAGTGGAAGTGCACACATGCGGCCAGGATGTGCATGTGCATTACAGCATGACTGGGCCAGCTGAAGGACAATGGAATTCATGGTGCTGGAGGAAGCCTCAGGTAAGTATCAGTTCTTTTCTCCTTTTGTCTATGGTACCCTTTAAATTCCGCATCGTCATTAAATAATGTGCTCTCCCTCCCACCCCAGTATGTTAGACAGATGTGCCCCACTACACCTCCCCCCCAATGTCCCCCTATCCCCACCTCCTTCCATCCTTACATTAAATAATGTGCTCCCCCTCCCACCCCAGTATAAAAGACAGGACTACGCCGAAGAAGTATATTGCAACAATTAATCATGGCTTTGGCTAAAATATTGCTGCCACGGCAGGACAATGCCAAGGGGCTGAATTCCCGCCAGATTTATAATTTTTCCATTCTTGTGTACTGGAAACCCATTTATTTATTTAAGGCTGTTTGTTGTAGGTATTATAAAAAAAAATGATGTGGATGATTTAAGCTTTTTAAGAAAAAAAATAAGAAAAAGAAAATGATACTATTCAAGTAATAGTTGACTGTTACATCCAATTAGCAAAATATATTTTTTTTTTTTACTATAGATACAAACAGTTTATACAATATATGGTAATATAGGAACAAACGAGAACAGGAAAAAAAAGCCTTGTTTAAGTTTTCCTTTTTAATTTCCTATTAAAGTTTTGTATGTAACGTATTTGATCAGTATAATTACGGTAGGAAATAAGGTTCCAATTTGTGGTCATGATCAGGTGTCACTAGTGTTTCCTAAGCAGGAAGAAATCCCAGCAAATCAAAGTATTAAAAATCACATAATCATAAGAATTGCATGCCTTATCATGACTTGCAATACACATGAGCAATTCCATGCCCCTATGGCAAAAAATATACGCATAACAGATATTGTGCTGCTTGCTTATTCTCCCTAACTGCTAACAGACTGAATTACTTTCATGTTTTACTTAACACTGCATGGGCTAGTGAAACAAACGGATCCTAATGTGATCTAATTGTTTTTATACATGTGAAGTATTTTTAAGACAGCCTGTCACTAAATAGATCAAATACTTAATATCAGTTTGAATAGTTCCTGATTTAAAACAGTCCTAAAGATCACCAAGAGTCTTGGATGTCAAGCATTCCATTCAGAATGTATCATACAAAGGAAGAGGATGCCACCTACTGCACATTTCCAGTAACAACATTTGTCAGCTATCATGGAGAAGGTTAGAAATGAAAAGCAGAGTATTGGGAGAAATTAACCTTAGCCTTTTGACAGTTCTATGTTAACAACAGATGTGTATACAGAAAAGATTACCTTATTTATACAAGCAAGTGTTTCATATTAAGGTCATTTATCATCCTCACTGGCATATAGACACCAATAAACCGCCACATTAATGGGAAAGGTTATGAAAGCATATACTGAAACGCTAAATAATCCGCAACCCATCTTTTTTTAATAAAAATAAATTTGTTCCCGCTCCACAAACATTCTGAAGCACTTATCAAAATATTGTATTTGAGAAGATCAGCTGAAGTACAATAATAGCTAAAGTTGCTCAAAAACTCATAAAATATGGATTCCAAAGTATTATTTTACTTTCTTCTTACAGGCAAAACAATTTGTTCTCATGTCAGAGCTATCTTCAGGGTGAGCCATGCAGATAAATATATCATTTATATGATAACAAAATAATGTTTATTACAAGAAAATTGTAATTCTGTTGAGACACTGCACAGCTAGGAAAGTGGTGTCACTTTACTATGCTACAGGGTTAAACAAATGTGATTTGTTAAGTTGTTTTTTCCCCTAGCTTGTTGACACAATTTTAAATTCCTGCTCTATTGACCCCCAGAATGTAATATGTCACTCTTCATTACAGAGTAGTGTGCTATACAATTTGGACAGGCTATGTAATGAATAGGCATGATGAATAAGATGCAAACTATTTCATGTAGGGTTATGCTCATTTATGCAGCTACTAACTGGACCCCACCTTGGTTTTATTTGATTGGTCCATATTCATGCTGCGGAAATTTGCATATAAAATTGCACAACTCTGCATCAGCTTGGAATTTTTTGCAGCTCATTGACCATCTCTAACAATGAACTATGGGAAGCCAATTAGCAATTACTTATTTTTACATTAAAGAGTAGCGTCCCAAATATATATGTAAACCCATTTTTTCTAAAATGGGTTTTTAAATGTCCCCTATTTTTTTTTTTTTTTTACCTGATGTGTGCAACTATGCAGTGCCAACAGGATTGTGGAAAAATTTAAATCGCAGAACTTCCTATATCTGATAAGATAAGGACACTATGACCAAAGGGTAATTGAATCCCCCCCTTCCTTTGAAGAGTTTACAGAGTGATATAAGCCTGTTATCTAGGTGATGTTTGCTGTGGGTGGAACAGTAATATGCAAAATAAGCAGTAAATTAACACTGTGCTGGGTAAAAAAAAAGGCAGATTTAACCTTCCTGGCGGTAAGCCCGCCGGAAGGCACCGCTCAGGCCCCGCTGGGCCGATTTGCATAATTTTTATTTTTTGCTACACGCAGCTAGCACTTTGCTAGCTGCGTGTGCAATCCGATCACCGCCGCTACCCGCCAATCCGCCGCTATCCGTCGCGCCACAGCTGCCCCTCCCCCCAGACCCCATGCGCTGCCTGGCCAATCAGTGCCAGGCAGCGCTGTGGGGTGGATCGGAGTCTCCTTTGACGTCACGACGTCGATGACGTCGGTGACGTCATCCTGCCCATCGCCATGGCGATGAGGGAAGCCCTCCAGGAGATCCCATTCTTTGAACTGGTGGGGCTGGGGGGATGCCGCTGAGCAGCGGCTATCATGTAGCGAGACCTTGTCTCGCTACATGAAAAAAAAAACCCCAGCTTTGCTACCCCCTGGCGGATTTTGATAAACCGCCAGGAGAGTTAATGTCACTTTTGGCATCACAGAGAAACAGTAAAATTGGAGACTAGCAGAAATATTATTTTCTCATGCTACACTCTTTGAATATAGATGGGAAGTGTATTGGTAAACACTTGGTGACTCCTCTGATAGTAGACTTTGCCCAGAATTAAGCAGAGGAAACTACAACAAAAACAGGGAAATGATTACCGTATTTTTCGCACCATAAGACGCACTTAGGTTTGGGGGACAAAAATCAGGGAAAGAAATATAAATTAAACCTGGTGAGTCTATGTTGCAGGGGCATTTTGTGGAGCTTCCCCCAAGCTGTCTCTAAGCTGCACTGCCCAGCTTAAGTAGCCCCAACTTCCCCCAGGCCCACTAAGCCTCCTGCAGCCCTGGCAGTGTGATCTGTGTGAAAAAAGGGGGCACCTGAGGGAGGCAGGAAGATCATGAACTGCAGGGTGGGTGGCCTCCCATACTTTGATCTACCTTTGACACTTGTCCCCTCTCCCGCTAAGCATCCATGACCCTGGCAGCTAAGCAGCTCCCCAGCTAAGTGACCCCCGACAGCTAATCGGCTCCAACCTAAGTTTCATGTGAATCAGACACCTATGATGTGCCCCGCTAACTATCCCGACACCACCAACACCTGAGCAGCCCGGCCCCCAGCTAAGTCTCCTGGCACCCCCAACATCTGAGCAGCCCGGCCCCCAGCTAAGTCTCCTGGCACCTAAGCAGCTCCCCTGCTAAGTCTACCGTCACCTCTGTCAGCTCTCGGAAGAAACTCTCATCTGATCCGGCTGTTTCTGTGTTAGTCCGCTCTTGCTTGTATTCTCTCTGTCGCTTCCAATCCCGGCTGCTCACATCCCGGGTGGCGTCCTCTCTCAGCGTGACCACATGATTGGTCACATGATGGTCACATGATGGGTCACGAGGATGCCAGCGGGGATGCGAGCAGCTGGGATTGGAAGCGCCAGAGAGAATGCAAGCAAGAGTGGACTGAGGACCAAGGAACAGCCAGATCGGATAAGAGTTTACTCCGAGAGCTGCAGGGGGTGACGGTAAACTTAGCGGGGTGGGCGCCCATTTGTTGGAGGTGCCGGGAGACTTAGCTAGGGGCCGCTCATGTGTAGGGGGTGACGGTAAACTTAGCGGGGTGGGTGCTCATGTGTTGGAGGTGTCGGGAGACTTGGGGGTGAGCCGTTTAGGTGTCGGGATCACATAAAACTTAACACGGGAGCCGCTTAGGTGCTGGACGACATAGGAGGCTTTGCGGGGGAGCCACTTAGCTGCCAGGGGTATTGAGGCTTAGCAGGATGGCGGAACAAATGTTAGAGGTAGATGAAAGTATGGGAGGCCACCCGCCCACCCTGCAGTACGGGATCTCTCTGCCGCCACCTCTTTCACACATTTCCCACTGCAGGAAGCTTAACAGAACACCGCAAGCATTATTAATGGGAGGGGGCGATGCCGGGTGCTAGCCTAAAAGTACTATTCGGACCATAAGACGCACTGAGTTTTTCCCCCTATTTTGGGGGGAGAAAAAGTGTGTCTTATGGTCCGAAAAATACGGTAACACTCCTGTGAGTACAGACAGCCCTGTACAGGGGGTCTTCTTCAGTTTATTACTTTTATGTCACTTTGGGTACATTTTAAACATATTGGGATAGCTAAAAGTGATCCTGAAGTAATGTTTAAGTATTAACTAAAAATGGCCCCATGTACTGGGGTACCTTCTTATGACGGCATTCTTCAGTGAAGTGGAGGAAATTCCTCTGTCAAGCTCACAATGGGACCTCAGTATGGTCACGTTGGGATGTCAAATTTTGCCCACCTACACCTCGACGTTTGCATGGACTGGAATGCTGATCAGCCAAAACATGAAAACAAATTTCATAATATTGTACAGGTCCCAATTTTGCTGCCAAAAACAGCTTTGAGGAAAGGATGGACTCCACAAGGCCCCTGAACATCTCCTTTTTTAACTGGCACAAGATGTTGCCAACCAATCATTCAAGCCTTGTAAGTTGTGAGGTGAGGCCTCCCTAAATCACACATTTCTCAACATATCTCATAGGAGCCCAAAATAATCTGAATCATCCGACTAGGCCACCTTTTTCCATTGCTCCACAGTTCAGTTCTGACACTTGTGCCTATTGTAGTAAGGCAAAACATGCTTGGACCACCTCACAAAGTTTGCTGGTTTAAAGTTGCATTCACCGTCAAAACTACAAAATTCCTAGGCACTAGTAAAAATATGTATTAAAGTGGTGTTTGTTTTAAAAAAATAATAATTCCATGATGAATTTCAATCAAGAAACATACCTGATAATGCTGCAAATTGGAAAAACAAACATAACACCTTTCTGTACCACATGTCTTACTTGGTTTCTTGGCAACATCTCTAAAAGACCACTTCTGATAAGACCTCTCTGGCCGGTTCATAGGAGTGTTAGGGTGTTTGTGTTTTCTCGTTTAGTCTAGTTATGTCATGTCCTCATATAAAGGAGGTTTCATTTCATCAGAGTTACAAGTAAATATTTAACTTTTTCAGTTCTTAGGTCTTGTGGATAGCATAGGTTCTGTTGACATGTCCATTAACATGCCTAGTTTGAACCTAGCCTGAAGGTGGAAGGTATATATTTTCTTCAAGACATGTTTTAAAGATGCTAAGAGGGCATTGTATATTTTTAATCCAATGTTTCTATTCTCAGTTTAGGGATACTTGGTTCAGAGTTGTTTAGATGTGTTCTTTCATAAATATCACTAACCAGTTTTCTTCTCTGTCCAAAACTAGGAGAATGTAGCGTATCACACTCTTCCACAAAGGCCCAGATGTGTCTGTCTCTGCAGAAGTGTGTGTTATTATTATTATTTAGTATTTATATAGCGCCGACATATTACGCAGCGCTGTACAGTGTATATATATATATATATTGTCTTGTCACTAACTGTCCCTCAAAGGAGCTCACAATCTAATCCCTACCATTGCCATATGTCTATATTATGTGTTATGTGATATGGTCATCAGGCTGTTCTTGTTCTTGCCATAAACTTGCCATTAAAGTTATGGGGTAGGGCAACTATTCTCATGTATTGAACCTCCTTTAACGGTCAGTCACTTATGGACAGTGCCCAGATTTTAACTACTATTGCCACAAATTATAAAATGCAAAATACATATACAAAAATATACATACAGTATACAAAAATTACTTTTCCTATGTCGCTGTCACTTGCAGTAGGTAGTGAAAATCTGACATATCTGTCAGGTTCTGGACTAATCCATCTCCTCATGGGGGATTCTCAGTTATTTCTGTATTTACAAAAACAAAAAACACTTACTGAACTGCGGTTGCTCAGTTCAACTGCCAAAAGTGTATGCAAATAAGTAGGGAAGATGGCTGACATTTTGTATAGACCCTGCCCAGGGAGTGCTTTTAAGGAAATTAACTAATTCAAAGCTTGTCAGTTCTGTCAGATTTGTACTGCCTACTATAAGTGACAGCCACATAAGAGAAAAGTAATTTATAGTGCATTTTACTCAGAGAAAAATGTATATTTATGGGCAGCACGGTGGCGTAGTGGTTAGCTCTCTCGCCTTGCAGCGCTGGGTCCCTGGTTCGAATCCCAGCCAGGGCACTATCTGCAAAGAGTTTGTATGTTCTCTCCGTGTCTGTGTGGGTTTCCTCCGGGCACTCCGGTTTCCTCCCACATTCCAAACACATACGGATAAGTTAATTGGCTCCCACTAAAAATTGGCCCTAGACTACAGTACTTACACTACATAGTATAGACATATGGCAATGGTAGGGATGAGATTGTGAGCTCCTTTGAGGGACAGTTAGTGGGAAGACATTATATATATATATATATATATATATATATACACTGTACAGCGCTGCGTAATATGTCGGTGCTATATAAATACTTAATAATAATAATAATAATTTATATATATGTATTTTCAAATGTATATTTGTTCGGTGATAGTGGTCCTTTAACTATAGTGTGCACTGAAACCATCTGCTTTACTAAAATAATAATAATAATTATCCATATAGTATTATTCCCATGTATTTATTTAGTGCTTTAAAGAGTCCATAGTTATGTCAGGGTTGCCAACTCATCCCTTTAAAGGGAACCTATACTGAGAAGGATATGGATTTTTCCTTTTAAAATAATACCAGTTGCCTGACTCTCCTGCTGATCCTGTGTCTCTAATACTTTTAGCCACAGCCTCTGAACAAGCATGCAGATCAGGTGCTCTGACTGAAGTCAGACTGGATTAGTTGTATGCTGGTTTCAGGTGTGTGATTTAGCCACTACTGCAAACACAGAGATCAGCAGGATAGTCAGGCAACTGGTATTGCTTAAAAAGGAAACATCCACAACCCTCTCAGTTAAGGTTCCCTTTAAATACTGACATCTAAGTTATACAGGTTCTGGAGCTTCTCACAGATAATCAGTGCCTAAACTGCATCTAACTAGCCACAAGACCTGTATAATTCATAAGCGTCCGTATTTAAAGGGATGAGTTGGCAACACTGAGTTATGTGACTCAGAGGAGCTCATAGTTTCTACCATAGTCCCTACCAGAGTATAAGGACAGTTTCATCAGTATGTTTTTTTTAAAAAAACAGTTAGTGATAATTAAACACACTCTTTAATACCCCTTTACCATGTTCATTCAACCTTCTT
This sequence comes from Hyperolius riggenbachi, assembly GCF_040937935.1. Lineage (NCBI taxonomy): Eukaryota > Metazoa > Chordata > Amphibia > Anura > Hyperoliidae > Hyperolius > Hyperolius riggenbachi. The sequence continues at coordinate 245,553,615 of NC_090646.1, forward strand.
ATGTGAGAACTGTTAAGGCTGCGTGATATGTGCTCTGAATGCCTACCTGGATCTACTCGTATTTTAGCAACACACACATCGTGTTAAAGGCCTAAAACTGAGATTATGACACTGAAATAAGAACAATTGAAAGTTTCTGTTTTGTTTTGTACTCCTAGCACCCAGTACACTTAGGCATACATAGCTTTGTTCCCAGAGAAGACAAGAAACAGTGCTACACCGGCCAGAGCATACAGCCTGTTCCCTGTATTTAGGAACACAATATCCCTATGTTAAGACATATTTTATTGAATATCATTTCAACTCACTAAAGGACTGTCTAAATGGCATTCACGCAAGCGTTCCATGTGACCATGCTTTGCTCTCTCTCTCTCTCGGTTGAGTAATTTAAAAACAGCAAAGATAAAAGCTAGACTCATTAGGAAAAATCAATTCAGCAGGTTTACATGGAACAGTAAATTCTCAATGCTGCTTTTATCTTGAGCTATTAACTCTTCTGTTCCTTATTCTTCAATAAAAGTGAAACACTGGCACATACCAGCTTACAACATGACTTCATAATTCCAGCACAAGGCACACATCTGAATGTTAGAAGAGCAGGGGACATAATAGTGTTCAGACATGTATCCCCTGATATAATTTATAATTATTGTGACAACTCGCACAGTGATCAGGGATTTATGTAACCTGACGGCTGGTCTAAAGCTCCAGCAGATCCGTGATCTGAATTTTATGTAAGACATCAAGTCCTTCCTTCCAGTGTCCAAGGATTTTCATCACATGATATTACAACCTAAAACCTTGCCACTATTTTTACCTATGAAAAGTTTTTTTACAGCAATTACTAGCAATCAAATGCCCACAAGTCAAAGTTTTCATAATCTTGTTGCTATGTTACTTTATGATTGGTGCAGGTGTGGATGCAGGGGCTTAACATTAGACCCTGCAAAGGATACAGCCACAAAGGGGGGGGGGAGGGGGGTGCGGCAGAAGCCTCAGGGGGCCCCCGTGGGGAGAGACTGACAACTAAGGACACAGAAACAAAAAGCTTTCTGCTCTCCGCACAATTGTTCTAATGACTGCATCTGCTCAGCCACTGATAAGGAATCATGCAAAGTTTTGCAGACAAAGATTTGTAGACAGTCCCTATTCAGTGTTCAGCAGAGTCTTGTGTACAGCACCCTGCCCCCAACCTATCTACCCCTCCCCAAGTACTGTGTACTATAGTGATGTTGGAGAAGTCTGCAGAGCCACTTCTCCATCAGAAATGGACAGAGTGAGTGTAATAAGCTGAGGCTGGGAGTACATTCGTGTGTACTAGCCAATTGAATAACATTGGTTCTCAGATCTCCTGTGCAGAAAGTGGTGGTGGTGGTGGTGGGAGGGGGATGTTAATCCAAAGTTTTGCAAGGGGGCCCAGTGATGTTTACTTGTGCCCTGTTGGATGGGTGATTAAAGTACTTAATGTTTCAATTCATCTAAATTTATTCCCCAAACATCATACATTTTTACCTGACCGATCTGACTGATCATGGATTTAAAGCACAACTGTAACAACAGGGATATGGAGGCTGACATATTTATTTCCTTTTAAACAATACTAGTTGCCAGGCTGTCCTGCTTATTCGCTGTCTCAAATACTTATGGCCATAAACCCTGAACAAGCATGCAGCAGATCAGATGTTTCTGACATTATTGTCAGGTGTGACAAGATTAACCACATGCTTGTTGCAGTTGTGTGATTCAAACACTACTGCAGCCAAATAGATCAGCAGGTCTTTCAGGCAACTAGTATTGTTTAAAAGGAAATACATATAGCAGCCTCCATATTCTTTTCACTTCAATTGTCCTTTAAATGTTGAGAGAAAAGAGATTTTGAAGGGTATAATTGTGAAGCAACATAAACTCCTGTTTCTGGAATGCTTGTGCATTTGTGGATGGCTGAGTGTGTCAATGTTATCCCACATAGGCACAGTGTGCATAAATATTTCCATTCAGTTATTCTTTGCAGCTGTCAGTACTTATGGATGCTGAGCTGAGCACTTGATGCACCTAAAATAGAGTTTATAGCATCCAAATTCTTTCAGGACTGAGATGGCCATTCATGTACTGAGATTATTATCTACAATAAAGAATAAAACAGCATTTTCCCAAATTACACCATTAAAACTACTTGTCGACCGCGTCACGCCGATAGGCGTGGCCGCGGCGGCAGCCCCAGGACCGCCTAACGCCGATCGGCGTAAAGTCCTGTGGCTCTGTTTTGCAGGACCGCGCATCTCCTGCTCGGGGGGCCGGAGCCGCTTGGGAGACTGTTAGACAGCGAAACCGCCGTCTAAGTACTGGTACAGTGCTGCGATCTGCAGCAGCGCTGTACTGGGGACAGCCGTGTGCGCTGTAATGGGGACAGCCATGTGACGTGGCTGTCCCCCTGGGGGACTCAGAAGCGATCCGCTGTGATAGACTGAAGCCTATCACAGCCAATCGCTGTGATAGGCAGACAGGGGGAGAGAGGGAGGGAGGATAATTAACATAAAAAAAAGATAATTAAAAAGCACTAAGTAAATATTTATAAAAAAAAATAAACAAACCTGGGGGTGATCACACCCCACCAACAGAGAGCTCTGTTGGTGGGGGGGATAACTTGTGTGCTGTGTCGTGCGGCCCTGCAGCTTGGTCTTAAAGCTGCAGTGTCCTATTTCACACAAAATGGCCTGGTCTTTAGGGGGGGGGGGGTAAAGCCTGTGGTCCTGAAGAGGTTAAGCACTAGTCTGAAACAGGAACAACTGAGATCTGTGTGTGCCTTTGCTGCCTTGTTGTTTTACAGGAATGACTAAAGTGAACGCTAAAGTATAGAAAGTGCAAGATATCTTTAATGTATGGCAAGATTCCTCATACGCATTCAACTTCTATTTTTGAATTCCTGTGTGTGGATATTTGTAATATAGGAATGACAAGTGTAAAAAAATGCTTTGTCAGTGGAAGACCAGACATTAACCAGCTTTGTTGTGACAGATGTATATTTCTGCCTCCAGATCCCTGTACTACCATAAACTCACATAGTCTCTCCAAATCCATCCATGTGCCAATCAAGTACCCATGAAGTGGCTGCAAAAAGTAGGGATCACAAGAGCGACACAGAAATGTCACAACAAGCTTAATGATCTGTTTTTGTGATATCTTCTACAGTTCCTCTTCAAAGTTAACCATTTACATAATTACAGATAAGCAATAAGCAAGTACTAAAAAAAATCACCATGATTTTCAGGTATTACCATGTGTATATCAGCAGTTACATCTGAAGACTGCACAGCCAGCAACGTGCAAACCATATATTATTAGTAAAATACGGCTTCAACAAAAATAATAATGTCATATTCAATGGCATGTAAAAACACTGAGTGTTTCTGTGTAGCTGATTGCTACCTATCTAAGCTGAGCACTTATACAGCACAGCACAAACATGATTTTAGTTTTTTGCTCTATTTTTTTCTGAGGCAAAAGATCACATTTCTTTGGTTGACATTTCTGAATGTGTGAAACATAAGCTTGTCAAGATGAGCGATTAGTCTCAAAGGCCGGAAGAATAATCCCCACTTCGTCCATATGCCGTATCATATACCACATATGGTTGTGGTCTGCATTCAACTGCCAGGCTGTCCAAATGGCTGTATGATTGCACAAAGCATGTGCTGCTATCCCCAGCATATCGCACTGAGTGTCAAATGAATTGCTAGGAAGACAGAACAACACATTTCAATTTGGGCAGTCATTCTGAAACACAAGTTGCTTATTAAAGGTCTCTTTATCTAAAATAACCCTTCTCAGGTCTATGTGTTACTGTGTGCTACAGAACGGGTTACATATTATAGCTGATGAACAGTTATCTAATCAATAAAAATAAACAAAGAATGGAGAAATCAGGTTTACACAGAAACATTTTTTTTCTAATTTGAGGGTATTACTTAGCATCTTCTAACAGTGACCATACACAATTCATTTTTACTGGAGAAATATGATACATTTTTATGCTTCAACAAATAATTTTAAAAATGCAACATACATTACATAAATACATTTATAATCGATTTTGCAAAACATGTGAAAAAGTGATCAAATAAAACATTAAGTTTTTACATTGTTCTTTCTGATTGTTCCAATAAATCCGATCAGATCCGATTTTTATTGAAAAAAACCCATGAAATCTCAATAAGTAATTTTTTTTCTTGATACAGCTGTTCATTTTTATTGGGAAAAAAAGTTAAATCGGTCAATTTGATTTTATCGTGTATGGCACCTTTATTGTGATTAATCTTTAGAAAGAAAACTGAATAATGTATGGTACATTGGTTTGATTTTCACACAACACAATCAAAAAAGAAAATTGATTGAATGTAAAAGATTTAAAAAAATAAAAGTCACATGATGTTTCTATGTTATAAGTGATGTAAACTAATATGGTCATGCTTAGCGATGATCTAACACTTTTCTTTAGATGCCTGCAGACATAACATGACCCACCCCAGTGGTATATTAAAGCACTGATTATACCAGAAATGAACAGCAACATGCAAAAAGGGGACTGGTCAGCCCAGAAAGGGACAGTTACATGCAAAGAGAAGACTGGTCACCCCAGCAAGGGACAGATACATGCAAAGAGAGGACTGGTCACCCCAGAAAGGGACAGATACATACAAAGAGAGGACTGATCACCCCAGAAAGGGACAGTTACATGCAAAGAGAAGACTGGTCACCCCAGCAAGGGACAGATACATGCAAAGAGAGGACTGGTCACCCCAGAAAGGGACAGATACATACAAAGAGAGGACTGATCACCCCAGAAAGGGACAGATACAGTGGTTTTCAAAAGTATTCGGCCCCCTTGAATTTTCCACATTTTGTCATGTTACTGCCACAAACATGACTCACTTTTATTGTAATTCCACGTGAAAGACCAATACAAAGTGGTGTACACGTGAGAAGTGGAATGAAAATCATACATGATTCCAAACATTTTTTACAAATAAATAACTGCAAAGTGGGGTGTGCATAATTATTCAGCCTCCTTTGGTCTGAGTGCAGTCATTTGCCCATATACATTGCCTGATGAGTGCTAATGACTAAATAGAGTGCACATGTGTGTAATCTAATGTCAGTACAAATACAGCTGCTCTGTGACGGCCTCAGAGGTTGTCTAAAAGAATATTGGGAGCAACAACACCATGAAGTCCAAAGAACACACCAGACAGGTCAGGGATAAAGTTGTTGAGAAATTTAAAGCATGCTTAGGCTACAAAAAGATTGCCAAAGCCTTGAACATCCCACAGAGCACTGTTCAAGCGATCATTCAGAAATGGAAGGAGTATGGCACAACTGTAAACCTACCAAGACAAGGCCGTCCACCTAAACTCACAGGCCAAACAAGGAGAGCGCTGATCAGAAAGGCAGTCAAGACGCACATGGTGACTCTGGACGAGCTGCAGAGATCTACAGCTCAGGTGGAGGAATCTGTCCATAGGACAACTATTAGTGGTGCACTGCACATGGTTGGCCTTTATGGAAGAGTGGCAAGAAAAAAGATATTGTTAACATAAAAGCATAAGAAGTCCCATTTGCAGTTTTGCCACAAGCCATGTGGGGACACAGCAAACATGTGGAAGAAGGTGCTCTGGTCAGATGAGACCAAAATGGATCTTTTTGGCCAAAATGCAAAATGCTATGTGTGGCATAAAACTAACACTGCACATCACTCTGAACACACCTGTTAGGAATATGGCCACTTCCTGCCTGCTGGTGGCGGCATCGTGTTGAACTCTGATGAACTTCCTTTATTCCACCAGCAGGTGGCTCTAGAGACTTTGCATGACCTAAACTGTCCTTGTTCCACCACTGGGTGGCTCTATGCTGGCTGGGGACAGCTCTGCCACTGCAAGGTTGCTCTCTATGGACTTTGCTTGTCGATCATGCTGCAGGTGTGTCCTCCTTATTTAAGAGCCCTGCAAGGAGCAACCTTTGCCAGAACTTTGTGCTCGCTAGCTGGAGTATCTGGACAACCTTGGTTCTCTGGTATTCTGTATCTGTTATCCTGTTACTGAACCTAGATTCTGTCTGACCTCGTTTACTGCCTGCTCCTTTTGTACCGTGATTGCTCGATTGTTGCCGAATTATGCTTTGTTCTGACTGTGATTTTGTGCCTGCCTTCTTGTACTGTGATTGGTGTATATATTGTATATATTTGCCCTGTGTATATGTGTATATATCCTGTATATATTTAGGTAGATAGATAGATAGATAGATAGATAGATAGATAGATAGATAGATAGATAGGGTTTTCTGGGTTTTGCACCTTGTTTTGGTTGTATGGTGTGTATGCATGTGGTGGTTGCATCCTTGTATATAGTTGCCACCATATTCTCTGACTGCTGTACATAGTTATTATGCATGCTGCTGCATTGAAATTGCATAATACTGTATGCACGATTGTAAATAAACCTTTCTGCACAGTATATTCCTGTCTCAGTGCCTGTGTTGCTGCAAACTGCGATCAATCCCAGTTTCTCCGTTCAGGCTTGTAATAACACCATCCCCACTATCAAATATGGTTGTTGAAGCATCATGCTCTGGAGGTGCTTCTCTTCAGCAGGGACAGGGAAGCTGGTCAGAGTTGATGGGAAGATGAATGGAGCCAAATACAGGGCAAACTTGTAAGAAAACCTCTTGGAGATTGCAAAAGACTTGAGACTAGGGTGGAGGTTCACCTTCCAGCAGGACAATGACCCTAAACATAAAGCCAGGGCAACAATGGAATGGTTTAAAACAAATCATATCCATGTTTGAGAATGGCCCAGTCAAAGTCCATATCTAAATCCAATCGAGAATCTGTGGAAAGATCTGAAAACTGCTGTTCACAAACACTGTCCATCTAATCTGACTGAGCTGGAGCTGTTTTGCAAAGAAGAATGGGCAAGAATTTCAGTCTCTAGATGTGCAAAGCTGGTAGAGACATACCCTAAAAGACTGTCAGCTGTAATTGCAGCAAAAGGTGGTTCTACAAAGTATTGACTCAGGGGGCTGAATAATTACGCACACTCCACTTTGCAGGTTTTTTTTTTTTTATGTTTGGCATCATGTATGATTTTCATTCCACTTCTCACGTGTACACCACTTTGTATTGGTCTTAGTACTCTGCATTTAAAAAAAAAAAGTAACAAAAAATACTTTTGCAAACCACTGTACATGCAAAGAGAGGACTGATCACATGAAAAAAGGGACAGATAAACGCAAAGAGAGGACTGATCACCTGAGAAAGGGACAGATACGTGCAAAGAGAGGACTGATCACACCAGAAAGGGAGAGATACAGTACATGCAAAAAGAGGACTGATCACCCTAGAAAAAGGACAGATCCTTGTAAAGAGAGGACTGATCACTACAGAAAGGGACAAATCCATGCAAAGAGAGGACTGATCACTCGAGAAAGGGACAGATATATGCAAAGAGAGGACTGATCACGCCAAAAAGGGACAGATACATGCAAAGAGAGGACTGATCACCCCCGAAAGGGACAGATACATACAAAGAGAAGAGTGATAACCTCAGAAAGGGACAGATCCATGCAAAGAGAGGACTGATCGCCCCAGAAAAGGACAGATACATGCAAAGAGAGGACTGATCGCAGCAGAAAGGGATAGATACATGCAAAGAGAGGACTGATCACCCCAGAAAGGGACAGATTCATACAAAGAGAGGACTGATCAACCCAGAAGGAAATAGTGAAAATGCTATTTTCAGCATGCAAATCCTGGCTGCTCATCCCTAACTCTCACATAATTTTGTCCAGTTACAGTCAGATTGGAAAATGATCACATGCACTTCTTTACTTTCCCGACTGTCCTTTCTCAGGGAGGGCCATGCCATACCTAACCAAGATAATTCCTATTCATAAGGCATACCTATGAATGAAAGATAACTTATATAATAGCTTTCTTGGCATCAGAACTGTTTTTCACATGTAATCCGCATCTAATGAATAAACATTTGCTTTAAAGTATACCTGATCTGAGACAAAGCTACCTAAGCTAAGCACAGAGGAGTGTTCATGGTGGGTCCACATGCCTCTGTGCATTGTCTATTCCTCTCCTCATTCCCTGAGGTCACTCTATTCACTCCTTAAAGAGAAACTCCGACCAAGAATTGAACTTTATCCCAATCAGTAGCTGATACCCCCTTTTACATGAGAAATCTATTCCTTTTTACAAACAGACCATCAGGGGGCGCTGTATGACTGATCTTGTGGTGAAACCCCTCCCACAAGAAGCTCTGAGGACCGTGGTACTCCTGGCAGTTTCCTGTCTGTGAACCTTGTTACATTGTGAGAAATAGCTGTTTACAGCTGTTTCCAACTGCCAAAAAAGCATTCAACAGCTACATCACCTTCCAACAGTAAAAATGTCACCATGTAATAAATGTCAGAATGTAAATCAGGGATTTAAAAGATTTTAGAATGGGCAAACACTGACTAAATCATTTATACATAATTATTGTAAAAATTAAGCACTTTTTTATTACATTATTTTCACTGGAGTTCCTCTTTAAAAATGTTTGACTTTTGGGTGAATTGTCAGACAAGAAGAGGCAAGCTTGCGGGGATGTTCCCTCTCATTACTCTTCCATTCAATCTTTACCTCTCCCCATTCACTCCCCTTAAAGAGAATCTGTATTGTTAAAATCGCACAAAAGTAAAGATACCAGTGTGTTAGGGGACATCTCCTATTCCCCTCTGACACAATTTCATTAAAAGTGGTTAAAAACAGTTTTAAAAAGTTTGTTTATAAACAAACAAAATGGCCACCAAAACAGGAAGTAGGTTGATGTACAGTATGTCTACACATAGAAAATACATCCATACACAAGCAGGCTGTATACAGCCTTCCTTTTGAATCTCAAGAGATCATTTGTGTGTTTCTTTCCCCCTGCAGTTCTCATCACTGAAGTGTCAGGCTGTTTCTTCCTGCAGAGTGCAGACAGCTCTGCCTGTATGTAATTCCTCAGTATGTGAAAGCCCAGCCAGCTCAAAGGAGGATTTATCCAGCTTGTAAAAGATAATAGAGCAGAGAGAAGCTGCCCTAATCTAAATAACACACAGGCAGTGTGCAGAGAGGGGCCTGGAGGGCGGAGATGCATCACAGAACCACAACACTGAAGAACTTGGCAGCCTTCCAGACACAGGGCGACAAGTCCGACAGGGGAGAGATAAGCTGATTTATTACAGAGATGGTAATAGTAGAAAGTGCTGCAGTAAGCCAGAGCACATTAGAATAGGTATAGGAACTTGTATAAACAGGATTACATTTTTGTTACGGAGTCTCTTTAAGGGTTATTTATGCTTTTAATACCTATGGAAGTGGTAAGAGTGTGCTTATATTTTTATCCACTGCTTCTACAATTTGACCCCTAGCTGATATTTTTTTCACCTTATCAATGAAATTCCCTTTAAGCCACCAGCAAACAAATAAATACTCAGAATAATTTTGACATTACTTTTTTCACCTACTCTTTGGTACTTTTTTTAAATGCAGAGTACTAAGAAGTTATTTGAAAGTGAAGATGAAAAATGATCGCCTAGGAGAAAACTTAGGATAAAATTAGAATTGAATAGGTCCATTATGCCATGTGTTGCTGAGGTTATATTAACTTAACTTTAGGACAATCTAAGGTCCTGATGACTTTTTTCTACTGCTCCCTGATACGCTGAGCTGAAAGAGGGTTTACTTTCTTTTCTCTTGGCCGTATAAAGGCCCATAACTATGATGCAATCTTTTTTAAATGATTTTTCATGATTAACTTTTTTTAACGATATCGGACAACATAATTTAACAAAAATTTGTGGCGTGCTTCGTAAAATGATGTTTCACAATGCACGCCACCCATGGAAATTGTTAGTTTTGAATGATCACCATGCTGGATTGAATTATGGAGGATCAGTACGATCCTCAATGACATTTGAGGGTTTTGCCCGTTTACAAGATTGTTGATTTACGACGGTGGCGCGCCAATGATGCTTACAGATTCAGCCAGATGGATCAAGGAGCGATCGTTCGTTGGCGGAGATCCCCGATCCATCTGACCGTGGGTACTCAGTTTTAGTCTCCACATGCATTTCGAAGCAGACTAGAATAGGAATGCCAATATATGTACCATGGATTGCTGAAATCCACTTCCTTTGCTCTGGGTTTATACATGATCCTTAGTAGTGCATACTGCTGTATCATTAAAATGTTAACGCTACATAAAATGTTGGCATTTTCAATATATACTTATTTTTAGATTTCAGATAAATCTTTGCCTACTTTCTTTCCTAACTGTGCTGAAAAAAAATGTGCTGAAAAAAAATGTGAAGAATGACTTAATTGACAGAATGAATAATAATCTATTCATTTAATGACTGGCTCCAACTGAAGTCTACAAGTATTCAGATCAAAACTTGAACAAAACATTTCACTAATTTCCACTTATGACTGAAGATAGCTCTGTCAATATGCTCTGCAGCATCAGACTTTGTATGCCACAAGGCAAAAGATTAATTTTCATTTTCCATCTGTTTTTCATGAGCTTTCAAGAGGCCAACGCTAAATTAATCACAGGGCCTGTCAACTATATGGGAAATTCTGTCAGTCTGGCAGATCTGAATTCAATCTGTCTTGACTCTGAATTAATCTGTTAATCTACCATTATCTGAGCAACAATGTGAAAATCACTGCCATGTATGGCTTGTCTGTCTGCACTTTGATGGGAACTTCTAATAAAGTTATGCTTTGCATTTTCATTATTTATTGTCTTCAGTCAACTGAAATAATGAAAATAACGCATAGCTATTTAGACTATTATTTTACATATTATGGGGCCTGTTTATATAGAAGTGTCAATCTTCTGACAAACCACTACTTCTCTGATCATCATTTATTAACTTATATTTATAAAGGAGCAATCCAAACACCTACTATAATTACTCTAAATGGGCCATCTGCAGCTCCATTTTGCAGAATGGTGTAGTGGGCCACCAGCCATAACAGTTATTTCTGGCTAGAAGAATCAATGATACACAGCTCACTGACTTCAGCTGCAGCCATGTTCCATTACTTCTTAAAGGGGTAATCTGACTGAGGGTGTTATGGACGCAACATCCACTGGCTAAAATGTTGACTTCTTCCCGACTGCTCCACGCCAATTGGCATGAACGCGGCGGCTCCTCCAGCTCCGCTCTGTCATTAGTCTCCCAGTGGCAATCGCCGGTAGGAGATTGTTAGTTGGCGGGTCCGCCGTCTATTAGGTAGCACTGTACTGACTCGGCTGTCCCCCTGGGAGGCTCAGGAGCGATTGGGTGTCATAGGCTGATGCCTATGACAGCCAATTGCTGTCATTGGCTTGGGGGGAAGGGAGGGAGGAGAAAAAAAAAAGGTAATTTTATTTTTAAAAAAGACAAACAAATAAAAAATAAAAAAAACATTGTGGAAGCAATCAGAGCCCGCCAACAGAAAGCCCTGTTGGTGAGCAGAAAGGGGGGGGGGGGAATCACTTGTGTACTGAGTTGTAAGGCCCTGCAGCGAGCCCTTAAAACTGCAGTGGCCTAATTTGTAAAAAATAGCCTGGTCACGGAGGGGGGGGGGAGGGGGGGGAGTAAAGCCTGTGGTCCTTAAATACCACATGTGAATGAGCAGGTGGGACGTTTCCCCGTTGATGTAGCAATGGAGATAGGCTGTACAGCTGTGAACAAGTGCAAACTAGAGCAAATGCCGGGTGATAATATGCTGGGTGCTTTAGAAAGCATTGAAATACTCACATTTAACACTCTCTAAGATGTCAGCATGAAGCAGAGCAGGGATCCTAAAACTGTTACTTTGCTTAGAGCTAAGTCAGAGCGCTAATCCAGTTGTTGTGGACTGAATGCTGTGTGCCCTTTATTGGTGATCTGTAGATCATCACCATCAGGGATGAGCGAGACCGATTTTGCAAAAAGTGAAATCGTCCCAGAGTGTTCAGGGGGCTCAGGTGTCCTCCACTTCACTCCTTATATTCCAACACTTGTGCCTTCCAAACTGGAACTTCCGCTGTGAGGGAAAACGTGCCAGAAGATGGAGAGCAGTGTGGAATGCATCAGAAAGGAGATGGTAGAACAGGTGAGTTAACCCCTGCTTACACAGCCAAAGCCCTCTGCTTACTTCGGGAAGATTTCGCTTTTCGTGAAATCAATCTCACTCAACCTTAAACTTTGCTGAAATAAAAAATAAAAGATAGAACTTATTTAAGTTGTGGGAAGCCCCTAGACTACGTGTTCTCCTCAACACCACCATTGCTGTGCATGGACCCGCTGAACATATCCAATAAGAGCATGTTGGATATGTTCTCGTGGTCATGGTTGTTCTCACCATTGTATATGATCCCTGATCAGCGACATCCATCAAAGGTATGTACGCACCTTTATTGTTTGCAGGTTAGGTCTATAATAGCCCAGTCTGCCCCAGTAATTGGCCAGTGTATGTCCTTTTCCAGGGAGTTCACTGTAAATCCAGGTTGGCTTTGGCAATTTATATTTGTATAAACCTGAGCATATTACCGTAACTGCCTGGCATTTTACATCCTGGAGACCTTTACAGCTTGAACATTAAATGGAAATCATTTCTGTTATATGACCAAAATACCATTTATCATAAACATTTTTGTTCACTGTCATTCATAAATGTGACTTAACTCTTTTGTTAAGGTAATCTGGGAATACCACATGCCAAAGATTACTCATAAATTCAAAGTTATTTTTAAGTATTCACAGAAAGAAAACAATAATCTTTGCTGCTGCCGCCAATGTGCGTTTGACATTTACATACACTGCAGTCCCCCTGTGTTACATTTCCAATTTTAATGTGATATTACCTTTGTAAAATGTTTCCACATACATTAAGGATCAAATAAACATTTCTTTAATGGTGCCAGGTGTGGCATTAACTCAATTTTATGGGAAGGAAAATCATCTGAGAAACATACATAGCATTTATGTCACAGCTCACAGGAAGCGCAGTGTCCATAAAATATCTGTCATCTTGCCCGAATGTTCCGCACAATGTATGAATTCAAGAAACAGTCTTGGATACGAAGATAAAAGACTGGGGAAATGCATTAATGGTGGCTATAAGCCTTAGCTGACTGCTAAAGTGTCTGCCTGAATGGCATAGGTTGAGTGTCTCTGGTGTGCTAAAACTATTAAATGGAGCTATTAAGGTCCTTAAAATGAGGATTAATGCATGATTTACAGCCTATCACCAGTGATAAATAGCAGCTTACCAAAAGTAATTAAAGAATATTCTCTGACAAGTGTATTGTATGGAATTATAGGGTATGGAATGTCGAGGTGAAGAGACACCTTTTCCCTTTCTTTGGTGGGAAAAGCAATCGTTTTCTAAGTGTTTAAATGGATCATGATAATAAACATAAAATACATTTTCTCAGCCAGTGATAGAAGGAAAAGGGTTGAGGTTAGTTATTGCTTGATCAATGATTGAAACTCTAGCAGCATTTTAGTACTTTAAATCACAAGGTATTTAGTACATGCTGTGCAGGTGCAATTATATTTAGAGTTATTATGATTATTATTGATTTATAAAACACCAACATATTCCATGGCTCATGTGTAGCAGAACGTATGGAAAAGCATGTGATCAATTTTATCAGGTGATGGATTTGACAAACTCTGATTTGCTGAGATCATTTCCTGCTCCAGCTGCACATGAAAACAGAAGAGACATGTAAACATAACATGGAAACTTACAACCTACAAAGGTATCACCTGATCATGCACTTCTTCACGAGCTCTGCTGCACATGAGCAACACTGATTATATTATTGCTGACCTCTTTTAAATAACAGTTTGCTAGTGGTGAATTAACTGGAAAAGCAGCAGACATAATAGTGACTGATCCCCAAGGGATGCTCCTTCCACTCCCTCACCTATGTAGTGAGGTTAGGCATGGGGGGGGGGGTCTATGTGAGAGTAGGGTTAGGTTTAGCTGTAGTAAAATATCGGTAACATTTACCAATGGTTAGGCATGGGGGGGGGGTTCTATGTGAGAGTAGGGTTAGGTTTAGCTGTAGTAAAATATCGGTAACATTTACCAATGGTTAGGCATGGGGGGGGGGGTTCTATGTGAGAGTCGGGTTAGGTTTAGCTGTAGTAAAATATCGGTAACATTTACCAATGGTTAGGCATGGGGGGGTTCTATGTGAGAGTAGGGTTAGGTTTAGCTGTAGTAAAATATCGGTAACATTTACCAATGGTTAGGCATGGGGGGGGGGGGGGTTCTATGTGAGAGTAGGGTTAGGTTTAGCTGTAGTAAAATATCGGTAACATTTACCAATGGTTAGGCATGGGGGGGGGGGGGTTCCTATGTGAGAGTAGGGTTAGGTTTAGCTGTAGTAAAATATCGGTAACATTTACCAATGGTTAGGCATGGGGGGGGGTTCTATGTGAGAGTAGGGTTAGGTTTAGCTGTAGTAAAATATCGGTAACATTTACCAATATTTTACTATCAAAAATGACCACTGTAAAATAGTACAATATTGGTAAATGTAGCGATATTTGATGATCTGCTATTGCCCCGGCACCCTTTTTCATATATGCATACTATATATCTGTGTATGCTGCTAACAGACAGGCAACAAATCAGCTATTGACCTATCAAATACTTGCATAAAACATACTTGCAGAACTGAAGTGTGCTTTCCAGTAGAATTTTGTCATAAATGTCACTTACCTAAAATATTTTCATGTCTCATTAGCACAGTTTGATAAATTTCAGTTTCTCTGAACCAGCTGGCCTCCTCAGTAGTAAAGAACACTTTGACTGCGACCTTCTCTCCACGCCATTTGCCCATCCACACCTCGCCATACCTCCCTTTGCCAATCTGTTTAACCATTTGAATCTGCTTGGCTATTGTCCTTTGTACCTACGAATGAGACCAAAACCAGCAATATATTACTTACAGGAGTAAATGACCACCCAGTATTAATATGACTAATCCAGAATAAATATCAGGGAATTAAAAAAAAAATCACTTGAGAGTTATTTTACTGCACGCAACATTTCACTTTCCTCCCATGAGTACCTCTAAATGTAACCAGGGTTCGTCCGACACCGTAAAATGAAATATGCCGTAGTTTGAAGAAATATTGACAAAGGCTTTTAGCAGGGGAGATCTTGGTTCGTTTGCTGCCACCCACATGTACAGACTCACTTTATCAGAAATTTAAATGTGGAAAATGATTTAAAAACGCATTAAAAGCAACATTGCCCCCTTTTTGCTATTTTCATCTGTTTTGAGTTAGAGAAACTTTGGTTATTTTACATGGAAAACTGTTAGAATCAAGCTCTATTCAAAATGTGTAGACATACTCATATTTGGTGTGTGCTGGAGTGCTAGTGAAGATCTCTTTAGAACTACATACAGATATGCAGGTGGCACTTACAGTATGAGCTGAGTAACAGCTCTGCATGTACAATAAAAGCTCAAAGTAGCTAAGAATACATGGTCATTTTTAAGAAATAAAGATGCAAGAAAGGCAGCAAATCTCCCATTTCAAGAGTAAACAACAGCAAGAGACCAGAGAGCGTCAATATTATTGATCATAGTTACTCCAAATATGTTTGACCTTAAGTGAAAATTGCACATGTACATGACCAGTGTCAAAGAAAATTATGTATGTATGTAGAGTTGGGCCGAACGGTTCGCCGGCGAACGTGGTTCGCGCGAACTTAGGTGGTTCGCGTGCGGGTGTCGCACGCGAACGTTTTGCGGCAAAAGTTCGCAAAAAATCGGTTCGCCCCATAATGCACCTGAGGGTCAACTTTGACCCTCTACATCACAGTCAGCAGGCCCAGTGTAGCCAATTAGGCTACACTAGCCCCTGGAGCCCCACCCCCCCTTATATAAGGCAGGCAGCGGCGGCCGTTATGGCCACTCGTGTGCCTGCATTAGTGAGAGTAGGGCGAGCTGCTGCAGTCTCTCATAGGGAAAGATTAGTTAGGCTTAACTTCTTCCTGGCTGCATACCTGTTCTGTTCAGTGAGCCCTCAGCCCACTGCATACCTGTACTGTGATCCTGCCACTGCATACCTGTTCATTGATCCTGCCACTGCATACCTGTTCAGTGATCCTGCCAGTGCATACCTGTTCATTGATCCTGCCACTGCATACCTGTTCAGTGATCCTGCCAGTGCATACCTGTTCATTGATCCTGCCACTGCATACCTGTTCAGTGAACCCGCCACTGCATACCTGTTCTGTTCAGTGAACAGTTTGGTGTGTCAGTGTGAAGCAGTACCTTAATTACACTACCTGATTGATGTATACACATGCAAGATGTTTTAAAGCACTTTAGGCCTGTCATTTAGCATTCAATGTGATTTCTGCCCTTAAAACGCTGCTTTGCGTCAAATCCAGATTTTTCCCGGGGACTTTTGGCATCTATCCCACTCCGCCATGCCCCCCTCCAGGTGTTAGACCCCTTGAAACATCTTTTCCATCACTTTTGTGGCCAGCATAATTTTTTTTTTTTTTCAAAGTTCGCATCCCCATTGAAGTCTATTGCGGTTCGCGAACTTTAACGCGAACCGAACCTTCCGCGAAAGTTCGCGAACCCGGTTCGCGAACCTAAAATCGGAGGTTCGGCCCAACTCTATATGTATGTAGTTTTGGTTGTATCTTTATTAGTCACATAGCTTTTCAATGTTAGGGGAAGACAGGACTGCTTCCTGTGACAAAAATAGTTGATAAGTTCTATGAATTTAGCAGTGACGTACATATGCTACAATAAAAATAATAATAAGAATATTAATGCTGTGTGCTGCCAATGTTTTTTCTCAGACTGGGTGAAGCAGTTATGGTTTGTATGGGGCACAATGTTTATGGCGTTATTACCAAAGAAGACTTGTGAACAGTCAATGGGTTGGGTGTTGGCATTTAGCTATAGTAAAGATGAAATGCCAGGGTTTAAAATGCTGGCAGAACAACAGTGGAGCATCTTCACCAGTAGTAAGGTTAGCACTAGACATTGATTAAGAGGAATAGCTTTGGGGATAGAGTTGGAGGAAATTTGTTTCATTAGCTAGAATGAAAAGATTAAGGTTGGAACTCAAATAATGGTTAGGGTTGGACATCAGGACGGGAGCTAGAAAAGGCTCTGACTTTAAGAAAGAATTCATGAAGGGGGAGCTAATTGTCTCCCCCTTCCCCCACTCTGAAGATAATCCGGAGTATGTGGTGCCGGTACCAGTGTGGGTGAGATTGGGTGATGTGTGCCAGGTTATGTGTGAGGAGCGCTCCACGGGTTGTTTTTAAGTGGTTTTATGGGGTATTTGGGAACTAAGAGCAATTTGAAGCTTGTTACTGAATAAAGGTCATTTAAATTAGGTAACCCTTGAGTGATTGCTTCATTTTTGTTATTTAGGATAAGACTAGGTGCATGGAAAGGGCTTTTCATTACATAGGATCATTTACAGCATGCGCAATGTTTCCCTTCTTACCCCACCTGCAAAAACCACGCAATTGTATGCTGTGCTATCATTGCTTCTCCCCTCTTCATAACTTCAGTACATGTCTCTTGGCTGCAGCTGAAGGACATATCTGTGTGCACTTGTTCCCAGAACTGTTATGATCCTCAAGATATGATCCCCACAGAAGACAGTTATCTACTGTCTGTTTGTAGTGTTAGTCTGGATCACATCAGATCATAGCAAAAGTTGCTGAGATGTTAGTGGAGCAGTGCTTATATAACGGCAGCTGTTTACAGACTCCAGCAGTACGAAACTTAGTTGCCTTGCTTTAGCAAGTGAAGTATGGTCTGATATTAGTTGTGGAGCAGATATGCAGACATCAAACCAACAGACATGGATACAGGTAATACCTTTAATGACTAACAGTCATTAACAGTCATGACTAACAGTGAATTTTTTACTGCACGCTTTGAAAATGTTAGGCTTCTTCTTCAGGCATTATACAGAACAGAGTTAAGAAAAAAATGGGGGAGAAGGCTGCGCATCCCTAAACAACGCATTATACAGAACAGGATCAGAACGTGCGACCATAACTAATTTCTTCTCCTTAGTCTTTACTATCTTCTTTTGTGTTCCTTTTTTCTTCAGTTACCACAAGGGCTAGTTTATCTGGTTTTTACATGTCATGAAGCTGCAACTGTGATCTCAATTACTGTCTAAAATGTTTATTGTGATTTCCTGTATAGCCTGTGATCTTTATTCTACTATGGAGTACATCTTAGTTGGGCGCCGGGCAGTTCAGCGCAGGGCAAGTCGAATTACAGCTCTCCCTGCTGTTGCTAAACTCCTAGGCAGCGTTAAATACTATTCCCCCTCTGAGTTGTTGCAGCTCAGAGGGAGATGTAATTCGCGGTCTGGCAACCGCCGGAGCCCCGAATTACCGTTACCAGGGGCGTGCAGCATAGCATTGCTACTATGACGGCACTCTGCTTCGCTACTATGCTAATACATTATGATTACAGATTACCCAGCAAGCTCAGGATGAACCAGAACTCCTAGCAGGCATGGACTAGCTAGGGAGGAAGGGAGGAGATTTCCCCCCTGGCCGCCTCATCCTAAATGATTAGGGCCGGGGCTGGTCCAGACTTTATTGAGTCACTGACAGTCAGAGAGCTGTGTGCTGTGCACAGGCTGGCAGTCATGCATTTTGAATGTATTGTGGCCATGGCCACTGAGTTGTATGCCTGCCCCCGGCTCCCCGCCCCCTGTGTTTGGCAGCCTGTCAGCAAGAAAGGATACAGGATCAGAAGGAAGATGATGCACGCACGTGGCCTGGCTGGCTCTACCGCTGGGTGGGTTTAGGCATCAGGTAGATAGTTATGTGAGTGGGGTTAGGCATCAGGTAGGTAGTTTGTGCGAGAGGGGGGGTTAAGGTAAGGCATCAGGCAGGTAGTTTGTGCTGGTGGGTTTAGGGTCAGGCGTCAGTTAGATGTTTAGTTTGTATGTGTGTGTGTGTGTGTGTGTGGGGGGGGGGGGTTACGGTTAGGAGCCAAGAGGGGTTCTGTGTGAGAGTAGGCTTAGGTTTAGCCAAAGTAAAATATTGGTATTTAATACTGATATTTTACACTTTAATAACAAAATGTTGCCATTAAATACTGATATTTTACTATCGGCATCACCAGATATGCATTTGAAAAAAAACACATATTCATGCACATCGCCTCTAGTTAGGACATTAAATAAGTTATTAAGGAAAGGGAGGTGCTAAAGGGGGTGTGGCCAGAAAATTAGCAAAAATCAGTAACCCTTCACACTCTCGCATGCAAATGTTCAAACAAATGCATTCACAGATTCACTCATCCAGGCACCACTGTTATCCCTACAGCTAAGTTAAAAGCCGGGGTCTTAGTTCACAGAAGAATGCATTCTTATGCTTAGTCCCCTATACTGCGCAGAAGTACCCAGGTAAACGTAGGTGTCCAAACTCTGGCCCTGTAACATGCATAGTGCAGACATGCAAACACATTCATTGCATCAAACCTTTCAAGGGATTAGGAGCACACATCCTGACGTCCTCTCCTGGGACAGATAGCGCATCTTACCAATCGCACAAGGGAGCTAACGTAATGTATCCATGCGCACCATGCACATACACCAGCATAAGCTGTGTGCATGCTGACAAAAAAAGACAAACAGGGGAAGGAGGGTGTGCACTGAATTAAAACCCTGGCCACAGGGGTCAGTAGCAAGAAAAAAAACACAAATATCCCGGCACATTGCCTCTAGTTAGGACATTGAATAAGTTATTAAGGAAAAGGAGGTGCTGAAGGGGGTGTGGTCAGAAAATTAGCAAAAGTCTGTAACCCTTCGCACATTCGCATGCAAATGTTCAAACAAATGCATTCACAGATTCACTCAGTGGTGCCTGGATGCTTAAGGATGTTTATGGTTAATGCAAGAGGTCTTTTTGTACTTAATATTTCCACCATTCGGTTCTGTTGTTGCTCTATATTCATTTTCATTTGTGGTGCATTCTTCTGATTGTTAGTGTGCACACAAGGTGTCGATTTATTCCATAGTATATTTATGAGATATCAGATATGCTTATGCACGAGCTGTAATATGATACAGTGAGATATACATTTGATATCTATATTATATAATTATTGTAACAGGACCCCCATTGTCCATGTGTTTGTTTTAAATGATTTTAGCCTTGTTTCTGTGTTAAGGTGTTTTCAATAAAGATTGACATATGGAAGTACTGATTGGTTCAGATTTACATTTGTTTCTCAGGCAGAGGGCCTTTTCTTCTAAGTATTTACTGTGTGTTTTACTTCTGCTGAGACATCTATTTTGGTGTTATAACACAATTTTAGACTCATGTTTTTTGGCTTTTACACAGATAAAGGGACACGAATCCAGCCTTAAGGTGGCCACACACCATACAATTTACATGCAATCAGACTACCATTTTTATACAATCTTACCAACATCCATGAAGTATAACAGCACTCGGTGATTGATTGTACAGCCATATTGTATGAAAATTGTATGGTGTGTGGCCACCTTAAGTGTTTCCTTTTTTAATACAGTTTGCATACGCTTAAAGAAAATATTTACAATATTTAGCTTCAGAAATATAGCCAGATTTGAATAAAATGTTATACCAAACAATTAAAATAATGCAATATTGCATCATTATTAACATCTTTAAAGAACTTAGTTTGTAACAATTAACTTTTAAATACAGAAATTACATGATGTGTATTTTTGAACTGTTGCCTGCATAATACAGTAGTTTGCTTTATAGAGAATGTATTACCACTTTCTTACCAGCAGAGGGAGCCCAGAACCACTACCTGAGCTCTGTGACTGTTCAATGAGATCTTTCAGTGATTCTCCAGGAGGAATGTATGTCTCATCCTGCTCTAGTCCAATGCTGTAACGTGGTCTGGCTTCTTGTCTCTTGTATCTAAACGCACAAAGGAATCCATCAGTCTGCAGCGTAATTACAAGTATTTATGCTTCTATAATGCTAATGTCACTATTTAAAACAGAAAAGAGCTAGTATTTTTTCCATTAGTGTGCCAAGAGGAAGAGGTCACACTTGTTCAAATCGCACTAATTTTGCCGCATGCGGCCAAACACACACCATGACACACAATGACCTCCGCTCGGGATTCAGAAATGTTTTGCTTTTGTTTGTGTTACATTTCGTGTTTTTTTTTCCCCTACATTTAAAAATCAAATGGCCTTCTGCTTTTTTTCTCAAAAAGCGTGCATTTCCCATTACATTTTATTTTTCCATATACAGAAAATCATAAACGATTTTGACAAATCGCAGATGAAAATCACAGAGCATCAGAAAATCCAAAATCGAATAGAAAAACGCAGGAGCAAGGGAGACTCATGACTCACACTTATCCCTGCAATTGCGGCCCACATTTTTCCATTTTTTCTTTTCATATTTGCAACTCTGCGTTTTGTGATTTCACATCCGATTATTATTATTTTTTTTGTTTGTTTTATTTCTGTTGGCTCGTGGTGAATTTCTGCATTCCGATCTTCCCTGCATACCAATGAAGTTAATTTACATGAAACTTCATGTAAATAACGTCACAGTCGCATGCACATTTTTGCATCTGAAACTTGTATTGTATGCAAATTGCGCTTTACAATAGTGGAAATCCGATTTTAACAGGTGGAAAAAACAGAAAAAAAGAATAATTTTGGGTCAGTTATACCAAACGGTCGAGCCCAAAACAGATTTTGAGCCATGCAAAATATTTGGTCAAATAAGGCCAAACTTATCTAAATAGGTGTCAGGACCTCCCACAACACTTCCTCTACTCCCATCACTGCTGACACGCGCTGTCATCACCGTCATCTTTATCCACTAGCACGGGCCAGACTGCTCTTTACTACTAAATAATAACAGTCTGTGCTGACCAGAATGATTCACCAGTAGTGTCAGTCTAGCCGGAATTAAAAAAAAAAACTGTGGTGCTACAGAAGCCTAAGTGTAAAAATAGTGAAAAACCAACACAAAACGATTTATAATACATACAGTACATATATTTTCTTTTCTTTTTTGTAGCAAATGTGGCACGTATATCGGTGGGTTTATGGAAGTGGGGGATGGTTGGTTAAGGTTAGGCATCACTGGGGAAGTCGGTTAGGGTTATGCATAGGGGCTTGTTAGGGTTAGGAATCGGCAGAAGAGGTTGTTAGGGTTAGGCATCAATAGAGAGTTGATTAGAGTTAGGCATCAGCAGGGAGTTTTGGTCAGGGTTAGCCATCAGCAGGGGGGTGGTTAGGGTTCAACATCGGCAGAAGGGATCGTTAGGGTAAGGAATCAGTAGGGCATTGATTATGGTTAGACATCTGTAGAGGGAGGGCTCTGTGTGAGAATAGGGTTAGGGTCAGCAATTATAAGGGTTAGGTTAGTGTTAGCAATAGTAAGTTACTTTTGGAATTATCACTGCACAATAACAGAATAACGGTAATTTTACGGACCAAGTCTGCACTTCAATTGCACCTGAGTTATTTCATTTGAAATTCATTGTGGTAATGTACAGAACCAAAATTAGAAAGAAGTCGTCTCTGTCCAAATATTTATGGACCTAACTGTAACTGTATATTGCAGCTTGCTCATTATGCAAATAAGAGGTATGCCAAGTGCGATGGTGGTGCTGTAGTTAGTATTGCAGCCTCAGCTCTTGACTTTCAGACATTATCCCCCCATCCTTCCAGAACCTGTATGAGCCAAAATCAATTCCGGGTACAAACCCCCATTTGTACTTGGAGAAATAAATGATTTTGATTCTGAAAAGGTTCTCATATACACACAGATGCTGGCCATCAACCTCCAGTATGTCCACATAATGCATTAGGGACTCGAGATGATTAAAATAGTGAAGTACTACTTTGATTAAATAAAAATAATTGTATTCACGTCCAGTACAGCATAAGCAATGATGTAATGTGTGAGTCGCTTGTTCCTGGGACACTGTTCCCTGATCCCGAACTCCAAAAAAGCTATGCAGGATGCTAAATCACATGGCACCAGCCTTGAGCATTTAAAGGCTCTACCCTATGCGTTTCATCTCCAAAAACTCTTCAGGGTCCCTTATGAGTCTTTCTTACATTGATATAATCAAAGCCAGTGACATTTCATTATAACTGCGCTCCACTGACCAATATTTAGTTTTGTTAATAGCGTATTTTTTAAAATATTATATAATGGACCTGTTATGGATGTCACATAACATCATGCCATCACAAAATAGCTTTGCTGTAAGGAAACATAAAATACCACCATGTCACATTTCACTATTGATTTCTTCCTTACTGCCACAACTGACAAGACTTCCATAAAACTACATGTACCATGGAACACCTGACCCATCTGACCTCCTCTTCAACGCCTACTTGTCAATTTACCATTCTCTGAAGTACTGAGTGAAGCCAACCATTTAGTGTGAGAAAATGCTTAAAATTGAACCTTATCATTTCGAAAACATAATGTTCTCAAAGGACACATTGACACTGTATGTGTTGAAAAGTGCTAGCTCTAACTGGCATTTTTGGCAGGTGTTACCTAGCACTGACAGGTGCTTATCACAGACACTCTCTAGAGTTGACTGCCATTTTACAGGCACTGCCTGTCATTAATAGGTTATTTTACGTGGAAATTTTGGCACGCATCATTGTTGCTTTGAGATATTTGCCAGGGTTTCTGTTGGCACTGACGGACATTTTCCAATGACTTCTACGGAGGACCAAATCAGTACAAGATACTGCCAAAATGCCTATAGCAGAAACTGAAGTGATGCCAGCCAGCACCATGCTTGGTCACCATTGAGTCGAATGAAAATAGGTGCCGCAACAAGCATTCCTAGTCGATGATTTTGTTTAGATTTTCTAGAATTCAATTTTTTTAGAGTTTAATACCCATTTAAGTGTAAGTAAAGGATAGCTATTCTTACCTGAAGTAGCAGAATATTAAAATTGCTGCCAGGATGATGCTGCATACTGTCACTGAGATCAGCAAACCCATGTAATGGATACTGCCATCAACAAAGTCTAGGGAGAAGAGCAAAAAATAGAAAGGAGTTACACATTGCCAGACCTTATGCTCTTGAAAAGCAAACTGTAAATGATAGATATATAGCAATGAAAAAAATTGATTGTATGCAGTGTTGCACCATCTCATACCATATTTTGTGTTATACCACATTATAAACTGCTTTTTGCAGATACAAGAATCTGATAATATTCCATTAACAGTGATGATGAACCAGGTAATAATTATTTCCCGTTTTCCCATAGGCACCTAAGGAATTGCCTGACTGCTTCTACTTGTATTAAAAATACAAGTTTGCCCCTAAAACAAAATGGTATCTGCAATAATGTAAGTTGAAGTGATCATATGATGTCTCCCATGATGCATCACTGCTGAATATGCAAATCATCTTTTGTTGTCCCTGTAAGCTAAATCTCCAGAACTGCAGTAATGCAATGATGTGTCAGCGTGTTAATAGTACAGAGCCACCATAATACAACATGCATACAGACTGTTTCATACTGGTTGGTCCTCATTAGTGCAAGGCATAGATACATGTGTCTCCATGTGGTAAGACTTGGAACATCCAGAGTTAAAGATTTCCCAGCAAACTCATGGTGAACCAGAACTCTTACAAGTGTGTAAGGGGCTAAAAAAGGACCAAAAAGCCCTCTTACTAAAATGCTATACAAAACAAAAGTTTGTGTTCATAAAACAAAAGGTATTTGTGATTATTGAGGTTGGAGAGAGCATATCATGTCTCCCACAATGCATTCATGCTGAATATGCAAATGTTGGTCCTTTTCAGCCCCTTACACACTCCTAGAAGTCCTTATTCACCATGAGTTTGCCGGGGAATTTGTAACTACTTGTATGAAATAATTGGTATTAAGACTATAAATCATTATTCAAAAATACTAGGTGATACTACATTTATACGTTCCTATGCCAATTATACATCCTAAAGTAGAAGGCATTTGCAATTACGTGAGCAAGAAGGAACTCCTATGATGCATCACATTTTAAGTACCCTAACAAAGTGGGCGCATTTCTACCTCATGTGATATGGTGGACCATGAAGCATACTGTAGAATTCGAACACTGACGGTCACACAGCCAGCAACAGAGGCTTCCAACAACTGTGCCCTTTATCTTTATTTCTAATTTAGTTTTGTTGAGCTATTTCAGGAGACAACACACACTGAGAGTTTTCCCGAACAGATACTGATAGTGTGACGGTTTAACTACACACTTCTGTTTCATATTCTCAGATCTCAGAGGTACCTAACTGGCTATCTGCGTTCCTAATCATAATCTCCAGTAACCTGTACATAAGTAATACAATTAGGAGCTCATTAACAGAGCTACTGATATCTGCAAGATATTCCCAAGTCAGAAATTGACATGCTCAGTTAGGAAAGCAGTGTTCTCCGTTTTGGCACTCGGCTGAGCAATCTGTGAAAGAAGCACTCTGTCACTGATATGCCTAATCTCAGCACAACCTTCTTCCTGCGCCTGTACCTGCAGAGACAGAGCTCTTCTGTGCTTAGGACATTCATAGACTGCCGTGTGGTCTTTGTCTTAAAATAAGATTAGCAAGATCAACAATTTCTTTCAAAAGACACTTCACATTCACATGCAGAACACAGAAAAATGAGAACTTCAGCTTTATCGACTCATCCTGCGCTGGTGCTATTATGTTACAGATTTACGAGAGTAATGAGGCAAGAATCTCCTTGGGGACCTCTTGGTTTACGCTTTTTTAAAGACTCGCATTCTTGTGTGTTTTTTTTTTTTACTTTAACCTTTGGACAGAAACTGAAAGTGTGTATGTATGTAGTGGCTGCTTGGAACAGCAGTGTGTAGACATAACTCGCAGCAAGCAGAGCTATGGAAGCATATTTCTGCTTCAGCTTTTTATCTGTCACCATGTAGTTGTATAAAGCATATCAGGAGACCTTTGAAGAGAGATACTGACAAGATGCCTATCAGGGAAACACTCAGGCTCATCAGTCATTTCTCGCTTTGGCTGTGGCTCTCTACCTGCGCCCTGGCTGTGTGTGAGAGATGAAATAGAGAACACGCTGGGGAGGATGACTTTCTTTCTCAGAGTAAGAGCAAAACCCAGTTCTGAAAGCTTCATTTCATGGTTTATTAAGAGATTTTTTTTTCTTAATGGCACCCACTTTGCTGTGAAGTGTGTGGTTTGTAACAGTTTAGGATGTCACTTTGAATCAGGAAGATAGAATTTGCAGACAACCTAAACAAAATAGCTTCTTCACAGGACAAGAGCAATTTAGAATTCCATCAATTAATTATGTATATGTCTAACAATGTAACTGCTGTTCAATATATAAGGCATAAGTCAACATTTATATATACACGCAGAGTGAAAATCTATACATAAATAAAGAAGAACAAGCCATACGGTCCATACACATGGCAAGATTTTTCACAACAAACTATCTTTTTTCATGAAATTGCACAATATCGTTTTATGAAAACTAATTAAATGGTGTTCAACGACAGCAGTCTACTGCAACGATTCTTCGCTTTGAACAACTGTAATCACGCTGCAAACAATAGTTCCGTTTTTTTTCGCTTAAGTCAATAGACTTTTGAGGAAACTAGTACAGGTAGTCCCCGATTTATGAACGCCCGACTTACGAATGACACACCGATACAAATGGCATTGATTCTGTGTTTCCATGAGAACAAGTCAAAAACAAAAATTCAAATTGGACTTTGAAGTTTTTGATGAAATCGATTTTAAAAAATTCAAAGGAAAAAATGCCTTTTATACTTGTATAAGCAGGTGCAGAGAGCAGAGGTGACACAGAGGGGGACACTGGAGGCACAGGGGGGCACAGAGGAGGTACAGGGGACAGAGATAGCACAGAGTTCCAACTTAAGAACAGATTCAGGTTAAGAA
This sequence comes from Hyperolius riggenbachi, assembly GCF_040937935.1. Classification (NCBI taxonomy): domain Eukaryota; kingdom Metazoa; phylum Chordata; class Amphibia; order Anura; family Hyperoliidae; genus Hyperolius; species Hyperolius riggenbachi. The sequence continues at coordinate 245,580,653 of NC_090646.1, forward strand.
CAAACCTACAGTCCCTATCTCGTTCGTTAACCTGGGACTACCTGTACAATCATTGAAACAATTGTTCACATCCCATGCTTTATTTTTCATTTTCACAATTTTTGAAAGATGGATTTGGAAACGATTGTTTGTTGGTGGAGATCCCCGATCCATCTATATGTGGGTACTAAGCTTTAGGTAATAAAAGCTGCCATTTAAAGCCAAATAATTTTGGGGTGAAAAACCACACTTTTGGACTTCCCAATTTTTAAAAAAATACTTTTGCCTATGTTTTACCTATGTAACACTGCAGTTGTGCGAATCAGTCTATAGCATCCCCCATAACACAGGCTAAAAACTGTCTGCCCAAGCATGTATAAAAATGTCTCTTTAAGCAGTAGCGGCATTTAAAAAGCAATTTTGGCTTTTATAACACATAGTTATTGCAGTCAAAAAGAGCTCATAAGTATGTATAAGTTTCCTGAATAACAGGGGCACAGCCAAGAATAGATTAGCATGGCTCCATTCCCTGAGAGATCACCTTCTAATGTATAGTTATGGGGTCTATTGGATCCTAATAACTGCAAAATAAAAGAGGAAAGTTGTTTCCATTTCAATGCTGAAACAAAAAGCTGGAAGGAACAGTTAGTTACAGCCTGAGCAGAGCTGCAGACCTCTTTAGAGATCACATCTCAACACATTTCCTTGCTTTTATACAGGGCGTAAATACATATCATTATTTGTAAATTATTATTTAGATATCGTGATATTTATATGTTTGCCTTGCTTATTTTTGTTATTATGTGTTGTACCTTGTAGCAAATATAACACGCTCTAAGTATACCATCATGTTACAATAATAATAACATCATACAATAATAAAACTCCTGTTTCTCTGCATTCCATTGTCCGTGTGTGTTTGTGTCCCTGCGTTTGCGCTACTGCGCATGCGCTGCAGGGACACCTTTTGGACAGGGAGCAGGACAGCCAGGGGGTGGGCGGGTGCGCGGGCGTGCGTGCTGCCAGCGGTCACGGACCTAGCGCATTTTTAAATGGGCTAAGGTCACTAGTCATACAATAATAATGTGGCCACAGACGAACTGTGTTGACTATGAAGAGATTATGTTTCCAAAGTATCCTCCACAATGGTTCATCTCAGATACCCCTTGACACATACTAAACGTATATATTTGTTAACAGTACTTCATAATTATGTATACATGCTATTTAAAATTATTTGAAAATCATTCAGGACTTCTTTGCACATTGATTTGTAGCAGATCCAATCAAATCATCAAATCAGCTGGATAGCGATACAAAAAAATGACTAGTTTATCACCTGTGTAATAACCCCAACTTTATGAGCAATAAAGAGTATGGAAACAGGTTTTTATTGTGTGTTATGTGAGCTATTAATTCCCCCTTATCTTCACTGGCTGCCAATTTGCTGCTTGTGTTTGACTTAAACTACCAACGGCAAAAAAAAAATCCACCTAATATCGGGGTAATAAGTATTATTTAGGATGAGGTATCTTATGGTCTCCCATCAGATGTCTCTACATTGCTGTGTCACTGAGAACCTCTGTTTCATTTGCTTATTACTGCTTACCATTAATAAACATCTTGATCACAGGAAGGGTCCTTGCTTTGTGAAATACTAAACTACCACAGCTGAACTGAATGCTTTCAGAGGAGGTAGAATAAATGGCTGAATGCGATATTTAGATCACTGAGTACACATATCCCTCTATGAATTAAATATTTCTACTCAACAATAATTCATTAGACTATTCCTGTGCCCATTTAGAATCTATTTAATGTAAGAGTCAGACATCATGGCACCACTGCTGCCAGTTATGAGGGACTTTAATCACTGTGCATCCCATGACCCCACCCATATATATTACAAGAATGAATATTTGGATTTCCAGTAATGTGTGCTATAGTAATTATACATCTTATATGGCTGTCATGCTGTCAAGTAACAACAGCATGTGCAACAACGCACCATATGATGTAAGTGGAATATCTCATATATCTGCATCTGCTAAACATCATGGTGTATAATATGTGCATTAATAAAGTGATGATATTAAGACTTTAAATCTAACATAACATACTTCCAGACTGATTAATGCAAAGATGTGTAAAGCTATCACATATAGCAGTCATTGTAAAGTAAATCTGAAGTCAAATTCTCAGACTGATCCTGGATGTGAAGTTGCATAATAGATAGTCTTACCACAAGGGGTGTAACTAGACTTATTAGGGCCCCTGGCAAAAATGATAGCATGGGGCCCCCTTGGTCCATGATCCCAATGCGGGCTGCGTGATTGGGAGTCGGCAAATGTTCTGCTGTGAAGCAGTGTCTGGAAGCAGGGACAAATTATACACGCTCCTGCACACTGTTTTTGTGAGCGAACATTAAGGTTTTTTTTGTGCTAATTGGCTGCACTTACGGATGGGGAGAGAGAGGTGGAGGGGAACCCAAAGCCACTGGGCCCCCCTGCGATGTCAGGGTCACAGAGGTGATAGTTACTCCCATGCTTACCACCCTATCAGTGGTGTAAAATGGGATCTCATGAGTCTCAGTGGACTCTTTTCTCGACTGAATGTCTCACTATAAAAGTATAGCAATGCCTGCCTTCCTGCATTGACTGGACCAACCAATAAGATATTGTGGGCTGATGCACTGCAAAGATGGTCTATATATCCTCTCCATACAGTCTGGGCACTGTGGCCCATTCTGACAGAATAACACAATAACAGAAGGCAAGAAAGACATTTCCATAGATGTGTCAGCTAGGATAAACAGTAACACATTCCTCAGATTGCTGGGCACTGTAGGACTCTCAGCTGTCACCTATGCACACACTGCATGTGACCACACTCAGGTCTAGCATTGGATGCTCATGTATTAGGTGTAGAGCTGGCATTACCATAGAGGCAAACTGCGATATTCCAGTTCCCCAGAGCCTACTGGTGCCCCCCCCCCAGATCTACCCCCAAGTTTATAGTGGTCCCTCTGGGCCTCTAAAGAGTACCCGCAGCAAAGCAAATGCACCTTTCTGTCTGGCATGCTCCCTCCGGTGTCCTTCAATTTCCATCCTTGCTGACCCCTCTGCCCTGTGACTTGGCGACGTGTATGTACTCATGTATCGTGCCACCAGGTTATGGAGAAAAAGCGCAGGTGGATCTGGAGTCAGAAAGACACAGGAGGGAGTGTACTGCCTGGACAGGTGAGTTTGCTCTTCTGCGGTGTGTACTCTGCAGGGCCCCTAGGGTACCACTATAAACTTGGAGAAATACCTGAGGAGTCCATTAATCAACTCTTGAGGCCTGGGGACAACCTAATGCTTTCTGGGGGAAGGAGAACAAAGTGGTCACCATCCTTCTATCCTTTGGCATGTAATGCTATATTTGGTCAGGAGATGCGGATCAGAAGGGCGTCATGTTAATTTTTGCCCATTAAGCTACAACCGACTTTGACTAAGTGTTATAAGAAAATATGGTAGCCATAGACAACCTGTCCTTGTTGCATGAAAAGTTTTATGCAGACTCCATTTTAATTCACTAATGTAGACAATTGGGGAGAGTGCATTCCTTGGGCCACAACAGAACTCATGGGGTGATATACTGCTCTATTACCATTTTTATTATTTTGCATTTATGTGGTGCCAACATCTTCCATAGCACTTTACAGACTGAAGAGATTCATGGCACTGACTGCCCCTCAGAGGAGCTTGCAATCTAATATCTACCATAGTCATAGTCTAATGTTGCTGCCATAGTCTAGGGCCAGTTTGGTGGGGAGAAAGAAAACAATTAAGTTATCAGTATGCCGACTGTAACTCACAGGTCTGTGCACCTCAGGAGAAATATCTGTCTGCAAGTAAAGTGAAAAAGAAACAGGACGGCACCCCCCTGGCTTAGCAATTAAACTTGTAGATGAATAAGGAAAGAAAGAGTGCCTGGAGGAAACCCACATAAAAATGGGAAGAATACTCAAACACCACTTACTTTTACAGTAAAATTGGGGTGCATGCACGTGGTGACACCTGTTCTTTGCTCCTTTTGTCTAATACTATAGTCTGTTTTATAAAGCTGTAAAATATTTTATATTTCACTTTAGCAAGATACTAAAATGGAGTAGCTTTGTTTTAAGCACTAACTAGAATAATGGTGTTAAAAATTGCTGTTGAAGTCTCACCATCCTGCACAGCAAGACTCATGAGTTAGACCTGCCTCATAACTAACAACCACTCATTTGTCAGCTCTGACTAAGTAATCCATGGTCCAGGAAATGGATAGCTCACATCTTCATACAGGATGTTTTTTATGTATTCAGCCTTCTAGGAACACATATGTTACTCTTTATGCACATGAGCAGGCCTTTGCTTTTACCTAACCAGTGCTGCATTTTTTTACCATGTTTTGTTGTCCTCTCCTTTTACACTATTGTTCCATCATATACTATTTATGTTTGTGACTGACTGAAACAACATATAAGGAAAATAAAATAATAATTAAAAAAAATATATATATGTTAAAAAATAAATTGTTTTATCATTATTTATGATTGCCTTAAAGAAAAATTTAAAAAATATTCAGTTTTACTGTATTAACCACTTCACCACTGAGGGGTTTTACCCCCTGACCACCAGAGCAATTTTCACCTTTCAGCGCTCCTTCCATTCATTCGTCTATAACTTTATTATTACTTATCCCAATGAAATGAACTATTTCTTGTTTTTTTCGCCACCAATTAGGCTTTCTTTAGGTAGGACATTATGCCAAGAATTATTTTATTCTAAATGTGTTTTAATGGGGAAATAGGAAAAAATGTGGGAAAAAATTATTATTTTTCAGTTTTCGGCCATTATAGTTTTTAAATAAAGCATGCTACTGTAATTAAAACCCATGAAATGTATTAACCCATTTGTCCCGGTTACAAAACCATTTAAATTATGTCCCTATCACAATGTTTGGCGACAATATTTTATTTGGAAATAAAGGTGCATTTTTTTCAGTTTTGCATCCATCCCTAATTACAAGCCCGCAGTTTATAAAGTAACAGTGTTATACCCTCTTGACATAAATATTTAAAAAGTTCAGTCCCTAAGCTAACTATTTATGTTTTTTTTTTATTGTATTATTTTTTTTTTTAATTACAAAAAAAAATAAAAAATTGGGGAGTGTGGGAGGTAATGAGTTAATTTATTGTGTAAATGTAATGTTTGAATATGTAAAATGCTTTTAGGGTGTAGTTTACTATTTGGCCACAAGATGGCCACAGAGTGTTTGTTTACATGCGACCTGTAAGCGTCCGGAAGGACGCTTACAGGAAGCAGTAGGAGGCTGGGAGACTCACAATGATCTCGCTGTTTCTGAAAGAAGCAGCAGATCATTGCGGGGGCTAGATCAACGAACGGGAATGGATTTTCCCGTTCATTGATCTCCGGGTGAGCGGGCGGCGGCGTGCACGAGCGGCGGGTGCGCGCGCACGAGCGGCGGGAGCGCGGACAGCGGCGGTAGCGCGGAAGGTACGGATTTCTCCGTCCCTGGTTTTTTAGGGGGGGAAAAAGGGGCGGAGAAATTTGTACCGCTGGGGGTAAAGTGGTTAATAAATGACAAAAATGTCCATGTACCTCAGAAAAGTTAATTATTATACTATTTTCTTCATTTAAACATTCAGAAATATCATTTTAGAGTCCTATGTGCTTTGCTATAAGTTTATGCTTAAAAGGTAAGCTGCTTGTGTTTGTGCTGACTCTATGGAGACAATATTCTGTGTTGCTTACACTTTAGATCCTGTGTTTAGGATAAGAATTATCCCTGTTTGTCTTATGTTGTTCACATTGTCTAAGAACTCTAATTCCATTCATGTTTAATGTAACCTTGAAGTAAAGGTTAATTGTGTCTGCCCTGCAGTCAAGACCAAACTCTAACCCTAGCTTCCTCTAAATGTTGCCCTGAGTCATAGGGCACTGCTCAGGCAAAACCTTTTCAGATGTTCCACATAACAAAAGTCTCACATTATGGCAGAAGCATCATCTTCTTATCTTTTTATACAATTCACATTAATACTTTGTGTGGTTTTTAGAAGCATGAAATCATACACATAACTATGTTGTGGCTTGCTGTGAGTATAGCAACCAAACCATAACAATAAATTACATGTCCCTAATCACATTATTTGGGTGTTTAAAAAAAAAATCCTACGTGGATCATTACATTCTCTACATTCACCATCATTTACATATGACAACCTAATAACAGATTTTATTATTTTGACTTCCTATGAGGAACGTTTCCTGATGCTCTGCAGAGCTGTTTTTTCAAGAAGAATATTATTATTTTTATTAATATATAGTGCTTTTATAGTGCAGACATCTTTCACAGTGCTTTACAGAGTCCACGAGACAAACATACACTCATACGTTCATGCTCAAAACTCTTAATACAAACACTCAGCATATAGAGCTTGTTCACACTAGGGGCGTGTGGTGTCTTTGCATTAAATTGTAAAGCATGGCCTCTGAGTTCCTATCAAATGCAGCTCTGACCCTGATTGTTACACTAACTAGGGAAGCACTGCACAGAGCACAAAAAACATACTGCAGTGCATTGCCTGAGGTGTGCATAACCAAGTTTTCTATAACACTGGCACAGGGAACACATCATCTCTGTGTGTGTGCGTGTGTATGTGTGTGTGCATGCGTGCATGGGTGTGTTTTTGTGTGTACATGCGTGCGTGCATTCCTATTATGTCTCTAAAAATGGTAGAAGGGAGCTTAATGTAGATACCCCCATAAACGAGACAGGTAATTATTGCACCCACTTGCGCCTGTCTATTTTGCTGCAGCATGGTCGATAATGTTGATATTGTACTCACCGGTGCCAGCTGCGTAATTATAGTGCATGGTACTTAGAAGGGATAGCAGTGGGAATTATTGGAGAACCACATTAGCAGATACAATTATTGGTGAGTAGGGGAAGGTCAGTGTTAGGTGTTGTGGGGGGGGGGGGAGTTTATGTTAGGCATAGGCAGGAGAAGGTTAATGTGAGAGAATGGTTTGCAAACCATTCCCATGCTCCAGACTTGTCCCTTGCCTCTGTCACTACCCTTTGCCATCATCCACAATCACATATTTTCTGCTGTAATGCTGGGTAATGTTCGACCATGTTTTTCATACACTGGGAGTCACATGGTCACTGACGACTGATGAAAGTTAGATCTTACAGGTTGCAGGAAACTAGCTCTACTGCACTGGTAACTTGCACTGCACAGGCACATGAAATTATATTTCCTCCACCACTTTGCTTCTATACACTCTTTGCATTCATTTATTACACTAATTGCATTTTTTACACATTATCCAGACCTGTCAATATGTTAACAAGACGGACATATAATCAAAGGCATGAGGCCCATGGACATACTTTAATGTGAATTTTGTACTGACTGATCTAGAGCACTCTACACATAAGGGAAATGGTATGCAGGAGACTATATATAGATGTGCCAAATGTCACAAGACCAAAAATGTTTTGCAAATACTATGCCAATGGTCTAAAGATTGAATTATTTACTACCTACACTGAGTGTAATTAATTGGTACTAATGAACATATTTTACTATTTTTTTGTTAAACTAATAATATAAAATACAAGAAAGTTATATACAATGCAACATAAACCTATACCATGTTATACAGATAACACATCTGCTATCTGATATTCTTTCTAAATAACACAGACATATCTACTGTACAACATGCTCCTGTATAACCCAAAACTTGACTTGTCTATTTTTTTGTAGCTTGAACAGTATTAATTAATAAATGTACTTCCTTTTCAATCATTCTTAGCGAGGCAAACAAATCATATCGCCAATAGCATTAGCATTACCTTTATTCTTAATTGGTGGCAAAGTAGGATGAAGATCTTTGTTACAGAAGTCTTCATCTGTGCAACATTCAATGGACCTCCTCTGATGTGGTATAGGCGTGTCCTGAAATACAGCATTGGGAAATATGAAGCCCAGATAGAGACAACCTGTGTAAATGTGATATCTGCACCACAAGTTCATGTTCCAGGACATTATGAATTATGCAAATAGAAGACGACTGGAGTTTGCTACAGAAGAAATAGTTCACCAAAGATTTCCCAACTGCCAGGGTCCTTACTGCAATAAGAGAAGGGTCATGTGGGACCCTTATCAGCTCATTTCAGTGCCACGCACACCAAATATCCAAACCTAAAGCTCCATCCTGGGGCAAAGTCTTGTCTTTCCTACCTGATGACAAAGGTCAGTGGGTGTTCCTTTAATTACGGTCAACATTTTATATGAAAAATAAAGGAATCCTTGGGAGCTTTGCTACTGTAGTAATAGAACACTTACATCATGCAACATGGCCATTCAGAACACGGACATGTTTTCATTTAGGCAGGGGTCACACTTATCGGCTTTCGTACGCGTTTTCTCCACAGAAAAACTGACTTCAACTGAGAACTCATGTTAATCAATAAGCAAGGTCTCACTTTAAAGCGGAATATAACCCTGCATTTCAACTTTGCTTTAAAACATTATTTACAGCATATTATATGCAACCAGCATTTTTTTTTTTTACTAGACCAGCATTGGAAGGGTTAAACACAGAGGTTTAAAGTTGCGTGGAGAGATATGCAGAAGTTCAGATAGATACATTTAACTAAATAAATGTAACAAGTGATAAATGTTACACACTCTTTGGCTGTCCTCCAGCTCCTTCTCGGAGAGAGTGAGTCACATTCCACACTTAGATATATTTATGTAAATAAAATGTATCTATGTAAGCTTCGGATGCGTCTGCAGTTCTCTCCAGGAACTTTAAGGGCCCGTTTCCACTAGCGCGAATTCGCATGCAGACAACGCATGCGGATTCGCATAGGCAATACAAGTGAATGGGACTGTTTCCACTTGTCAGTTTTCATTTGCGTTTTTATGTGCAGGATTTTTCTGCACGGTAGACCCTGCAGAATTCGCCTGCGTGTGGAATGCAGGCGATTCGCAGGTAATTTATTTAATAGGGAAATCGCATGCGTTTTTTGCATGCGTTTTTTCCCGCGATTTCGCATTGAAAGTAATGTAAATTGACACAGGCAGTGACATGGTTAAAATCGCATATACCCTGCCTATGCGAAATCGCATGCGAAATCGCGGCAAAAAACGCATGCGGAATCGCACCCGCATGCGATTTTGTCAACGGCGATTCCGCACCGCACTAGTGGAAACGGGCCCTAAAGCTCTGTGTAACCCTTCCAATGCTGGTCTAGAAAAAAAAATGCTGGTTGCATATAATATACTGTAAATAATGTTTTAGAGCAAAGTTGAAATGCAGGGTTATATTCCGCTTTAATGCAGATTTTGCACGCAGAAAAAAAACTGACATCTTGCGCAATTTGTCAGTTTTCTCTATAAGTTACATTAGCTGCTGTAAGGCAGGGGTCACACTTGTCTTTCAGTTTTCTGCAAAGTGTAGAAAACTGAAAGACAAGTGTGACCCCTGCCTTAAGAAAAGATGCTAGACTGCAGAGCAAGGTTACATGAAGGTAAGGCCATTTCTATTTGCACAGATCATAGTCATATATATTACAACTTATTTTGAAACTTTACTTTCTGGGCAATCTTACCAACATACAGTACAGAGTTACTGCTACAGAATCTACTGAGATTTCAATCTATTTCCTCTTATATTACACATTATACTGTATATTATATAGTAGAAGGTTGAAAGAGGTTGATACGGGCCCTAAAGACCCGTATCCATGACATGATTCTTGCTGCGTTTTTTTTTACAAAGACCAGCAATTTTTTTGAGTGATAACCAATTATTTCCGCAATCTCGTGAAGTGGGTAAATGCGCGCAATTACACAAATGACCTTTTCTATGCGCTGCAATCTCAACCATCATGACGGATCAGATCTTTAAGATCCTCAACGACTCCCGGGCAAAGTCCCACGATCGTTTGATCTCCCATTTGTGCCTGTCGGGGGATGTCACGTGTTCATAGGAAGATGGATCAGGGAATCTTGTTCATCTGCAGGCGTCGCTGTGAGATTCCCTGATCCATCTTCAGGTGAGTATTCAGCTTGATGCTAGGTACACACAATACAATTTTCTGACAGATTTACCTGCCAGATCGATTTTTTCCAACATGTCCAATCTGAATTTAGATCGATTTTCCAATCGAATTTTCCATTCACTTCAATGGAAATTGATCAGAAAATCAATTGAAATTCAGATCAGACATGTTGGAAAAATCAATCTGCCATAAAATCGTATTGTGCGTACCTAGCATTAGTCCTTTCAATCACTTTCAATCTGTTTCAGTCTCACATAAACAGTGCTATATGAAGTTGATAATGATTGAATGGTGTTAAATAGATTACTAGAGTGAACTCATTCTATTTAGATGCAGTGACATTGCCCAAAAATTGCTCCACAAAGTTTCTGTGTTTGTGCGGCTGCCATTCATTTGAAGGCATGGTTTATTGCAGAAAAAAGCTCATACAACAAACATTATTTCTCAATCAATCATATAGTCAGCTCAGCCATGAGATGGCAAGGCACGCCACACAGGCAGATTGAGGATAACGTGATTTTACACTGTCATGAGCATTGTTCTTGAGACTATGCAGTGCAGGAACTGAGTAAGATCTTACATGCTGCAAGCATTCCTCCCTTTACCACACATGGGATATTCACACCCTAATAAAAGCCATCTGGAAAATAAGGAATGATCCAGCTCAGGGTGTGGGAAATGACACAAAGGGAACAATTTTAGTGTAATCTATCATTGGATTCATAACTGCACTCATATACAATAAGGTCATAAGTGCAAAATTCCTACTATCAAATATGAATTGAAAGGCTTATAGGGACACATTCCAGAGCATGTCAGGAACACAGATGTCCTTATTATCTCCTGTGATGAGGAACTTCTTTTATGCTAATGAACAGGAACTCATTGCACATCCCTTCTTGTAGAAGAATAGTTTTAATCTTGGTTTGGAAATCTGCTCATTGTGCATGAACTGAACTAGTCACCCGCATGGGCAGCTGTGCAACAGAACGCCTCTTTGTCATCTGATCACTGCTGTTACAAACACTGATCATATGGAAGCCAGCCTTTATCTCTAAGAATCAGGAGAAATAGTATCTACTCACTGATAATAATAAAGGGTAGACTGCCATTTTGGCTGCAAGGTATCTGTTTACTGAAGTATTACAGGTGGCCGTACAATGGCTTTTAGAGTGCTTCTTAGAGGGAACATTGTCACCTGAACATTGGGGGCTATTGTAAGCAATGACCAACTTACCCGGCACTGAAAATCGGAGCCCTCTAATCCTAAGCAGCCCGAGGTGATGACAGGAATTCCAGATTCATCTTCTTCTATGATTGTAAAGCAGTAGCCATCGGTCCTGGACAAATAAAGACGTAAGGAGATTCTTAAATCTAAAGACATTACCATTTACCCTTGTAAGTCATTTGGATTGAAGGAAAAAAACCTTTGTAAGTTACTAGTTACCAGCTTGTTCGTCTGAAATATAATGAAAAAATTATGATTTTATTATTAACAGATGTATACAACACACTTCTTCATGCAAACAACTGTACATTATACCAACCATGAAAGTAGAGTAAAATGACAGCTGCGAAGTCCTTACATTCTGTACTGGCCAGTTACCATCTTCGACTTTAAGCTCGTAAAGGCAACATTCTTGTTCCTTCTGTATCCTGGCATTGCTGCATTAACTGACTTATTCAGTAAACTCTAATAAAAATGCAGTTCCCTGCACATTAATAAGTGGAGAGTACTCCACCTCAGTGCTTGATTACTTGATACTTGCTCACTATCTGATTCAGCCATCTGAGCTTAGGTCATTTAATTCAGCAACATGGTAGGGGTGGGAATCCATCAATTTAAAGCTTTGTGGGGTCCCTTACACCTGCTCACACTATTGTAGAATCACTGTGACTTACGGTATTTATGGTACTTCCAGTATTGACCTTGTACATGGCATGGCAGTGCATACTACGGTATGTTTTATATGTTAAGCTTATTTTTTGATTACTTTTCTTTGTACACCCAAATATCAAAGATGCTATGTTTTGTACTATAGGCTAAGCCCTAACTAGTGTCAGTTTAGGCACTGGTCTACTTCATGAAAAAGAAAATGTATTTCCTATATTCATAATCTGGTTGTGAGCAACTTGGAGACATGATTATCAGCAAACCCAGGTCTTCCTAAATCAAATGCTCAGGTTGAACCTGACCTAAACTGAAAGCTAAACACCAGCACTAACAGGCATCCTATTGGGCACCTGTCAACACCTGGTATATGATCCCATATTCTAGCCGGAGCCATTCTAGACCTGATGGTCTAACGCATTAGATCGGTGATGTTCCAAGGACATACAGGAAATTTGAGGGGAATAAGTGATTTCTCCTGTTATGTTGGGCTTATTGTACAGCATTTGTATAATATGAAAAATTTGGCATAGTCATAGTCTGGACTGGGCAAGTACTAGCACTGCATTGCTTTGTGCTGTGTATTACCTGCAACTCAACATTCTGTGTGGACCCTCAACACCATTAAAGATGAACTGTAGTGAAAATAACATTTTAGAATATCAATTTATAGATTATTTAGTCAGTGTTTACCCATTGCAAAATCTTTCCTCTCCCTGATTTACAGTCCTAAATGTACAGGTGGTGACATCTATAGATATGCCAGGTGATCTGTACGGAATGTTTGTTTACTGAGAGTTCTATGCACAGAAGGAGATGATGCTTGATTCGCAGCTGGAAACAGCCATTATTTCTGACAATGCAATGAGGTTCACAGACTGCAAACTGTCAGGACCATGGTCATGACATCACACCGTTTCACCACAATATCAGCCATACAGACCCTCCTGATGATCTATTAGAGAAAAGGTAAAGATTTCCAGTACGAAAGGAGGTATCAGCTACTGATTGGGATGAAGTTCAATTTTGAGTTAGAATTCCTCTTTAAGATGCCCTATAAACCCAAACTGTGCTGTACCTAGTATCACTAAATTACTAGTTGGTAAAGCTGAACTGTAAAGGCCCATACACACGTCGGATTTTAGCGAACGACCCGTCGTTTGAACGTTCCGTCGTTCAGACGTTTTCGCGTCAAATCCGACGTGTGTACAGACTATCGTTCGGGTGATAAGACTGGTGACCAGTCTTATCACCCGAACGATAGTCTGTACACACGTCGGATTTGACGCGAAAACGTCTGAACGACGGAACATTCAAACGACGGGTCGTTCGCTAAAATCCGACGTGTGTATGGGCCTTAATCCTGAAAGCAAAGCCACTATGCTAACAAAGTATTTATGTTTAACTTTGCATGCTCTAATTGTAGCAATCATGAGCCCTTCTTTTGATTATTATGTAAAACAGCAGCTTCCACTAATAGTGCAGCAGTTCTTATCTTAGCCACTGAAATGCTGGTGTTTGGTGGCAGCAGTAGCACAGGAACACGTTTGCATATCTGTGACAATACTCTATTAAGTTAAAGAAGTGTGGTGTTAATGAATTTGTGCATAAGCATGCTGTTTTACCTAATAAAACTGAAAGACAGACCATAGTTTTACAGTATTTACAAAATTAAACAGTCACAAACTCTTAACATAAACAGTGACTGTCCTTTTGAAACTAATTTAATATTGTCGCTGGTAAAGCTACTGTGTGTAAGTATTTTAATGCAATTGTGGATCACTTTTTTATATGAAGTATGAGCAACAACCAGATTCAAAGATCCTAATAGTTTGTTTACTGATTTTACTTTCTGTCCATCTGCTTACCAGGTGCTGTTACTGATATCGCTACACCAAAAGCCTGCATTTATTTATAACAAATTATTAGGTTAGTTTGGATCTTGCCAGACACACACGTCAGTCAATCAGAAAGCATGTACCTATTCTCAGGAGCTCAGCTGTCCACTCTCTCACCTGTTAATAAAAAAACAAACATATGGAGAGTGCCAGCCCATGTGTAGCCATAAATCCATACTGTCAAAAGTAGTGACTCTCTTAACAGGTTAATGATCTAACAAAATAAAGCTGTGTATGTTCAGACAACATTGCTGTCTGAACACTGCTGAATCCTTTAAGGATACTCACTGGCAGAACCCATCTATACAGACAGCCACATTTGGTTCAGTAACTGCAAACAACTTGGCCCTTATTGCACCTGAGCAGCATGTGTTACAGTTACAAAAACTTCACAGGTGCTCTAGGCCTATCCCAAATTACTACATTTTATTGATTTTAGTCTTCACTGAAAATAACCTGCACAGGAAGGGTTTGGAGACAAACAGAAATAAAAATAAAAAATAGAATTCTACCTATTTTGTACTTTACCCAAAACCTGAATTCAGTAATGCAGGAGTTAAGACTACTAAACGTAAATGTGTAGTTACCAGTCATCTACTGATGCTTGCAAATGTGGGTTGATGGGAGGTTTCTTTTGGTGTTAAAAATTTGGATTGGAGCAAGACAAAGAAGCAGGCTGATTTGGCAAACTCTTTCATGCAATGAAAATGATAGGTATATGGTGCTTGGTTTGGGCGCCTGATAATTCCTGCACTGTGCACAATAGTGAGGTAGTGCAGGAAGCAATACTATTATCTAAATACCTGTGAGGATGACTACTACTGGAACATCACTAACCAACTGATAGGTATAGAATTCTGGCATAGACAACATACGGCACTTATACTGTATGCATGTATCTCATCTGTCTGCATGTATTTTATTTAATATTTATTTTCATTTTTAATTTAATGACAGCCAGTTGAGGTTCACTATAAGAATGTAATTGCAGTGCTAAACTCTCCATACTAGACTACTTTATTACAGAGTAGGCCTTTGGAAGCCTTGACAATTTGATGAAATGCCTTTAGACTTTTTGTTTGTGTTATAGCATAGGCAAGAAATGTGGAAGAAACTGAATTAATGGAAGCTGATAAATTAGGTAAGTGCTGTATATCACAATGGTTATAGAAGGAAGTTATGTCATGAAAATGACAATCAAACCAATGTTTTGATTTAGATTCCTTGCCTTTCTCAATGTTCTGCAATGCATCCACTGTGCACGGAGAATGCATGCAGCAGTGCGTTGCGAGCTGCAACACATGCATTGCCGTTACATTGAAACAACACCACATTTGAGCAGCAACTGATGACACTGTAAACCAGCTCTGAAAACCCCTCTTGCCCTTTGGAGTTTCTGCAGCATGGAGAAGATGGAATTTCTGTAGAGGTTCATAGCAAATGTACTCCTAACTCAGTACAAAAAAACAACAATTAGGCCTTGTTCGCATCATAAATCGCAATCGCTGACGCTAGCGGTTTGCGATTTTGTGAGTGATTTTTTTTAACCCCGGAATTAACAATTTTTTGTAAAGCGCTTTTCTAAGTGCTTTTGCAGAGCGAATTGTATTTTTCACTTCCTGGCATGAGTCATATAATCATATGATGTATTTATTCATGAAAGCGCTGGGGACATTTCTATACAATACAAAGCGCTTTCTCAAGCGCTTTGCGATTTCCCTATACCTTCCATTGAAGCAAATCGATTTTAACAATTGCCGGCGCTTCAAAAACCCGAAAACGCTCTAGGTGTGAACAAGCCCTTACAGGTGGCTGCGTGATGAAACAGAAGGACCATTTTAATAATGTTAAGTAGCAAAGACTTGTGCAAGAGAGGTCTGTGTCTATGGAAATGTATTTAACGAAAGTTGAATTTCCCTTTAAGGGAGACTTGACACCAGACTGCACATCCATTAAAGGCTAAAGTTTCCGGCTGGTGTGCAGACAACAGATGGAAAAATACAAGCCCTTTTACTGTTTTTTTCAGGAAAGGTTCAATGCAGCAATGGCATTTACAAGAAACAGGTGTAAATTCTTAAAGAGACAGTAAACTCCCCAAAAAAACCTGCATGATAGTTTATGAGACAGCTCAGTGCAGTCCCTTCTTCCTCAGTTCTGTACAATAAAATTCAGCTTTATAGTTACAACATGTACAAGCTTCTTAGTCTTTTCAAAGGAAAATCTGAAATCTATTAAGTACCCGTACCAGCCACTAAATCATGCTAAATAATCAGTCATATTTAAATAAATGTGGGTATCTCATTAAAAAGACTGATTAGAACACAGTTAGGCTCCCTGCACACTGCAAATCCGTTTTTGCGATTCCTATTCTGTTTCCGATTTGCAATTTTGATTTTCCCTGAATGCAATCAACATAAAAACGGAGGAAAAAACGCAGCATGCAGTAATGATTAAAAATCAGAATCTGATTGCACGAATGCACGAATGCAGCTGTGCTGAACGCGCAGGAGCACAGCCATGCCTGTGCTGTATAGCACACAGCCGCTTGTGCAGGAGTGAGAGGCTCCAGGTTATTGCACAGGCATGGCCGCTGTTCTCATTCCTGAACAGAAGCGCGGCCCGATCTTCAAACTGACAAACTCTTGTCAGATTTCTTTGGGGTGTCTGCAAGTGGCAAAGGAGTTTCAGAGGACGGCATAGGAAGCCTTTACAGAATCCAGGCACTTTCCTCTTCTTCGGTAACTATTTGTTTTCTCACCCAAGGTTTGCCTCGGGTACACTTTAAAATAACTTTTATTCTAACGTTATGTAAATGTATGCAGTTTGGAAATAAATCAGCATGCAGCAACAGCTGATATGGCTTGGATAAGCATTTCAATCTTTTGACCCCCAATAATAAAAACATTTGTTTAAAGAGTCCAGTACCAGGCCACTGGATTCCACTGGCTCTCTGCAGCTCTCTGGTGTTCTCCTCCTTAGTAAATCAAGGCCTGAGTGACAGTGCCCCTCATGAATGCAGCAAAGAGTATATTCCCTTCACTGAGTCTGTAGGCCGCACATGTCCTCCTCACAGTTTCTCAAAAAAGATACATCACTTTTCTTCCCAGTCTACATTTTTATGTCCAACTATAATCCCATTCGAAACAATCTTTCAAGTTTTCTACATTAATAATGATGTTAACACCCTGTAAAACATTGTGAGAACTTTCTATTTGGTATTAGGGTAGGTTTCCACATGGCACAGATCACGAGAGACAGACTAAAGCCAGACTTGGCTAATATCCCAGAGTATTGAAAACGCGTAACTCTGCTTTTTTAAAGGCAATTAGAGCTATAAAACCAACACTGCCCTGCCCATTCCACGATGAGCGCTAATATTCACCGCAGTTACTGTGATTGACAGCTCTATGAAAATAAGAGTCAGATCTACGGCATTGTGAAATAACAGAGGTGTTGGATACGCACACTACTACTATTAATGCTATCACACAAAGCAGTGGCTGACCACAAAATATACTATTGTCATGAAAATGCAACAAATGTGGAAAGCTACTACAGTTGCAAATAGAACATCTGCTGCTGGAATCATTATGGCAAATGTTTACTCCATTCAAAACCAGGATTTGCATTCTGTCATTATGGGTTTTCTTACTTAAGAAGAACAAGAGGTAGTAGATGTACAATAACTGTAAACACTTCAGGGTCCTTTACAGAATGTGTATCCTATGACTGTAAAGTCCCATAGTAATAATGGAAAGGCTTCACACAGGGAAAATACTACTTCAAAATACTGACAATTCATTGCTTCAGATGATATGCAGTATTTCTGTGGCAGTTGTTAATATGCTTACTGACAAAACCACTTCTGCTTTTAGCAAATAAACAAATGGACTAATTTAAAGAGACCCTATAGTGACCCTAAATTAGATACACTAAACACAGCCTTATGTAGAACATGGACTGTAGTTGTAACGCTCATTACTGTAGTTCAGTATCCACTAGTGTTAACATCCATGTACATATTTCCAGCAATATGCTTTCAACCAGTTTGCAATGGCTGCCTTCACCACAGGTCAAGCTCTGGTCACATCTGAAATAATTATGTGCAACAGGTAGCAATCAGTACTGACTGCAACTACAGTTAGTGCGCTATATGAGGCCGTGTTTACTATACTGACATTAGGATCTCAACATCACTTTAAATGTGTATTTCTGCCCAGCCAGCTCTGTAATTTAGATAGGTCAGCAATACAGAATAGCCAGCACAGTAGCTCTCACGCTTTCCCCATCTCCCTTCATCAATTACTACCCACCCCCACACACCCTCAATAATACCATCCCTCTCCCCCTCAAACAACCCACACTCTTCCTCCCCCAGCTGTGTGGTAGTTGAGGTGGGTGGCAGGGCATTATCATATTGTTTGCTTCAGGCGGCATAGAGTCTAGAACAGGTCCTGCCCTCCCCCCATGGCTTTCATCTGTGGCTAAACCTTAGTAAGAGATCCCATCCTTCACACACACACACACTAGACCCAGTCTCTCAAAAGTATTTCATCTGTAAAATTGTGATGTGCTACCGCTGCATTATGATTTTACTGGAGGTATGTGAATCAACCCCTCTTTCACTTCCTATTTTGTCACTCCCATCAAAACTGTATGTGGAGCTGCTTTAAGTTTGAATCCTGGCCTACATGTTTGATTTTGTTTTTGTTTTTTTAAATAGGTAAATAGGTAAAATACAAAGGTGGCCTGTTTTACCAGCCCAGTAGTTTGTAATACTGGCCTTTCTGTCTTCTAATTCACATATACTGCAGCAGGTGGAAAACAATATGTATTTCCTTTTGCATCTTACTCTTTCGCCTCCTCACCATCAGGGCCTGGCCGAGGCAGAGGCGAGAGAGGCTCCAGCCTCAGGGCGCAGTGTACGAGGGGGGCGCACAACTTACTCAGCTATTATTCCCCTATTGTTGTTGAAGCAGAAAGAAATAAGAATAGGGGATGCATGGCAGTGACTGCAACCCAGATAACTAGAGACTAAGGTGTTGGGGCACCTCTTAGTCTAATAGCAATCTGTGTGTGATGGCTGGGGTGGGAGGGATGGAGGGGCGCACTTTGGTGTCTCTCAGTCTTGGGTGCTGGAGAACCTTGTTTCGGCTTGAGGTCAGCAGTGCAATAATGCTGCTTCACTGTCTAATGAGTAAGTAAATTGCATTGCAAATGTCTAGCCTGAAATAGAACATACTGGTGTCAGCCTACTAGGCTGGCAGAAGTGTACAAATTGCAAGGTTGGCAGGAAAAAAAAGGTATCTGGCAAGTAAAACACATAAATGTAATTTTACTGCAAATGTTGCTTTTTGCCTGGAGATAATTATTCATTCCTGTCCACTTCCCAAACTAATAACATGTTCACATGTACAGGGTGGAAAAATAATAAAAGTAAAATATGCAAAAGGACTGTGTTTTTTTTTTACATTTCAGATGAAATATAGTGTACTCTACATTCTAATTCATTAACGTATCAGCATAAAATTTCTCCCTGAGTACTACTAGCTCAATACCCATAAGATAGTTATTCCATTTTGTGGATGGAGAACTTTTTAGAGAACTCTTTTATACAAATATTGTATATTAGGGCCCCTTTCTACTAAGTACAAATTCGCAATATGATTATTCCCTTTGAAACTGAAACCAAAGCGTTTCAATGGAGTCATTTCCATTGAATGCAAATTTGCAATTTTGGTGTGATACAGAAAAAATATGGGTAGCGTGTTGCATGCATCTGTTTCTCACACAACAACAGATAGCCGCATACGAATTTCCATATTTGTGGAAAACATATGGAAATCCGCATACAAAAAAATGCATGCGGAATGCAATATGCTAGTGGAAATAGTAGCTTTTAAGTCACGCCTGCAATAAGCACACAGTCACTGGAGTCAGACTTCAAGCCAATCTAAAGATCTAAATATATGATCACACAACTTGTAATAAAAGCGTGCAAATATTGCATTTTTTATTTGAAACTTGGCTTTTGCAGCAACAAAAATCCTGACCAGAAGCAACAGACCACAGGACTGAGTTTCTGGCTTTGTGAGTGGTGGTGGTGGTGCTGTTCAGATGATATCATCCCATTGCTCAGACTGCAAGGAGGAAGGCACAGACTGAACCTCTCTGAGACGTTTACAGCCTATAGCAGATATTGTCTGCGTTGCTGGAAGTAGCCAGTGTCTGGTGGACATAGTAAAGCTCTACAACTAAAACTGCTCATGCAGATCTAAGAAAACATTTTGCTTATTTTTATATGATATGCAGGTAATTAATATTTACAAGCAGATAGACGTATCAAAGTTTGCTGCCAGTCAAAAGATTAGTGCAGATGTTGAAAATCGGTATCAATGGCTTCTACTCTGTGTAACTAATTGCAGCAAGCACCAAAGTGGAGCTTAACCAGTTCGGCCTATCTGGACGAGCTTTCTCGTCCAGATAGGCACTGCATCTTCCCCTGCGTGGTGCGCGCGATCGGGCACGCGCCCGCGCGCGTACCCGCCGCCCCCCACTAGCCCTCCAATCAGTGAATGGGAATATAATTCCCATTCACCGATCTAACCTCCCCGCTACCGACACTTTCTCTCCAGAGAGCGCGGTATTTCTGCCCCCAGGAAACAACTCCTCTGATCTTTAGTTCCTCTATGCGAAATCGTTCGCATCTAGGAATTTTTTCACTGTGGCCATCTTGTGGCCAAATAGTAAACTGCACCCACATACATTTTTAATTAAAGAAAACTATTATTTTACATGTAAAACAAACAGTTTCCCTCCCACACCAAAAATTACCCACATACATTTTTTATTAAAAAAAAATAAAAAAAAATACAATAAAAAAAAACAAAAACAACATAAATAGTTACCCAAGGGTCTGAACTTTTTAAATATGCACGTCAAGAGAGTATGTTATTATATTATTTAAAATTATAAGCTTATAAATAGTGATGGACGCAAACTGAAAAAATGCACCTTTATTTCTAAATGAAATATCGGCACCATAAATTGTGATAGGGACATCGTTTAAACGGTGTAATAACCGGGACAGATGGGCATATAAAATACATGAGTTTTAATTACGGTAGCGTATATTAATTTCAAACTATAATGGCCTAAAACTGAGAAATAATGAATTTTTTTCATTTCTTTCTTAATCTTCCTGTTAAAATGGATTTAGAAAAAAATAATTCTTAGCAAAATGTAGCACCCAAAGAAAGCCTAATTAGTGGCGGAAAAAACAAGATCTAGATCAATTCATTGTGATAAGTAGCAATAAAGTTATAGGCGAATGAATGGGAGGTGAACGTTGCTCGGATGCATGAGATTTTCGGACTGCGGCGCTGAACCGGTTAACCTGAAATTTATACTAACAATGAAGTGTTGTTGCCATGGTAGCAAAAACTGCAATTTGAGCTTACTGTCAGCTATGGAAATTATGAACTGGCTGCAAGCTGAAACTGAAAGACCATTTTTAACAATATCAAATTAGAAAAAATACCATTGCAGCATCTATGTTTATTGCAATTTTATAATGAAAGTGGAATTCTTATTTAAAAGTAAATTACAGTAAGTTAGCAGCCTTCACATTCCTCCTAGCTCAAGATTCTTTTAAACAGGCAAGAATGATGCTTGCAGGATATGAGGGATTCACACTTTACTGACTAATTGTTAGAGGAAGGGCCCTTAAAGGACAACTGACCTGAGGGGGTTTGGAGGCTGCCATATTTGTTTCCTTTTAAACAATGCACATTGCTTGGTTGTCCTGCTGATCCTCTGCCTCTAATACTTTTAGCCATAGACCCTGAACAAGCATATGCAGATTAGATGTTTGACTCAAGTTTGTCTGCATTTGCATGCATGTTTCAGGTGTATAATTCACACACTACTGATGCATGAAAGATCAGCAGGATGGTATTGTTTAAAGGGAAATAAATATGGCAGCCTCCATATCCCTTTCAAGTCAGCTGTCCTTTAAAATTAACAAGGGACGCAAATTCACATACTAAATAAAGTGGTCATGTCAATTTGAATGCATTGGGACAAAATATGAATCACAAATAGGCCACAATTAAAGTATCACAAGAGTTTGCTTTCTTAAAACAGAAAGAATGTGTGATAATTGAGGTTGGAGTGAGCTTGAGATGTCACCATGAGCTTGCTGATTAGTCTGTACCTCTCGGTGTTACAAGCCCTACTCCATAGAGCCAAATTAATCCATGCCATGCACTGATAAGGATCAAACAATCTGAAACAGTCTGTATGCATGTTGGATTATTATGCCTCTGTACAAATTAAAAAGCTGACACGTCATTGCATTCCAGCGGATCTGGAGGTGTGTTTAGCTTCTAAGGGCAACAATGGTTAATTTGCATATATTCAGCAGTGTTGCTCTGGGAGACATCTCAAGCTCACTCCAACCTGAATTATCGCAAATTCTTTCTGTTTTAAGAAAGCAAACTTTTGTTTTCCTTAGTATTTTAGTAAGGGGGCTTTTAGGACTATTGTAGTCCCGCACACACTCCAATGAGTTCTGGTTTACCATGAGCTTGCAGGTAAGTCTGTACTATTAAAGGATCACTATCGCAAAAATCATACATTTTAAAATACATAAAAACGCATACAAATAAGAAGTACGTTTCTTCCAGGGTAAAATGCACTGTAATCTACTTTTCTCCTATGTTGCTGTCACTTAAAATAGGCAGTACAAATCTGACCGGTTTTAGACTAGCCCATCTCCTAATGGGGGGTTCTCAGGGTTTTTCTTTATTTTCAGAAGCACTTGGTGAATAGCAGTTGCTCTGTCTAATTGACAAAACAGTGTGCAGAAAGCAGGGAAGCTGGGAGGCAACTTTGTATAAATCATTTTCAGAGAGTGTCTTTATAAAGAATAAAGGTCATGCTGAGAATCCCCCATGAAATGATGGACTAGTCCAAAACCTGTCTGTTCTGTCAGATTTCTACTACCTACTGTGAAAGCAACATAGGAGAAAATTAATTTATGGCTGATTTTACTCTGGGAGAAATATACTTTGTATATTTTTACTTGTATTTTCAATTATACAATTTTTCACGATAGTGGTCCTTTAAAATAGTTAAGATCAAAAACGTGACTGTAAACATGTCTTGGTCTGTCCTCTTTACTTATACCTAGCGATAAAAGAGAGGCCCACCCATGCTCTTATTGTGCAAGAAAAACACTATAAATAAGAGTTAAACTGGCAAGCAGTGTAATGTATACCTACCAGCAGGTATTGTTGAATGAGTCCTCTGGGCAGTGGTGATGACAGTAACATGACAACAGCTTCTGTGGAGGGGCAGGTGCTGTGCTCTCTCTGTCCTCCTTCCTGCTGTCCACATTCAGCTTTCCGGAGCTTCTCAGCAGCATGTTATCAAGGAGATTTGCTGAAAGGGAATTGGATAAATTATAAGCATCTGGGCAGAAAGCCAGTCACTGGACACATTTAAAAATATATCAAAAAGTAAATAATTTCACAGTAGATTAAACTTTGGATTTCCATGAAGAGAGCGGGGAGTTTCTAAAGATTACCAGATGACGTTCCAGCACTATAAATTCTGCAGAACATGCAGCCGGCCTCTCACTAGCTGAACACTGCTTACATAAAGGCACAGTGATGGCACTGAAAGAACACCCATAATTCACTGGGAATTATGCTCAAGTAATGAGGCTGCTAGCAAATTACCTAAGAACCGCGCTGTGGTAACAGTGCAATGGTGTTAAAATCTCATGTAGGCATACTATAAAGCTGTAAGAATATATGAATGATCTTGTTAAAGACCAGCCGACCAGCTCAAAGCTTTGAATTATGAAACAATCTAAAAACCAGAGTGATTTCTACACAACTGGTGTGTAATCTCCACCTACTACATCAACACACTTCATCAAAGTATACTCCAATACCTTTGTAGTGACAGTAACACAACACTGTATTGACTTTACTGTAAGTTCTTTTGTCATATTTGTCTGTGTGAGCAAGCCAAAGGGATACTATTCCATGCTGTTTGCATTTCTAATTAAGGATATATACTCACTGATTACAGAAATAATAGTGGGTGTGTTTCCAGCTTTGTGTTTCTTATTGCACATGACAACAGTTATTTAATATAGACTTTAGTAAAAAATGCAAACCTAAAACAAACTATAAGCAAATACTCAGCAACAATTACTGTGTTATTGTTAAAACCCTAGTTAGAACTGCTTCTAAATTTTTGTTGCTCTTTTGTGACCCTTACTTTCTGTGACCCCTCACTGTGAGAATGTCCATCACTTCTTGCCCAAAGAGGAAGTGGCAAAATCAGCTAGAAATAAAACATTGTTTAGTAGACTAGTTAGAATTCCCAACTAGTTTTTTTTGCAATCCCTAGTTTCTTGTCCCTGGGCTGGAACCACTAGTTTTTAAGCTTCACAGAGGTCTGTCTCAGGAAGAGGAAGTCGGGGAATATCTCTCCAGTAGAAACACTAACAAGAATAACAGAAAATACTCAAATGCGCAGTCAATTCAAATCCAATAGGGACCCAAAGACCGTGGTGCCCCCTTCCCAAATTTCGCCATTTTCTGCACCCCCCCCCCCCCCCTCCAACCACTACACAAATTATTTTAGTAGAACTGTTGTCAAAGATTACAATGCCAAACTAGTCCTCTTAGTCTATTTCAGGGGTTCTCAAACTGGGTGCCGCGGCACCCTGGTGCGCCTCAAGCACCTCCTAGGGGTGCCTTGGCATTTATCCTCATCCTCTCTGAATTGCCATCAGGTAATGCAACCACATATAGATATACAATGCGGCTGCATAAACTGCCAGTTAACCTTTGTGTTTAAAGAGGAACTCCAGTGAAAATAATGTAGTAAAAAAAGTGCTTCATTTTTTACCATAATTATGTATAAATGATTTTGTCAGTGTTTGTTCATTGTAAAATCTTTCCCTCCCCGATTTACATTCTGACATTTATTACATGGTGACATTTTTACTGTGGGCAGGTTATGTAGCTGCTCCTAGCTGTTTTGGCTGTCAGAGACAGCTGTAAACAGCTAATTCCTGTCTGTGAACATTGTTACATTGTGGCAGTTTGCCCAGAGTACCGCAGTCCCAGAGCTTCTTGTGGGAGGGGTTTCAGCACAAAATCAGTCATACAGCGCCCCCTGATGGTCTGTTTGTGAAAAGCATTATATTTCTCATGTAAAAGGGGGTATCAGCTACTGATTGGGATAAAGTTCAATTCTAGGTTGGAGTTTCTCTTTAAGTTGAACATCAGAAGATAGATAAGGAAATGTTTGTCCTGCTAATGGGGGTTACTTACAATCTGGAGTGGGTGCTGCCTAACAAGGGTTATACCAGCCTTTTGGTAGTTGTTGTTGCCAAGGGGTACCTTAAAAAAATGTCAAAGCTATCAAGGGCGCCCTCACCCAAAAAGTGTGAGAACCACTGGTCTATTTACATAATTAATATAATCCAAAAAAAGGAGGGGGGGGGGGGCTGCAATCAAAGGAGAGGTATCCTGGTGCAATGAAGAGACTTGAAGACTTTTCCCAACTGACATTTTGCAGAGTTCTGATTAGAGTGCTCCGGTGTACAAAAAAAAAGAAGAGGTAGAACAACTGTCCATACACTAAGTAGTTAACTGGACTCTCTTTCATGTACTTGTGAGCAGAGTAAAGGAAGAGAGAACATGCCACTGAATCACCAGCATGTATTACAGTTAATTCAGCTGCCTTTAACAGTAATGAGCCATATCCAGGTGACAACAGGACATTGTTTTGCTACAACTGCCCCTGGCAATTCTGTGACACAAAAGAAAGTTTCAGAGTACAGCACAGTATTTATAGAGGGTTAATTAGGTACATTAGAAATCAGCATATATGAACTGTTTCCCTACTACAATAAACAATATATATGACAATGGCATTACTGCCGGGGGAACAGCTATAGTAGCAATTGCCCTCCCCCCCTTTAATGCACAGTTTACACTCCACTAGTCATGCCATCCACCCATGTCCCCCTTCCCGTGGTACAGACTAATGCAGCAGAGCAAAGTATACAGTGGTGTAGCCAGAGATCATGGGTCCCCATAGCAAAACCTTTAATGGGGCCCTCAGATGGGGGCACTCTTTAGCAATGCCACCTGCACCTACTCTATGGATATAAGTTATTCGGGCAATTTGCATTATCAGAACTGCACATAATTCAGGGGCATTCAGACAAAGTTAGAGGTTGGGGAAACACAAGAAAGTTAATGGTGAATACATTAAGTACCCACTGGGCCCCCTATGCTCCAGGGCCCCATAGCAGCTGCTATGGCTATTGCTACACCCCTGATAGTATATAACCTGCTCTATTGTTCACTCATCTTCACTGCAGTGTGCAGCCCCTCACACAACCCTGAAGACCCTCCAAGTGTTCTGGTACTACTTTGCATAAGGAAGAGGGAGGAGTCTGATGGTATTTCTTTTTTTTTTTTTTTTTTTTTTGAAGGAGGTAGGGGCAGGTGAGTACACTCCATCACTCTCTATTATCAGTGTGGTAGGTGGGAGCTCAATGTTGTTAAGAGAGAAAGTTGATTACTTGATATGCTTGTGATGGAGGGTGGGGAATAATGTTGACCACACCCGTGTTATGGTGGGGGAAGCATAGATATTTCAGCCACACAATTATAGGGGGCAGGGGGAGGGAAATGAAGGCTGCAAATTCTATAGGGTGGGCGGCTGAGGTAATGGTGACTGCTTGTGTTATGGGTGGAGATTAGGAGTTCATAGTGACTGAACTTGCATTTGGGAGGAGTGCTGCCGCTAAGGTGGCCAAGTTTGTTATGGGGTAATGGCTAACACATTAATTGTATGTGGTAAGGGGGTTGTGATCTCTGTACCTGTTGTATGACCTTGACACTCTCCATGGTGGTGGAGAAGGTTTAACTTATGGAGCTGACTTTATGACAGTTTCACTGGGGGAGCCTTTAATTTGGAAATACTTCCCTAATAATATTCTTTTGCCAAGAAACATAATGGGCCTAATTTACGTCGAAGTATTAAAATTGACATTTCTTATTTGGCTCAGTACCATGCTGAGACTACAATCACCGAGCAGAATACAATCACTTCCTGCTCAAGCAGCAATGTGGTCATGAAGTTCAAAGAACATTAGGAGCCCTGATCAGCTCCACTAGTTTCATGTTTTAACAAATGTGGTGTTTAACTTTGTTCCCTATTTGTTTTTGTTTTTTTTCATTAATAATAATAAATATTATTATTATTATTAATTTTACCACCATTCTAATCAAATACATTTGTAAGTGGTTACAATCATTTTGTTATATAACTGCAAGCTTTCTCAGAATACGATTTCCAGCTTCTTTTGCAATATTTACACTTGATAGAGGTGATAATCTAGTCATAGCACAGCTAGATTCTGAAGTGTGTGTCAACTGCTTCAGAGGTGGTATTGCTGCTCTCCATGATGTGCCACTATACTGGCAGCTGCCTCTGTGTTGATGACTAACGACGGCTATCAAAAATACTTTAGGAGGTGTCATAAGAGCGAATAGAACATCTGAAAACATCGCTAAGTAGACGACTATTACATGTGACTCCGTTAAACAACACTTAAAAGTGTGTTTTGGCTTATAGCAGCCTAGGTGGGGATAGGAAACCATAAACACATTAAAGGAATCAGTCAAGCCATAGAAGAGTGTGAAACACATTAAAGTGAGTGTGTACTCTTCTTTAGATAATCTGAACAAAATAACTACAAACAGCTCACGGGACATCCCATCCCAGTGCTCTTCTTGCTTGGCCTATAAAAGTAAATAACCTATTTGTCTTTTGAATATGACCACTGTTATACCAGATCCCCCCTTCACTTAAACAGTAGCTTCTATAAAAAGACAAGTTGTAAAACCATGAAAAGCCCATTTAAAACAGAGGGTGTCCGTGTCTTTCTTTGCATAAAAAGAATTAACACTCGATTGTGATACTTTTGAAATGTAGCCTGTATAAATGAACAGAAACAGATGTTGTGTTTCTGGGTCAGTGGAACATACCCTTTAGAATAAGTTCTCATTCAGCAAGCAGTCACAAAGCTGGTTCTGTGACTCCACAACATTGTTATTCATGGACAGGGAAGGAGCCTTTTAAATAAGTTCCAGTCAGAGATTTTCAGACATCTGGCTCATAGGGTGGCAAAGTGAAATAACAAAGTTAATAGTAACGCAGACAAAAAACCCAAAGGTCTGTGTTTTAATCTGACATTAAGACTTTTGGATGAAATTTTAGGTTACCCACATGTCCAGACAGATTTAAAAATGGGAACTGATAGATCACAGATCACTGCCTTAGATAAATATCAAAAATGAGACCATCAGAAAAGCAGTAAATGCAATAAAAAAAAATGTATCCACCTCGAAATACAGTTGGCATTTGTATTGCATTACTTCTCATTAAATGAAGAGGATGTTACACATACACAGTGTACAGTGCACAGTGTACACACCCCTATTTATATGCCAGGTATTTGTGATGTAATAAAATGAGACCACAGTCAACCAATTTAGAACTTTGCCCGCCTTTAAAGGGACTCCGAGCAGTGCAGAAACTATGGAAAGATGCATACCATGTTGAAGCTCTCTTTCTCCTCTTTCCAACGACACATAAACCGCCGCCCTACCCCTTTTAGTTTTCATTATTTTCATGATCAAAATCACATTTGCTGCGATTTTGATCACGAAAATAGCGAAAACTAAAAGGCGTAGGGTGGCGGTTTACATATCATTGGAAAGAGGAGAAAGAGAGCTTCAACATGGTATGCATCTTTCCATAGTTTCTGCACTGCTCGGAGTCCCTTTAATGTGACCTATAACCTGTACAATTTTATTGAAAAGCAAACAAATGTAAACAAATATAAAAAGTAAAATAATCTGGTGGCATAATACTAGTTTTACACTGAGTTGTAGCATTGTGTTGCATTATAATGTACATATAATGCAACGGAAAAAAAAACACGTTGTAGTGCATGCAAAATAGCAACTGACCAATGTGCACCTTCATTGACTAACTTGTGGGGTTATAGCAAATCACTTCATGTTCTGCTGTAGCAACTTAATCTGTTGCATTGCACAGTGCAACTGTTGAGGTGTGTCCTGTTTTAATCTATCATTGCAAGTTACAGTGCACTAAACAATGTCCATTACAATGCAACAAAATATGGCACATACACACATCTAATCATGATTGGCTAATTTTACCATTTCCATGTAGCATGAGAGCAAACAGATTTTGAACACTTTAAACAGATCATATAGGTAAATTCTCACACTACATGGAAGTAGTAAAATTAGCCATCTCTGTCCACCTCTCTGCCTGACCTGTCCACCTCTCCCATAACTTCAGTTCCCAAAGCAGGGTGCTTGGGGGTAATATTTGACTCATCTCTCTCTTTTATTCCTCATGTTCACTCCATAACCAGCTCCTGCCATCTCCAACTCAAAAACATATCTCGCATCCGACCTTTTCTCACTCAAGACACTACTAAAATGTTAATACATGCTCTCATAATTTCTCGTCTGGACTACTGCAACATACTACTTTGTGGACTAACTTCTAACAGACTGGCCCCGCTCCAGTTGGTACTGAACTCAGCTGCTCATCTCATTCATCTTTCTTCTCAATCTTCCTCTGCTGCCCCTCTCTGTCAAGCTCTTCACTGGCTGCCAATTAACCAGAGGATCCAGTTTAAAATCCTAACCCTAACCTACAAAGCTCTCCACAATCTCTCTCCCCGGTACATATCCTCACTAATTTCCAGATACCAACCCAATCGCAATCTCAGATCTGCACATGATCTTCTGTTGTCCTCCTCTAGAATCACCTCCTCACATTCACGTTTACAAGATTTTGCACGTGCTTCACCCCTCCTCTGGAATGCCCTCCCACAACACATCCGTCACTCGACAACCTTTGTTACCTTTGAACGCTCTCTAAAAACTCATTTGTTCCGACAAGCATATGTGCTACCTTAAGCCACATCCCTTTTTCCTAAGACCAAATTGCACTCCTACTAGGTATCCTAAAACACACTGCCTCTATATATTTGTTGTATACTACCCCTCCTCTTGTTTCCCCCCCCATTCCCTTTAGATTGTAGGCTCGCAAGGGCAGGGCTCTCTCCCCCTTTTGTGTCTTGGTAATCATTATACATTTTATTTATCATGTTACTTTTATCACTGTCATTACAACTTCTGTATTTTGTATTCTGTATTTTGTATCATTTTTGTATTTTGACACTAATTATGTATATTCGTGTACATCATTGTCTGTATGTACCCCACGTTTGTTTCTTACTTTGTACAGCGCCATGGAATATGTTGGTACTTTATAAATCAATAATGATAATAATAATTAGCCAATACAGATTGGATATGTTAATGCAACTTTAGTGTGTGAATCCTTAAAGGACAACTATCGCAAAAACATGTAAAATACTCTCATACAGGAAGCATGCACTATGAATTTTTTTTCCTTTCTTACTGTCACAGTAGGTAGTGAAAATCTGGCAGAACTTACTTATTTTGGACTAGTCCATAACCTCAAGGGTGATTCTCAGGTATATTTCTTATTTACAAAAGCCCTTACTGAATGGTAGTTGCTCAGTCCAACTACCAAATCAAAATGGTGTGCCAACAAGTATGGAGGCTGGCCAGCATCTTTGTATAGATCCTTTCCAGGGAGTGTTTTTGTTAAAAATGAAGGTAATACTTAGCATCTCCCATGAGGGCATGGACTAGTCTAAAATGTGTCAGATCTGTCAGCTTTTTACTACCTACTGCGTCAGCAACATAGGGGAAAAAATAATTGATAGTGCATTTTACTCTGTCATAGTGGTCCTTTCATCTAATACTTTGTTTAAGCATCTTTGATTTAATTACAACATTCCATTTTCTTGGGTACCCACATGCCATCAATTAAAGAGACCCTTATAATCCAAAATAAAGTTCAGCTGTCCTAGGAGGAATTTCCTGACATTGCCTGCTACAGTAAAAGCCGTGGTTCACAGAGAGCTTACAAATGTAGCAGTCTGGAAAAGGGCACATAAAATTTCCACAGCATTGGGATTTTACACTAACTCAGTCTTGCCAATGTGATGCATGCTATGACATCACAACGGCTTTGCTTCTGTAAATTAAAGTGAATCATCCACGTTCTGGATTTATTCAGTCATATTAGTTGAAACATCATCAAACTGCATGAAGCTAATTCTAAGAGTTAATTTTTCTTCAGAATAGCAGTACTCAATTTACAGTCTCTGTTAAGAGCCCTGTGGATTAAGTGTATTTTTGCATGCATGTTTTACATGCTTACATGTAATTAAATAATGTTTGCCAGTAATCCTCGCACTGTATACAGCTAAATGGAAGGAAATCAATGTTTCTCAGCTGTAGTGTAGACTTGTAGGCAGTTATATTTCTATCAAACTAAAGTTACTGTAGCAGCATCAACTTCCTGGTTGTTGGAGCTTATCCACAAGCTCTGTACTTATGCCGCACAGCAATGTGACCAGCTGAAAGATCAAAGTATTGTAATGTGGATACCTACTGCTAATACAATTAGTGGGGCAGATTTATCAAAGCAATTATAAGTGCTTTTTTTCTCCCTATTTAATCACAACTGAAAAAAAATAGTAATATGCATGTGTTCTGACTTCTGAGAATACATTGATTATTTACAAAATAAGACTTTGCACTTGGTATGCATTCATTTCCTGAAATGTTGTACTGGTAAAGGTACATACACTCTTCAGATTTTTCCTAACGACCAGTCGTTTGGGCGTCTGAACATCCGGTCGTTTGGACATCAAATCGGGAGTGTGTACGGTCGGTCGTTCAGCCGATAAGACTGGATTTCAATCCAGTCTTATCAGCTGAACGACCGACCATACACACGCCCGATTTGATATCCAAACGACCGGACGTTCAAACGTCCAAACGACCGGTCGTTTAGAAAAATCCGACGTGTGTATGTACCTTTAAACTGCTCCCTCTTTGGGAGTGTGAGAAAGTTCTGCATTGATTTCTAGAAACCTCCTGAAACTGCATATTCTGCATTCTGTGTTGTAACAATGGGATTAGTTGCATCATATTGTAGCTGATGAGGTGCGAACTGTTCATTGACATCAAGTGTGCGAAACAGTGTCTGTTACAACACAATATAATATGTCAGTACAAAGATGAAATCAAAATGAAAAAGCAATGTGTGAAAATGAATACACCCCTACCACTCTATAGGAATTAAGTACGTAAGTAAGAGCCAGCTCCTGCTGCTAATAAACTTAATTGACCAGTCATCAGCCAAATGGGAGCACCTCTGTAAAAGCCCAAATGTTGGCCCTTTGCTGGTCTGCTCATTAAGGTATAAACACAATGTCAAGGAGAAAAGACATTCAAGTTGAGAACAATTAAGACAGTGGTCAATCATCCCAGATGTGGACGCCACAGAAAATTCACTTCAAGGTCAGACCATGCAAAGCTTAGAGAAGTTGCAAAAACCCCAAGAACTACATCTCAGAGTCTACAGACCTTTCTTACAATGTTTAATGTTTGAGGTCATGAAAGGACAATCAAAATAAGAACTTGGCAGCCGGTTTGCTAATCCCTATCTGGACAAACCACAAGACTTATGGAACAACATCCTTCAGACAGATAAGACTAAAGTGGAAATGTTTGGCCATGTTTCTCCAACTCTCATGTGTGATTGCAGTCCAGTCAGTGGTTGAAGAGCGGTGTCAATCCTGTCAGTGATCAAAATGCAGCCCCAGTATTTTCAATAAGCAATGTGTTATTACAGTGCTTGCTCAGCTTTACCGTGGGTAAAAGTGTTGTCAAATTGTGTTCCCAATCTTTTTAGTAGTGCACATGCAAAGTGCTGATACAAAGTAGTCCCAGCTTTGTCAGTGATCACAGTGTGATCAGAATCTCTGCCATTCATCAAAGCCAGGTTTTTTCCTAGTATGAAGTTTAGAAAATACTCCATACCTTTTCCACTCTGGTATGTGTACTGTCTTTTTTTACCATCCCCACGTTAAGCCTTCTACACACACCTGATTTAAAGAGAACCCGAGACGGGTATTTTAAATCTTAAAGAGAAACTCCAACCAAGAATTGAACTTTATCCCAATCAGTAGCTGATACCCCCTTTTACATGAGAAATATATTGCTTTTCACAAACAGACCATCAGGGGGCGCTGTATGACTGATTTTGTGCTGAAACCCCTCCCACAAGAAGCTCTGGGACCGAGGTACTTTTGGCAGTTTGTTACAATGTAACAAGATTCACAGACAGGAAATAACTGTTTACAGCTGTCTCTAACAGCCAAAACAGCTAGCAGCAGCTACATAACCTGCCCACAGTATAAATGTCACCATGTAATAAATGTCAGAATGTAAATCGGGGAGAGGAAAGATTTTACAATGAGCAAACACTGACTAAATCATTTATACATAATTATTGTAAAAATGAAGCACTTTTTTATTACATTATTTTCACTGGAGTTCCTCTTTAAGAGTACACAGAGGCATGTTCTGTGCATAATCACATGCCTCTGTGTGTCTCTATTGCCGCCTCTAGTCCCCGCAGGGTCTGCTGTGCCCCCACTAGGCTAGCGACAATCTCCCTGTCACTAGCCTTCTATTTACCTGTGGCATGTCAGTCAATCCGCGCTCCCCCACCTCTGTCCCTGCCGCTGCCCGCCTCCATGAGCTTCCTCCACTCGGAAGCTAAGCCGCAACCTAGGAGGTACTTCAGCAGGGACAGAAATGGAGGAGCGCAGATTGAATGACATCCCACAGGTAAATAGAAGGCTAGCGACAAGGAGATTGTCGCTAGCCTGGCGCTTTTTACAGGGGGGCACAGCTGATCCCGGGAGGGACTAGAGGCAGTAATAGAGAGACACAGAGGCAGGTGATTATGCACAGGACAAGGCTCTGTGTCCTCTTAAGATTTTAAATACCCACCTTGAGTTTTAAGTTGGCTGAGGTGGCTGATAACGACCCCAGCTGACAGTCAGGCATGTGTACGGCACCCGATGAGCCCCAACAGATCTACCCAACCCCAGAGATGCTGATCCACCCAACAAATTCCATTGTTCGAACTGTTCCCACGCCTGCCTTGTGACATCATACATGCACCGCTTGTCGTCCCTCGGTCATCCTCCTGCATAGCAATGCAGAGCATCATCAGCTACATAGCTGACATGCATGTGGGTAGCCCGGTCCAGTGATGTCACCCAAGGAGATCAGCTCCCGATCCCAGCGACATCAGTTGG
The DNA here is from genome assembly GCF_040937935.1 of Hyperolius riggenbachi. Classification (NCBI taxonomy): domain Eukaryota; kingdom Metazoa; phylum Chordata; class Amphibia; order Anura; family Hyperoliidae; genus Hyperolius; species Hyperolius riggenbachi. The sequence goes on from NC_090646.1 coordinate 245,614,911, forward strand.
GCATATGATGAGCCCTTACACATATTCCTATGTGACTGCACAGGAGGCTAGTAATTGGCCACTTAGGCATCATGCTGAGAGAGGGGCCATCTGCTGTAACCAAGGAGTGTCCTGTTTTTGAGGCAATGACAAAGGGTTTCACCAGTGACCAACAAGGAGTGGGGAGGGCAAGCTTATGCCACAGCCAGTATTTTATGTTACTAAATGTTCTGTATTTTTCTTTTTTCCATTTTGAAATAACGTCAGGTTTGTTTAAATAAACTTGATTTCTTGTACTTTTGTGACACCTCAGATGCCAACAGAAGTGAATAAAGCACACAGAAAACAGATCTGGCTTGTAAACAGAGCTAATCACTAGACAAACATGGAATGCCTCCTTTACACACTCTTCATGGTCATGATGCAAGACCTCACCTACAATACAAACAAAAGAAATTAAGTGACTGTCAACCAGAACTATGCTGCAAATACACCATACAGATCCAGACAAGCGAACAAGAGACTGGACTGGATGGAACAAGCAGCTATGTAATCTGAAGCCCTCTATGGCTTCACTTTGATATCTGACCTTTAGAGACACATCTGAGCTTTGAAACAAGTGTGTGTGAAAACATTTCAGTGATAATCATACCACTGTGAGGTGAGAAAGCCTGCACTACTAAAAATAGGTCAATTATGTCTGTATTTATTTCCTGAATTACGGCTAAACCCAGGTGCTCTGAGCAAAGGACACACACAAGGGGATACATGCATGCATGCTTTTTAGATGAGTTCAACGGACAGGAAGAATATGAGTGTGTGTGTGAGTGTGTGTGTGTGTGTGTCTGCCTTTTCTTATACAAGGGAAGATAATAAATTGTTGCGGGGTCCATCTTCAGCTGTTCCTGTAAGAATCAAGCTGAGGTACATTTCGGTGTTATGCTGCAACGTAGCTTTCAAAAAGAGGTGGTAGTTACACTACTGCTCCTGTTGGAGCTGGGTATGTCTGGGGGATAACCCAACAATGAGTGTGCAGTCTGGAAGGTGGAATTTCTTCATCCAAGAATTGTCAGGATATTTCTTCCCTATGGGCAGAATGAATATTAGGTTTATGTCAAATAGGCAGTCCTCTTGTGATCAACCTAAGGGATGGGACCCACTATATGTGATTTGGTAGCACTTGCTGAACACCGTTGATTGGCAAAATAGCTTTGCCAGTGGATCCTTATAGGGGGGTGCTCCCTCTGCAATTGCAAAATGCCGCTTGCAGCAGTTTGGTAGTGATCCAACAGCAATCATATCAGTGGCTACAGTAGCCAAATTGTGATCACTCTTAAGAAATTGCTGCACTTCCACTACTATGAAAATTGCAGGCACTTTGTACTTTCGCAAAGCGCCTGTAGTGGGACCCAGTCCTAACTGTTGAAATATTGCTAGGGAGTAATTGGCAGAATGCATCTCCATAATGTGTAACGAGATTCCTTCATCACAACCCCTATCAGAGCTATTTTGTTGTCTGGTAATAGCTAAATGGCTCAGCAGCCAGTAAATCATGAGGACTGCTAGTAATGAAGCAATGTCAATAATTGTTCATCCTAGAAGTCCTTCCTAGTGACATTCTATCAGAGAGAGACTCAGCACAGTGTCATGCATGTAACATAGGCATAACAAAGGCTGGTGCATGTATATGCTGATATTGGACCTCCCTGGCAGTATGATTACTTCCAGATTTTATTGTGTAAAAGTGGTGCAATTTTTTCACAAGCTTTTAGACCCTAAAAATAATACCGCTAGAGAGATCTACGACAACCCTGCACATTGCACACCTCCCATGGGTCCAGCTCGCGGTTACCGCTTTGAGCTGTGGGTTTACCGCTAAGAAGGTTAAGAAAAGCAAACTATTATTTTGTTGGCAATTCTTCCAGAGGAGCAGTAATTGTGGCTATGACTGTGGGTCGCACAAGGTAAAAAGGGCACACATTATTTTATTGGCAATTTGGCCAGAATAGCAGTAATTGCAGCTACAGCTGCAGCTATCAGAGCAGTCCGGTTACTGTTGTTATAATTTAGTAGTCCCGACTTATCAGGCTAATGTTAGCCATATACAGGGGAGAGTAGTTAGTGTTAGGAGTAGGTAAGAGGGGTTTGATAAGACAAAACAAGACATAGAACATTTATATTTCACTTTTCTCCTAGCGGACTCAAAGCACTAAAGTTGCAGCAACTAGGGTGCGCTCAGCAGGCAGTAGCAGTGTTTGGGAGTCTTGCCCAAGGTCTCCTTACTGAATAGGAGCTGGCTTACTGAACAGGAAGAGCCAGGTTATCGGATTAGTGTTAGGCACATATAGGGGGGCGGTTAGTGTTAGGAGTCGGTAGGGGGAGATAAGTGTTAGGAGTCAGTAGGTGGAGGTTAGTGCTAAGAGTAGGTTGGGGTAATTGGTGTTCGGCATAGATATGGGAGGGTTTGTATGAGAATTAGATTGCAGAGAGGGATAGTAGAAAATTGCTAAAATTAACAATATTCTAGTATCAAGTATCTGGGATAGTAGAATATTGGTAAAATCACAGATATTCTACTATCGGCATTATCTTGACAGCCTCTACTAAATGTATGTCGCAAGTACATATTGAGTAAGCGCCGCTCAGTTTGGCCCGGGAAGACCCGAATGACGGCTCTCCTGGCTGCCGCTAAACTCCAAGGCAGCATTAAATACTATTTCCCCTCAGAGTTGTCACAACTCGGAGGGAGATGTAATTCGGGGTCTGGCAGCTGACAGAGCCCCAAATTACTGCTAGGAGGGTGTGCATCACAGCATTGCTGCTATGATAGCGCCCAGCTTCGGCGCTCAGCACCGCACACCAAAATAACCTGCTTCGTAATGTCGTAGATATGGCTGACGAAGCATAAAATATATCACAGTTAATGAAGCTACTTCGTTTTATATTTATTTTGTCAGATTTTTATTTTTTTTTATGAAAAACTGAAATGTGTGATAATCCCTTCCACACAAGTTCCACACAGGTTAACTACTACTTCACAATGTTGTTTTGCTGTATTTTGATTTGCTAGAGCTCTATAGGAAATATGTGGTAAATCCTCTTTACCTTCCTCCAGCAGCCAAGGCTTCTCCACTTCACTCTGCAATTAATTGTGCTTGTGGGACTACAGCAATCAATTTTGACCACAAAAAGGATTGGCACGATTCACGGTAAATGCTCTCCTAAACTAAAAGCCTTTTTGTGTTTTAAAACTTTGTAGCATTTGCTCAAGTTGAAGAAGAGCTATATTAACGTTGCTTCTTTGGAAACAGCGTTAACCGTTCTGTTGCCGTGAGCCTTGTTCAGATCTTAGCTAAAACATTTTGAAGATACACTTAGGTTGAACAGGGGTGCAACTAAGTGTGATGGGGATACATAATAAAACAGTGATAACCTAGTGAGATGGGAATACATTATAATAAAACTGTGATAACCAAGTGTGATGGGGATCCTATATAATAAAACCCCTGTGTCTCTGCGTCCTGTCCCTGTGTGTGTGTCCCTGCGTTTGCGCAACTGCACATGTGCCGCAGGGACAGCCTGGGACAGGAGCAGGACAGGACAGGTGGCTAGCCAGGTGAGCAGGTGTGCATGGTGGGTGTGCGTGTGCGGCGGGTACGGTATTAGAGATGACCCGAACCTCTGATTTTCGGTTCCCGAACCGGGTTTGCGAACTTCTGCATAAGTTCGGTTTGCGCAAACTTTCGCGAACCGCAATAGACTTCAATGGGAAGGCGAACTTTGAAAACTAAAAACACTTATGCTGGCCATAAAAGTGATGGAAAAGATGTTTCAAGGGGTCTAACACCTGGAGGGGGGCATGGCGGAGTGAGATAAATGCCAAAAGTCCCGGGGAAAAATCTGGATTTGATGCAAAGCAGCGTTTTAAGGGCAGAAATCACATTGAATGCTAAATTGCAGGCCTAAAGTGCTTTACAACATCTTGCATGTGTATATGTTACGGCCAGAACCCGAAGTCTGGCCACTTCGGGTTCTGGCCGGTCACAACGCGAAGTGGCCGGCTGATCTGGCCAATATACAAAACGGCCGTGAATTTCGGACTTTGGCCGGCCAGAACGCGTTGTGACTTACTGTGGCTGGCCAAGTCACGAAGTTTCCCGCACCGCTCCCCCGCCAGCTGCTCTCCTCTCCCCTCCGCCAGCCAGGAAGCCCCGCTCACCGTTCCTCCTCCGCTGCAGTTATAGACCTCAGATCAGAGTGACCGGACCGGGGAAGCAGAGAGAGGCAGAGCAGCTCACACGCGACCTGCAGGACGCATACACTTCAATGCAGAAGTGACACCATTGAACACTTCCACATTGAAGTGTACGGGTCCGGGCGGGTCGCGTGTGAGCTGCTCTGCTTCTCTCCGCCTCTCTGGTCGCCCTGATCGGAGGTCTGAATAGCGCCTCCAGAAAAGCTCCCCCAGCCAAGCAAAGCACCGCCAGCCTAAAAGGCACCCAGCAAAGCCCACCCCCAGCCATGCAAAGCCGCCCCCCCACCCACCATGCAAAGCACCCAGAAAAGACCCCCCAGCCATGCAAAGCCACCCCCCACCATGCATATCACCCAGCAAAGACCCCCCAGCCATGCAAAGCGGCCCCCCACCCACCATGCAAAGTGCACAGCAAAGCACCCCCAGCCTAAAAGGCACCCAGCAAAGCCCACCCCAGCCATGCAAAGCCGCCCCCCCCCACCCACCATGCAAAGCACCCAGAAAAGACCCCCCAGCCATGCAAAGCTGCCCCCCACCATGCATATCACCCAGCAAAGACCCCCCAGCCATGCAAAGCGGCCCCCCACCCACCATGCAAAGTGCACAGCAAAGCACCCAGCAAAGCCCCCCCCCCAGCCATGCAAACCCCCCCCCCTCCCCAGACCATGCAAAGTGCACAGAAAAGCACCCCCAGCCATGCAACGCACCCTGCAAAGACCCCCCCCCAGCCATGCAAAGCCACCCCCCCCCAACACCACGCAAAGTGCACAGCAAAGACCCCCCAGCCATGCAAAGTCCCCCCCCCCGACCATGCAAACTGCACACCAAAGCACCCACAGCCGTGCACAGCCCCCCTCATCTGTAACTAATCACCACTGTAATTTGATCTCTCCCTGTGTCACCTGACTGCCACAGCAGAGCAGCTAATTTAAAAGCACAGGATGTTAACAATATGTCTGCTCCCAAGAAAGCAGGATGTAGACACACTGCAGATTTATTGCAGGATTTGCATCAGCTGTAACTAAGAAATACTTTTCTTTAAAAAGATTATTATGCTGTTGTGTGTATTTTAGAGCAGAGAGGAAGTTCCCAGTGCCATTCATAGTGCTGGACAGGACCAGGGATGTTCTGGGATTTGTGCGTTTTGGGCTTTGGCCGACTGACCTTGGCCGTTTCTAGAACTGGCCGGCCAATGTCAGAAATTCCCAGCATTTTGGACTTTGGCCGACGTCAAATCGGCCAGTTCTAGAAACGGCCGGCCAATTCTAGAATTGGCCGATTTCTGGTTTTGGCCGTAACATATACATAAATCAGGGAGTGTAATTAGAGTACTGCTTCACACTGACCCACCAAACTCACTGTGTAATGCACCGCAAACAGCTGTTTGTGTAGTGACGGCCGTGCTAGACTGGTGCGCACCATAGCGAGATTGCACTTCCTCAGTGATATCAGGTAATGTCTGACTGCCTTATCAACTTTCGATGGTTCTTTCTCTACCATTGTTAAAGCTTACATCTATTTTTATAAATACTTGTTATGCTTGCTGTTCAGTACCTGCAACGAGAATCTGTTATGGAGGGCAAGTCTGCCATTGTGAGTGACCACGGGTAATGGCCGGGGAATCAGGGTTTGATTCCAGTCCAGAGTAGGAGCCTAAGAAATGACTACCACCACCACACATCAAAGGAAGGCAGCAGGCACGCTGTGGGCAAAGGAGCAGGAACGGCTACCACACATCCAAGGAAGGCAGCAGGCATGCCATGCATGTCCCGAGGTAGTGACCAAAAATAACAATACAGGAGGACTTTCGAGGCCCTGCTGTATATGACACTGATCGACTTTACTACCTGTAACGAGAATCTGTTATGGAGGGCAAGTGTGCCATCCATTCAAGTGAAAGGTATGCACTGACTGCCAGGCATAATACAATGTACAGTCACAGATGCAGTGAAAGGTATGCAGTGATTGCAAACAGCTGTTTGTGTAGTAACGGCCTTGCTGGACTGGTGTGCACCATGACGAGAGTGCAGGTGATGGCGGCTTTCCAGCCCATATGGTCGCTGGGCTGAGGTAGCTGAATAACAGAACAGTGACTGTCCAGCTGATCAAATTTGGTCTGTCCAGCGGCCTTAAAAATTCAGGAATCCACCTGGAGTCCTGGACCCTGCTGGTGGTGGCGGAGAAGGCAGTCAAGCGGCCTGCGGGCAGAGGTGCTGTGTGGGGAGTGACTTAGTCTTGGGGCAGGCAGTCACAAGGCGTGCAGGCAGAGGTGCTGTGTGTGGGGAGGGACTTAGTCTTGGGGCGGGCAGTAGGCCTCCGGGATCCATGCCTCATTCATTTTGATAAAGGTGAGGTACTGAACACTTTTGTGCGAGGTCGTGGTGATGTGATTTCGTGCAGCCCTAGACCCCTTGAAAAATCTTTTCCATCACTTTTGTGGCCAGCATAAATGTTTCTAGTTTTCAAAGTTTGCCTCCCCGTTGAAGTCTATTGAGGTTGACACAAATCTTTAAATGACTAGATTCAGCACAGGTGCCATGCAGGGTACATGTGTCATCTTTCCCAAATTCAATGCAGAAATGAGATTGCTGCCGTTGTCACACACCTCGTTGCCGATCTCCAGTTGGTGCGGGGTCAGCCACTGATCCACCTGTTTGTTAGGAGCAGCCAGGAGAGCTGCTCCAGTGTGACTCTCCGCTTTGAGGCAAGACAAGTCTAATATGGCCTGACACCTTCGTACCTGGCATGCAGCACAGGCCCTAGGGAACTGGGGCTGTGTAGCTGGAGAGGAGATTGCAGCACCAGTAGAGTTGAACTGCCACTCAGCCAAGGAGGAGGAGGAGGACGACAGTGAAGAGGATGTAGCAGGAGGAGAGGAGGTGGCAGCAGGCCTGCCTGAAAGTCGTGGAGGTGTCACAAGTTCCGCTGCACAGCCACATACTCCCTGCTTGCCATCGGTCACCAGGTTGACCCAATGGGCTGTGTAAGTAATGTACCTGCCCTGACCGTGCTTGGCAGACCAGGCATCTGTGGTCAGGTGGACCCTTGACCCAATGCTGTGTGCCAGAGATGACACCACTTGCCTCTCAACTTCATGGTACAGTTTGGGATTCGCCTTTTTAGAGAAATAATTGCGGCCTGGCATCTTCCACTGTGGTGCCCCAATGGCCACAAATTTACGGAAGGCCTAAGAGTCCACCAGCTGGTATGGTAACAGCTAGCGAGCTAACAGTTCCGCCAAGCCAGCTGTCAGATGCCGGGCAAGGGGGTGACTGGCAGAAATTGGCTTCTTCCGCTCAAAGATTTCCTTCACAGCCACCTGGCTGCTGTGGGCAGAGGAGCAGGAACCGCTTAAGGTCAGAGGCGGAGTGGAGGAGGGTGGCTGTGAAGGTGCAAGGGAGAAAGCGGCTGAAGATTATGCACTTGAAGGAGGAAGAGTAGAAGGAGTGTGGCTTTTCTTTTGTGTGCTGCTTTTGCTCAGGTGCTCTTCCCATTGCAGTTTGTGCCTTTTCTCCATGTGCCTTTGTAAGGCAGTTGTACCTACGTGGGTGTTGGCCTTTCCACGACTCCAGTTTTTGGAGGCAGAGAGAACAGATGGCATTGCTCCGATCTGAGGCAGACACACTAAAAAAATTCCAAACCGCTGAGCCCCCCTGGGGTGATGGAACTATGATGGCATCAGCAGCTGACATTGAAGGGCATGTTGGTTGGCTGTACATAGGTGGCGATACATGCCGCCGGACACTGCCACCAGCTGTTTCTGACGATGAGCTCGCCCTGCTTCTTTCAGGAACTCGTCTCTTCCTAATCCTCTCTGACTCCCCCTCTGAACTGTCCCCCTGTTCATCTCCTCTATTGGGAACATACATGGGATCCGTATCATCGTCATCATCATAATCACCCTGCCCAGCTTCATTTGCCTCAGACACCTCCAAAACTGCACCAACAGCAGGTACTTCATCATCCCCCTCCACACACGTTACGTCCATTGTGTCGCCTAACTCAGACATATGAGGTGGTGTAACTTGCTTAGCGCCTTCATCTGGTTGTAACAATAATGGCTCTGCATTAGTGATTTCCCCACCAAATAACTCCTGCGAACTGTCAAATGTAGCGGATGTGGTACTTGAAGTAGCGCTGGTGGCTGCGGAAGATGAGGTGTTCTGTGTTAAATAGTCAACTACGTCCTGATAATCTTGGGAGTTGATGGGACATGCCTTCTTCTGAGCACTGTACTTTGGTCCAGGGTTGCACGAAATCACATCACCACGACCTCGCACTGACCTGCCGGGTGGCCTTCCTCTGGGTCTGCCTCTACCTCTGCCGCTACCAGTTTTGTCTGTTTTGTCCATTTCGGGGGGGATGAAGTGAAAGGTATGCACTGACTTGGGTAATACAATGTGCAGTCACACAGGTGCAGTTAACAGGTATGCACGGAGTGGTATATCACACTGTGTGAGCTCACGTAGGTAGGTGGGTGCACTGAAGTGAACAACAGGTAGGTATATGCAGTGATGGGTATTACAATGTGCACCTGTCACACACAGACAGGTACCAGACAGACACAGTGACACTGCGTGCGCTCACGTGGGTGGGTGGGTGCACAGTGAACAACAGATAGGTATATGCATTGGGTAATACAATGTGCACCTGTCACACACAGACAGGTACCGGACAGGCACAGTGACACTGTGTGCGCTCACGTAGGTGGGTGGGTGCACAGTGAACTGTGATAACCAAGTGTGATGGGGATTCATAATAAAACTGTGATAACCGAGTGCGATGGGTAGAGATGGCTCGAACCTCCGATTTTAGGTTCGCGAACCTCGAACGTGAACCTCCACAAAAAGTTTGGTTCACGCAAACTTTTTCAACCGCAATAGACTTCAACGGGGAGGCAAACTTTGAAAACTAGAAACATTTATGCTGGCCACAAAAGTGATGGAAAAGATGTTTCAAGGGGTCTAACATCTGAGTTTTTGCATGGAGGAGTGGGATACATGCCAAAAGTCCGCGGGGAAAATCTGGATTTGATGCACAGCAGCGTTTTAAGGGCAGAAGTCACATTGCATGCTAAATTGGAGGCCTAACATGCTTTAAAACATCTTGCATGTGTATACATCAACCAGGTAGTGTAATTAGTGTACTGATTCACACTGACAGACCAAACTCACTGTGTAACGCACCACACACAGCTGTTTGTGTAGTGACGGCCGTGCTGGACTGGTGGACACCATGACGAGAGTGCAGGTGATGGCGGCTTTCCAGCCCATATGGTTGCCGGGCTGAGGTAGCTCAATGACAGAACAGTGACTGTCCAGCTGATCGAATTTGGCCTGTCCACAATGAAGCAATGACCTTATTATCTTGGGTGTGCCCCCCCCCGAGACACTCATTTAGCCATCGGTCATTGCTTCATTGTGATACGCAAGCCCCTTCACCGCGGCAAGGTAACGATCACGAAGGGGAATTGACACATGTACATGTCTTTTGTTTTGTTGTTGCAGCTGCAGTACAGCCAGAAAAATTAGGCAGGCATGTACACGCACCAGAAAAATTATTATAGTGGTCACTGCTAGCAGCTGCCTTAAAAATTCAAGAATCCGCCTGGAGTCCTGGACCCTGTTGGTGGTGGCGGAGAAGGCAGTCAAGCAGCCTGCAGGCAGAGATGCTGTGTGGGGAGCAACTTAGTCTTGGGGCAGGCAGTCACACGGCGTGCAGGCAGAGATGCTGTGTGTGGGGACTGACTTAGTCTTTGGGCAGGCCTGACCGTGCTTCGCAGACCACGTGGTCCCTTGACCCAACGCTGTGTGTCAGAGATGACACCACTTGCCTTTCAACATCACGGTACAGTTTGGGTATCACCTTTTTTAATATATAATTGCGGCCTGGTATATTCCACTGCGGTGTGTGGCTTTGCTTTTGTGTGCTGCTTTTCCTCAGGTGGTCATCCTATTGCAGTTTGTGCTTTGTCATCATGTGCCTTCATAAGGAAGTTGTCTCTACGCGGGTCTTGGACTTTCCACGGCTCAATTTTTGGTGGCAGAGAGTACAGATGGCATTGCTCTCATCTGAGGCAGACACACAAAAAAGTGTCCACACCGCTGAGCCCTGGGGTGATGGCACTTTGGTGGTGGCAGCCAACTGAGTGTTAAGTGGGGTGCCAGAATCAGAGCAGGAGGAGGAAGATATGTCACGCTTCTGTACGGAAGCTGAGGAAGATGAGGTGTTCTGTGTTAAATAGTCAACTACGTCCTGACAATCTTGGGGTTTGATGGCACGCGCCTTCTGAACACTGTACTTTGGTCCAGGGCCACAGAAAATCCCAACAGCACAACCTCAAACAGACTTGCCGGGTGGCCTGCCTCTGCCTCTGCCTGTTTTGCCCATATTGGGGGAGACGAAGTGAAAGGTATGTACACTGACTTGACTAATACAATGTGCAGTCACACAGGTGCAGTGAACAGGTATGCAGTGACTGGTATGAATTAAAATGTGTAGCTGTCACACACACAGGTACCGTGAACAGGTGCAGTGACCTGTGGTATATAACACTGTGTGCGCTCACATAGGTAGGTAGGTGCACTGAACAGGTAGGTACGCAGTGATTGGTATTACAAATGTGCAGCTGTCACACACACAGGTACCGTGAACAGGTGCAGTGACACTGTGTGTGCTCACGTAGGTAGGTAGGTAGGTAGGTGCACTGAACGGGTGGGTATGCAGTGATTGGTATTACAAATGTGCCGCTGTCACACACACACAGGTACCGTGAACAGGTGCAGCGACTGATTGGTATATAACAGTGTGTGAGCTCACGTAGGTAGGTAGGTGCACTGAACAGGTGGGTATGCAGTGATTGGTATTACAAATGTGCAGCTGGCACACACACCGGTAGTCACTGAATGTGCTGGGCCTGGCAGTGGCGCAGTAGGAATTACCAAACGGGCAAGGTCCAGCAGCTGCGACTGACTAACAGGGCTGTATATGCAACACAAGTGTCTGTGGGACACACACAAAAAAAAAAAATAGATCGCAAGAACAACATTAGCTCTCAAAAGAGTTGTTGAGGATGAGGAGTGCTTTTTAGCAATAAGTATCAGCAAGAGGGAGCAACCTAACAAGCCTAACACAAGAGGCTAACTAAGCTTTCCCTATGTCAGTAGCCAGGTTCTCTCCCTTCTCTAATTACTGCAGCCACACGAGTGAGTGAAAAGGCTGACGCTGCCTGCGTTTTATAAGGGGGCGGGGGGGGGGGGCTCCAGGAGGTAGTGTAGCCTGATTGGCTACCCTGTGTCAGCTGAGTTGACCCTAATGATGTAGTATAGGGGGAGGGTCAAACTCGTATATAGTTCGCGGTTCACCGCAAATGCGAACCGTCGAAGTTTGTGCAAATAAGTTCGCGGTCGAACCATTCGGGCCATCTCTAGTGATGAGGATACATGAAAAAATGTGATGATAACCAAGTGTGATGGGGATACATGAAAAAAATGTGATAACCAAGTGTGATGGGGATACATAATAAAACTGTGATAACCAAGTGTGATGTGGATACATAATAATAAAACTGATGCACTCCCAGACTCCACATCAAAGCAGATCTATAGTGATTCCTGCACCATCATAAAACAACAAACCAAAGTTTTGACATGTGAACACCTCTAAGCAATAAATAGAAGTTCCTCAGTTTCATACATTTATTTTACCCAAATATTTAGGAAACTCTAGATTTGAATTAAAATAAACACAATTGTAATAGAAATAAATTTATTTTGTGCTTCTTAACAAGTTGCTAGTGTTCACACATGGACTAGTATCCTCCTGGTAAATAGGCTATGAGCATGCTGACCTTTGCTATGCTGATGCTAACTTGTAATTGGGATGGTCAACACATGGGGGGGGGGGGAATAGTACAGGAGAAACTAAGAAAGTATCCAGTTAAAGATGCAAAGTGTAGTTGCTCAAAGAGGTCAAAACAATCTCGGGCTAGGCCAGGACCTGTAAAGGATACCTGAACATAAAAACATGTGGAGGCCTGGTTGTCATGTTGATTTGCTGGCTTGAATAGTTTTCTACATCCGAGACAAGAATGCAGCTGGTAGAGGTAGAACAGCTGATATACAGTTTATGGGTTAGTGATTCAGGCAGGAGTCACACTTGGGGGAATAGCAGGTGTTTTGCCACAATGCATAATCGCATATGAAAATGTAAGTAATGCTTTTCTATGAGATCGCTATGTTTCTGCGATTCTCTATAGTGTTAAATACAATAAATACAACCTGCACTACTTTTCTGTGCAAAGCACACAAATCCTCATTGTCATTCACCAGCTACTGTAAAAAACCCTGCACATGTTCAAATGCAGACAAATTCATACATCATGCAGAAAAACACCTGTGAGGAATTTATTGTCTGTGGTTCCCGCAGACATAAGTGTGGTCCCTCCGTCCAAAAGTATTATAAGTAGAGGTTCTGCACAATGAGAAAGCAAGTAGCATTTTTAAAAGGGAGTCAGCAATGGAAACTTTCATATCACTCAGTTCAGGTTTTCTTCATAAAACTATACATAGCTCCCCCCAACCTTTCTTGAAGGTCTGGTTCACACTGTGTGCAGTACATTGCGCTGTAGTAAAGCAGGCGACAGACACTTTATAGACAACTGCAGCACGCCCACACTTTTGAATAGACCCTTTCACCAATGTCCACTGCAGTTTTGTGCGCTGTGGCACAATGAATGCAAATCAGCACTTTTTTTCTGGATACAGAAAGCATAACAATTAATTATGATGTATGGTATACTCTGCACTGGACTTCATAGGAGTGTGCCCCGGAAATATGGCTACGTTGTGCTAGTCCTATAGTCTAGAGAATATATATGTGAACTGGCACAAAGGTTGTGTAAAATGTTTTAGGTACCTATGGAACTGCCAAAAGATGTTTGGTCCATAAAACCTTCAGAGTGTTGTGGGAATGTCTATGGTTACAGTTGATTACTACAGTGAAGGAGCTTCCTATTGTCGTCAGTTCCAGGAGGTTGTAGGTAAGAGGGTGTAACAGCAAAGCACAACCTGAACTCACGCCCCTGGGCAGATGACATTTGCACATGAAGTGGTTCTTATGTGCTTACAAATTCTACCATCACCCATAATAATGGATAGCATTGTTAGATCACTCCAAGCAGAATTAGTGGTTTAAAAAAAAAATCATTATTCCTCCCTACAAGTTTTAGGAAAAACAGTGTGCATTATTTTCCAAGTGTTTCTTTATATGCCATATAATAAAAGTCATGCGAGGATGAACAGAGCTGCTGCTTACTTCAATGAGCGGCACACCGCACTGAGAGCCAGGGCTAATCCTGCACCTGTGATGTGTTATACAGCAGTTAAGCAATGTGCTCATGACTAGACCAAGCTAATACAATTCAGCTGCTTTGCTTAGCTCTCCCTTTGACTGCAAACTGACAAGGCATTTTATTAAGTACAGAACTGCAGACATTTTGGTGTTTTAGATATACAGATAAACAAAGATCTGTGTAAAACCAGTATCTACAGCTAAAATGATTCCTTTGGTAATTAAGCTGGATTCAGTGGTGTGAAAAAGAAGTCATAGGGCTCTTTCACATTACATAACGCGTGCATGAACCTAATTTACGTGCACATGTTATGACCTACAGCGTGACGTCAGGAAGTTGTGATTCAACGCTGATAAGCGGTACTAGTTCTAATTCACACATCGGGAAAACGCAGGTGCTGGACGATTAAAAGCTCCCAAACGCGTTCCAACATAATGCTCTGGAACGCTTTGTCTAATGTGAAATGTAACATGAAATTCAAATAGACTTTCATGTTACCTTTCCTAGGAGTGATCCATCAAAATGCAGGGATCAGCTCCTAGTGTGAAAGAACCCTTAGGTCCTGATTTCACAGTTTTTGCAAACTGTTTTTGACTCAGTTGTGCTGCAGAATAATTCTGCATGTCAACTCACTGCTGATACAATTCTATGGGTCTGTTCACAGTACTGCGTCGTAACTGATCGCATTATTCTACCTCACTTCATGCAGGCTTTGTATTAAAGTCTATGTCTAGCCTCCATTGCAGTTCACAGTCATTATACCACATTATAACGCATGCATTATGCAACTGAATACTGTGAACCTAGCCTAAGAAAAGAAAAGGTTTCTGAAGCATTATATCTCACAGACTCACAAGAGCAGATAATAGTTTGTCTGATCTGTGCATGTTTTGCTGCGTATGGTATAGTTGTGGCATACAGTCATTGAAGTCAATGGTCTGCTTGGGAATTGGAAATTGTTTCGCGTTCGCCCCCACATTCCATTTAAACATTTTTTTTCTCAGTAAAAACACAGACAACCATCTGCTTTTTTGTGCATACCACACACATTTTGTATTTTGCCACAAAAAGAAAAAAAATCACAAACAAACTTGAAAAATCGCACGTGGAAAACATGAACGAAAACGTGATTGCAGTTGCCGGAAAAAAAAATGCCCACAATTTCACAGGGACAAGAGTGTTCCCTGCCTCAAGGAGAGTTCTTGTACATAAACACTCCAACATTACATCTTGAAAGCATGTACCTATCTGGTTGCTGACTAAAATGGAAAAGTAATTTGAAATGGTCACATAGAGTAACCAGGTAGCCCACGATGAGCCAGAACCACTAAGGTATTGTAAGGGGATCAAAGGGACCAGAATCCCTCTTACTAAGTAGAAATGTGCCTCTAAAAACAGAAGACATTTGCAATGGCGCAGCGACACATAATGTGAAAGTTTAAAAAGACAGGCTGTGTTCTTTCAGACAAATAGAAATCCAGCTATGACAGCTACAATTCTAAGTATGCATGGCAATCATTCAGTGCTATTTGCACTGAAATGTTGTATCTGACAGTATTTTTTATGAAGTGTTGTTAAACAGGTTGTTTAATCCAGCTTTAGAGATTGAGCATTTATAAACAAAACAGCTATAGCTCTGCAGCGTGAGAGTAGTCAGACTATGATGAGTTACTAGCTGGTACCATTTATTGCATGTCTCTGGCTTTCCTCAGCTAGGATTTATCTCCACACAAGACAGTGTAATGAAGGTGCCTTTGCAGCTTCCTTTCTCTACACACTGCCCTTTTACAACAAGTCATTTATCACCTATTCTGAGTAACAGCTTCTTCACACCAATGTCTAAGCAAACTTGTATTTCATACAAAATGAAAAATACCCCCACAGTACATGCTTTCACATTGTCATATGTTTGAGTATTGAACCTTTGGACACACCAGTTTCTGCTATTGAAGGCCAGTCTCTTTTGATGTTTTTCTTGTGTCCTTTCATTATGGTTATCTCCTGTAGATACTATTATGGTATGAAACTCATGAATTCCTATTTTCTATGTCAAATTAAATATCTATGTCATAATAAATTCATCAGTGTAGCCCCCTGGGAACCAACAGATTCACCAAATCCATCCTAAACCTTGCGGTGCCATTCATGTATCCCACCACTTATGGCTCATACCCATGTCACAATTTTTTGCATGATTCTTCAAAAGACCAGCAATTTTTTGAGCGATAAGGAATCGTTTCCACAATCTCACACTGTGTGTACATGCGCACGATTACACAAACAATTGTTTTGCAATGCACAACAATTACGACCGTCACAACAAATCGGATCTTTAAGATTCCCAACGATTCCAGCACAAAGTAGCACGATTATTGAACCTCTCATTCATGCCCATTGTGTGCCGTCACATGTTTCCACGTGTCGGTAGATGGATCAGGGAACGCTCTTCGATGGGTGATGTCACATGAAGTTCCCTGATCCATATTCAGGTGAGTAGTCAGCTTTACACATCTAATGCTGCTCCCTCTGTCATTCTCTCCACTGGCTCCCTATCACACAACAAATTCAGCTCAAGCCTTTACCGCTAACATACAAAGTTCTCTATTATGCAGCCCTGCATACATTGCCAACCAGCTACTGTAAAATGTAATCTCCTCTCTGGAAATAAACTTTTACTCTCATCCTCGCTAACCACTTTTTCCCACACAGATATTCTCGCAATCAACTCTTCTCTAGAGCTTCCATCCATCAATATAATCAAAAGCAGTCTTGAAAATTACCTTTTCAGGCAAGCATACAATCTAATCTAGAAAATGTTATCCAGGCTTTTCATCCTCTACTAGCTAGTCAGGACATACAACTACCAACCAGCTTTGTGTTTAATGCCTCTATCCTTTTACGCTGTAAGCTCTTAAAGAAAACCTGTAATGAGAAAGAGTTCCCCGGGGGGTACTCACCTCGGGTGGGGGAAGCCTCCGGATCCTATCGAGGCTTCCCCCTGTCCTCTTGTGTCTCACGGTAGCGACGAGAAACATCCCAGAATGGCGGGGATGTAAATATTTACCCTCCCGGCTCCAGCGCAGGCGCAGTATCGGCTCTCCGCTCAGAGATAGGCAGAAATAAACGATCGCTGTCAGGCCGCTCTACTGCGCAGGCGCAAGTCTCCTGCGTCTGTGTAGTAGAGCGGACCCGACAGAGATCGGTTATTTCCGCCTATCTCCATGCAGTGTGCCTAAACAGTGCCCCCACTGGAGCCAGGGAAGATAAATATATTAGCCTTGTGAGGCTTGTCGAGCCCAGATTGCGGGACACTTGGGGGAGCCAGCGCTGGATTGCCTGCAGCTACAGCGGAGGGGGAAGCCTCATTGGGACTCTGAGGCTTCCCCCTACCGAGGTGAGTATACCCAAGGGGACGTTTATTTTGTTACAGGTTCTCTTTAGGTTTAGGTTCCTACACACTCTTGACTAAAGTGTGCTGGGGCGACCAATAACGACCAGCTCAGCTGATAATCAAGCGTATGTTCATCGGCACCGCAACATCCAACCTGCAACCCACAAGGGATCCACCCGGCAGATCAACTTAACCCTGCGATGGCCGATCGCATTGTCTACACCAGTGATTCCCAACCTTTTCCGGCCCGGGAAACACTTTCTGACCATATTTTTCTCCGGGGAATGGCGGAGCGGGGGGGGGGGGGGGCGGGCGGGTGTTTGCGCGACCTAGTGGACAGTGCCGTGCTATGGGGGGGGGCTGGGGTGTGGCTGCATAGCTAGCATAGTTGGCCCAGTATAGGGAGTTTAGTTGCCCCAGTATGGTTAGTATAGTTACCCCAGTATAGTGCCCCAGTATAGCTAGTATAGTGCCCAGTATAGCTAGTATAGTGCCCAGATAGCTAGTATAGTGCCCGGTATAGCTAGCATGGTGCCCAGTATAGCTAGCATAGTGCCCAGTATAGCTAGCATAGTGCCCAGTATAGCTAGCATAGTGCCCAGTATAGCTAGCATAGTGCCCAGTATAGCTAGCATAGTGCCCAGTATAGGTAGGTAGTGCCCAGTATAGGTAGGTAGTGCCCCAGTATAGTTGCCCCCAGTATCGCTAGTTTAGTTGCCCCCAGTATAGCTAGTTTAGTTGCCCCCAGTGTAGGTAGTTTCGTTGCCCCCAGTATAGCTAGTTTAGTTGCCCCCAGTATAGCTAGTTTAGTTGCCCCCAGTGTAGGTAGTTTCGTTGCCCCCAGTATAGCTAGTTTAGTTGCCCCCAGTATAGCTAGTTTAGTTGCCCCCAGTGTAGGTAGTTTCGTTGCCCCCAGTATAGCTAGTTTAGTTGCCCCCAGTATAGCTAGTTTAGTTGCCCCCAGTGTAGGTAGTTTCGTTGCCCCCAGTATAGCTAGTTTAGTTGCCCCCAGGATAGCTAGTTTAATTGCCCCCAGTATAGCTAGTACAGTTCCCCCCAGTATAGATGCCCAGTATAGATCTTCAATATGCACTATGTGTAACTAAAATATTTTCAAAAGGAATAAAAGAAAGAAAGAAAAAGCTTTTATTGAGTCTTCTCAAATCAGACTGCCACGTACATGGACATTGATTTTAATTTTTATTGTTCTTGTGTACAGTATTCAATGTGCATAGAACAGTAAAGCAATTTGCTCAGAAGTGACCCTCTCATTTTAGACTGTCTAACACTCTATAGTGCATATCAGTTGTCTGATGAGCTGACATTTCCTATAAGATCGTAAATAATCATGGTAGTCTGCTTATAGAGGTTCATGGTCCCTAGAGGAACTGAAATAAATCCACAGACTGCCTCTGCCTGTAATCCAGTCGGAATATAAAGGATATTCTCTGACACAGGAATGTACAGAAAAATGATGAACTACGTGAACTGATCCTTTTTCCATCCCTAGACTTACATCTCACGTTATCTTTTATAATGCACATAATAAATATACGCATTATTTTTCTAGTGGACTGAAATTATAAAGGCATACATTAAACACCAAACAGATCAATGAAAAAAAAACTTTTGTGATAAAATATTTATCTCTCTATTTTTGGCCCATATGCAATTAACTTTCTCTCCTGGCTCCTGAGTTTTCTCCTTGGTGAAATTTTCACATCTGATCAATAAAATGCCCTTTTAAGTCACCAACAAGCAAGAAAACACTCAGAATAGTTTTGACCGTACTTTTTCACCTACTGTACTGTTGGTATTTTTTCAATTGCAGAGTGTTGAAAAGTAAATTTAAACATAAAATGAAAAATGTTCTCCTAGGAGAAAACTTAAAGAGGAATTTTAACCAAGGATTGAAGTTCATTCCAATCAGTAGATAATGGCCTCAATTCACTAAGATCGTGCTGGAGATAATAAGGCAAGAGAAAACTTACCTCCACACAAGAGAGAGTTATCTTATCTCTTCATTCCTTAAGTTACCTCCTCTGTAGTTAATTTACCTCCTCTGTAGTTATTTGCACACACAGTTAATAAACAGCCTGTCTTTAACTCTGGAGTTATTTTAAGGATTGAAGAGTTAACTTAAAGACAGAAGCGTTAACTTTAGGTTTGCCTGAGGTAAAATGTTTCCTGAATAAGACATGCCTCATTACCATGGTGATAACTCTAGAAACGTTATTAAAGACAGGAGATAAGCTTAGTGAATTGAGGCCATTATCCCCTTTCTCATGAGAAATGTTTACCTTTTCTCAAATAGATCATCAGGGGGATCTGTGTGGCTGATATTGTGGTGAAACCCCTCCGATAGTGTGATGACCTGTCCAAGGTCCTGACAGTTTGCTGTCTGTGAACCTTGTTGCTTTGTGGGAAATGACAGCTTTTTTTGAACTGCCAAGCAATATGTACCTCTGTGCATAGAACTCTCAGTAATGAATGTTCGCTACAGATCACCTGGCAGAACTAAAGATTTCACCACCAGTGATAAATTTAAGAACATTAACCAGGGAGAGGAAAGATTTTACAATGGGCGAACATTGATTAACCACTTTGCATCCAGACCTTGTTTTTCCCCTTATGGACCAGAGCAGTTTTGACATTTTAGCTATGTCCCTATTTAATCAGCAATAACTTTACCCCTTGCCCCTACCTATGACAGCTAAATAAAATATTTATCTTTCTTTTCTTTTTTTTCCAAGACAAATTAGACTATCATTGTTTGGCATTTTTTCCTAGAATAATTTTGTTTTCTATGCATTTTAATGGGACAATGAGGAAAACAGAAAAAAAAGCTACATTTCTCAGTTTTACCAATTTAAAAAATAAAAGCGCTACGGTAGATAAAAAAAACACAAATTTTGTTTCGCTATTTCTACCGTTAATCACAAAACTTCGATTATGCTCCTGTCACAACTTATGGTGAGGGTATTTGAATCTGAAAAAAATGCCACAGTGTGTATTTTTTACTATGAACTGGGAACATAAAAGTATTTTTAATGGTAAGAATTCATCTTATTGGCTCAGGGAACATATATTCCCTTTCACCAATTAAGTCAAGTGAGGTGATGCAAGAGAAACATTTTGTAAATCAACCCTTTTGCTACATACATAGAAAAGACCACAGCATGTACTGTTATTATTATTTAGCATTTATATAGTGCTGAAATCTTCTGAAGCGCTTTACAGAGTATATAGTCGTGCCACTGACTGTCCAAGAGAGATGCACACAATCTAAAAAAAGCAGAATTACACATGTTCTGTTTTAAAAGTGAACTGATCACTTACAAATTACATTGCTTTTATTACATAATACATGTATATTAACACTTTACCGTTGCCAAGAAAGGATATTTTTTAGTAGTTGAAAGCAGTCCTGGAACTTTAACCAGGCAATTTTGCATAGACATTGAAGCCCAAGGTCTGTCTCTCAGTAGCATTGTGGGAGAGGAATGACACCAGTAGCATGTATGAAAATGGAAGATGTTACACAAGCCCCACAGAAAAAACAAAAACAAAACTATTTTAAAAAATGGTGTGGCTATGCTTTATTTGGCATTTGCAAATCTTATTGTGCATTTTTTACGGATGGTTAGGTTTCCTTAAATTGGAGGGTTTTTTGGTGTACTTTTCAACTCTGCAGTATAGATCCACTTTACGGACAATCACATATGTCTCAGGAAGGATGGCTTCCATCTCACTTAAAATCACAGGGCGTTTTAGATGTTTTTCAGGGCATGTACACATGTCCAGGCATAACTTGGCTATTCAGTTTCGGAGTGCTTCTGGACAAAAGTAAAGAAGTGGAGTAAAAGTTTCACTTAGATGGTTTATCCTGATGTAAAATGATATTCCAATCTTTCAATATTTTAGTTTGCTTACTTTCCTCACTAAGGGTCCAATTTATTAAAACCAGCACAAGGAAAACTGGAAAAAACAAAACAACAACTGGTGCAAAACCAGTGCAAACGTGGAGTAGTTTCTCAGAATCTCTCCTCTAGGCTACTGCTCCACTTTTACACCAGTATTCATCCAATTTATTATTATTATTATTATTGTTTTGGGTTTTTTTGCATTAGTTTTAGTAAACCGCTTCCACATTTTTGCGTAAGAAAAGTCAATATTACACATACATGAGGCTTAATTTAGGGTTGTACTAAATGTGCATACACTATAAATACTTTTATTATTATCAATATATGAATATTATCATTGAATGTTAAGAACATTTTCTGTTTGAATAATGTGCCAGTTCTTTGGT
Organism: Hyperolius riggenbachi; assembly: GCF_040937935.1. Lineage (NCBI taxonomy): Eukaryota > Metazoa > Chordata > Amphibia > Anura > Hyperoliidae > Hyperolius > Hyperolius riggenbachi. The sequence goes on from NC_090646.1 coordinate 245,636,200, forward strand.
GAAATCATTTGAGTCAGGATTCTTACTGGACCAAACTTCAGGCTATTAAAAAGGAACTTTTAATGGAACCTTAACTGAGAGGGATATGGATATTTCCTTTTAAACAATACCAGTTGCTTGGCAGTCCTACTGATCTCTGTCGTTGCAGTAGTGGCTGAATCACACACCTGAAATAAGCATGCAACTAATCCAGTCTGACTTCAGTCAGAGCACCTGATCTGCATGCTTGTTCAGAGGCTGTGGCTAAAATTATTAGAGACACAGGATCAGCAGGAGAGTCAGGCTACTGGTATTATTTCAAAAGGAGCAATCCATATCCTTCTCAGTTTAGGTTCTCTTGAACCCAGGATTGAACTTCATCCCAGCTGGTCAATAGCCAATATCCCCTTTCACACAAGAAATATTTTTCTTTTCTGTAATGGTGCATCAAGGACGTCTGTTTTGCTGATATTGTGGTGAAACCCCTTCTACAGTGCAATAACATGGCCTTGACAGTTTCCTGTCTGTGAACCTCCTTGCATTGTGGGAATTAAAGGTTGTTGCCAACTGCCATATCTGTGTGTGTAAGTGTATGTGTGTGTGTTTATAAGTGTATGTGTATCTATATCAATTTTATTTTAACGATGATGACCTACATACAGTGTATCAAACAACATGAACAAATTCTACAGTAAGTTTCAATAATTTATTGATCTATTTTAAAAATAATCTAATTTTAAATTCTCACTTTGCAATGTCTTGATTTATTTTGATTTCTTTCCCTACCGCTATCTTTTGTTAAGTTTCCTCTTTCATGGGACCATTCAGGTAGTGCCATTAGGAAGCAAGTATATAAGAAAAAGGTGGTGTGTAATTTGGGCAATACTGCCCATATTCGACTAGGCTTTTATCTAAAATATTCTTCCCCTACCTGTCCCTTCTTAACAAAAATTCAGGCTCTGGTTGTTGCTAGCACCCAAATTACACATTGAGCATAGCTATAGTTGCGGTCTATTGCGGCGCTTGAACTACCAACAAAATTACCATATATATATATATATATATATATATATATATATATATATATATATATATACAGTGCAGACCAAAAGTTTGGACACACCTTCTCATTCAAAGAGTTTTCTTTATTTTCATGACTATGAACATTGTAGATTCACACTGAAGGCATCCAAACTATGAATTAACACATGTGGAAGTATAGTACATAACTAAAAAGTGTGAAACAACTGAAAATATGTCATATTCTAGGTTCTTCAAAGCAGCCACCTTTTGCTTTGAATACTGCTTTGCACATTCTTGTCATTCTTTTGATGAGTTTCAGCTTGAAGGAGTTCCCAGAGATGCTTAGCACTTGTTGGCCCTTTTGCCTTCACTCTGCGGTCCAGCTCACCCCAAATCTACAATGTTCATTGTCATGAAAACAGTGGTGTAGCTACAAACCTCTGGGCCCCGATGCGGAATCTGGATGTGGGCCCCCCAGCCAAAGAAGAAAACTCACACATAATGAGGCACTCAAAAAAAAATCCCACATAATAAGGCACAAAAAAACACACATAAGAAAGCAGTGTTTCCCCATGACGAAGCGGAGTAGGCACGGCCAAAAAACTTGAGCATCATCATTTAAAACTGCTATATTATGACCCATTTTGCCTACAAAAAAGCATGTTACTGTGCACTGTCAGCAGAAAATGTAGGTATTTCAACCTTTATCATATGGCATGCATGATTCAGGTGACATACACTACCAGATTCCAGAAGATGCAGGGCACCAGTGTAGGAGTAACTGCACTGTGCTGCCTCCTCACTGGCGACAATCGTTAGAGATCCCAAAGCAGATCTATTATGTTCCATGAAAGGAGTGGGGCAAAACCATGAGGGATTTGGGAGACAAGCCACACACCATACAATTTTTACATTTCTTTTCAATCCAAGAAGAACAACCATTTTTTTCTGACGGAATTGTAACATTTGAAAAATCTGACCAATGTATCAACAAATACATTTTTTTTTATCTTTCTTGTACACCCAATCGTTTTTATCAAATTGCTGTATTGTATCGTGTGTACCTTTAGCATTAACTAAACCACTGTATTCAGTTTAGGCATCAGGAAGTGGAGTTAGTGTTAGGCATTAAGGTAAAGTACCCCTGAACTGGGAAAAAAACCCTATTAAATGAAGTCCAAGTCCATTCTTATGAGTGTCCTGTGGTGCTCATTGTCCTTGGAGTCCCTCCTGTTCCCCATCCTCTTTCCTCCTAAGCCTTCCAGAAGTTTCTATGAGCGGTGCAGATCAATTCTAAATTGCGCTGGTGCAAGTTTCGATCTGCTCAAAGCACTTGTATACAAGTGCTTGCTTATGCTAATCACACACGTATTGGAGCTTCGTCTCAGCAGCTAAAAATTGTGTGCTGCCATTTTGGGGGAATTTTCTGATTAAAGGACTTCCGATGGGAAAAGCAAATCTATTTTTTACTCACCTGGAGCATCTTCCAGCCCCTGGCAACTGTGTCAGTCCCTCACCGCAGACCTGGTCCTCTGCGTTGTAACGCTGGCCACCCATAACGATGGAGAACCGCCGGCAGGGTCGGTTCTTGTGCACCTGTGCGGGCACTTGTGCACACACGTCTATGTCATCTGGCACATACTGTGCTTTGTGCAGTAGTTGTGCGCAGGCACAGTATGTGCCAGATGACACGTGTGCACAAGTGCCTGCACAGGTGCAGAAGGGCCAACCCCGCCAGCAGGTCGCCATAGTTAAGGGTGGCCAGCGGGACAATGCAAAGGACCAAAGCTGCGGCGAGGGACTGACAGCTGCTAGGGGCTGGAAAAATAGATTCGTTTTCTCCCATCGGAGGTCCTTTACGTATTCAGCTGGAGTATTCCATTGTATACTTCAAGGACCAGAAGGGACCACGAGCAGCATCTGGAAACTCATGAGAAAGCAATTTAGCCCAATATGGGCTTCAGTCAATTGTTTTTTTCCTCAGTTCAAGGGTACTTTAAGCATTAGTTTTGTGTTGGAAATAATTGTTTTATTTTAATTCCCTCAAATTTGTAATAGATGCAGGCTCTGTGGAACCACAAGGCTCAGAATGTCCTATATTTCAGAACATGCTGAGGAGTTGCAGGTTTATTACTGGAATATATATTAATGTTCCATGTACTCAACTGCAATCCTCAGACTGGTGTGAGAGGACATTCTGGCCCTTGTGAATCCAGGGGATTGGTGTATCTATAGCAGGTCTATGAAAGGGCTATAAAAGAAAGCAGGAGGAGGAGAGCATGCTGTGCAAAGTAACAGACCTGAGGTCACTGCTTGGTTGGACTGAAATGATTCCAGAGGCAGATAACCGATCTTAGGTGGCTGAATTCTTTTGAGTTCCTGCTTGTGCACTCCGTGTCTCCAAGCGGCATCTCTCGGCAGCTAGCTTCCCCTCTCCCTCCTCTCTGCAGCTACTACTACTGATGATCACAGGGCAGAAGTGATTAACGGCAATTTCACTCACTATTGCTGTAGCTTGAGAAGAGGCGGAGGATTTATTTGCAGTGCTTAGCTCTAGGTTCCACTGAATGCATTGAAACTGCTCCACTCCTCACACCTACTCACTGCAGTGCACATGACCTGGCTGCCTATCTCCCTCCCTGCCTTGTTGGCTCCTCCTCACACCCCCGTCACTCGGGCCGGCAGCAAATGGATAGGGCTGGCTCCCTGCCGCTCTGCGCAGCGTTCCACTGCTGTGAATGCTGCGCGGTGGTGCGGCGACGGCATGTGACGTCACTGGGGACGTCACTGACTGGGAGACTCCAGCCTGGTGAGCGAGTAGTAGTGGCAGAAAAAATTAATAAAAAATGACACCGCACGGCTGGGTGCCCGCCCTCGGGCCCCCCCGCCTCTTCAGGAGCCGGGCCCGGTTGCGACGGCGACCTCTGCGACCACGGGCCCAACGCCTCTGCATGAAAATAAAGAAAACTCTTTGAATGAGAAGGTGTGTCCAAACTTTTGGTCTGTACTGTATATATATATATATACATATATATATATATATATATATATATATATATATATATACACACACACACACACACACACACACACACACACACACACACACATATATATATATGTATATATATATATATATATATATATATATATATATATATATTCATGTGACTGCCCATAGTTTTTAGATTTACATTTAATGGAGTCCTTTTTTATACTGATTAATAAACTAATAACGCTTTCCAGGAAATGTAATGGTGCTGACTTCTATCTTAAGTCTGAGATGAATTCAAGATTCATATGCATTTATTTTATATGTGTATTCTTGAACAGTTTCATGGCACTATTTAGAAGGAAGTGAACCTTTTATAACTGGCGCCATCACACACAAACTGCCCTTGGTTCGTACACAGCTTTCCATCTGCAGAGCCCACTGTCTCTCTATGAACCATACAGTATAAGCAAAGGCCTCATTAGTTATGACTACCCAAGTCTGAAAGATAGTGCTGACTCTTATTGCAGGAACAATTACACTATAAACATTGCCTTGAAAGTCATTTATCAGTAATTCAGATAAACAATAGGAGCTACTCAACAGGATTACAAGAAAGTCTGCTGCCAACGCAGCTGTACATTTGTTTCACTATGAACCCACAGAGATTTATCCAATATAATGCAATGTCTAATTGAACCTATTGAATCTATTAAAGAGACAACACTGCTAACGTTAATTAAAAACTAAAAAACAATTTCTCAAAATACAACTAATACAAATGTAATTCTAAACTTCAGGATTACAGATTAGTACGGCTGTCCTAGCTCCCCTGCATGGGAATGCCTGAACTTTGTTTAAACGTATTCTCACTAAATGTTTGATTGTACTGTTCTTATTTAGTGAAGAACTTAAATAAAATTTTTACAAAAAAATAAAATAAAAAATATTCCAATGGCTTGAATTACTACAGCAAAAACTTATCTCAAGACAGCCTCAATGTATTAAAATAAGTATTATTCATTGGTATATGCAGTTCATTGGCATATGCACATGCATTTATAATTATTATTGATTTGTACAGCACAACCATCTTTCATGGCGTAGTTCAACAGATAGGTATAGCAATACAATATAAACATTACAACAGTTAACAATATAACACAGTGGTGGGTTACATCTTATGCAATGAGCAAATCAAATACAGATGTTTACAAAAAGGTGGAAGATATGCAAGTACATTAAACAGCATTGTGACAAAAAAAGGGGGGGGGGGACATGGCTAATTGGCCTTAGGCCTGGGACCCACTACAAAGTGCAAATTGCTATCCCAATTGTTAGAGTTTTGTGGTAGCGTTTTGAAAGCGATTTTGGAAGCGATTTCCCTGCTCCAATATAATACATTAGCGTGCAAATGCTCCCAAAATGCTGCATGTCCTGTGTTTGCGATTTGCCTAATCTCAGTCGCTCTAGTGAAATCTGTCCCATCCATTTACATTGGCAGAGCATTGGCAGGGAATAACTAGCAATTAAACACAATACCTAAATGTTTAAAAAAATGCTCTAGTGGGTTCCAGCCCTCACAGTCTAAAGGGTTAAGGGATAATACAATATGTGAAGGGAGGCTGTGTATGGGATGGTAAAATGGCAGTCAGTTGTCAGGGTGTCCTAACTTAAATCATGTTACATTTACATTGGAAATTCTACATAAAACCCCAAAGCCACAAAATGTCGCAGAATGTCCCAGATATGGGGGTGATATGGTAATAACATCACACTTTCCTCAGCTCCAAAAGGGTACAAAAGCAAACAAATAAAGATAGTCATTGGCAGGCAAATAATTCTGGCTTGCATGTAAATTCCATGCATTTGATTAGCCCAATTTCAAGCTGTGTACAATTTGTGTTAAACCTGCATGCAAGCTGCATTTTTTAATATTTCACTTACCAACTACAGTATACTGTATATACTCGCATATAAGCCGACCCGCATATAAGCCTGAGGTACCCCTTTTCCCTTAGAAACCAGGAAAAAGTGATTGACTCATGTATAGGCCCCCTCCTCAGTATAGCCCCCTCCACAGTAGCCAGATGTGCCCCCAGTACAAGTCAGCCCCCCTCTCCATAGTCAGATGTGCCCCAAGGATCATACAGCTGTGTCTTAAGATGCCACTAGATTGCATCATAGATATGAGACACAGCAATTGACACACAGGAAGAATCCCTGATCATGGCACAGCTGACCCGTGCATGCTCCACACCACAAGCCAGGGGACACAGGTAGTCTTGAGCAGCACACTCTGCACACCATGTTGCAGGGAATTGGGGGACAGAGCAGGGAACCAGCTGGCAAGAACAGGATCACTAGTGGCACTAGCACTGTATCCTGCACTTGATTTTGCTAAATAACAATGATCCAGGGGTAAGATTACTGCTTTAATAGTCCAGATGACATGTATATTTGGATGTTGAAATACTATGTCGGCCTTGAGCTTTCCTCTAATTTAAACTTTGTTTACAATGTACAAACTTTATCTGATTTGGCATGATCAGAAGCCAAGGTTTTGTGAAATGCAAGTTATTGTGTGCAGTTTAGCTATCAAGTGGCATAGCATATGTTAAGCATACACACAGCTATATTTTATTTGGTTTCTCTTATCACATCTGCATCAAAATGTTTATCTTGGATGCCTACAATCTAGATAAAGCAGGAAAGTTTATCCATATAATTCTGTTAAAATATATTTCTGGGTGTGTAGCATGTGACACGTTGTGCAAAGAACTATAACTTCTACCTATTTCAGACAATATAAAGCTTATGTGGCATTGTATATCATGTATATGCATCGTGCATAATATACTAAAGACTATAATGAATGTCATCAAATGAAATGCGGTTAGATTTTATTCGAGTGACATGTATTGAGCCATATGTCTTACTGGTGTGCCATGCATTGTATAAGCAGCAAAGAATCCATGGAAACATCATTGAAATGTTGCCAATGGGCCGGTATAGTAAATAGAGTCCTACGGTGCTATAGGAAATGAGCTCTGCATTTGACTGTAAGGAATGCAGTGGGTTGAGAAACTAATCAGTCTTGCTGGATAATGCAGGGACACATTGGCATTTTAAGGAGCTTACTTCACTTGCCATACAGTCTTACACAATGTACTTGTAATAGAGAGGTAGTTAAAGTTAGCAAGAAAAACTTCAGAAAATTTTACAAAACTCTGTCATAGAATATAGACACAGAGCATGGTTTTATTAAAGGACAGCTGAAGTGATAGGTATTTGGAACCTGCCATATGTATTTCCTTTTAAGAAATATGAGTACCCTGGCTATTCTGCAGATTCTCTGCCACTAATACTTTTAGCCATAGACCCCGAACAAGCATGCAGCAGATCAGGTGTTTCTGACATTTTTGTCAATTCTGACAAGATTAGCTGTATGCTTGTTTCTGGTGTGGTTCAGACACTACTGCAGCCAAATAGACCAGCAGTTCTGACAGGCAACTTGTATTGGATCAAAGGAAATACATTGGTGGACTCTATATACCTCTCACTTCATTTGTCCTTTAAGGATAGGTAGATAATAGATAGATAAATAGATAGAAATATAGATAGATAGATACTTATTAGATGCAAAGCAAAACAAAAATAGATAGGTTGGTGAGACATTTGCCTATCCTTAACCTTTTGACGACCAGCTAACGCCGATTGGCGTAAACTGGTTGTCTGTGGGTTTCCATGGAAACGGCCGCTCGTTTCGAGCAGCCGTTCCATGTCAGTTCACGGAGGGTGTCTCCGTGAACTGCCTGCGAGCCTCCGATCGCGGCTCGCAGGCGAAATGTAAACACGCGGGGAAGAAATCCCCAGTGTTTACACTGCACGGCGCTGCAGCAGCGCCGTAAAGGAGATCGGCGATCCCCGGCCTCTGATAGGCCGGGGATCGCCGCCGTCTGATAGGCTGAAGCCTATAAGAGGCGGTACAGGACGTATCGCCGTCCTGTACCGCCTACAGAGCCAGGGAGAGGGAGGGAAGGAGAGGGAGTGGGGAATAGCGCTGCGGAGGGGGGCTTTGAGCAGCCCCCCCCCCAAGGCACAGCAGAGTGGCGGCGATCAGACCCCCCCAGCAGGACATCCCCCTAGTGGGGAAAAAAGGGGGGAAGTCTGATTGCCCTCCCTGCAATACGATCTGTGCTGGGGGCTGAAGAGCCCACCCAGCACAGATCAATAGGAAACCACTTGGTCGGCAAGTGGTTAACCACTTCCAGACATAGGTGATTTAACTCTATGCCCTGTTTACTGCCTCTTATCCCTGGCAGGGTGTAGATTTCACACAGCACCGCAGCTCTCATCAGCACTCTAGCTCCACTGCTGCCCACACGCTCAGCTCTCCAAATGACAGCAGTGTGCTATACGCTGCTCAGCAGCCTATTTCATTGGCCCCTGACCCTGTCATCACTGTGACCCAACCATGGTGATCACAGTAAAGGTGGCCACGCACCATTCAATTTTTTAAATATCTATTTAATTCAAGAATTGCAATCAATTTTTCCGACTGATTGTAACATTTCAAAAATATGACCAATGTACCCCCCACGTTCAATTTTTTCCCCAAACATGATAAAAATAAATGGAAACTGAGAAAATTGCTAGGGTGTGTATATTAATAAATTGACAATCTAATACACACCAGTTTTAGAAAAACTGAAGAAAATTTTCCAGCATTCCGGATCAGTAAAAATTAAAAGAATGGGAAATCCAAATGGATTTTTCCAACAATTGAAAAAAAAAGCTTTTAATTTTTTCGGGAGATTCGATCATATTTATCGAATTGTCGTAAAATCGGATCATTTTATTGTTTCGTGTGTGGCCACCTTTAGAAAATAGGAAGAGGCCAAAACTGTCTGGTGCTTAGAGGGTTTAGGGAGGAATCACACTTGTGTCTTCAGGAACGGCAGACAATCTCTCACTAGCATTTCTCTGCATTTGTCTGTGATTGAACACGTTACGTTGTGTGTAATGTGTAGCAATATTTAGAAAGCGCTGCATGCTGTGCGTTTAGCAATACATTTGCTGCGTTATGTGTGTTGCACATGCTCAGTAATGTTTTTTTTTTATGTAACGCATGCGCCGTTTTCATTCCATCAGTATGCGACCAAAACGGCACACCAAGAGACACATAGCGCAGTGCAAAATAACGTCCAATTTCATAACCTACATGCGCTGCGTTAGGGGCACGTTGTGCGACTTTAACATCGCATTAAATGCAACGTCGCACTGTGAAAGAGGCCTGACCCTGCCCGACTGCAATTTGGAACTGGCCATTCAAATGCAATTCCTACCAATCCAATTCAAAGCTGCATCTAATTTATATTAAATCTACATGCAAGTAAAAAAATGAGCATCTTGTTGACCATCTGTGGTCGCAAATGATATTTCTATGCCTGACCTCAAGCACTGAGTTGAAGTGGAACAAAACTCAGATCTTTCTCTCTGCTCTACAAGATTAGCCACAGCACGTTAACCTTTATAGAAAAAAAATCTTAATTACAATTTGAGGAAATCCTAAAAAAAAAAGTTTTACCTTGGTTTCACTTTGCAGAGAGCACTGAAAGGGTTCAGCCTCAGTGTGTACTGTATGGAGAGAGCTGCCTAGGCAAAGCCCCTGCAGTCTATTCACAGCTTCCAATAAGAACAAAGAGCTGTACAGTTTTTTCTGCAACTATACTTTAAATAAAGAATTTTCGCTGTGTGCTGTGCAAGAGTTCTGGTTTGCTTTAAAATATCTGTCATTATTCTATTTATGGCCTGGCCCTGGCCTAACTGCAAATATGTCAAGCATTGTACTTTGATCATGCTATCACCAGGCTACATCATCAAATAATTCTGCAGCAACAGACAATGTAGAGGTCCATAAAATGTCACTGGATTGTGCATTAAATGAAAAAAATAATATTTATAATTTATACCTTTCAATTTGTTTGTCCTTCAAAAGATATCAACATCACAAATCAAATCTCTCTAGCCAGGTGGCTGACATACCTTTTAAATAAGTTAAAATGAGTTAAAGTGAACCTAAAGTGAACTAAAAAAAATGAGATTAACTCACCTGGGGCTTCCCTCAGCCCCCTGCAGACGATCGGTGCCCTTGCAGCCCTGCTCAGATGCTTCTGCACCCGCCGGCGACGACTTCCGGTTTCGCCGTCACCGGCCGACAGGCATGGGAACGCGAGTGATTGTTCGCGTTCCCAGCCTGGATATCGCCCCCTATGCTGCTATTGCGGCCAGGAGGTCGCAATAGCAGCATAGGGGGCGATATACAGGCTGGGAATGCGAACAATCACTCGCGTTCCCATGCCTGTCGGCCGGTGACGGCGAAACCGGAAGTCATCGCCGGCGGGTGCAGAAGCATCTGAGCGGGGCTGCAAGGGCACCGATCGTCTGCAGGGGGCTGAGGGAAGCCCCAGGTGAGTTAATCTCATTTTTTTTAGTTCACTTTAGGTTCACTTTAAGACACAAGCAGAAAACTACATTGTAATTTCAAGGATAGTAGGCTTAGGTTTTTATTCCAGGCAATGCATGATAGTAGCTGCTTATAATTTCTAACACAGCAGGGGATGTCAAAAGCATCTAAAAGTCAGCTTAAAACACACCTGAACTCAGAACTTCCTCTCTGCTCTAAAAGATCAGCAACAGCATAATAACCTTTAGAGAAAAACATTTCTTTGTTACAGCCCACAGAACTCCTGCAATAAACCCGCAGTGAATTCCGCTTTCATGGAAGCGGACAAAGGGTTAACATCCTGTGTTTGCAAATTTGCTGAGGCTGCAGTGGCTGAGAGATCAAATTACACTTGTGATTACTTGCAGCTGAGGGGGGATTAGACAGGCTCTTCACTCTAAACACACACAGGGGGCCATATGCAATTCACTTTTTCACCTAAGTTTTCTCCTAGGTGATATTTTTAAATTTATCAATAAAATGCTAATTAAGCCACCAGCAAGCAAGAAAATAATCAACATAATTTTGATAGTACTTTAGCAAATACTTCTCAATACTTATTTAGTTGAAAAGTGCTGGAAAATTATTTTAAATAGAAAATGAAAAATTATCTCCGAGGACAAAACATAGGAGAAAAGTGGAATTGCATAATCTGTGTTTTCCTTGTGTCCCACGCATGAGTTCAGATCCACAATAAACTCACTGATACTAGACTCACAGTGATATAACCAGAGGAATGCTTCTATTTAGTGTGTTGTAGAGTTCTCCTTTAGTCCTTAATGTTAAACATCAGAGCAACTACCTTACATAATAGAAACGATAACTAAAGAGCTGTGTTTAAAGTGCATCACAAAAATGCCTGTTGTAGGAACATGTTCATAGTTGTTGCAAAACAGCAGGAACTTTTTGGAATATAAAGCAAAGTCAGGTTGGCTTAGTGAATGTTGTATTTCTAATTAATCACCGCTCTTTGGGACTGCACAATTCCACCATGTAATAATAAACGTTTACAGGTGGGAAGACAAACATAGCGTTGTCATTACTATGAATGTACTATGATGGGTTTTGGTATACTGCCTTAGTAATTGACCCATGGCTTGGTCTCCTACAGTGCAGTTTGCTTCTATCAATTTTCTACCTCAGGAAGTGCACTGCTGCCTGAAGGCAAGTTATTTCTTTATTTCTTTCAGCTCGTTGTTTGCTTTGTTTTAAAATGTTAACTTTGCAATTTTATTAGGGATTTACTAGCAACTTGAACATAGAACACTGAGTAATTAGGAAGGAAGTTTGTTGCTGTTAATAATACTTTTTCTGTTGCTTTCCACAGGGTTAGAATTGTGATAGCCAGGTAACATTAGCTAATTTTATACTAATTAGCCCTAGCAGTAGAGTATTGTATGGTGCTTGTGAAGAAGTGTACACACTGTACACATGAAAAGCTTATTCTTTGTATCTTTTTAAAGAGGAACTCCAGTGAAAATAATGTAATAAAAAAGTGCTTCATTTTTACAATGATTATGTATAAATGATTTAGTCAGTGTTTGCCCATTGTAACATATTTTAAATCCCTGATTTACATTCTGTCATTTATCACATGGTCACATTTTTACTGTTGGCAGGTGATGTAGCTGCTGCATGCTTTTTTGGCAGTTGGAAACAGCTGTAAACAGCTATTTCCCACAATGCAACAAGGTTCACAGACAGACAGAAAACTGCCAGGAGTACCACGGTCCTCAAAGTTTCTTGTGGGAGGGGTTTCACCACAATATCAGTCATACAGCACCCCCTGATGGTCTGTTTGTGAAAAGGAATAGATTTATCATGTAAAAGGGGTTATCAGCTACTGATTGGGATAAAGTTCAATTATTGGTCGGAGTTTCTCTTTAAGTTAACAAATAAATGTATCATCTTCATTAAAACTTCTCACTAATTAGTTCTGTAATAAAACTATGTTACGTGGGCCCCCTGCTTGTGCAGCTCATCCTTCTTCACATGCATTATCACCGTCTTCCATATGGTGCTGCCTGCAGTCCTTACTGCCCTTGTGCAGCAGTTCCTTCTTCCTCAAGCAGCTACTGTCTTACATGTACACTAACTCCCTACACCATGGGTGAGCAAACTTTTTGACTCGAGGACCACATGGGGTTCTCACGTTTGACCCGAATAAAAATGAGTATGTGCGCTGCTTTAAAAAATGGGTGTGATCATGACAGACTATGGGCGGAGCTAACTGTATTGAAACAGTATAATGCAAAGACAGTGGACCCGAGTTTACTCTCAAAACACAGTTAGGCAAACACACCCTGAAGGTAATTAGACAACTTCCTCCACCCACAAACAGCAAATGGCAGCAGCCAGACCTCTAAACAACACATGCCCAAAGACAGCAGGCAGACCCCCTCAGACAGCAAGATACACAATGCGGCAGTGTTTTCCCCAAAATACGAATGTGGCTACAGAACTCCCAAAATACACAGTGTGTCCTCCAAATTATACATAATGTTGCTCCTTTTTTCGACAAAATACACATATGGGCTCTATTCACAAAACTTCTCATATATGACTTATTTATCACTTAATTTATATAAATAACCTTTCATCACATTTACTAGCAAAATAAATCACTCAAAGTAAGTTGTTCCTGATAAACTTCATTACAATATTACTATTCTTACCTTAATAATATTATCTTTTTGCTCTTTGGAAGCTTAAAAAGTAACATACAGTGGGTTGCAAAAGTATTCGGCCCCCTTGAAGTTTTCCACATTTTGTCACATTACTGCCACAAACATGCATCAATTTTATTGGAATTCTACGTGAAAGACCAGTACAAAGTGGTGTACATGTGAGAAGTGGATCGAAAATCATACATCATTCCAAACATTTTTTACAAATAAATAACTGCAAAGTGGGGTGTGCGTAATTATTCGGCCCCCTGAGTCAATACTTTGTAGAACCACCTTTTGCTGCAATTACAGCTGCCAGTTTTTTTAGGGTATGTCTCTACTAGCTTTGCACATCTAGAGACTGAAATCCTTGCCCATTCTTCTTTGCAAAACAGCTCCAGCTAAGTCAGATTAGATGGACAGCGTTTGTGAACAGCAGTTTTCAGATCTTGCCACAGATTCTCGGTTGGATTTAGATCTGGACTTTGACTGGGCCATTCTAACACATAGATATGTTTTGTTTTAAACCATTCCATTGTTGCCCTGGCTTTATGTTTAGGGTCATTGTCCTGCTGGAAGGTGAACCTCCGCCCCAGTCTCAAGTCTTTTGCAGACTCCAAGAGGTTTTCTTGCAAGTTTGCCCTGTATTTGGCTCCATCCATCTTCCCATCAACTCTGACCAGCTTCCCTGTCCCTGCTGAAGAGATGCACCCACCGAGCATGATGCTGCCACCACCATATTTGACAGTGGGGATGGTGTGTTAAGAGTGATGTGCAGTGTTAGTGTTCTGCCACACAGAGCATTTTGCATTTTGGCCAAAAAGTTCCATTTTGGTCTCATCTGACCAGAGCACCTTCTTCCACATGGTTGCTGTGTCCCCCACATGGCTTGTGGCAAACTGCAAACGGGACTTCTTATGCTTTCTATTAACAATGCCTTTCTTCTTGCCACTCTTCCATAAAGGCCAACTTTGTACAGTGCATGACTAATAGTTGTCCTATGGACTGAGTCTCCCACCAGAGCTGTAGATCTCTGCAGCTCGTCCAGAGTCACCATGGGCCTCTTGACTGCATTTCTGATCAGTGCTCTCGTTATTCGGCCTGTGAGTTTAGGTGGATGGCCTTGTCTTGGTAGGTGTACAGTTGTGCCATACTCCTTCCATTTCTGAATGATCGCTTGAACAGTGCTCCATGGGATGTTCAAGGCTTTGAAAATCTTTTTCTAGTCTAAGCCTGTTTTAAATTTCTCAATAACTTGACCCCTGACCTGTCTTGTGTGTTCTTTGGACTTCACGGTGTTGTTGCTCCCAATATTCTCTTAGACAACCTCTGAGGCCCTCACAGAGCAGCTGTATTTGTACTGACATTAGATTACACACAGGTGCACTCTATTTAGTCATTAGCACTCATCAGGCAATGTCTATAGACAACTGTGCAGTGGATGGATAGTGTACTGGTTAAGGGCTCTGCCTTTGACATGGGAGACCAGGGTTCAAATCCTGACTAGGTCAAGTACCTAATCAGTAAGGAGTTCAAGGCAAGACTCCCTAACACTGCAGGGTGGCCTCTTGAGCGCGTCCCAGTGACTGCAGCTCTTGAGCGCTTTGAGTCCGACAGGAGAAAAGCACTATACAAATGTTCAGATTATTATTATTATCAGATTATAACTGACTGCACTCAGATCAAAGGGGGCCGAATAATTATGCACACACCACTTTGCAGTTATTTATTTGTAAAAAATGTTTGTAATCGTGTATGATTTTCATTCTACTTCTCATGTGTACACCACTTTGTGTTGGTCTTTCATTTGGAATTCCAATAAAATTGATTCATGTTTGTGGCAGTAATATGACAAAATGTGGAAAACTTCAAGGGGGCCGAATACTTTTGCAACCCACTGTAGATAAGGTGAAAACAGAGGGTAACAGGTGAAAAAGCTTTGTGAATTGTGCCCAATGTGACAGTGTTTCCTCCAAAATACACATAATGTGGCAGCATTTTTCCACAAAATACACATAACGTGGCAGTATTATCCCACAAAATACACATATTGTGGCAGCATTTCTACCACAAAATACACAAATTGTTGCAGCATTACCCCATTTAAATATTTCACCTCATCTGCCGGATAAATTAATTTATCTGTATGTTGTTCACAGTTTTTTTTTTTTTTTTTAACTCCAATCGTTTTATCCAAATATTGTTTGAAGTGTCTCCAACGTGTCCTAAATGTCTTACTGCACCAGCCAGGCACTTTCTTTCACCTGATTCAGGAATGTCCTCCAGTCCAAACCTACTGGCTCTAAGTCACTAAATTCATTCATGATGTTATGGGGACTCCTGTGCACTGCTATCCAAAAATTGTGAAACCTTTTCTGCTTCTTGATCACATTTCTGATAAATACACTACAGCTTAGCAAGGAAAACTCTAACCAAGTTCTGGATACCACCTACATTCCCCGCTTGCTCAGATTTGGTGCATAATGTGAATTCTATTTTGCCATATTGCAGATTAATTTATTAAGACCAGGGTACTGTTTTGACAACATATGGGTTCCCTGGAAACAGTCAAGCCTCACAAACTTTTAGTCTTCCTCTTCTGTGTCCTAAACTTGATGTTCTGAGTTATTTAGTATATTACCTTGATTTGGTTCTGCAAGGCATAGCTGTTTTTGTTAGTGATTTTGTATTTATTTATTTGTAATGCACAACAAACTTTACCTCTTTGCTTACTACTGATAACCTGTGATATCTGAACATATTGATACTGTCACCTTAAGGTTAGAGTTGGGCCGAACCTCCGATTTTAGGTTCGCGAACCGGGTTCGCGAACTTTCGCGGAAGGTTCGGTTCGCGGTAAAGTTCGCGAACCGCAATAGACTTCAATGGGGATGCGAACTTTGAAAAAAAAAAAAATTATGCTGGCCACAAAAGTGATGGAAAAGATGTTTCAAGGGGTCTAACACCTGGAGGGGGGCATGGCGGAGTGGGATAGATGCCAAAAGTCCCCGGGAAAAATCTGGATTTGACGCAAAGCAGCGTTTTAAGGGCAGAAATCACATTGAATGCTAAATGACAGGCCTAAAGTGCTTTAAAACATCTTGCATGTGTATACATCAATCAGGTAGTGTAATTAAGGTACTGCTTCACACTGACACACCAAACTGTTCACTGAACAGAACAGGTATGCAGTGGCAGGATCAATGAACAGGTATGCACTGGCAGGATCACTGAACAGGTATGCAGTGGCAGGATCAATGAACAGGTATGCAGTGGCAGGATCAATGAACAGGTATGCACTGGCAGGATCACTGAACAGGTATGCAGTGGCAGGATCAATGAACAGGTATGCACTGGCAGGATCACTGAACAGGTATGCAGTGGCAGGATCAATGAACAGGTATGCACTGGCAGGATCACTGAACAGGTATGCAGTGGCAGGATCAATGAACAGGTATGCACTGGCAGGATCACTGAACAGGTATGCAGTGGCAGGATCAATGAACAGGTATGCAGTGGCAGGATCACAGTACAGGTATGCAGTGGGCTGAGGGCTCACTGAACAGAACAGGTATGCAGCCAGGAAGAAGTTAAGCCTAACTAATCTTTCCCTATGAGAGACTGCAGCAGCTCGCCCTACTCTCACTAATGCAGGCACACGAGTGGCCATAACGGCCGCCGCTGCCTGCCTTATATAAGGGGGGGTGGGGCTCCAGGGGCTAGTGTAGCCTAATTGGCTACACTGGGCCTGCTGACTGTGATGTAGAGGGTCAAAGTTGACCCTCAGGTGCATTATGGGGCGAACCGATTTTTTGCGAACTTTTGCCGCAAAACGTTCGCGTGCGACACCCGCACGCGAACCACCTAAGTTCGCGCGAACCACGTTCGCCGGCGAACCGTTCGGCCCAACTCTACTTAAGGTATTATTGTTGCTATTACCCTTTCTGGAACAGTAAGCTTGGTGTGTTGAGTTAAAAAAAAAAAAAGAGTAAAATAAAGGTGGCCATACACTCGTTAGATTAGCAGCAGATAGATCATCAGATAGATTTCTGATCTATCTGATGTGTTTAGGAACATTTTTTTACTAGGAACAGATTTCCAATAGATTTCAGTTTGAAATCTATTGAAAATCGATCTGATGGCTTTTTTTTTGCCATCAGATTTCCATTAGGGCCAATGCAAAATGATAAAAAATCTCAACAGATCGGCCTAGATTTTCCAGCCTGCCAGATCGAAATTGGCTGCAAATCGATCGAATGGGGAATTTAAAAGAATCAATTTCTGATCAATCAATCGATTCTATAGAATCGATCGATGGCTGAAATTGACCCGTGTATGGGCCCCTTAAGGCAATCGGGTAAAGAAAATCTGATTTAATCAATTACTACTCACCCAAGATAAGCTGGTTGCAAAAAAACAGTGGTGTGTGTGTGTGTGTGTGTGTGGGGAGGTCTATAGACATCAGGTCTCATACGGATGATAAGCAGTGGCTTTTGCCATATCAAAGCTCTATTAGGCCTCTGAAAAAAAAACTATTATGATGTAAAACATTGTGCCATCAATATACACAATGCAAAACTTTATATGTACCATATGGAAGTTTCACTAACCACCAATATGCCACATAGAGTTATACTGTAATTATAAAAGAGTATGATATAAAGCTGTTCAGCAATGTGCAGGTACTGATACAGCTAAATACATTCCTGAGAAATGTAAACATTTTCAACAGATAATTTTCCATTCATCATTAACTAAAACACTGGTATGCAAAAACCACTATCTGTTCAAATTCTTTCAGTTTTGCCCTATTGCTGAAAGAAAAGAAACGTCTTGTCAGGAAAGTTACTTTCAGCTGCAGATTTTAAATGCATAAGCAAGAAGCCCTTTCCCATAAGCCTATATGCCATAGAACTTGTCACAGTGTCTATCTAGATACAAAGGACTTGTAGATGGATTTGAAATTCCACAGTCAAATCTGAAAAGCATTTCAAAACATGGAAAGAAAAGGTTTTTTTTCTTGTCATATTCTAAATAGATCAAATTGTCCCATATTTTAACACTTCCATTTGTCTGGGGTTTGTAAAATAACAAGTTGGAGGTCAAAGAGTAAAAGACACAGGTGTCAAGACTGAAATACGTGGAGGTCAGACTAGAACCTGATCCTCACAACGGAACATTCCTTCAGGCATTATCAACATCCCCTCAAGGGATATTCAACAGAAAGCTCAGAAATTCTTCCAAAAACATCTTACTTTGATTGCTTTGATTGCATGTCCTTTCTGAACTCACACTGAAAATCTGCAATATTTTAATTGCCATAATTGATTATACACATTGGTAAATTATGGTTAATAATGTCCATGCTTTCTTCTAGGAGAAAGTGAGAAATCGTGTTATCTTTGATATATCTAATCTAAATTGAGGTGATCTTTTAAGGTGGCCATACACTTATAGATTTGCAGCAGATTCGACCATCAGATAGATTCCTGTCAGATGCCTGTCAAGTCGGAATCTGTCTGATGTGTGCCACAAACTAGGAACAGATTTCAACAGATTTCAGAATGAAATCTATTGGAGATCGATCTAAATGCATTATTGGACCATTAGATCCAATGCAACTCTATGGGCCATCGATCTGAGGGCAGCAGCAGATTGACCTAGACTTTCCATCCTGTCAGATCGAATAAATCGATCGAAATCGGGCTGAAATCGAATTGATCTGTCGATCGACGGCTGAAATCGACCAGTGTATGGGCCCCTTTAGCTAAATTAAACTCTGCACTGTGAAATTGCATCAAAATAATAATTAAAATGTTCAGTTACCTATTTTCCAGTCTTTAATAAAAACACATTAAAAGGATTGCTTTAGGTATGATAACACCTTTGATGATTTAAATAGCACGTGTGCATGTATGTTTTAAAGTGTATTAGTAGTGATAAAATAAATTTAGCAAATGTATACAAAATTCACTTATTAATATAATTCCTCTGTATTATTATTTTATGACATGTATGATATTGCAACACTTTCTACTGTTTAGGGCTGCAAAGAAACCTAATTTCTGTTCACCAACCACATACCTGCCACTGCTGTCCTGCTGATGACAGACATTTCAAGTGGCCACTTGACGTGTTTAGATTACTCAGTCAGTAACCTGGCATCCATTTGCCTTATGATCTCCTCATGCAGAGTGAGTACAGAGGTTCTCTGACGTATGCAGGCAGGTTATGGGCCACAGGACATGCTGTAAAACCTTGTATGACTGCTACTGTTATTTTCCACTACAGCTCACTCCCGCTCATTTCCCCCTCTCCCCTTTTTATAGGGCAGAAATAGATGCTCAACAG
Organism: Hyperolius riggenbachi; assembly: GCF_040937935.1. NCBI lineage: Eukaryota > Metazoa > Chordata > Amphibia > Anura > Hyperoliidae > Hyperolius > Hyperolius riggenbachi. The sequence goes on from NC_090646.1 coordinate 245,655,719, forward strand.
AGAGCTTAAGATGCCTACACACACCACTACTGTTGCCCGCAGGGACTGGGACTTAAACTCTTGGATGACATTAGGGGGTAAGGTTCTGTATAGATATGTTACTATCTTACAGGCTATGGAGGGAGGGTGGAAGGATGATTCATGGTGCTGGTGCATCACAAAGAGAGAGGAGTGAGGAGGAGAACAACAGACTCGGCTGCTGGCGCTTCAATGAGATAATTGAATAGTCTAGATCTTTTGCCAATGCATTGGGGAAGGTATTGAATGGGGATTCTCGTAAGAGGCCACCCCGTAGGACCACGTTGGTTGTGAACCATCTAGTGCAGGGGTCCCAAAACTTTTTCGGTCAAAGGCCGGCCCAACATACTTCACACTACTGGGGGGCCAGAACATACATAAAATGATGTTCAAAAAAATTACATTGAATCTAGGTATTGATTCCCTGCCAATCATGCCCAGAGGAGAACTCCCAGCGGCAACCATTCAATTATGTGGTGCCCGAAGAACATCTTTGTGCACCACAGTGAAGCATACCCAGGTGACAACCTGCCATTCAATTGGACAGCAGTGTCACCTGATGTACAATTGGATTGGAAGCCAACAAATGACTGCTCGCTGGCTTCTACAGTATGTGGCGGATGAGTGGTGCTAGCACTGCTATTCTATATGCGGAGCACCAACATTTAAAGGTGCAGTGGGCCACATCTATAAGTTATACAATTTGTATTGGGGGGGGGGCAAGTGAAAAAGCTTCGCAGGCCGCATTCGGCCCGTGGGCCATAGTTTGAGGTCCACTGATCTAGTGTGTGTACAAGGCTTAGGTAACCTGTTTCTACAGGTATTTGTCACTTAACCGGTTCAGCACCGCAGTCCGAAAATCTCATGCATCCGAGCAACGTTCACCTCCCATTCATTTGCCTATAACTTTATTGCTACTTATCACAATGAATTGATCTATATCTTGTTTTTTCCGCCACTAATTAGGCTTTCTTTGGGTAGTACATTTTGCTAAGAATTATTTTTTTCTAAATCTATTTTAACAGGAAGATTAAGAAAGAAATGAAAAAAATTCATTATTTCTCAGTTTTTGGCCATTATAGTTTGAAATTAATATACGCTAGCGTAATTAAAACTCATGTATTTTATTTGCCCATCTGTCCCGCTTATTACACCATTTAAACGATGTCCCTATCACAATTTATGGTGCCGATATATCATTTAGAAACAAAGGTGCATTTTTTCAATTTGTGTCCATCACTATTTATAAGCTTATAATTTTAAATAATATAATAACATATTCTCTTGACATGCATATTTAAAAAGTTCAGACCCTTGGGTAACTATTTATGTTGTTTTTGTTTTTTTTTAATTGTATTTTTTATTTTTATTTTTAATAAAAAAAGTGTATGTGGGTAATTTTTGGTGTGGGAGGGAAACTGTTAATTTTAAATAAAAAAATATATATTTTTTTAATTAAAAATGAATTGTGGTGCAGTTTACTTTTCGGCCACAAGATGGCCACAGTGAAAAAAGTCCTAGATGCGAACGATTTCGCATCTAGGAACTTAAAAGCAGGGGAAAAGTTTCCTGGGGGCAGAAATACCGCGCTCTCTGGAGAGAAAGCGTCGGTATTTCTGCGGGGAAGATAGATCGGTGAATGGGAATTATATTCCCATTCACTGATCGGGGGGCTAGCGGCGGGCAGCGGGAGCGTGCGCGGGGGGCGTGCCCGATCGCGCGCACGAGGCGGCGGCGGCAGCAGCAGTGCCTATCTGGACGAGGAAGCTCACTTTTATTTTCAAACAACCAACACAAGGTACACGAAGAAAACATACATAGTGTGAAACACCATGCTCCCACATGTAGGAGATTATAACAACATTATTATACACATACTACATACTTCCAGTAACCCAAATGGTAAAGTGTACCAACAACCAGCAGGAGTTATATTGACATATTAAACACGTGAGCATAGTATTGTTTTTAGTGCACTACTAATAAATTACACGTGTAGGTACCATCCTATATAATAGAAACCAATCATGGTTTAGGAGTAGCATGTGAGTATGCATTGGGGGCACAGTAGACAGGGAGGGGGTAAAGAAGGAAATTAAGGAGGAAGAAAGGGAGAAAGAAGGAAAAAGAACAAGAACGATCGATTCTGGGTCCGCCCCCCGGCCACACCTTAAGAAGCCATAAGTAGTTCTTACCAATACCTGTAATAATTCAAGAAGATATACACCTTGGAAAGAATATATTGCAATCTGCGCCTATGGGTGGGCAGCAGCTGTTATGGACTAGGTAACCCTCAAACACCTCAAGATAAATTAGTAATAAATGTCCACAGCGCTAAAAGAATTCTAACTTTATTAAAATAGTATTATGGGTATTTTTTCCAATTTTAGGCTCACTATGAAGCACCTTCCCCCATACATCACACCCATACAAGACACACAGCACTCACTCAGCCTCACTGCAGTGAGATATCCTGAAAAATGTGATCACAAAAGGGGGATCCCAGTAAAAAATCAGAAAAATACCGCCTCCAAAACTGTGGGTAGCCAAAATGGTCATAAGATGGGCAAGGACGTTGATATCAACGTAAATCACAGGTATAATGTGTCCATAAGATCTATTCCCAAGATTCAATTGTATTTGAAAATCCGCATGTGATGAATCACAAGTTGTCCTTATGGAAAAAATCTCCACATGATATGTGCATTAAAACATTGAAGCATTAGAGCACGGATTATCCACTGCCTGTTAGCAGTATACGTTACCCCTCCGATTGGATAGGTTCCGGATACACAGTGGGGCCTCTCTCTGGCTTCCAACTGTCGGGATGTATGTGATGCGTGTCGTTCCTGTATTCCTGCAGGTCTCCGTGGTACACCTCTATCCGTTCACTCTGGCCAGTGAATTAGCAAACGGAGAGGTCACGCGGGTGCTGGTGAGGTGAATCCGGAACCGGATGATAGATGAATGCGTTCCACAGCGGTGGAGTTGTCGCAGTGACGTCACTGTAGCGTGCAAGCAGGGATTGCTGACGTTTCAAGGGGTACGCCCCTCTTCTTCAGAGCTACCCCGCAGCCTCCTTACACCGCTTATGAACGCTCCAACTCCTCCCAAATCCGCCCCTTCACCATCGGAGAGTAGCAGCGCTGTTCATTTCTTCCTTCTCCTCCACAATATTCTCCTGACGCCTTCAAATTCCATATTCTTGTGCTCCATGGCAGTTTAAAGTTCATTCATATAATGTCTCTTAAGGATAAAACTTCTAATAAGTTAAAATTATAAAAAGTGGAAAATGGACACTATATATATAGCACAGAAGCACCCACCATACACGACCGCAGCATGCATAGACATACCGAGGGCAAGCAGTCTACACAAGCCTGCATGTCCACATCATATGTTTCAATTAGTCAAACTTTAGCTCAAAAAAGCATATAGCTCAAAGTCACAATTTAACCCTTTTGGGGTCATAGTGTCCATTTTAAAGATCCATGCAGATTCAGTGCGGGATAATTTTTTAATATAATCCCCTCCCCTCCATTCCTTCTCCACCTTCTCTATTCCACAAAAAGAGGAACCCCGTATTTGACATTCATGGGCTTCCTTATAGTGCAAGGATAAGGGATGTTTCTCATATCCTCTAGATATATTATACAGATGTTCCCCCAATCTTTTCTTCAGGGTTCGTTTTGGTGTGTCCTATGTATTGTTTATTACAAGGACAGCTGATCATGTATACTATTCCCTTGGTAGAGCACGAAAAGTTTCCTTTTATTGGAAATGACTCACCATTATAAAATGAGGTTACCTCCTGTCTAACTCTCACACCTCCAATTGCTTCACATATATTGCAATCTCCACATCTTTTGAATTTTCCACCCCTACATTTCCGAAGAAGGGGGGGATTTTGGATAGTGGGTGCTATAATCTGTCCCATATTGGTACTTTTTCTGTATATAATTTTAGGATAATTTTCCAAATGTGTATTAAGTAGTTCATCCTCCCTTAATATACCCCAATATTTATTAATAATTTTCTTCACCCTCCCAGCTTGTTCGCAATAATCCATCAGGAGAGTTGGGCATGGCTCTGTCCAGCCTGTTGTCCCTGTTTTTCCTAAAATAAGTGCATCCCTGTCTTTTACATTCGTTTCTTCAAATGCTATTTTTAAAAGTTCATCCTCATATCCTTTCTCTCTGAAGCGGTCACTTAGGGCCACAGCTTCTTGTGCAAAATCTTCAGGTCTGGAACAGTTTCGCTTGAGACGAAAAAACTGTCCTTTAGGCACATTTGTAAGCCATCTAGTTAAATGGCAACTGTCAATATTTATAAAACTGTTACAGTCAACAGGCTTAAAAAAAGTTCGAGTATGTAATGTATCTGACTCTATAAATACAGTCAGATCCAAAAAATTTACTGAATTCTCACTATATTCAGCAGTGAATTTAAGATTGTATTCATTAATACTTATTGCTTGTAGAAAAGTTTCCAATGATGAGGTGCCACCGCGCCAAATGAAAAACGCGTCGTCGATAAAGCGTCGCCAAAATACGAGGCCCGCGCCGGAGCACACGGCCCACTGGTCAAGGGTATGAGCCTCCCAGTGGGCCATGTACAGGTTCGCAAAGGCCGGCGCGAACCTCGTACCCATAGCCGTACCAGTACGCTGAAGATAATACACATCATTGAAGTAAAAGTAATTGTGTTTTAAAATGAATAACATACTGTTCAAAATAAATTTGATTTGTTCCTCCTTCAACTTCTTGTCCAGTGACAAAAAATATTCGGATGCTTGTACACCTCTTTCATGCGATATTACTGTATACAAGGAACTCACATCGAGAGTACATAGGATGTCCCCCTTCTTCCATTCTGCCAGTCCAAGTTGTCTCAAGAAATGACTTGTGTCTTTGAGATAAGTTGGAGTTGTTATTACCTGCTTTTGTAGAAAATTATCTACATATTTAGATAAATTGGCCGTTAAGGAACCAATACCCGATATTATCGGGCGGCCCGGTGGTTTTATCATGCGTTTATGTACTTTGGGGAGATGGTAGTAAACCGGTGTCCTTGGATGGTCTACCATTAAAAATTCGTACTCCTTCTTAGTAAGAATCCCCAAATCTTTACCTTCATCTAACAGTAGTTTTAGCTCTTTTTTAAATTGGTTAGTTGGATCTCCCCTCAATTTCTTATAGGTGTCCTCATCAGTCAATTGATTATTGGTCTCTTCCATATAGTCCCCAAATTCCTGTAATACCACCCCACCACCTTTGTCCGCAGGCCGTATAATTATAGATGTGTCATCTTTCAATGACTTCATAGCCTGTATTTTCTCTTTATACTTCTTTTTTTTTTTTTTTTTTTCATTTTTTTTTTCATTTAAAAAAAAAAAAATGAAAAAAAAATAAAAAAAAATGAAGTATAAAGAGAAAATACAGGACAATTTGACCACACTAGAAAGAAAGGCTATGAAGTCAATTGACTGATGAGGACACCTATAAGAAATTGAGGGGAGATCCAACTAACCAATTTAAAAAAGAGCTAAAACTACTGTTAGATGAAGGTAAAGATTTGGGGATTCTTACTAAGAAGGAGTACGAATTTTTAATGGTAGACCATCCAAGGACACCGGTTTACTACCATCTCCCCAAAGTACATAAACGCATGATAAAACCACCGGGCCGCCCGATAATATCGGGTATTGGTTCCTTAACGGCCAATTTATCTAAATATGTAGATAATTTTCTACAAAAGCAGGTAATAACAACTCCAACTTATCTCAAAGACACAAGTCATTTCTTGAGACAACTTGGACTGGCAGAATGGAAGAAGGGGGACATCCTATGTACTCTCGATGTGAGTTCTTTGTATACAGTAATATCGCATGAAAGAGGTGTACAAGCATCCGAATATTTTTTGTCACTGGACAAGAAGTTGAAGGAGGAACAAATCAAATTTATTTTGAACAGTATGTTATTCATTTTAAAACACAATTACTTTTACTTCAATGATGTGTATTATCTTCAGCGTACTGGTACGGCTATGGGTACGAGGTTCGCGCCGGCCTTTGCGAACCTGTACATGGCCCACTGGGAGGCTCATACCCTTGACCAGTGGGCCGTGTGCTCCGGCGCGGGCCTCGTATTTTGGCGACGCTTTATCGACGACGCGTTTTTCATTTGGCGCGGTGGCACCTCATCATTGGAAACTTTTCTACAAGCAATAAGTATTAATGAATACAATCTTAAATTCACTGCTGAATATAGTGAGAATTCAGTAAATTTTTTGGATCTGACTGTATTTATAGAGTCAGATACATTACATACCCCAACTTTTTTTAAGCCTGTTGACTGTAACAGTTTTATAAATATTGACAGTTGCCATTTAACTAGATGGCTTACAAATGTGCCTAAAGGACAGTTTTTTCGTCTCAAGCGAAACTGTTCCAGACCTGAAGATTTTGCACAAGAAGCTGTGGCCCTAAGTGACCGCTTCAGAGAGAAAGGATATGAGGATGAACTTTTAAAAATAGCACTCGAAGAAACAAATGTAAAAGACAGGGATGCACTTATTTTAGGAAAAACAGGGACAACAGGCTGGACAGAGCCATGCCCAACTCTCCTGATGGATTATTGCGAACAAGCTGGGAGGGTGAAGAAAATTATTAATAAATATTGGGGTAAATTAAGGGAGGATGAACTACTTAATACACATTTGGAAAATTATCCTAAAATTATATACAGAAAAGGTACCAATATGGGACAGATTATAGCACCCACTATCCAAAATCCCCCCCTTCTTCGGAAATGTAGGGGTGGAAAATTCAGAAGATGTGGAGATTGCAATATATGTGAAGCAATTGGAGGTGTGAGAGTTAGACAGGAGGTAACCTCATTTTATAATGGTGAGTCATTTCCAATAAAAGGAAACTTTTCGTGCTCTACCAAGGGAATAGTATACATGATCAGCTGTCCTTGTAATAAACAATACATAGGACGCACAAAACGAACCCTGAAGAAAAGATTGGGGGAACATCTGTATAATATATCTAGAGGATATGAGAAACATCCCTTATCCTTGCACTATAAGGAAGCCCATGAATGTCAAATACGGGGTTCCTCTTTTTGTGGAATAGAGAAGGTGGAGAAGGAATGGAGGGGAGGGGATTATATTAAAAAATTATCCCGCACTGAATCTGCATGGATCTTTAAAATGGACACTATGACCCCAAAAGGGTTAAATTGTGACTTTGAGCTATATGCTTTTTTGAGCTAAAGTTTGACTAATTGAAACATATGATGTGGACATGCAGGCTTGTGTAGACTGCTTGCCCTCGGTATGTCTATGCATGCTGCGGTCGTGTATGGTGGGTGCTTCTGTGCTATATATATAGTGTCCATTTTCCACTTTTTATAATTTTAACTTATTAGGAGTTTTATCCTTAAGAGACATTATATGAATGAACTTTAAACTGCCATGGAGCACAAGAATATGGAATTTGAAGGCGTCAGGAGAATATTGTGGAGGAGAAGGAAGAAATGAACAGCGCTGCTACTCTCCGATGGTGAAGGGGCGGATTTGGGAGGAGTTGGAGCGTTCATAAGCGGTGTAAGGAGGCTGCGGGGTAGCTCTGAAGAAGAGGGGCGTACCCCTTGAAACGTCAGCAATCCCTGCTTGCACGCTACAGTGACGTCACTGCGACAACTCCACCGCTGTGGAACGCATTCATCTATCATCCGGTTCCGGATTCACCTCACCAGCACCCGCGTGACCTCTCCGTTTGCTAATTCACTGGCCAGAGTGAACGGATAGAGGTGTACCACGGAGACCTGCAGGAATACAGGAACGACACGCATCACATACATCCCGACAGTTGGAAGCCAGAGAGAGGCCCCACTGTGTATCCGGAACCTATCCAATCGGAGGGGTAACGTATACTGCTAACAGGTAGTGGATAATCCGTGCTCTAATGCTTCAATGTTTTAATGCACATATCATGTGGAGATTTTTTCCATAAGGACAACTTGTGATTCATCACATGCGGATTTTCAAATACAATTGAGTCTTAGGAATAGATCTTATGGACACATTATACCTGTGATTTACGTTGATATCAACGTCCTTGCCCATCTTATGACCATTTTGGCTACCCACAGTTTTGGAGGCGGTATTTTTCCGATTTTTTACTGGGATCCCCCTTTTGTGATCACATTTTTCAGAATATCTCACTGCAGTGAGGCTGAGTGAGTGCTGTGTGTCTTGTATGGGTGTGATGTATGGGGGAAGGTGCTTCATAGTGAGCCTAAAATTGGAAAAAATACCCATAATACTATTTTAATAAAGTTAGAATTCTTTTAGCGCTGTGGACATTTATTACTAAGATATACACCTTATCAGTTCTCTTCGTTCGAGCCCGTTGTTTGTATATTATCACACCATGGTGTACAAATTTTGTAGAATCTTTGTGGGCAGTTACGGTTTTTATATGTTAATTGGTATAGTGGAAGAGTTCGATTAACGGTACGTTTCCACATATTTATAGAGAGAATAGCATCTCCTTTCCAGACTCTTAGAATCTCTTTACGTGCATAGAAGCAGAGAATATGAATTAAATATTGTACATACTTGTTGCATGAGGGTTCCTCAAATAACCCTGTAAAGCTAGTTTGGGTGTGCAATCAAAATGTGCTTCTGTAATTCCATTAATAGTAGCAAATATATCTGTCAAAAATATCTGTATTTTGACACAACTCCAGAACATATGATAAAAGGTGCCATTCTCGGCAGAGCACCTCTGGCAAAGCGCATCATTAATATCACAAATGTTGTGCATCCTAACAGGAGTTAAGTATGTCCTATGGAGAAATTTAACTTGGATTACTCTATCCCTGGCTGAAATTGGAAGTTTTCCAAAATCCTCCAGAATATCATCCCAATCTGTATTGTCTAGTCCTGGAATGTCCATGTTCCACTTTTCTTGGCAACGAAGAGTACAACACTGACAAGGGTTTATCCAGGTGTGCAGTGAGAAGGGTATTCTCAAGATCATGCACACCCAACGGAGCTCCGCCAGAGAACTGCGTCGAGAACGCATGCCTTAGCTGCAAGTAGCAAAAATGCATCTTATTTGTTAGAGAGTACAATTGTTTCATCTCGTTAAATGTTAATAGCGAACCGTCTTTTATAATATGTTGCAGATGCCTTATCCCCGCTTTGGCCCAAATTACAGGATCTGGAATCTGTGTAAAATGTGGAAGGTTAGGATTATCCCAGATAGGGGTATATGGAGAAATATTTTCGACTACGCCTAATGCTGGATCCACGCGCACTCGATTTCCCGTTCGATTCCCGTCGATTCGTTTATTTCCAACATGTCCGATTTGGATTTCAATGAATCGTTAGGTGGATTCGCATGCAAAGTATGCCGAATCGACCTAACGATTCATCGAAATCCAAATCGGACATGTTGGAAATAAACGAATCAACGGGAATCGAGCGGGAAATTGAGTGCGCCAACGCACCGTGTGGATCCAGCATAAGAACTTGACTGCAGCTTACTCAACCCTATCTTTAAGTACCACCAACAGTGCATGTTTTGTGGAAAGCCACAGGGGTAGTTAACCACTTTACCCCCACGCGTACAGATTTCTCCGCCCCTTTTTTCCCTCCTAAAAAAACAGGGACGGAGAAATCCGTACCTTCCGCGCTACCGCCGCTGTCCGCGCTCCCGCCGCTCGTGCGCACGCACCCGCCGCTCGTGCACGCCGCCGCCCGCTCGCCCGGAGATCAATGAACGGGAAAATCCATTCCCGTTCGTTGATCTAAGCCCCCGCAATGATCTGCTACTTCTTTCAGAAACAGCGAGATCATTGTGAGTCTCCCAGCCTCCTACTGCTTCCTGTAAGCGTCCTTCCGAACGCTTACAGGTCGCATGTAAACAAACACTCTGTGGCCATCTTGTGGCCAAATAGTAAACTACACCCTAAAAGCATTTTACATATACAAACATTACATTTACACAATAAATTAACTCATTACCTCCCACACTCCCCAATTTTTTTTTTTTTTTTTGTAATTAAAAAAAAAATACAATTAAAAAAAAACATAAATAGTTACCTTAGGGACTGAACTTTTTAAATATTTATGTCAAGAGGGTATAACACTGTTACTTTATAAACTGCGGGCTTGTAATTAGGGATGGATGCAAAACTGAAAAAAATGCACCTTTATTTCCAAATAAAATATTGTCGCCAAACATTGTGATAGGGACATAATTTAAATGGTTTTATAACCGGGACAAATGGGTTAATACATTTCATGGGTTTTAATTACAGTAGCATGCTTTATTTAAAAACTATAATGGCCGAAAACTGAAAAATAATAATTTTTTTCCACATTTTTTCCTATTTCCCCATTAAAACACATTTAGAATAAAATAATTCTTGGCATAATGTCCCACCTAAAGAAAGCCTAATTAGTGGCGAAAAAAACAAGATATAGTTCATTTCATTGGGATAAGTAATAATAAAGTTATAGACGAATGAATGGAAGGAGCGCTGAAAGGTGAAAATTGCTCTGGTGGTCAGGGGGTAAAACCCCTCAGTGGTGAAGTGGTTAATCAGCTCTGCCGAGAAAACTGATTACCACACCTGTGAATGTTTGTAGTTTTCTGCAACACATGTTCTGTTGGTGGTAACTGTGGACAAGGTTGGGAAGCCCTGGATTAGACAGTTACCTGGTGAGTAATCTAAACATTGCTAGTGGAAATATGGGTCTTTTCTAGTGATGATTGTAACCAGCTAATTACGATTACATGAAATTTCACATACATTTTCGCAATTACAGGGACGGATCTAGGGGGAGGGGCAAGCGGGTATCTTGCCCCAGGCGCAGTTTGTTGAATTCTTAAAAAGGCGGCAAAATGAATGGCAGTTTAGGCGGCAAAACCTGACCTTTAGGTGCCAAAACCTGACCTTGCCCCAGGCGCAACTTGGTCTTGATCCGTTCCTGCGCAATTATACCCATACGTAGTTATGATTTGTAAATTCAATTGATTTTGAGTAATAATTTTGAATTTTGCGTAATTACTATATATGTTAAAGAGACCAGTAGGTACGAAAAAATATATATTTTTTTAAAAGACGTAGTATTTGAGAAGATTGATTTTAAAAATGCAAAGGAAAAGGGTTTTTGAAACGCAGAAAATGTAAAAAAACAGTTTTCCCTTGCATTTTTCAAATCAATTTTCTCAAAAATTATTTTTTGATCACTATTATTTTTAACATATGCAGCAATTTTGGAGGCAATAGCATGTATGGGGGCTTAGCTACAAACCACTATATTTAGCACAAAATTACACAAAAATTATGCAAAATTAGGAATTATTACAATTACAGACTAAATGAATTATGTTTTTTTTCTGAAATTTCTCATTATGATTTAGCATAGTAATTGCAACTTTCAATGAGAAATCACATCTATGTGAAATTTGTGCTTATCTCTAGTCTTTTCAGCAGGAACAGAGCAGGATAGCCATGCCAAAGCAGAAAACTGTTTGGTGTGCAGAATTAAGACCTCTGCGCAGAAAACTATGCTTGCATTATCACAATAGGTTTAAGAAGCAATACCAACAACATCAATAATGCATTGAAGTTACATTGCTGCTTTGTAGTTAAATGGAGCTTAAATAGCCAGGTTTGAGTAATTATAGTATGCAGTAAAAGTACAGTTTAAACAGATAAATATGACAATTATAAAGAGGTGATCTGTAGGCAGACAACAATTGCAGATCAAGCCTTCTTTATAAATAGGGCCCATAAAAGAAAGCCCCAGACAAAATCAAAATCTACACAAGCCAGAGGAGAAAAAAAGTATTGACAGAAGATGTAAATTTAAATGTTGTACACTTTTACCAGAAAATAGGAAGGTGATTTCAGCTGGAGAGTTGCCAGTGCTGCAAGTGCAGTCACTTGCCAATCACATGACCACAATCAACTAAGTCCGCTGTAGAACTTGGAATGGCTTGGCAATGTTCGGCTCAGAAGAAATACCAGTGTCATGTGTAAATACAACACTTCACGTAAAGGACCTGGATCAGCATATGAAAATAGCACATAAGACAAGATAAATTATACGTTTAATTCAACAGCTGAAGGAAGTCTGATCATTCAAACTAGAAACTAATTTTCCACCCCTATCCTAGGAAACCTCTGAACTTTGTGTCAAAGTTACTTCTAGTGCTTATACTACTACACAATGTAAATATTAACCTTGCATGTGTTCACTTGTCTTGTAATAGCAATGAGTGAATCCAGAGCTGATAGCCGATGATTTAAATTAGGAGTTATGCATTTTACAGGAAAGAATTTCCATTAAATAATAACTTTAGTGCTTTACTGGCTCCTAGCCATCTTCTAGTGACAGTGATCAAAAACATGAGCACATGGCTTAAGCTTTAAAGCACATTTAGTATGGATTGTGTGATGTAGTAAACACAGATATTGATAGTAAATCTCTAGACTAAGACAAGCTACTGAAATGCTCTGCCCTGTTCTCAGAAGTACAGGTTCAATACTCTGTGGCTCACTGGTGAACTTCTACAAATCCCACTAAATGTGGCTGCTTTAAAAATTGAAAACTCCTCATTGTCTCCTAGGACATTTCTATCTGAAATAATAGTTTGCATGATGCATTAAAATCTGATCAACCATACGTGTTTATGTTATGCAATAATATGATCTGAATAGAATCAGCCACAGAAAGCTTGAGAGGAACAGTTACTATACAAAGGGATCTCCTGGAAGCTGAAAAAACACAAGGGAAGATAACCAGCCAAACAACCGTAGTGCAGAAAGTTAACAAGCCCAGGAGAAAATGGTAAAGATGTGCACTCACAAAATGTAGTTGCAGTGGTAAGGTTAAGGCTTGTACAGAAAACTGGAACTAGATGGTCACACTTCTGATAAAAGTGTGTGTGGGTAGAGGGTGGGCGCACCTTTATCGATGAGTCACAGATAGGCATTTGTAACTATCTCAATATCCGTTATGAAAGTTTTACTCTCTGGAGTACATCTTTGGCCTCAATTCACAGAGCTTTATCAAACACTTTATCAAACGTTTGATAATTTACCTCATGGGTAAAATCTAATTTTGAATTCACTAATGTGTTATATAGTTATTGAACGTTTTATCTGTAAAACATTCGATAAATCTATAACACCTTAGTGAATTCAAAATTAGGTTTTACCCATTAAGTAAATTATCAAACGTTTGATAAAGTGTTTGATAAAGTTCCGTGAATTGAGGCCTTTGTCATCATTTAATTACATTGTCTTTCCACAACTGTGTGAAATTATGAAGGTTTTCTGTTTTACTGCCTAACTTCATATTGTTTGGTATTTCTACTATTCACATAGCCATGCCTTTAGTTCTCTTTTTAACATGTATTTATAAGAAACTGCTTTCACGTGTGCCAGTTTTAGGAGTACATTTTATAAGTGATGACCAGGTAGTTGATAAGAAGCAGAAAATGTTGATACTAAAGATAAACAGCACTACATAAATATAAACAAGGTTACTTAGGCCTGAGACCAGCTAGATATAGAAAATTACTATAAAAAGCTTTTTATAGAGATTTTTGCACCAAACAACCAGTGCTTTCCAAAGTTATTTCAGGGAATGCAATTTTAGACCTTGTATTCCCTTAATTAAATTATTACAAAATTACTGCAGGCACTACGATTGTGATTTTGACAATTTGCGATCACTCCGGTGGTATCTTCACTATATGCTTACATTAGCGTAGCACTTTTGGAATCGCTGGTGATTCCTAGAAAGTGCAAATCACTCCTGTAAGCCCTTTAGTGAGGACCAGGCCTCAGAGTCATGATTCAAATTCTTGCTAAAACCCCTTTTTGACAAAATTTCTTCAAGAAGCATTAATGACTGTATGTGAGAAATAGCCAGTGAGGATAAAAATGAATAAACCATGTGTTTGTATATTGGAACAACGTGCAGAAAAAGACAGGTGTTTCACAGAAAAGCAGTCCATTAAAAAGTGTATTTAGATTACACAGCCGCTTGAAGAGTCAATCTGACAACAGACCTGGCCTTTGTTTGGAGGACATAACCCATATTCTCCTGCTGCTGACAGGAAGGGCCCTTATAAAGCTCAGATACAAATTCCTTTCACAGGTCCTTAGATGAGAGCATGAGGAAGGAAGCCAGACAGTGAGAGGCACTTTCACGTCTCCACTGACCTGCTCTGTTTTATTATTGCAAGATGACAGTTCAGTGTGTGCAGTGTAGTAATAATAATTACTCTTCCAGCATAATAGGAAAAATACAGACACCATTCTCTTCATATACAACACTGAATTGTAGGTTCCTTTTTCTTATATACACATGTTATTCTAAAGCATTTTTCCCCAAAGAAAGAGTGTTGCTGCTCCCTGATTGATACCGATTACCGACATGGATTCCACCATACAGTCTACTGTGTAGTAGGGGGTGCTTTAGAAATATGTGAGACCATCTGTAATAAAATTAAAGCAAAGCAGAACTGGACCCTGCAACTCAAAAATCACCAAAAACATACCATTACTTTTCCCAAGGTCTGACTGAAAACTATGAAATGGAGAGTGTAACGATTGTGGAATTATTTCCGTGCTCAGCGCACAAGATGCACACTGACACTGCGGAAATCCTCCACAAGCGTATAAATAACAGAACCCAGCTATGGTGCTACGCACCTGTAGAGGGAAACTCCCACCGGCAGATGGAGCTGTGGAGTGCAGAGGAATAAACCCTCTGCACTGCCACAGATGCCAGATGGGAATTGTACGAGGTGAAGCAATATAGGGCAAGTTAGCCCTTAGAGAGAGAGAGAGAGAGAGAGCACAGTGACAGAATATATGTGTGTCCACCATTCTAGTCGCCACCCGGTGACAGTGAGCACACAACAATGGAAACCAAGTGGGAACGCAATCGCAAGAGTGGCATTTGCAAACAGTGACACAAGACCGAGTAAAGACAGAGCACAAGTGTAGCAAGAAAGACACAGCAAATAACAATGATCAGAACGCCAAGGAAAATAACAAATGCACTCGCTAAGCGTGGTCGTCGCACAAAAAGCGCAACAGCGACAAAGCACGCTAATGGCGCGGTCTCCGCACGAAAAGCACAACAGAGACAAAACGCGCCAACCCTAACTAACCAATGTAACACGAAAAATGAATAGAGAACGCGAATGCTTGCTAAACGGTTACCTCACCGAGCCTACAGCAAGCGTTCGTTCCATAGAAGACAGACAGAAGGAGCAACCAGTAGCAACAGCAGCTCTGGCCTACATTCCCAGACAGAGTACAGAAGGAACCACCACCACTACTGCTAGGGCGGATGCGATCCAGACAGACAGACAGATGGAGCAACCAGTAGCAACCGCTGCTCTGGCTTGTACCCCTAAGACAGAGTACAGAAGGAACCACCGCCACTACCGCTAGAGCGAATGCGATCCAAACAGACAGAACAATTTCCTGTCGACTGCCGCTGGCGACAAGACAATCACAACAGATAGACAGTACAAGGCAAAACAGATAATACAACCTGACTACGGTAGAAGGAATGCTAGTGCACTCCCAAGGAATTACTCTAAGATAATCTTAGCAAACAATAGCAAAGGCTGAGACTCCAGGTAAGTTAGCAGGAACAAACCATCATGACCAGCAAGGAATCCTGGGAGAAAATGGCATTTATACTGCAAGCCATCAAAGGAAGCAGCTAAGCAATTTGCATGACAAGTGGATGCAAATTCCTCACCAGAACAGCAGCTCTGAAACTCACAGGGTGAAGACAGGTCTCTCTTCCAGAGATCTGCAGCACTCAGACCTAAAAAACGGTCAAAAAGCTGTCTGCTTGTACAGACAGAAGAGCAGATCATTACAGAGAGTCCTTGAGTGGCAGAGTCAAAGCCCAGATCTTAATCCCATTGAGATGCTGTGGGGGTGACTTAAAATGGGCTGTACATGAAAGAACACACAAGAAACCCCTAAAACATCTCACAGCTGAAATAATTCTGCATTGGGAAACTTTGCTCAGTCTGATGTCAGAGACTGGTAGATGGCTAAAAGAAGCGTCTCACTCCACATTTGCATTCAAGTTTGAATGCAAGTAAATGAGAGCGCAGAAAATCACATTTTGCATGAAAAATCAAATATGATGTCGAAGTTTATTAGATGTATTTTCATGAAAATTAACTTGGCATTGGTATTGACAAAAAAAAATCTCAAAGCAAACATTTGCATTTAAACACCTCACCCACAATTGTTGGTTAAAAAAAGAATACAGAATTGCCTTTTAATTTCCCTAACCTCAACCATACAAGGATTACATAGCCACATTAGACAATGCACATAACGGTTAATAGACAGAATCTAATATCCTCATCACCAAGGATACATACAAGCAACACTTACCTGGAGACATTAAAGGCAACATCAACCATCATAAAAATACACAAATTACATTTCTACAAAAATACATGCAGACCAAGATCTGTATTCTGTTTGGAGCTTTACACTAATATACCCAATAACTTCATTTTTAATAATACTACATTAGACTCCCCTCTGTGTTTACCTATTTTAAGATGCCTTACGCCTCATCTCCTCAGGAGAAGGCTTATGGTGCAAACTAAACTTATGTTCTGACAGAAATAAAACTTGGCGTGAGAAAGTGCAATGGATGTAGTGTGTGCCAGTATGTGGAGTTGGGGGCTCTGTTAGGAATGCAGATAGTAGTAAAATATTCAAGATGCTATTAATTGTACAACTGAGAAAGGTATTTATTAACTGATCGGCCCTTATGGCTTAAGATATGTTAGAAAAACAAAACATGCTTTTGGAACATGAATTAGAGAACATCTGTATGATATAGAGATGCAGTATAATGAGGGCCCCGTAGCGGTTCAGCTCAATGTGTGCCATAATCCTGAGAATGAAGGGTAAGAGGATCCGAGAACTAAGCACAGAGGAGAATTTAACTCTGTATTAATACTAAAAATGAAAGTTATTGGATAAGTAAATGTAATGCTTTGAAAGTCTTTGGAAGAATACAAATCCTGGTCTGTGTGCTTACTTGTAGAAATGTAAGTAGCCTATGCCCTAAGCTATATTTCTTTATGATGGTTTAGCCTGAACTATGTAAAAGCAAGAAGTTTTGAATCGGGATGATACCATTTATTGGCTAACTTAGAGGTAAACAACAGTAAGCTTTTGGCATTAAAGAGACACTGAAGCGAAAAAAAATATATGATATAATGAATTGGTTGTGTACTATGAATAATTACTAGAAGATTAGCAGCAAAGAAAATATTCTAATATTTTTATTTTCAGGTATATAGTGTTTTTCTAACATTGCATCATTCTCTAATATGTGCAGATTACACAACACTCAGCATTCAAAATGATTCTTTCAGAGCAGTCTATGAACTAATGACCTCTCCTCTGGCAGAGAAAAAGACATTTGTTTACTTACAGTTAAGATAATAAAAGTCAGATAACAGCCCTCTCCATGACTTCGAAAGTCGTAGAGCTTAATGGCTTTTTTGCATAGAGATAACAACTGGAGTTTCTTAACTCTTCCTGTACTGGAAACCATTAGACTGATGTATCTGATATTAATGTTTTATTTCTTAGCTGTACTACACATACAAATCATAATATCATAATTTTTTTTCGCTTCAGTGTCTCTTTAAGTCCTCTTCAGACTTTGTTCCTGTATACTGACAAGATGCAGAAAGCTTACTTTTTGTTTTCCTCTAAGTTAGCCAATAAATGGTATCATCCTGATTCAGAACTTCTTGCTTTTACTGATGACTAATAACATGGCACAACACTCTACTGCTTGAACTATGCAGTCCTTGATGTTTTTTGGTAGGTGTGGCTTCTGAGCATGCTTGGTGATTTGGGATTAAATATCCTCTATTTGCTATTATAAGTATTGTCCCACATGGATGTATAAGCCTTGTTTGCATGCAGATAGGAAGTATATGTCATAACCTGTCGGAGGGCAGAATTGATTAAATTCCACATGAGATGTAGCCATCTAGCCCCACTCACCATTGCCTGGATAAGCCCAGAAGAGTGAAATACCGAGAGAATACTCATCACTTCCAGTTAGACATGTCTGTCACAATGCTGCTGCAGGACTTACTGCACATCCTTGCCAAACATGTCAGCCAGTATTAGGACTAGCAGGGGTTTATGTCATATTCAAATGTGCCAGATATGAGTGCTTTAAAGCAGTGCATGTAGAAGTGACAACTTATGGTGTTTAGTGGTGGACTGATCAAGGCAGACTGTTACTGTTTAAACCTTTGCACAAAAACATAATTGTGCAATAAGCTTGAATTTATGCTGCAACAGGCTGAACTGTATGACAACTGCTTGAATGTGGCACATCGTTTGGCAATACTGAAGATGAGATATGTTTCGGTGAGGTATTATCCTGTGAATAGGGATGCCTGAGAATGCCTCTGGCAGTCTTGCAAATATTTCCTCTAACAAGCTAATTTTCAAATTTCATTTAAGTCAATTGGCCAACTTTAAAGGTTAACAGCAGAGCGCATGTTTGAACCACCAAATGGGCTAGGTATGTGCAGAGGACAGTGATTACAAGGGGCAAAAAGTTCCAAACGACTGTGTGGATTTTCAGAAAATTATTGTTAAAGTGAGAGCAGGCAAATGGGAATGATAGCATACAGAAGACATTGATAACACTAAGCCATGACAGTGGGACCTGAGACAAAGTAGTGAAAACAGCAGGGGACTGTATTGCTAGATGGCATCATGAACTGGATGACATCAGAACGAATGCTACCTATAAGGTGTCTAAAAGTACCGCAGTGACATTATGCTCAAGGATGGAGGATCTAACACAAAACATGGTTCAGTGAGGGCAATAGCAGTGTGTGACCTTTAGTCAGGCATTGCCAGGGAGACCTCATTGCTAGCTGGCAGCATAGACCTGGCGGAGTGCATCAGCAAACAGTAAGTAAATATGTACAACAACAGTAGACAATAACTGCTAGAAATGACATTGATAGTACAATACGAGTGCTGGACATCTGGGTGCCAGGCAGTTCAGCACAGGGCAAGCCAAATGACGGCTCTCCCTGCAGCCGCTAAACTCCCTGCCGGCATTAAATACTATTCCCCCTCTGAGTTGTCGTAACTCGGAGAGAGATATAATTCGGGGTCTGGCAACTGCCAGAGCCCTGAATTACCATTATGCAGGGCACGCAGCATAGCATTGCTGCTATGACGGCACCCAGCTTTCCCAGCTTTGGCGCATGCCGCTGAGCGCCGCAATAACCTGCTTTGGTACAATACAACTAGTTAAGGAATTATGTAAACCTTAAGCCGTGTATTGTCTTACAAATTTGTACAGTTATACTAACCACAACAGCACTGAATGAATCCTATAGCTGACAGTTGTTCTCACAGTATTAGGTGCAGTGTACAGTTAGCAAACAAGCTGGAGGACTAAAAGTACCTTGCTGAAATTTGTAACAAAGCACACAAAGTTCTAACCTATGTAAATCGGCACTGAATTAATCCTATAGCTGACAGTTTTTCTTACAGTACTAGGTACAGTGTGCAGTTAGCAAACAAGCTGGAGCATTACAGGTACCTTGCTGTAATTTGTAACTAAGCACACACAGTTCTAATACACCATATAAATCACAGTTGTACATTGGTTAAACACACCTAACTATCAGCTACCTCTCCCTGAAGCATAGACTTCTCTCACTGTCTCTGTCTACAGCTCCTATCACACAGGCAACACAGGTGGAGTGAAGAATCCCTCCCTCCATCCCCCTCTCTTTAAATCTGCTTGTGGTGGGATCTCTTCTTATTGGCTGCTGGGGTTTACTGTGCATGCTGGGAGCAAATGATTTGCTCAACAGATACCCATTTTGTGCTTCCCGCTGAAACTTTGGCACCATACTATCCCCAAGATTTGCCCCTGATTATTCGGTAAGAAAGCGACTGCATGAGGAATTACTAGGGCCTTCTAATTTAAAAAAAACCTGCAAGAGAGAACGGTCCAATTTGCCATGAGATTGAATCTAATATTTACCAGCTGTTTGTTTTGTGTTGAAGTGAGTGGAGTGTGGGTTGTGAGCGCTGAGTGTATCTTCCACACTATCACTTTACAATATTCATAAATATATTTCCAATCTATACAGGTTCAGTTGCACCCTTTTTTCACTCTTCAATTTTTAAGCCTCATCTACACACGTAGATGAGGCTCCGATGTTACTTAGCAATCGAGCTGCTGATGCGGCTCGATTGATAAGATCCGACAGGTCAGATCTTGCTACCGCCGATTCCCTGCCCGGCAGGGAATCGAGCCGAAGATAAGCGGCGCGGAGCGGGGAGGAGCGGGTATCGTGGAAGAGGCGATCCGGCAGATAATCGAGCCGGCGGATCGGAGCCTCATCTACGCGTGTAGATGAGGCTTATTGGTGATCTAAAAGAATAGGTATACACCAATGGGTTTATATAAGAAATGGTTAATGTGAACAAAATGTTTAACTCAATCCATTCATCGACTTCATGGTAAATTTGCAATTGTGCCATGAAGGGGATTCCTTTATAACTTCCTAACTATAAAGAAGTTTGTCTATTATGCTTACAGGTCTTAACAACCTCAGCTTGTGTTACGCTTCCAGTTCTCATCTGGTTGACCTATAAATTGTGTATTCTCATAATGCTATGAGATATGATGACAGCCCTACAGTTATTTTCTGGAGTGACAGTTGTATTAGAGAAAAAACTCCACATGCACAGTAACTGTACCTCATTTTAGGTGTGGAAGCTATGAGCTGCCTCACACAAAACATATTCTTTCCTTGCCACATAGAAGGATGAAAAGAAAAAGATGAGAAGGCTTTGTACACACCTCGATAAATAAGACAAATTGAATAAGCTCTCATTTTACAGGTGTAATGACATGATCAATGGCAGAGCAAGAACAAGGCTACTACATTTTCATTGTATAGTTCAAGCCTTGAAGTAATAAAAAAGAATATAAAAAACACAATTACTTTGTCTTTAACTCTTGAAACAATCGGAGTAACTGAACAAAGCAAGGTTACTTTGTCTTCAATAGCTTTCTAGCACAAACACCATTAAACTTGCAGTTTTCGATGTGTACTGACCTTGCTGTGACTATGATAAAACATGAGGACATTTAGATAAAACGTTATGTGACCTATCACATAAAGAAATGCTTGTCTAAATGTACAATAACATGAATATGAGTACCGTAATACTTAACACTCACGGTGCTGTACTACATTACATCTAGATGATATTTCGATATCTCTGCAATACCTGTGTATCAAGCCACATATCAGTGCTGCCTGGGATAAGAACTACCACGGAAGGTTAGCCGGGAATCTGGTTCCTTTTTTTTTAACTGGCACTTGAGGTTGAAAGGGCCTGTCAAGAACTTGCTTCTGACTGTATCAACTTGATGCTAATTTCTCACTAGTGTTTTGCTTTTTCTGTAAATAATGATGTAATATCTTTTTGATATTTGTCTTAATAAATGACCGTAATTTTCGGACCATAAGACGCACTTTTTCCCCAAAGAGAGGGAGAAAATATTGGTGCGTCTTATGGTCCAAATGTGCCAATACAGACCTGCCTCCTCTAAAGAAGTGGAAGTGGAACATTCCGAACTGCTTGTCGGCAATGTCCCCAGACGTTTATTTTGTTTTTCCGAGCTCCTTATATGCTAGGAGTGTGTAAAGGATGTGTCCTTTATATTTGCCCCCGGTGTACTTAAAGAGACTCTGTAACCTCAAAAACATCCCCTGGGGGGTACTCACCTCGGGTGGGGGAAGCCTCCGGATCCTAATGAGGCTCCCCACGCCGTCCTCTGTCCCACGGGGGTCTCGCTGCAGCCCTCCGAACAGCCGGCGACAGACCCGACTGTAAATTCAATATTTACCTTTGCTGGCTCCAGCGTGGGCGCTGTGGCTGCTTTCGGCTCCGAACCACACGGAAATACCCGATCTCAGTTGGGTCCGCTCTACTGCACAGGCACCGGAAACTTGCGCCTGCGCAGTAGAGCAGACCCGACGGCGATCGGGTATTTCCGTCTACTTCAGAGCCGACAGCCGTCAGAGCGCCTGCGCAGGAGCCGGGAAGGTAAATATTGACGTCATCTTTCATGGAGGGCTGCAGCGAGACCCCTGAGGGACGGAGGACGGCGTGAGAAGCCTCATTAGGATCCGGAGGCTTCCCCAACCCCGAGGTGAGTACCCCCCAGGGGACGTTTTGACGTTACAGATCCTCTTTAAAACTGCCCCGTGTACTTATTGCTGCCCCCAATGTACTTATTGTTGCCCCCGGTGTACATTTTTCTGCACCGGTGTACTTATTGCTGCCCCCGGTGTTGTCATGTTGGCTTCCCCGAGCGCCGTCCTTAATCCTCTCTGTCCTGCCTGCCTCTGTGTAGCATGAGGCTTAGTCATGAGTATCGGTAATCTTCCTTGTAAAGGCGCTGAGGGGTTCACACTTGCAGGCAAAGTATTTCCCTCTTCACTTTCGCATTAGTGACCTATGCGGAAGTGAAGGGGGAAATACTTTGCCTGCAAGCGTGAACCCCTCAGCGGCTTTACAAGGAGGATTACCGATACTCATAGTGGCATTATGGGGTAAGCCTCACGCTACACAGAGGCAGGCGGGACAGAGAGGATTAAGGACGGCGCTCGGGGAAGCCAACATGACAACACCGGGGGCAGCAATAAGTACACCAGGGCAGAAATAAGTACGCCAGGGGCAGCAATAACGTCCTATCGTGCTGCCCGGAAGCTGCGCGGCCCGTCCTCCCTCTCAGTTCGCTGTCCCCCTCCGGCCCCCTCCTCCTGATGCATCAGGAGGAGCCGCCACTAAGGGGCTTCTCCTGATTGCGTCATTATGGGGGCCGCACATTATCGGGGGAACAGCAAACGGAGAGGGAGGACGGGCCGCGCAGCTTCTGGGCAGCACGATGGGACATTACAGTGAGATGTCCCCTATATGGCTTCCGCTGCACCTACTCTGTTTAAGGAACGGCAGCAGAAGAGGTAGTCCCGCGGCGGGTCGGTGGGCGTTCGTATCGGCGGGTCGTTCGTAAGTCGGGCATTAGTAAACCGGGGACAACCTGTATAACTGAAAATAAAAATATGAGACTAATTTCTTGGCTACTAATGTTTTATTCCTTATCCGTACTACACATACAATTCATTACATCATACTTTTTTTTTTTCACTTCAGTGCCACTTTAATACCCAAACATGGCCAGCAGTGAATCAGTATTTCTCTGTGCTACAGAGTGAGATAAATAACTGTAACAATATACCACAGGCTCACAAGCTCTCTGAATGTCTGATATCCACGTGTAGCCAGCAGTGGATCAGCATTTCTCTGTGCCACAGAGTGAGAGAGGTGGATCACTGCTTCAATACATCACAGGCAACTTGAATATCTTATACCCATGTGTGGCCTGCAGTGTATCAGCATTTCTCTGTACCACAGACTGGAGATAGAACAATGTGATGTTATGATTTTAGTGAATGAGCATGGTCTACACATTTTGCAGATTTATTTTTCCAGCTCTGGGCAGAAACTACTACGATTGTTATCTTACATAGCTTCATGAGTATATTTGTTTGTTTTTGTATCAGTATTATGTATTTTTTGTTTGTTTATTTTAGACACGCTCTGGAAAGAGTGAGGGTGGGTGTGAGTGAGGTAGGGAGAAAGAAAATACGAAAACAATGAAAAATGTTAGAAGCAAAAAGCAAATCCCTGCCTAGTCCAGCCATTTGAATTCTGGTAAGAAAGTACAATAACTGTTAAAACATGTAAAAGCCATTTTTAATACTGGACCACAGAGCTCACTGGTGAGTGTATATGCAGAAGGGCCACAGTGATTCTGGAAGTCCCAAGGCGCCATTAGTCTTCTGACTGAACAGAAATAAAGTGACACTTAGTCCAATACCATACATGGGGAAAATCAGCTCTTTCTGCAATGTGCTATGTTCAAATAAAAAGTATGTTTTGAATTATGTATCATGTTTCTCTGATTTTAATTACTCGAAAAACTGCAACAAATGTGTTTGTGGTTGCCATTATAGCTGTTATTAATAATCCCAAAAACACAATGCATCTGGTGGTATTCTGCTTTAATAGTTAAGTATTTAGCTGAATGGAGTCTTTTGCAAAGCACACTTATCCTTTATTTCCTTTCATTGAAAAGCTGCACATGAAACAACTGGCATAGTAAAACTGATGCTGTTTGGTTTACAGTCCCTAAGTTCTTCCATCAAAGACATCTGAATCTCCAGAGGAATATAAACAAAAATGGCATATTTCCCTTCTATCCAACCACTAAGATCTAAAATATAGATGACAATATGAGAAAATAACTGAAATTCAGTGACCGCTTTTCAAACATTTCACATTATCATACTTACCTCAGTAGGGGAGAGCCTATGGATGGCCTACAGGCTTTGCTGGTCTACCTACGAACCTCCTGCACTGGGGCCCTCTGAAGATTATTCAACATTTAAGTTGAAATATTGCTTGTGGCTTGCATAGGAGCAAAATACAGCCTGCACAGTAGCACGCAACCGCTTATGCACAGGTTTTTCTCTATGCATGTATGGCTCTGTGCAACCATGCAGGCTGCAACATGGAGGGAAGCATGACTGCAAAATGAAAGAGGGTCCCGGCTGGCAGTGAAGGGGTTGTGAATATCGGGGAAGTCTCTGGAGCATCCCCCTACTGTAAGTATGTGACTTTTTTTCCCTACAGGTTTACTTTAAAGGACAACTGAAGTGAGAAGAATATGGAGGCTGCTATATGTATTCCTTTTTAACAATACCAGTTTCCTGGCTGTCCTGCTGGTCTATTTGCTGCAGAAGTGTCTGAATAACTCCAGGAACAAGCATGCAGCTAATCTTGTCAAATCTGACAATAATGTCAGAAACACCTGATCTGCTGCATGCTTGTTCAGGGTCTATAGCTAAACGAATTAGAGGCAGAGCATCAGCAGAATGCCAAGCAACTGGTATTGCTTGAAGTGGATCCGAGATAAACTTTTACTCATTGCATAATTGTGTTCCTTTCATATAGTTTATAGGGCATTCCTCAAGCCAAATACTTTTTTTTTTGTTTTAATACTCTAATTCCTTATAAACTAAACAAGCCTTGCCCACAGCTTTAAAGTGCCTTGGCACTCCATGTAGCAAGGGCTTATGGGAGTTAAGTCTGGGCAGGAGGAGGAGGGGGTTACTAGTCAGAGATTTCAGAGGCAGAGGGGAGGAGGGAGCAGAAGAGGGGAGTGAGCTGAGGGCTGGAGATGCAGTTGCAGCTTGCCTGTGTGTAATGTGACAAACAAAACATGGCAGCTGTCATTGTATCACAGGAATAAATAAATATGAAACTGTTGAAGCTGTTTGCAGCTAGATTTGCTGTGTAAACTATCTAAACTTTAGATAAGATATATAGACAAGTTACTTGTCATAGTCACTTTTTCATCTCGGATCCACTTTAAAAGGGAACAAATATGGCAGCCTGCATATCCCTCTCACTTCAGTTTCTTTTAAAGAGACTCTGTATTTATTCTATCCTATAAGTTCCTATACCTGTTCTAATGTGGTCTGTCTTACTGCAGCCTTTCCTAGTTGCACAGTGGCTGTATAATCTATGTATAATCTAATCTTCTTTCCTCTGACGGCTTTGTCGGGCTCAGGCACTCAGGCAGGAATCTGCTGCTTTGCTGTGATAGGATAGAAGCTATACACACCCTCTCCACACACCCTGCAGGCTCTATGTGAGTCACAGACAGAGGTTCTCAGAGCCTATCACAAGCTTTTCGCAGCCATGTCTTTTGTTTGTAAATACTGCCTAAAACTGGCAATTACAAGCCAGGATTGCAGCAGGGAGTGGCAGAAACAGCACAGAGGGGCCCAGGAGAACACAATGAATAGAATGGTATGCTTTTTATTGTAAGAATTTTAGAGTACAGATTCTCTTTAACAAAAATGAGCCAAAGCAGTGCCTGCAACCATGCTTGGGGCCTGATTCACAAAGCGGTGATAACTCAGTTATCATGCCTAAAAGACTTTAGGCATGATAACCTTTGCACTACACTGGTGAAAAGCCAGTTTAGGCGTGATAAGTTTAGGTGTGATAAGTTTAGGTGTGATAAGTTTAGGCATGCTAAGTTTAGATAAGTGTAGATAGCGTGCAAAGTCCCGCACGCAAAGCAGTGCCATTAAACTCTATGCGAAGTGCACCAGACTTTGCTAGCGCAAAACTTTTGATCAGCTGTGCACTGCGGTGCTAACGCAGTTGGTGCTTAAACTTATCATGCCTAAACTTATCACACCTAAACTTATCATGCCTAAACTTATCACACCTAAACTTATCATGCCTAAACTGAGTTTAGGCGTGATAAAGGGCTTTTCACCAGGGTGCTAACTGTTAGCACCGCTTTGTGAATCAGGCCCTTAGTGTTTTCAGACTTGATCAGCACTTTAACCACTTGAGGACCCACCCTTTACCCCCCCTTAAGGACCAGCGCTGTTTTAGCTGATCTGTGCTGGGTGGGCTCTACAGCCCCCAGCACAGATCAGGGTGCAGGCAGAGCGACCAGATCGCCCCCCTTTTTTCTCCACTAGGGGGATGATGTGCTGGGGGGGTCTGATCGCTCCTGCCTGCCTGGGTGTTGCGGGGGGGGCACCTCAAAGCCCCCCTCCGCGGCGAAATTCCCCCCTCCCTCTCCTCCCTCCCTTCCCCGGAGATCCGAGGCTGCACAGGAATGGATCTGTCCTGTGCAGCCTCTAACAGGCTCCTGCCTGTCATGTGACAGCGATCCCCGGCCGCTGATTGGCCGGGGATTGCTGATCTGGTACAACGCTGCTACTGTTATCAGCGTTGTACGGATGTAAACAAAGCAGATTATTTCCGCTTATGTTTACATTTAGCCTGCGGGCCGCGATCGGCGGCCCGCAGGCTATTCATGGAGCCCCCCGCCGTGAATTGACAGGAAGCAGCCGCTCGCGTGAGCGGCTGCTTCCTAATTAATTAGCTTGCAGCCGGCGACGCAAAACTGCGTCGCTGGTCCTGCAGCTGCCACTTTGCCGACGTGCGGTATGAGTGCGCGGTCGGCAAGTGGTTAACAGACATATGCTAATGAGAGACTTAATTTATTTCTGTAGAGAAAGTCAGGATAGTTTTAAAGGACAGAAAAACAGCTTATACTGTATTGGAGGTGACATGCCTATATCCTATAAATGGTGTAAGATATTGATCAGGGCATCATTTTACATGAATATAAGTACATTTTAGGTTAGATACACTTTTGTAGACAGTCCAGCTAATGCTGAGATTGTATATTTGGGTGGAGGCATGAATGATTCAGCATATAGGCACATTGTGAGGTAGCAGAGACAGCCATCCCTATTTACTTATAGTGAATGGGGCTGCGCCTTTCAGTATGCACCGCTTGGAACTGCACAAAGGCCCTTATTCAATTCACCTTTTGTCCTAAATTTAGTCCTAGGAAAGTTTTTTATCTTCTCTTTTAAATAACATTTCAGCACTCTGCTATTGAAAAAGTACCAAAAAGTGCGTTAAAAAAGTACTGTAAAAATTGTTAAAATATCACCTAGGAGAAAAAGTGAATTGAATAAGGGACATTGGGCCATATCCAATTAACTTTTCTCCTGAGTTTTCTCCAAGGAGATACATTTTCATCTTACCTAAAAAAATTATTTCAGTACTCAGGAACTGAAAAACTGCTAAAAAGTGACTTCAAACTCATTTTGAGTATTTTTTTTGCTTAATTGGAGCTTTAAAAGTATTTAATTGGTAAGGTTTGAAAATATCTACTTTGAGTAAACTCAGAGGAAAAGTTAATAGGATATGGCCTATGGATATGGCCTATAGTGTGAACAGACCCTTACACAGGCCTCTTTGGGGACTTTGGTAGTTCTATGTCATGTTATTCCTATATCGGGCACACAGTAAGAACTTTGTTAAGCAGATGTATATAACTATAAGGGAACCAGATAGTTAAATGCCAATGGTAACTCTTATAGTTCTATCACATCAGTTTTACTGAACTTTGGTGGACAAACAGGAGATTATTTCCTGGGAATGGACCGCAGTGAATTCATGGAAAAAATAACAGATATTACCCTTTCTTCTTTTGAGCAGCCATGAGAAATGCTGCTCATGTTATTATGATCCCACCAGCTGGGAAGTCACTGGAAAATCATTCTTAATCAAACATCTGAAAAAAAATGTGAATGCCTGGATTATAAAAATTTATGTTGTCCAACTGCTAGCTTGGAGACCCATTCATTCTTCCCACCCACCTTAAGATGCTAAAGCCTATATTGTAAGATTTACATCTAAGGGCAAAGATCCCAAATACAGCAAGGCCTAGAAATATGAACATTAAACTGAAAGGGCCACAGATCACGTTATGTATATTTCAGTGAACCAGTCAGCAATTAACTTTGATACAAATTAATAATCAGGCTTATTTTTTTCACACCTAAGAAAATACAACATCATGATAGCATCCTAAAGGGAGTGCCTGGTGTTTTACATTTTATTATTTTTTGTTATATGAAATAAAATGCATTTTTAATTTCAGTTTAGGCACAAAGCAAATTTTGGAAATGAATGTCTAACTTCTGGAGCGTCACCTTTAAAGTGGATCTGAACTCTTGCACAGGACAGAAGGAAAACATAGAAATGCACCCTGTATGTATTTCGTGAGTTTAGCCTTTCTAATTCCCCCTCATCTGTGACTAATCACCAGTGCAATCACCAGTGGAATTTGATCTCTGCTCTGCCAAGGTAGAGCAGCTAATTGGTGACACAGGACGTTAACAATATGTCTGCTTCCATGAAAGCAGGAAGTAGACACACTGCAGATTTACTGCAGGATTTGTACCAGCTGTAAAAAAGAAATGTTTTTTTTTAAAGGTTATTATGCTGTTACTTATCGTTTAGAGCAAAGTGGAAGTTCTGAGCTCAGGTCTGCTTTAACTGGCATATCTTATCCACATAAAACAATCTTGCTTCTTGGATTTAGTACTGTAATCCCTTACATCACAGAAGCCAAGTATCCTGACTTGGTGACTGACAATTAAGCCCTCTTGTTAGCAATGTATTTACAGTATCTTTTCTTTCCTACTTAGGAGTAAAACAAAAATGTTTTCTAGATAAAAAAAACTTTCCACTAAAACTTTCAGCTGGATCTCATTACCTTTCTTTTTTAAAATATTTGCTCAATAAAATGTATTTTTTATAAACCAATTTCAGTATTAAATATAACAACACTCTACTGCTTCAAATATAATGAATAACACATATTTTATCAATTACAAAAGAGTGTAATAGTTTTTTATTTAGCGATGTATTATTGTGCTACATGATGTATTATTGTTCTACACAATAGGGATGGGGCAGTGATTATTGCTAGACCCACTCTGAGTCACACCTGATGGCCTTGATTGTTTTCTCAAGAGGTTGGTATTTATAAGTGATTCACAAATGATGGTGCACCTCAGGTATGAAGCCAGCACATCACTGCTAAGCAGCAGGAACAACATGTTGAGGGGGTAGGGAATATCTACACGTACTAACATTTCACTTTGGAAGGTTTTTTAGAACATGTTGATGAGTGACGTTGTCAAAACTATCACTGAGGTCCGGTAGAGACAGGCAGCTATTTGTTACTCACTTTCATTCAGCTTTGTCTCAACAGACTTAGGTAGATAAGAAAGATAAAGTGGATATTGCATAAAGAAAAAAAATATCCAATGAAAAAAAATATAGTTTTATATTTTCATAAAGAACGTATATAAAAAACACATTGTCATTATAAACTTTATGTATTATTTGCTTTAAATCATCAAGTTTTAATGGGTGTACACTAAAATATACAGGGTTTTGAACATTCCTACCACTGCTCATTTATTTCTACACTAAGGAACATAATGTACTTACAAATATAATGAGGTTGACACAAACCTGGACACAACTTGATGATATAACAGTTTGATGTATATAAATAATCCAAAATAATACTTTCCTTGAACCCCATATTCTGTTTTTGGTTTTAAGTGTTAAAGAGTCCTAATAAATCCTAAATAAGATTTTCCTGTCAAGCGTGACTCCAGATGCAGAAGCACGTTGGCGTGCTGTTACTGGTGTCCAGAGTAAACAAGTGTGACGGCTGCTAGATTGCCAACGCTCGGGGTAGAGCCCAGCAAAACTTTATGCAAAATGTTCCTATTTTAATCAAGTGAGTGTGCATTTTAAACTTAAAATAAAGAATTGTATTCTTTTATATTATGAAAGGATGCATACTTTTATTTTTGAGGTGCATTTTTCTAAGTAGGCCAGTGATTCCTGAGTTGTTTCAATAGAATTGTGATGGGCAGGGGGATATGTAAAGGTACGTACATATGTCTGATTTTTTTTTGACCAACTGTCATTCAAACCAGTCATTTCAACGACAAGTCGGGCGTTTGTAAGTGCAGTCGAGTGATTGATAACAGGCGGTTTGCCTGATCTGATCAGAGAATCTGTTGGACCAACTGTCGTTCAAACTACTGTTAGGTCCGTATTTGTGTACAAACGACTTCAAGTCGTTTGTCCAACTATAGCAGCGTACACACGCTGGACTTTAGGCAACGACGGGTCCGTCGTTGCCTCCCGCTGGGTGGGCGTGCCAGCGACAGTCCGGCGTGTGTACGCTCTGTCGTCAGACTGATACGGCTGTTTCTGAGCGATCCGCCCGGCGGATCGATCAGGAACAGCCGTATCAGTCTGACGACAGAGCGTACACACGCAGGACTGTCGCTGGCACGCCCACCCAGCGGGAGGCAACGACGGACCCGTCGTTGCCTAAAGTCCGGCGTGTGTACGGACCTTAATAGTCATTCAAACATACAGTCATTTGATCAGTCCTTTGATCTAGTCCATTGTTCTAGTCAGTCCATTGTCCAGTCAAACGACATGTAAATTAGGTGACATTAGCATATCAGCCATTTAGTTGGTCTGTGTGTACATGACGTTTGAACGACTTGTTGTTTGCACATTAAGTCGTTGTAATGACTGGTTTGAACGACAATCAGGCGAAAAATCAGATGTGTGTACGTACCTTTAAGAGTGAGTGCCCTTTCTAATGCTGGGTACACACGTTGCGATTTCCCACTAGATCCTTGGGATCGATTTGATTATTTTCGACATGTTTGATTCGGTTTTGTTCGATACAGCCGTCGATTTTGCATACTTATCATGCAAAATCGATGGCTGTATCAAACTAAACCGAATTGACATGCTGGAAATAATCGATCGATCCCGCTGGATCCCGCGGACCGAGTGGGAAATCGCGTACCCAGCATTAAGGGTGAGGTGATGGCTATCACTTGGATTGAGGATACTATCTTGTCATCGGCTGTCTGCTGGTGGTCAAGGCAGATTGAAGAACTTGTGTTTTTAGATCAGTTGAGTCACTGGACTTTCTGAATTGAATTCTATCTTATTTTCTGTCATAGACTGTAAGTTTGTAAATTACACCCATTATAATTTTCTTCACAAAGAATCAAGTACCGGTAGGTTTATAGAAAAAAAGCCAGCATTTTTTTGTGCATTCTTATATATTTTATCAATTTTATCAGTTTGTGTCCAAAATCTTATTACTTATAACTCCTAAAGCAAACTGGTAATGGGTCAGCTGGACCTCTGCCAAGTTACAGCTGTAGGGGGTGGCCACCACAATATTGTTCACACTGCAAAAGCAAAGGAGCTCCTGTCTGATCTTTTGATAATATTTAAAATGAGAACTCATTTGCACTTCAGATTGGTTTTACCAAAGCTGATCACTACTGAAAAGTATGAATCCCTTCTACACATCTATTAAAATGCAATTTACCGTAATAGTTTAATATTAATGGATAATATTATGAAGCGCATTAAGCTTGTTAAGAATACACACTAGACCCTTGACTGTTATATGCTGTGTCTTGTCCAGAGAAGAGGAGTCCCTAGACCTTCTTAAAATAAATATCTCTTGCAGATATCACCTATAGGTTTATATTTAGCGTAACACATCTTTGACAGTTTTGGCATCAGTTCAGACTCTTAAAAAAAATATAACACTGGTCATAAATTGCTCATTCATCAAGCCACCATATTGTCAATATTTATGAACACGTTTAAATATTTATCTAAGGACTCGTGGAGTAAAATGCACTGAATGCTTTATGGTTTTAAGGTATTTTTAGTGCCCCATACACAAGCTCATATGCACAATGCTCTGTACATTTTTTTGTATTATTATATGTCACATAAAAATTTATAAAGTTTGAAAGAGTTCTACTAAAGTACAAAGACATATAAAGCTGAACTTCAAAAAGGTGTCTTTTCAACACGTTGGATAGATTTATTTATTTTTTTAAATCTCTGTCAGGCTTTTTGCTTTGATGAGATTTCCAATTACTACCCTGTAAATGTTACATATGTGAAAGGAACAGTAGCTGCTACTTATGCTATAGATGGAGACATCTGTTCTAATAACAATTAGCAAAGAAGATATTAACTTTTGTGTCTCCTGGATAGGAAGTATTTTAACCATTCTTCACCCTTTATATAAAAACCATGTAAGGATTTCATCTTCAAAGTGAACTTGCCAGAAATTAATTCCTCAAATGTCCCTATGATATGATTTGGTTCACAGAGCTCAGAGGATATTGCCATCTGACATCAATTGATTCAGTTGATCTGTCCCGATGAAAAATTTTGTTTGCTTGCTCGCAAGTCGGGAGCGTGTCGCTGGCAGCGTTTGATTCAGCAATGACCGACGCCGCAGCATAGCGGCAGCAATATCACCTGTCCGGCCGGTGCAAGTCTCCGGGATCCGTTCAGTCACACTTTTTCCGGCTGGGCTTCTTCTCCGTGTCCTCTTCACTTCCTGTCACATCCTGTGACAAGCTGAAGTTCAAACAGTAGAGCACCATCTACTGTTTGAACTTCTGCTTGCCACAGGATGAGACAGGAAGTGAAGAGGACATGGAGGACGCCAAAAGAAGTGTGACTGAACGGATCCAGGGGACTCGCGCCGGCCGGACAGGTAATATTATTGCTGCTGGCCGGGGGAGCAGGGGTGGTGAGCAGGCAGCAGGTTTGTCATGCTGAAATTGATTCAAATCTGTGTGCAGTGTATGGCAGCCAATAGATAACTCTGTAAACAGATTAGAGAGGGATCTATCTATTGGTCAATCTGGTGGCAATCGACCAGTGTATGGAAGCCTTATCTGTGTTAGACATTCAATTCCTTTGTCCAATGACTAAATTGCTCACTGTATAATACTAACATATGATTGTACAAACATTTTTAATGCTATCTATACAATAAAGACCTGTGATTCAACTGATGAAGCTGTCTGATACTAATGCCATGTGGTCAGATTAATCCATGGATAGGTTTATAGTAATAATAAGACTTGAAAAATTAAACTGTACTTTGTTGTTTTTCTGTGTTAAATGGAAACCTGAACCAAATACATTTATTAAAAATAAACACATGATGTACCTGCAAATGAATATTACATATTTACCTCACCGTTAGATCCTCTCAGAAACTCATGATTTTCTTCTAACAATGATTCCTTTCAGTTCTGCCAAGAATTTGTCAGAACTAACATATTTTAGTTGCTGTCAGTTATATATCATTTACTGTCAGTTATAACTAAAAGAACAACTGATGAGCCCGGTAATGTTTCCCTATGACTCACGTGGGTGATATCACATTTTAACAGTGTGCTGACCAGGAAGCTTTTATGAGGTAATGGCCATTTTCAAAATGGAGGATGGAGAATTTCATTGATTAGAGTGGACAAACAGGACACAGGAGAGGAGAAAGAGATGGATGAGTTGACTACACAGGAAGTAAGTATGAGGTGTGTATGTTTATTTTGATATTTAATTTTCAGTTCAGGTTCGCTTTAATAAAGCATATTTTAAAAGATGAAAGGCCAAACTATGTTCTTCTTTGAAATTCTCTACAAGATCTAAAATGGATCACTAGCTAGTAAAACACTTATATTCTACTATCACAGGCATAGTGAGAGTCAAAGATAAGTGATTGGGCAGATTTAACATAGCCCTGTTCTGGGTTTCAAAGTGTAGAGGATCTCTTTGTTATTCTAAAGTTTGAAAATAAAGCTTTGAATCTAAAATGTTCTCCTCTATATTTTTGTACTTCTCATTGTGTGCTGCTCTGCCTTGAGAAGAGACCTGTCTTACTATAGTATATAGTGAATATTGCTTAGTATAAGCTAGGCATAAAAATAATGAATTATTCATTTACTTATGCTCCCTACATAACTGATGATTCCATAATATGAACAGTGTACAGAAGTAAAAAGGTGTTTGTTGGGCTAAATGTGCTTTTTATTGCAACCCAGCTTACTTTCTATTCTCTCTGGATTGAGCTGCTGGGCGGGCTAGTCGTTTGTGATCTTGTGACCCCCAAAGTAAGAAGAGCAAAACATGGCAGGTTATGTTTTCCATAATCCCGGAAGTACAGTAGAAAGCATGAGGTATATATAGCAAACCTCAGTAAAATTTCAGTGTGCATGCAGCACACAGCAATTTCACTGGTAATTACACAAGATATGTAGTGTGTGCTGTGCAAATAATACAACTCATGTTGCCTAGGTAACATGCATGTTGCTAGTGTAGCATGCATTACGCAAGTAGCATAATGTGCTAGCAACACACACGTTACCTAGGTAGCAGAGGTTACGCTATTTACGCAACACATGCCACACAACTGGCGTGACTACCTGTAAAACTGCTATGCACTCTCTGCACATGACAATTTTACCAGAGTTTTCTGAATATAAACTTATGTGTCTATATGAAGAGGTGGAATTTAGTAGGTTATAGGTTACAGGAAGAAGGTGTGAAAAGTTTTAAGACCTCAGCTCTGCTAACACATAGTAATAAGAAGGAAAAGTCTTAAGTCTCTATAGAAAAATGCACAACAGTAACAAGCAAGAGAGTGCATACTCAATACAACAATCAATCAAGCCAGCACCTATTCAGGAGGAGACTTTGGGCAAGACTACCTAACACTGCTACTGCCCATAGAGTGCATTCTAGTGGCTGCAGCTCTGGCGCTTTGAGTCGGCCAGGAGAAAAAACACATAAATGTTATTTGTCTTGTCTGGTGGTGTGACTGTATGGATGATCCAGCTGATAGGCTTTGTCCCACTGTGATGGGGGATTTCGCATTTAAGGAAGCCACTGCAGAACCCTTCCTCCAGGGCTGCTTAATCACTGCAGTGAGTACATGCTAGGAGGTGGCTCAGCAGGTGCCAGAGCCAGCCAGTGCAGGGAGGTAAAAAAAAGTGACACCAGCAGAGTGGTGGTGATTAGGGTAATTAATGAAGCTTTAATGTTGCAAAGCAATGTGCAAGGGAATGACACCCTTGCTTTCTCAGGCAAACTGTGTCACTAATTATAGATGAAACCTGTGTCTGTAGGACATATAGTTTTCCCAAAAAACAAAGCTTACCAGTTCTTTTCATTAGTGGGAAATCTGTCACCCCTTGTTTAAATTTTATGTATCCCTTTATATTGTCCAGCACTGCATAATATGTTGGCGCTTTATACATACAATAAATAATAATAATAGAATGGGCAGACAGGCAAAAAAATACATAGTTCTATCTCCTTTCTGCTGCCTTTGCCTTAGTTTCCCAATGAAACCAATGGCACAGTTTACAGAGAAAAGGGGTTGAGAAGTGCTTCATTTCTGATATTCATTTAACTCTCTAGTGCAATAGATCCCGAGTGCAAAGCCATTTTCAGCTAGCACAACCATTTAAACTACTTAGGTAGTTTTTAAGAGGTCCAATGCAGGGATGAACATGAGGAGATGCCATAGTCTATATCAAACTGATCTTGAATTAAGATACTCGCCCAGAGACAACATAAACTATTCTAGCAAAGGATATTGGGCTACCAGTGCCATGAAATATATATAGGTACAAATATAGGTACAAATGAAATTGGAGTAAAATAGAGCAGTTGCTCAGAGCAGTAAATTGAAATCCTTGTTTAACCCCACGCCTGAAACTTGACAAGTTGCTATAGGTAAAGCCAACATTTTCTTTTCAACTTTACTTTCACCTTTCATTGTACAAAATGTTGTGCTTACTTTTTTTCCACTTTTATTTCTTGTCACATAACTAAAGTTGGGGAATGCTGGTAAAACTAAACATGGTGGTCATACTGCATTTTTATCCACTTTTAAAGACATTTAAACTATGCAGCTTTTTCTGAGTAATTTTTAGCTTTGCAAATAAAAATTGATATCATATTGACAGACAATCCATCTGCAGAAAAGCTTACAGAATGTCATCAAAGTCAATCGGAGCAAGGACTTTGCAGTTATAATAGGGACATACCTTATGCAAACTACTGACTATCATCACATGTGCTGCAGTACCACTGACAAAACCCAGCTGTATGTGCAAAATCCATCCACAGTGATGAACTGTGTTTAGAGGAGGAACTGGAGAGTGATGACAAACATACATAACTGACGTGGTTCTGCCAATCATATCATGCTGTGGTTACATCAATGAATAGCTAGAATCACTTCACTGGAGCTGGAATGTACTTTTCAGGTGTAAAATATTTGTTTCAAGACAACACTTCTTATGTTTTCTCAAAGCAACCTTCACTAAGTTAATCTTACTGCAAAAGAAAGCAAATAAGTTGCTGTCACATCATTGCTGTCTTACTTCCTATTCACATCTGAGAATCACGTTGTCAGTGAATATACAAACTATAAGTCTAGTTAAAGAAGCACAGTAATGACATATAGTAGAATGCAGGAAATTATTCAGGATACCCACTTTTATGGCAATTGTTCTGGTTTCAGCATCAGAAACACTACTAATATCTATATATTGATGTATATTGAATGTAGCCCCACCCTCCCAGTAATGTTTAGCCTAGGCTGTTTAGCTATGTGGAATTCTCTTCCCCAGAGCATTCTGGGAAACCATGTATATTTTGTACTGGTTTCGGAACTCTCCATAAACATTCTGCAGGTAGAGATCACCTGACAGGACTAAAGATGTCACCACCAGTGATAGATTTCAGAATGTAAATCAGGGAGAGGAAAGATTTTACAAAAAGTGGCAAACACCGCCTAAATCATTTATAAATGAATATTGAAAGAAAAAGCAACTTTATTCATTACGTTATTTTCACTACAGTTCCTCTTTAAGATAGTTGTACATGACAAAGCATATAATTAGCTTCAGCACAGTATAAAATGTAATTACTGTAGTTCAACATTATAGATGCTGGTTTACAAAAACTAAAACAATGTAAACTGTAACTGCCCAGTGCAACTAATCAGACTTTAAAGGGATATTGTAGGGGGTAGGGAAAAAATGAGTTGAAGTTACCCGGTGCTAGTAATGGTCCCCCACAGACATCCTGTGCCCGCGCAGCCACTCCCCAATGCTCTGGCCCCGCCTCTATTTCACTTTTGGAATTTCAGACTTTAAAGTCTGAAAACCATTGCGCCTGCGTTGCCGTGTCCTCACTCCCGCTGATGGCACCAGGAGCGTACTGCACATGCCCAGTATGGTCTGTGCCTGCACCGTGCACTCCTGGTGACATCAGGGGAAGCAAGGACACGGCAACGCAGATGCAGTGACTTTCAGACTTTAAAGTCTGAATTTCCAGAAGTGATATAGAGGCGGAGCCGGAGCATCGGTGAGTGGCTGCGCGGGCACAGGATGTCTACGGGGGACCATTAGAAGCCCCGGGTAACTTCAACTCATTTTCCCCCGACCCCCTACAGTATCCCTTTAAGGAGCACTGCAAAACTGCTCAGTAACAGTAAAAATGAAGAGGATGGTATTAAGAATATCCTTTTCTTAATTTCTAATAACATGCATTAATCCTGTTGAAAATATGACCTTGAATCTTACAATTAATAAACTCTGTAGAATTACCACCCTAACCTTACCCAACCAAACTTTAACAACCTGGAAAATGGATAACACTGATTGAGGATAACTGTACTCTAAAGGTGCATATACATCAGGTGAGTTTGGCGGCCGATCGACCAACCAATTCGATTATTATCGATTGTGTCTGCAGTATATGGGCAGCTTCGACGAACAGACAAATTTATCTCTAATCAGAGTCAATTAGAGATAAATTTGTATATTTGTTGAATCTGCCCATAAACTCCTGATGTATGGGCATCTTAACAATAATATTGAAGGATAATTGTACTCTTTCAAATGTAAGCACAGTATTGTATCTGTACCCCGGAGTGCTGTATAAATGCATGTGTCCCAGCTTACCCAAAACCTTTCATATGCAAATTGGCCTGGTGCAGCCTAGTTTTTCATGGTGCACAAAATTAACTTAGAGCTGCTATTTAAGTAACCTATCTCTCTCTCTCTCTCTCTCTCATTATCATATATATATATATGTCATCATTCTGATGAGCATCCTAATGCAAATGAGAGGGAGCAGCAAGTCAGACAGAAGTGGCCCCTACTGCATAACTTTTCTGTGCTTCTGTAGAAGCATTTCCGCTGCATCTGCATTCTGAAGTGTATACTATAAAGACCATCATTTTGCAGGGGGGGGGGGGGGGGGGGGGCAGAGAACGGCGGTGTGGGGACACAGAGGCATGTCATGAGGCAGAGAGCATGCCTCTGTGTCCCATCTGCCCCCCATGGAACTGCCTCGGGTTCTCTTTAAATGTTTATCTTTGTATTTGTCACATGTAATAATGAAATGTACTACTGGATACTTTTGCTGTAATCTCAACAACGCTGTACTTTGTGCAATTCATAAATTAAATCATCTGTTACAAAAAATGTATTTAAAATGAACCTGTCAGCGGTTACACTCCTACCAAACAAGTGCACATTTGATCACCATGATGAAACTGGATGGGAATTAATTCCTTAAAATGTTCAGTTCAATCAATTTTGCCTAAAAAGGTCAAGTGATGTATGGGCAGATAACCATGAGACTGATCTTTCTCTGAATGAATCTGATCATAGAAAGCTCTGTTGGCTGATCTGTTATGTCACACACGTGCCACGTGCTACATGCACCAGCCACGTGGGTGCGAATGGGGAGCCAGGAGCAGATGGACAAGCGATAGAATTTCATGCATGGTACTGGGGTGCACATTAACTTTTGGGGGACAGCAGGCGGGGATTCCGTTGCATCTTTTGGTCATCAAGATAGTGCACGCTATTACCACTGCGGACCCGATCCACCACTTTGGCCCAAGATTTCCAGCTTGCTCGACCGATACATTTGACCGATTTCAGCATTAATTCGGTCAACTCATTGTTCAGGCATGCTTGTTGCGACACCAAGTTTCTTCCACTTCGATACAATAACTGAAACTGGTGCTCGGGCCACAAAATTAATAAATGTATGGACATCTAAAACCTATCGAAAGTATCAAATGGACAGGACTAAAAATATAGGTCAATTGGGGGTGATTGGGGATGGGACAGGTGCTGCAGACGATTGATAGGCCATAGCTTTGCATGGAGCAGTGCAACACTGTGGTTCGATCTATTTTTAATACATTCCCTACTTAAATCTATTTTAAAAAATGATGTGCTGTATGCAGTAGAAAATTATTCCTTCTGAATCAAATCCTTTCTGAAAGTAATTTATTGTTGTGGAAAATTGAGTGGAAATCTATAAGTGTATGGCCAGTTTTAAGCTCATCACAATTTTCCATCAGATCGACCAGTGATCTGATAAGAAATTGTATCGTGCGAAGATGTTCAAATTGTTTCTGATCAATTTTGCTATAGATTTTGCATTGATAAGTACCCAAAATCTATTGCAAAATCTATCGCAATCCGATTGTACCAGTTGGAAATTATCTAATTGATCTATCCAATAGATCCGATCTGATGGGACATTGTACCGTATAGATGAGTCTTTATGCTGGGAATGCACGATGTGTTTTTTCGGTCGATTTTCCGTCCAATCGATTTTTGATTTGTTTTCTGCTCAATTTTGCACTCGATTCTCTTATCTTTTCTTATCTAATTCCATTCACTTTTAAGAGAAATCG
Organism: Hyperolius riggenbachi; assembly: GCF_040937935.1. Classification (NCBI taxonomy): domain Eukaryota; kingdom Metazoa; phylum Chordata; class Amphibia; order Anura; family Hyperoliidae; genus Hyperolius; species Hyperolius riggenbachi. Next base: position 245,695,988 of record NC_090646.1, read on the forward strand.
ATCAGAAAAACGATCGAAAGTAAGATCGGACATGTTGGAAATTATCTATTGAACCATCTATCTGCCGAAAAAACGAATGGTGTATTCCCAGCATTAAACCCTGGTACACACCATGCAATTTCCCGTCAGATAGATGGGCTGAATAGATAATTTCTTACAGGTCCAATCTGATTTGCGATCGTTTTTCTGATCGATTTGCAGAGAAGAGATCAGAAAATCGATCAGAAAATATAAGAAATTATCTATCGACCCATCTATTTGATGGGAAATTATATGGTGTTTACCAGGCATTGCTATCCAGACACACAGCAATGTGGCCAATTAGTCCTGTGCCAATGCAAATAAACAAGAGGCTTTGAGGAACTACTGTGGATCAGAACAGGGTCATGAAGCATTTCTGAAGATATATTGCAACACTTTAAAACACCTGCTATATAATGCAGTTACTGTTTCTTAATATATGATTTACTGCACATTTAAGATGACTAAAAGAGTAAATGTGGGATCATTTAACATGACTTTGACTCATAGATAGTACAGTCCATCACCAATCTAATCACATGTACAGATGGGTAGATCTTATAAACCCAGACCATCTAAACCTAACCTGACTTCCATACTGTTCGTGGACAGTGTGGCTCAGGTATCTCACACCCTGGCAGATGGAGCAATACAATGATCAGGTTTATCATATAGCTTTGAAGCTAGTTTAAATGAGAGAGGGGTGTTTGGTTTGTACCATGTTTGGGGAGACTGTAGCATTAAACTAACCTCATCTAAGCCCCTTCTACAAAGCATTTATGAATATTTTCCACACATTAAAACTCTGACGGAATGCAAAACAAAGGTCTGTATGATGGGCAGAGATTCCCATAGTCATTACGGATGTGTAAAAGCCACACAACACAGCAACAGCCTGAAAGGGGCAAGTGAATGATGAGGCCTGTCTCACATTAAAAGTCATGCAACACTAGAAAGTGAATAACATGATGGATTGTGAATCTGTGATTTAAATGAGTTCAAAACCTCAACATAAGAGGTGAACTTACAATGTTCATGTTGATGAGATGGATTCAGTGAACAGCATGAAGTATCGAAGCTTTCTCTCCAGAGTCATCAATTAGCATATGAACAGTTCTTCTTTTCCACATTACTCTAACATAAGAGAATGTCCTGAGCTGACAATTACCATGATGGTGCATCATTCAGAGGAGTCCTGAACTGGCTTTTTATTGGCCTTTACTGCACTTTACTTTCCAACCCCAATTAATAGCATAAAAATTCCAGAACGCGCCAAAACAATTTGTACAGTTTTGTTTAGTAACATGCTCATTCAACGAAGCAGCAAAAGTAGAAGTAGCTTTCCCTAATTGTGATTTCATTACAGGTATATCACATTCCCTACCTCCCCGAAGCACAGCTGAGATTGCTATAGTGAATTGCATGGGCATGATGCCAAGAGCTTACCGTATTAGGGGGATCAGTAAAATGTAACAATCATCTTAAACCTTTGTGGGTCTCAGCTGTCTTGGTTGGCTGCTACATGCCAGGCAAATGTATTGCATTAGACAGTTTTCACTAAACCTTTTATATGCAGTCCTTAATTCACCAGTCTTTAATTTCATCTATTTGAGTTTTCTGCGTGCCAAACTGTTACTTTTCCTGTTTATTTCCAATCTGGCAGTGGCCGCAAAATCATGTATATATGAACCCCACCATTGTTAGCCGCTTGCTTACACTTTTGTATTGTGTGCTATAATAACGGAATGTAAGTAACTTTTTGCAATAAAAAACAAACCAATAAGCCTCAGAAATTCCTATTTTTAATTTCAGAATATTTTGTATCCAAACATAAATGTGGCAAAGAAGGGTCAACAATTTACTGGATAACTATTTCCATTCTTTCTTGCTTTTGTTAACTAATGGAAAGTTCTAACATTGGGATTTGATGAATGGCTACAATGGCTGATGGATACAGATACTGCCATCGGGAAATACTTTCGGCACAAATTAGAAACATCCAACCCATCCCATAGGTTTGAATTTTTCATTTTGGTACATCAACAAGTCACTGCATACTTTTACAATGATACAGTACTAACATTAAACATCTTTACCTACCTTGTTGTGACTTGAAATGCAAGTTCACAAGTATTGTTTATCACTTTAACAGCTATAACTAACTATACACCCCAAAGTTTCTACTATTGCTTCTGCACTGCTATATGTTACTAACAGAATTAAAAATAGGTAGTCTGTAACTCTGTTTAATAAACATAGTCCAGTCCTTACCAATCTATGTATATGTATTTTTTAATCTATTTTTCAGATGTTTTACTTGTCATTCTCTAACTTTTACCAGGGATCCATTGCTGGATTTAAAAACAAACTGTATTTTAAACGCATTTGTGATAAGTAGTGTGAATATTGCTACTATTTTTGCCATTAAAGTTTGTTATCATATAGCTAAAACATGAACGTAATAGATGACTCATAAAGTGGTTATCTTGTATTTACTCTGCCATAGGACAAATAAGTGAGGTGAAATGGTTTCCCCTAAGTGTTAATGCTGCAGCACTTGTAGGGCTCAGTGTGGCTTTCAGAGGAGAGAATGAACATTTTATTCCGTGAAGCAACCCTGCATAGCTTGTCCAGACACACTCATTCATGGCATAAAGAAATCTTTACACTGGAGACAGAAGTAAAACTTGCAAAGTGACATGAATTATTATCCCTCTGACATGTGAAGAGTACACAAGCAGAAAGGTCAGAAGGTAACCTTACAAAAGCCAGGGTTCAGGAGAATAATCTGAAATCTGCTGCACGCACAATAAGCAGTTTGTAAATATAAGCAGCCAGAAGCATTGCATTACTGGCAATGTACATTCTTCCACAGCCAAGGGAAGATCTGCTTTCCCAAACATCAAATAAATATGCAATATGTTTTGAATTATGGCACACAGTGTCACAGGGAAGGTGCATGCTGTTTAAGCAACCATATACAACAGCTAAACATGACTTCACATGAATTGACGTAAAGCTAACGTGAAAGCAATACAAGATAAGACTGTTTGTCACTGCTAAATCCTTCTAACAGAATCCAGAGCTTCCCTCTATGGAAGTAACGAGTCTGCCTACGAATGCATGTTTTTTAAGTCTAGTATAGTAAAAGTTGTGCCCTGTTCTATCGCCTTATTCAGTGACAGCACTGATGCATTGAGATACAAGTAACTGGATTCTTACCTCTGGTATGCAGAGACAGAAGCATTATCAAAGAAACATGCAGCTGCCAGCTTGGATCCTCAAACCAGCCCATTCCCAGTGCAGAAGTGCTGCAGACTTGATGCTTAATCCTGGAGTACGTCGTCAGAGTCCAGTCAGTCTCTCTGTTTTTCTTAGTCCCAAAGTCCCAACAAGAGCTCAGATCCTTAGAAAACTCTGCTGGGGAGCCTGTGAGGAGAATGTGAAAGGCAAGCTTGTTACAAGCAAGTTCTGTCACCACATAGAGCTCAACTGATCACCTCGTGGGGGAACACAACAAAGAAATCCCAAGCCAGACTTCATTGCTAAAAACAGAAGCTGTGATTGACTGCCTAGATGAGAGTTTGTGTACACTTCCTTGCCTTATCTTGACAAAAGCTGTTAACCCTTCAGCACTGCACAAACTGCACTCCCCTACACGTTTCATATCAAGTTGAAGTTGATTCTCTTCCCAGAGCTTGTAAAACTCTGATCACATTTTTTTTATGAGATGTTGCATTTAGTCATGTAATTGGTAGCTAAGTAATAATGAATGCAATAAATGAGCATCTATACAGCTTCAATTAAAGTACTTAGCGCATTTCACAGCATATGCAAACTAATTTCATGTAGCAGTTGCCCTTGATTTAAACATTAAAGATGTTATTGATATGTAAAAGAAGCTGTTTGCCTTAGTGATTGAAGGAAGAAAATATTTTGGAAAAGTTGTTGCACTCTTTAACTTTCTTACTAGATTCAATAATTAGGAACATTGATTTACTTATTCAGCCTTTTATAGTTATGGAAGTAGAAGGATGCTTATGTACTATCTCTTTATTTAGCACCTGGAATCTAACCTATACACTCAGAATGGAAAATAGGACCTATTTATATGATAAAATATAAAAGAAAATAGCTAAATCTGTAAACTATAAACAATAGCAATGGTCTAGTATTTTTACTTTTTATTTCAATACCATTCTGTATTGAACTTTGACTATATTTTAAAGTCAAAAATTAAGCTTAAAAATAATTTTGAGTATGAGGAAATAATAAAATCATAGGTTTTCAGTACATCCCAATTTACTGTCAACACAATGACCCCATCCTCTTGTATGCTCAGCCCTATTGGTATTGATAAATGGTTCTGATCCAGTTCTTTATCATGCCTGAAGAAGAAACTTATGTTTCGAAACCTTGCAAAGATATCTTGTACAGTTCATCGTTAAAGGTATTAACTGAACAACTTCTGTAGGGCCCATTCACACTAGGGTGATTAGCAGGCAATTCCCGCTAATTGCCAAAGCGCTAGCGCTTTCTAAAGCAATAGCGCAATACTAACTTACTGGCATTGACCTCACTGCCGGAATTTCTGCCTATCGCGGGCGATTAGCGGCCACCCCAAAACGAGGTGCATGCAGCATTTACCGCAATTCTAGAATAATTGTAATACAGTACTTAAAAAACGTTGATCACGATCTCTCAAAAATCATGAGAGTGTAAAGTGATTTTACCACGTTAATCGCAGTAAAATCACCCATGCAAAATGATAGCGCTAAGCGCTAGCATTTTGTGTTTGCAAGTGTGAATGGGCCCATAATATGTCTTTGGATTGACTGCAATAGGAGCATTCAACAGACTACTTTAAAGCCTTGTACACACGTTAGATAAAAGTCATTTGAAACAGAGAGCGAACAATAGATTTAGCCATTTCGGAAAACAAAAAAAATATAGCTGAAGGACAATCACGAGTATTCTGCCTGGTGCAACTGACAGATGAATTCAGACAACTATTGGGCAAATATTGTGCAGTTGGCCAGTGAATACAAGTCATTCCAGAGCATGCACTCATGCAGTGTGAAATGTCACTTCAGCTTGCGCACACAGTTTTTGAATGGCATAATCATTTGGAATATCGGTGTGTGAGCAATGTAATTTAAACTTCGGTACTTTCTTTTCTTTTTGCTGGGTATTGTCATTTGAGCGATGCTGCTCGCTTGTGGTCATGGACTTTTATCTGGATATAAGTGGGATTATGGGAATGCTAGTTAGAGACAAAGCTACACATATCCCTGGGGGTACTCGGGTTGGTTTTAGGGAGTACTTCAACTTATCACAGTCAATGTTGACAATGAGTTTTGGGGTTTACAAAGTAGTCAAATGTAAATAAGCCAGAATGAAGGTGTGTACACACCTTTGATGGATGTCACTGGTCAGGGATCGGGACCTGATTCCTATGGGCGACATCACTGGGCCAGGCTGCACAGATGCGAGTTGTGCTGCTATGCAGGGAGGCAGAGGGACAAAGGAGCAGCGTGGGAGTGACATAGCCAATGGGATTGGTCGTGATGGGAAAAACATGTATGCATAAATATTGAATTCTAACTATTTTCTCCAGTAGGGGTACTTTAAAAAAAAAGTTCATGTTGTAATGAGTTTGAGAAACACTGCTTTACATCACATGACCCTTGAGAAGTTCTATGTCACATCATTTACAAGTCTTCCATTTTAGTAGGGTGAAAGGAGGAAGAAAGCTGTGAAAGGTTCCAAGTACATTAATAGCTGTGTCTAAATTAATACAAATCCAAGTTCTGACACTAATCAGGCCCAGTACACATTTATGAAAAAGGAAAAACAACATGATGCATAGAATAAATAAACAAATCACACACAGTATTCAGAAATACAGGGTTTGTACCACAATAAAGAAAGTACGTTTACAGTAGTAGCATAAAAAATGCACCTTAGAGACAATTCTACAAAATTATTCACTAACAAAGTAATAAAAGATAAACAAAGATTCATTAATGTGCACTTAACTTTAATACCCAAAGAAAACTGGTATATTTCAAGGACATGACAGCCATTAAAAGAAAAAGTTATGCAGTTACAGGAATACCAGTTGGAAATTGTACAGTTTGTACAATAGTTACTAGTTAATAAAATAATGCTTTAGATAATAACGATTACTGGTTTAGTAATACTTAGAAATCAACTTCAAAAAAACCACAATCTCTATTTTCAGCATTTTTAATATACAAGTGTTACAGAGTAAGAGTTGTTTTTTTCCCCTCCTCTATAAAATGGTAAAAACTGTGAAACTGTGTGCAGATATAAACCCCTTGCCAGCTCCATGTGTGTGGCCAATGTCCTGAGCATGTGGTTGCTTGGTCATAAATGATGATATATGGCCAACTTTCTGTTAAAATATACATTTATGATTCCATGTTGAAAAAAAATGTTTAAAAAAGAAGAAAGTTATCCAAAGACACCAATTGAAAGTAATAGTATTCTACTTTAGTAAACTGAAATCTGATAGAATGCATAGTTTGCAGTACTTTCACATCATTTCTGCTTTTTGTAATATACTACAATATTATTTCACAGACGTTCCTCTTCGCTAGACTTGATACATTAGTTGCAAATCTAACAGTTTAACCACTTGCCGACCGCGCACTCATAACGCGCGTCGGCAAAGTGGCAGCTGCAGGACCAGCGACGCAGTTCTGCGTCGCCGGCTGCAGGCTAATTAAGCGGCTGCTTCCTGCTTCCTGTCAATTCACGGCGGGGGGCTCCGGCGGCCCGCAGGCTAAATGTAAACACAAGCGGAAATAATCCGCTTTGTTTACATTCGTACAACGCTGCTAACAGTAGCAGCGTTGTACCAGATCAGCGATCCCCGGCCAATCAGCGGCCGGGGATCGCTGTCACATGACAGGCAGGAGCCTGTTAGAGGCTGCACAGGACAGATCCGTTCCTGTGCAGCCTCTGATCTCCGGGGAAGGGAGGTATGAGAGGGAGGGGGGAATGTCGCCGTGGAGGGGGGCTTTGAGGTGCCCTCCCCCCCCCCCCCGCAAACCTCAGGCAGGCAGGAGCGATCAGACCCCCCTGCACATCATCCCCATAGGGGGGAAAAAAGGGGGGCGATCTGGTCGCTCTGCCTGCTACCTGATCTGTGCTGGGGGCTGCAGAGCCCACCCAGCACAGATCACAGAATACAGCGCTGGTCCTTAAGGGGTGGTAAAGCGTGGGTCCTCAAGTGGTTAAAGCACAAATACATTCAAAGAAAGCAGCTCAGCATGTAGCAGAGTCACGCATGTATCAGGTTTAGCTCTGTTTTAACCACTTCAGGACCACAGGCTTTACCCACCTAAAGACCAGGCTATTTTTCACAAAAATGGCCACTGCAGCTTTAAAGGGCTCACTGCAGGGCTGCACAACTCAGCACAAAAGTGATCCCCCCCCTTTTCTCCCCACCAACAGAGCTCTCTGTTGGTGGGGTCTGATTGCTCCCCCAATGTTTTTTTTTTTTTTTACAAATATTTATTTATTTATTTTTGTAATATTTTTCCCCCTCTTCCCCCCTCCCTCCCTCCCTCCACCAGCCAATCAGCTCAATTGGCTGTGATAGCGGATCACTATTGTCCCTCTGGGGTGGACAGCCAAGTGACACGGCTGTCCCCTGTACAGCACTGCCTTAGATCGCAGCACTGTACATACTAAATAGATGGCAGTTTCACCGTCTAACAGTCGCCGCAGGGGGACTGAAGAGGCGTGCACGCGATCTCCTGCAAAAGCCAGCTCCAGGACTTTACGCTGATCAGCGTTAGGCGGTCCTGGGGCTGCCACGCCCATCCTAGAGTGGTTAATACTGGCATGTAATTGATTGTTTTACATTAAAGGATACCCGAACTGACATGTGACATGATGAGATAGACATGTACATGTACAGTGCCTAGCACACAAATAACTATGCTGTGTTCCTTTTTTTCTTTCTCTGCCTGAAAGAGTTAAATATCCGGTATGTAAGTGGCTGACTCAGTCCTGACTCAGACAGGAAGTGACTACAGCGTGACCCTCACTGATAAGAAATTGCCCTTTTTACCTCTTTCTTGCTCTCAGAAGCCATTTTCTGCTAGGAAAGTGTTTTATAGTTGGAATTTCTTATCAGTAAGGGTCACACTGTAGTCACTTCCTGTCTGAGTCAGGACTGAGTCATCCACTTACATACCTGATATTTAACTCTTTCAGGACTGAGTCAGCCACTTACATACCTGATATTTAGCTCTTTCAGGCAGAGAAAGAAAAAAGGAACAAAGCATAGTTATTTGTGTGCTAGCCACTGTACATACACATGTCTATCTCATCATGTCACATGTCAGTTTGGGTATCCTTTAAGAAATGAAATAGGTCACCACTAGTCCATACTTAGTGTGGGGTGAGGCTCTGATAACATTTTCATATGGATGATAAGGGGTGCAGAAAAGTCAGAAAACATATAGAAACAATCCTACCTAATAAAACCTAACTGTCCCTGTGGCATCCTGTCCCTGTGTCCGTGCATTTGTGCTACTACGCATGTGCTGCACAGACAGCCGTTACTTGGGAGAGGAGGGCGGGGCCAGGGAGCCGGGCGGGTGTGTGCACGGCAGACGGGTGCACGACTGCATGCGGCTGACGCATGCATGTGCACTAAAATGTGGTGGTGTCACAGAGACATGAATGAGCTAAGGTCAACTAGTAGAGAATATTTTAGCAGTACAGAATATTTTTAGTAAAGTATTTTTTTTAAGCAGGGATCAGCACACACTACAGCTAGTTCACTATCAATATAAGGACAGAGATAGTGTAAATACCGAATATGACTTGCCAGCATTATAGAATGAGAGTTTTATCAGTAAGGTCTTATTTCCATTGGATGCGGTGTCTACTTCCAAATCGGTTGCGATATCCATGCTGCTGGATAGCTACAGCTGAATTGCTATAGCCGTACCATGCACAGGTATAGGGACTTTGATGCGTGAAACGAAAAACTGTTGCATGCCATCTGTGTGACTCCGATGCAGGTAAAAGCTGCATATTCTGCTGAAGTGGAAACAGTTCCTAATACTACTATATTGCATAAGTGATAAAGACTGCTTTTGAATTAATTTTTAATATACTTAAAGCAAACCTGAACAGAACATTAACTTATGAGAAAAGGTATTTTATCTTTAGTACTAATGGTAAATTGAGTCTAATTTTTTTTCTTAAAAACTTTAAACATCAGCTATGAAAGTCTGATGTAAACTTGCTTTATTTAGCTGTAAAACCAAATAACAGATGTTTAAACTTTACAGTCCTATCTTCTTATCAGCAGTGTTTTTTTCAGGAGAGCCACTGTTGCATGCTACTGCTGCTTTTTAAAGAGAACCCGAGGTGGCTTTGTATAACGTTAGTGGGGCACAGAGGCTGGTTGGGCACACTAACACCAGCCTCTGTTGCCCCATGGTGTGTGTCAAAGACCCCCCTGCTCGCCGCTATCCTTCCCGCAGTGCTGGCGACACGCAGCGCGTCGCCAGCACAATGTTTACCCTAGCGCTGTCTGTCAGCGCCGCTCCCCCGCCTCCTCCGCATCGCCGCTACCCGCCCTCGTCCCTTCCCTCCAATCAGCGTGAGGGAAGGGACGAGGGCGGGTAGCGGCGATGCGGAGGAGGCGGCGGAGCGGCGCTGACAGACAGCGCTAGGGTAAACATTGTGCTGGCGACACGCTGCGTGTCGCCAGCATTGCGGGGGTATAGCGGCGAGCAGGGGGGTCTTTGACACACACCATGGGGCAACAGAGGCTGGTGTTAGTGTGCCCAACCAGCCTCTGTGCCCCACTAACGTTATACAAAGCCACCTCGGGTTCTCTTTAAAACTTCCTATGCAAGTTATTAATAAGACTATTCCACTATCTACCCATGATTATCTCATCAGGGGTTGATGCACTAACTTGCGGTAATATTGTTGTGCACAGACAGAGCATGACAATATTACCATTACAACCCGCAATGTGAAACTCGAGTTATACTATCAGCATGACCCACGGTACTCAAATAGCATAGATCTTGCTACTGTAACGAGCATTACTAATGAGTGCTACCATTAGAAATGGTCATTACCATAGCAACATTTGCACTATTTGAGTACCACGGGTCGCACTAATAGCGTAACTTGTGGTATACACTGTCTGTAGTAATGGTAATATAGTAGCAGAAGAAGAGAATCCAGGCACCAGCTGAGCAGCAGATCATCCCTTTACTGCATCCCCCAAGACATACAGACACTGGCAGGCCACTGTTTTTCTGCATGTGTCTGTATGTCTTGGGTCATGCAATAAAGAGGTGATCTGCTACTCAGCTGGTACCTGGATTCTCTCCTTCTGCTGCTATATTTGGACTTGTATGGTTGTCCAGAGGCACAGTGAGTCACATAACCCCCCATTGGTTGCCAAATTGCCATCTAGTGCCGACCTAGTTCTCTATTATTTTTTAAGTAATGGTAATATTGTAGTGCACTGTCTGTGGGCAGCAATATTACCACAAGTTAGCACATCAGGCCCCATGTCATGTGTCACTCCAGATATGCTTTAAATAAAAGCATGCTAACATTGCAAGTTAGAGGACACGGGCGTGCAGGCGCAGTGGTTTTCTGACTTTAAAGTCAGAAATTCCAGAAGTGAACTGGAGGCGGGGCCGGAGCATCGGCGAGTGGCTGCGCCAACACAGGATGTCTGCGGGGGACCATTAGAAGCCCCGGGTAAGTTCATCTCATTTTCCCCCGACCCCCCTACAGTATCCCTTTAAATAAGAAAAATCAGGAATCAGGATTACACACACATATTATAAATACAAGAAGTTTTAAACCAGGATAATAATAATAATAATAATAATCCGAACATTTGTATAGCGCTTTTCTCCTGTCGGACTCAAAGCGCTCAAGAGCTGCAGCCACTGGGACGTGCTCAAGAGGCCACCCTGCAGTGTTAGGGAATCTTGCCTTGAACTCCTTACTGAATAGGTACTTGACCTAGCCAGGATTCGAACCCTGGTCTCCCATGTCAAAGGCAGAGCCCTTAACCAGTACACTTTCCAGCCACTAGTAACTGTAACTGTAACTGTGGATGATACCAACTCACCCCAAGGAAAGTGCCCATCAGTGTACATGAGCCAGTCACTGCCCATCCACGACTGCACGCACAGACACATGCTGCACATGTGCACTATGAACCATGCTGACATGGACACAGAGACACAGGTGGATGCAGGGATAAGGGACATTTCCCAGAGAGAGCTAGGCATACAAACTAACTGTTTACAGCCAGGCAAAGAGTGTCAAAGTGCATGTAATTATATTTTTAGGATTTGCAGAAAGCAATATGGCAACCCTCATAAAGCTGAGAGTGCAGCACTGCCCAGTAAGCTGAAATGGCAATGTGCATTAGTAAAACAATATTATTTAGATATACATGGCAGAGCTGTGATCAAGCAAACAACATTTAGTTTTTCATTTTGCTTTAATTATCTGGCTCAGAAATACATTTTTTATATGTTTAGGCATTTACCATACTCAAAACTTTATTGTGCTTTAACTAGCATACTAGCGGTTATCAGCAATCCTTTAAGCTGCTCAGAGCATGCAGAGAATGATTTGTGCACTGGCTTCCTGGGTATGACTGTCACTGTTGAACTGTGCTGAGGCCTAGATTACATGTGATAAGGGCTGACCCTATTTGAGTATTCACACATTATGCACTCATAAAGAGCAAGCTGGACACAAAAGTGCTTCAGATGTTCAGAACATCAATCAAGAGCTCAGCATGGAGGCTGCCAAACTTTGCTTCCATTTAGCTCTGAAGAGGAAAAGGGGTCTAGGCAGACTTAATAAAGTTTAAAGCTGTGTCACAGGCTGTTCTCCTCTATTGTCTGCCTCCAAATCTGCTTTTTCACAAATTCTGCTACAGCTACCAGGAAAAAACAATAGCTTTTTAAGCAAATTCCAGAGTAGAAAAACAAAAGCTCTAGTAAGACAAAAATGAGCTCCTCATTGTTGGGATGATTTGCATGGTTTGATTTGCTAATTTTAGAAGAGAGAAAGACTGGGCAAGTTTTATATCAAACTGTGCTGCTGTAAAAGTAGGCAGGGGGGCAGGCAGTGCTTTGTTATGGTGTTTGACATCACAGGTGTCAGGCCAGGGCATTCATAATGCGACTGTGTGCAGTAACTGTGCTACTGAATAGGAGGTTACAAGTGTAAAATACTACTTTCTTATTAAAGGGGTTAACACAGTCACAGTTAAATATAAGTATAGCATAAAGACAAAACAAAATACAAATAAACAAATAAATCAATAATTAAAAAAAAAAAAAAAACCTTTAACCTCTTAATGAATACTGAATAGGGTATGCTATTCCTTTCTGGATAAAGCAACATTTTCCATTTTGAAAAATGTAGCTTAAACTCATTATTACTTTTTAACTGTAGTCATTATTATTATTATTATTTAGTATTTATATAGTGCCACATCTTCTGCGGCACTTTACAGAGTATACAGTATATAGTCTTATCAATAACTGTCCCTCAGAGGGCCTACAATCTAATCCCTACCATAGTTTCACTAGTTGTATTCTTTCTTTGAGGGGAGAGCTATGGCATACTTTGGTATGCACATGTTAAAATCCTTTAATGCCAATTCAGTATTTAGGGAAAAAAACAGATACATCATCAATTTTCTTCACTCTTTTATGTCAGTTATGCTGGGAATACACCATGAGATTTTGTGGCAGATAGATGGATCGATAATTTCCGACAGGTCCCATCTTATTTTGAATAATTTTTCTGATCGATTTTCTCATAGTAGTGAATGGAAATCGATTGGCAAAACGATCGGAAAATCGATCGGACAGTAAATCTGCTGAAAAATCTCATTGTGTATTCCCAGCATTATAGTTATTGCTCAGAAACAGCTATTACAATGATCTTTTGTGTCTGTATATCTATTCATGTATGTATTTTTCTTACAGCTTAGTTTTATAACACAGTCTCAGAATAAGCTGAACTAAGATTTATCAGCACAGATAAATGCATTTGTATGTGTGGGATTGATAGTAAACAAAGCACTATAAATTCTGGATGAATTTGATTTAAAATAATAGTAGAAACTCCTTCATTCATCTACAAATAATAATTATTATTTTTTTACGTATGGTTTTACTGTAAAATATTCCTTTATATATTTACTTATTTTAACTGTAAGGCCCTTTCCCACTTGAGTGCACAAAGTCGTTTGTTACGAATACACATGCCCAACTATCCTCCAACAGACCAAATTTGGACAATATTTGGCCAGAAAAGTTGCATGAGTATATAAGCCTTTAGAAAGTTGCACAGTGACAAGGCACTATACCAAACACTGCTTTTTCACATATACTAGCAAATAAACATAGCTAGGTAAACAAACAAAAGAAAGTGTAGTATTAACCACTTCACCACTGAGGGGTTTTACCTACTGACCACCAGAGCAATTTTCACCTTTCAGCGCTCCTTCCATTCATTCGTCTATAACTTTATCATTACTTATCGCAATGAAATGAACTATATCTTGTTTTTTCCGCCACCAATTAGGCTTTCTTTAGGTGGGACATTATGCCAAGAATTATTTTTTTCTAAATGTGTTTTAATGGGAAAATAGGAAAAATGTGGGGAAAAAAAAAAATATTTTTCAGTTTTCGGCCATTATAGTTTTTAAATAATGCATGCTACTGTAATTAAAACCCATGAAATTTATGTGCCCTTTTGTCCCGGTTATAAAACCGTTTAAATTATGTCCCTATCACAATGTTTGGCGCCAATATTTCATTTGGAAATAAAGGTGCATTTTTTTCAGTTTTGCGTCCATCCCTAATTACAAGCCCATAGTTTATAAAGTAACAGTGTTATACCCTCTTGACTTAAATATTTAAAAAGTTCAGTCCCTAAGGTAACTAATTATGTATTTTTTTTAATTGTAAATTTTTGAATTTTTTTTTAATTACAAAAAAAAAAAAATGGGGAGTGTGGGAGGTAATGAGTTAATTTTTTGTGTAAAAGTCATTTATTTGTATGTGAAAAATGTGTAGGGTGTAGTTTACTATTTGGCCACAAGATGGCCACAGTAACTTTTTGCTTTATTGCGACCTCCAAGCCTCCTTCCGGAAGCTTGGAGGAAGAATAAGGAGGCTGGACACGTGAGTTTCTTCTCACAATGATCGCGCTGCCCATAGGAGAGCAGCGGGTCATTGTGGGGCTTAGATCAATGAACGGGAATGGATTTTCCCGTTCATTGATCTCCGGGCGAGCGGGCGGCGGCGGTTTTACTAGCGGCGGGCGGCGTGTTTACGAGCGGGAGCGCGGACAGCGTCGGGAACGCGGAAAGTACGTGTTTCTCCGTCCCTGGTTTTTAAAGGATGGAAAAAGGGGCGGAGAAATACGTACGCGCGGGGGTAAAGTGGTTAATAACCTAATGGGTGAGAAAATAGGTTGGTGTTATACTCACAAAAGCAGTTGCTGGTAGCAACTAGAGATGGGCCGAACGGTTCGCCGGCGAACGGTTCCAGGCAAACTTTGGTGGTTCGCGTTCGCCTGGACCAGGCGAACTTTTGCAGGAGTTCGATTTGCCCCATAATGCACTATGAGGGTCAACTTTGACCCTCTGCATCACAGTCAGCAGGCACATTGTAGCCATTCAGGCTACACTAAGCCCTGGAGCCCCACCCCCCCTTATATAAGGCAGGCTCGTTGGCCATGACACTCACTCGTGTGCCTGCTGCAAATAGACAGACTAGGGAGAGCTGCTGCAGATTTTTTCTCCTAGGGAAAGATTAGTTAGGCTCTTGGCTTGCTCCTGGCTGATTGTTATTGCTAAAATAGCACCCCTCAACAGCTCTTTCGAGAGCTAATGTTTTCCTGATGTGTTTTTTTTTGTGTGTGTTGCTCACTGACACTGACATTATACATCTGTTGCAGCTGGACCTTGGTAATTGTTATTACTGTGCCAGCCAGGCCCTGCCTAACTATCTATACTGGGACACCTACCTATGCCTACCTAACTACTGGGGCACCTACTTACCTATACGGGGACACCTACCTACCTACCTACCTATACTAGGGGACCTACCTATGCCTACCTACCTATACTGGGACTCCTACCTATGCCTACCTACCTATACTGGGTCTCCTAGCTATGCCTAGCTAACTACTGTTAGCTAAGTCACTGTTGTTCTATCATTGAGCTACCACAGCCCGGCGACCATATGGGCTTGAAAACCGCCACGGCCTACACTCTGGCCACGGTGCGCACCAGTCCAGCATGGCCGTCACTACGCAAACAGCTGTTTGCGGTGCGTTACACAGTGAGTTTGGTGTGTCAGTGTGAAGCAGTACTCTAATTACACTCCCTGATTGATGTATACACATGCAAGATGAAAGCACTTTAGGCCTGCAATTTAGCATTCAACGTGATTTTTGCCCTTAAAATGCTGCTTTGCGTCACATCCAGATTTTTCCCCGGGACTTTGGCCATGTATCCCACTCCGCCATGCCCCCCTCCAGGTGTTAGACCCCTTGAAACATCTTTTCCATCACTTTTGTGGCCAGCATAATTTTTTCTATTTTTCAAAGTTCGCATCCCCATTGAAGTCTATTGCGGTTCGCGAACTTTTCCGCAAACTGAACCTTCCGCGAAGGTTCGTGAACAGGGTTCGCGAACCTAAAATCGGAGGTTTGGCCCATCTCTAGTAGCAACCACCATTAGAGGATATGGAGAACTGCCTATTTCCCACTTGGGTTGTAGATCTTGTTCTGGATGTTGGGTGGTCAGGCTTCTGTCTGCAGCAAAAATACTGGCCATTGTCTAGTAACCTAGCTAACTATACATATACTATGTACAAATGTTGAAGGTGCCCTGGAAAAAGATATAATAAAAAGAAGTATAAAGCTGAATACTCACCATCGCGATACAGGAAGATGGATCAAGTGATGTCCCGGGACGAAGAGCGCTCCCCAATGCATCTTCCTGCCAGCGGGTATGCACGACATCATGCTGCAGCACACAACGGGTGCAAATGGGAACTCAAGTGACTGTGGTACTTTGTGCTAATTCGTTGAGGATCTTAAAAATCCGATCTGCCGCGATGGTCGTTATTGCTGCGTGTCTCTAAACGTTGTTTGCATGATTGCGGGCCTGAACCCATGTCACAATCTCACAGAAACAATTGCTCATCTAATAAAACATTGCCAGTCATCAGAAAAATCGTCGTGAAAATCACAGAGGGGATATCGGCCCGCAATAGGTGCATGTACCTCTTGAGATAGGACAGCCAATTATAAGAAGATATAATTATTTATTATTGGCACAAACACATTTCATTGCTCAAGCCCACTTCATGTGGTTACAGTGCCAAATGGCTAAACCTCAACTCTTTTCCTATCTAAAAATTGTGGTCGGAAATCAAGCCTCCTGTAAAGTACCAGTACGTAGCTGGCCATAGAACAGGCTGGGCCAGTACTGTGATTGACAGAAATTCCCACCCATCTCTAAGCTATTTAATAATCATTGGTGATGTAGGCAATGAAAGAAATAAAGAAATATGACAGATAAAGTCAGAAGTGGCCTGCTTTAACAGGCCAGAAACAGGGAATGTACATCTGCTATTTCCATTCTTCAGCTGATACGAGAAGCAGGTGAAAATATTCTCAAAAGGGACACAGGAAAAGAAAAATAAAAGCATGCCAGATTGTCCATGGTGTCAAAGACCTAAAAACATGTTTAAGCTGCTCTCCAGCTTTCAGTAAAGAAAAAATGCATATAGTAAAAATAGATTAGAACCTCTTTTGAGGTTTTAGTGCTGTCTGTAAACTGATCTGTAAGAATTTTCCTCATTTCCTGCCCCGGCAGGACATGAGCTAGCCTATAAAACATCTTTTGTGGAATGGAGAAGGACCCCATCAGTTTACTGCTGTGTCTGTACATTTATGAAAAGTATACTTCTGAAGAAAAGTAAATACAACAGTCTGGAAAGCAGGAGGTGACCAAACATCAAAATATTTAATTACACTAAAATCACTTATCTTTAATCTTTATTTTATCCAGAACTTTTAAGACAATGCAGACCATGCATTTTGTGTGCTATTTTGCCCACATTTTCAGGCCAGCAGTACATTAGTTGTGGCAATAAAGTGTGCTAGTTTCTGAATCACGAATAATATTGAATTCTTGATGAATTAAAAATTAAAAAATATACCAGACTGATGAATTAAAAACATTATATGTTTTTGTTTCATTCCAATTAGGCCCTGTCAATAAACAAACTTTTCACAAAATGTGATAAGATTATCAGGCTGATGAATGTAGGCCCAGCTCTATGCAAGAAATGTAAACAGACCAATAATTTAATACTTTAAAATCATGAGGTATACAAGTAGATGAAATAATGCAAAGATCACAGGAAGTGGCCTACCTAAAGGATTAAGTAAATCACTACCTAGTGCAGTTCTCTCCACTGAGATTTTTTCCTTGAAAAAGACCTTTCTGGAGTGTAACACAACCTAGGTCTAAAGCTAAGTACACATGGACCAACCTGCAGCCTGATTATCGCTTGACTTTAGGCTGTTGGACTATAATCAGGCATGTGTACGCCTGCAAATAACTTTATGAGCGACTGATAACCGGCGGTTTGCCGAATCCAACTGTCGGATCTATGTTAGTCTATGTTAGTCTGATATCATGCAGTTGGTGCATGTGTACAAGTCATTTGAATGGTTGAATGTGTAGTCTGTCATTCTGTTTGCATGCGCAGTATGTAAATGAGCTGGTCATTTAGCTGTCTAGACGTGTGGACATACAGGTCGTGCTCTTCATCAGGTCGTGTAGTTTATCATGTTGGTCGCGTGCATGTTGGACATGTGCACGTGCCTTAAAGAGGAAAGTGCTTCATTTTATTACCATAATTATGTATAAATGATTTAGTCAGTGTTTGCTCATTGTAAAAACTTTCCTCTCCCAGATTCACATTCTGACATGTATTACATGGTGACATTGTTACTGTGGGCAGGTTATGTAGCTGTTTCAAGCTGTTCTGGCTGTTACAGACAGCTGTAAACAGCTATTTCCTGTCTGTGAACATTGTTACATTGTGGCAGTTTGCCCAGAGTACCGCGGTCCCAGAGCTTCTTGTGGGAGGGGTTTCACCACAATATCAGTCATACAGCGCCCCCTGATGGTCTGTTTGTGAAATGCAATAGATTTGTCATGTAAAAGGGGGTATCAGCTACTGATTGGGATAAAGTTAAATTCTTGGTCGGAGTTTCTCTTTAAGCGGGTTCAGAGTTTTCTGAATTGTTCTTTCTGCCCCACCCCTTCTGCCGTTCCAGTCTATGAGCTAAGTCCTGATCAGGGATGAGCAGAAACTATGCCAGTGCGAATTTACGCATCGTAGTTCGCATCTACGCATCATAGTTCGTAGGTGACGTTTCAAAACTACGCTTACGAATTTACGCATAGCGAAGTAACGCTATGTGTAGCTTACGCCACTATGCGTAGTTAACATGTGTATTGCGTAGTGAACTACGAATGCGTTACTCACGTCTAATTTTCCGCGTGCGATTGTATGCTTACAAATTTACGCATTGGAAAGGGGAATGTACGCATAGAAGAGTTCCTGGTGTAAGCATTTATAGCGAAATTAATGCATAAAATTTTCTGCATGTGGGCATAAGCATCCGCATATACTACACTTCACACTACGTGTAATTGCGTATTTTAAAGTGCAATCTACGAAAATGCTTACGAAGCGAATATTTGATTTCAAAGCCGTAGTTTGGCAATGTGTAATTGCGTAAAACTACGCGTAGTTCCAGCGTAGCGAAGTTGGCTGACTACGACCATCCCTGGTCCTGATCCTTCAAGGCAGACGAAACCATGAACAACTGAGAGGCAAACTAGAGAGGAGGGATCAAGGCTCCCTTGAGGCCTATGGCTGCGCACTTACTGCATTCTGCTTTGGATTTGGAACAGAAGCTTAGTCATCAATTGTCTATTTTACATTGAAAGAAAAGAAAAAAATACTTGAACACATAGTATGGAGGAATTGCTAACAAACTAGAACATCTTCTTTACAACCTATAATTCTATGCTTGTTAATAATGAAATAACAAGTCTAACGTAGTATAGTGGTTTTGATGATTTAAATAACACTTTAGAAATCATTCATATATAAATTCAGAAGTGTTCACAAATCATTTTCTCAATTTATATTATTGACATTTACAGTGTGTGGAAATGGCCGATTACCACTTGACATTTTTTTTCCTTTAATTCCACTGGTGTCTGTATATAAATCAGAGTTTGACATGAATGTGTTTTCTTGGACAATAATGCACATATTTCAGATTGTATGCATTACTTGCAGCCCACAGACAGAAGTCATTTGAGTTCACGGATACAGATAAAAAGTATTGATTTTCCAATGTGAAACAAGTAGAAATAGCAATGCATTTTTTACCCAGAAGCCATAATAACAGCAAAAACAAAAACAAATATAGATTTGCCACAAAGTAGACGTCAAGTGCTGTACCCTAGAAATTCCTCTGCATTAAAAAGTTAAATGCATCCTTATTTTCTGTGAAAGATATCCTGTCAATTCTCTATTAATCTTTAAGTAAGCACTATTTCCTGTTCCACTTCCACCATTACACCCCCTTCCATGAAAGACATGCAGAGTTTGGATTAACACTAAGTCAATTACAATAATTTCAATAGAATCAGATTTTGCAAGATTGATTTATATCTATGCAAATTTTCCATAAGTGCGTATAACAACATAACAAATGTGTTATGCACTGCCTTAGTGTATATTAAGCATGATAAGTTTCAAATTCTGCATTTCACCATTCCTGACAAAAGTCCTTGACCCATCTCAAAGCTTGGAATTGTAATCTATGCAATTAGCCAATATCCAGTATCATTTAATGGTACACTTCCTGTTTAAACTCCGCTTGCAATATTGTTATAACGCTGCTTCGAAGATGGAAACATCGCTATCAATAGAGCAGAATGTGCTCAAAATCTTCCTGAAGTCAGTCTTAGTCTAACTACAAAATTTGACAGACCCAATTATTAAAGCGGAATATAACCCTGCATTTCAACTTTGCTCTAAAACATTATTTACAGTATATTATATGCAACCAGCATTTTTTTTACTAGACCAGCATTGGAAGGGTTACACACAGAGCTTTAAAGTTCCTGGAGAGAAATACAGACGCATCCGAAGCTTACATAGATACATTTTCTTTACTTAAATGTATCTAAGTGTGGAATGTGACTCACTCTCTCTGACTGTGCAGGAGCTGGAGGACAGCCAAAGAGTGTGTAACATTTCTCACTTGTTGCATTTTATTTAGTTAAATGTATCTATCTGAACTTCGGATGCGTCTGCATATCTCTCCATGGAACTTTAAACCTCTGTGTGTAACCCTTCCAATGCTGGTCTAGTAAAAAAAAATGCTGGTTGCATATAATATGCTGTAAATAATGTTTTAGAGCAAAGTTGAAATGCAGGGTTATATTCCGCTTTAATGGAGACTGACGGGTTCTTTTTAAGAGATTTTCAACTTGGCTATTTCATCTCGAACAACAGAGATTATATAATCTGGAGTAACTTTTCCATTCTAAAAACTGGTGTTTTTTTTTCTGGCTTTACTGGACTTGGGCCTTGGAGGACTCCTGCCCGGTGCAGCATAGCATATGCCACCAGCTAGTAAATCAAGAATAATGGCTCCAACAAACTTTAGACACTTCATTCAAGATAACTTACTGATATCATTACAGACAATTCTTTAAAGATTTATACCACAATGTATTTCTGATGTTTTAAACATGTCATTTTTGTTTTCAAAGAGGGAGAGATTAGAGGACAACAAGCATTGCCACTACATTGTAATGACTTTACTACAACCCTTTAAAGGGACTTCGAGCACCTCTCTTGGGCATGCCTTTAAGCTAGAAAATTTCCAACAAAGTCGTGCTATGACCCCTCTGGAGGAGCCTCTTGCAATGGCCATGCGTGTCACTTCCTCTTCCTGCTTCATTCAGTGATGCACTTCTCTAACAGAGAAGATAGTGTTGACTCTGAAGTTATAACATAGCCAAGATGGCAGCCGCAATGTTTAAATTGAAATCAAATGAAAACTATTTGGTGTAGATTGGCGATTCAGGCATCAAATGAAAGAGGAGAACACAAGCTACAGAAATGTATGCATCTTTAAGTACTGTGCAGTACTGGTCAGAGTCTTAAAGGCATGCCTATGAGAGCAGCTCGGAGTCCCTTTAAGTAGCTTGCTGCTCCAATGCTGGGATACACCATTAGATTTTGTGTTAGATAGATGGTTTGATAAATAATTTCCAACATTTTCAATAGTTTTCTGATCAATTTCTCATAGAAGTGAATGATAATTGATAAGAAAAGATTAGAAAATCCATCGGAAAATCAATCTAAAATAAGAAAATAAGAAAATAAGATCGAACAATAAATCGACTGAAAAATCTCATTGTGTATTCCCAGTATAAGACACTGTTGTTGGGAGAGATAATTTCCTGCCCATTATTTAGTTATATCTTGACTTAGAATTAGATGTAGATCACATTATGGAGCTAAGTACACACTCTACTTTTTGCCCTGGCAAAACAATCTTTCCTGAAACAACATCAGTAATACGCTTGTATGTTACAAAAGTAGCAAGGTCAGCAATAAAATAACTTTTTATTATTGATCACAAACTATTTTATGCACACTTACTGTAAATATATGTAAGTATATTAACATTTTAGGAAGGCTTTTGGCTTCATCCTTACTAAAACACATATTTTAGTAACTCATTTTATTTAGCAATCTAACAAAAACAAAAAATCAGTACAGGCATGGCCCACATTATTGCTATGTTACATTTCCTTCTGCTTCTTTAATTGCTTTTAAAATGGTCAAACAAGCATTTACAATTTACATTTCAATTCCCATGTTTGCTTATCTTCCCAGCCCTGAAAAGGTACAATTAACCTGTATAATCTGATATAAGGACCATCTTAACTTAAAATTGCCACTGGCAAAGGTAGAAACAAAGAGCTCTCTAAGAAGGAGTCTAATTGGCTTAGTTGGCTCATGTAATGAGAAAGTTAAGAAATTATTCATAGTAGGACAAAGGGAGGCTCACAAACATTTGGGGGATGGGAGAGACCATTCTTATGGTCCTTTATATTTGAAATAAAAGACTTGAAGAGTCTGCTTAAGCATAGGTTGTAACATCAATAATTCATCATTCTTTGCACTTTTTTTTTTCATTTTTGCAGAAATATCAGGCTAAAGGAAATGTATATTGATTCACCCATTTATATCTACGTACGGCAGCACATGATCAGAATACAAGTGTATTTTATTCCATATTGTCCTTGTTTGTCCATGTAATTTGTTTGGAAATGTGTATCAGTACAACAGCATGCAATATGTGCTACAAATTAATAAGAAAAATAAAAATATAGATGGATGTCATTTCTATTTCCTTTCAAAAGGAGACTGATTACATAGCTGTCTGCAGATATTCTAGCTTTAGTAATTTCTGTTTCCAAAGCTTGCAACACGTGTGCAGTCAGTGGCATCAGAACTAGTGTTGTTCAAGTTTCCCTCAGTATAGGTCAAGGGCTTCTTGGTCTAACAGGACTGGGTTGAGGCCCAGTAGGTCATAAAGCCAAACACCATTGAAATCAAAGAGCAAAAAAATGGTATATATCATTATTATACTGTAAGTATTTATATAGCGCTTCTTCCATCTTCGCATCTTCCGAAGCACTGTACAGAGTACAGTATATAGTCTTGGTTCTTACTGACCCTCACACGGGTTAACAATCTAATCACTACCATAGCCATCTGTCCATCGTAGTCTAGGGCCAATTCTAGGTGGAAGCCAATTCAATTATTTGCATGTTTTTGGGATGTGGGAGGAACCCATATTGCCTGGAGGAAACCCACACCAACATGGGAAGTACATAGAAACTCCTTGAAGATAGTGCCCTGGCTGGGAATCGAACCGGGGACCCAGCACTGCTAGGGAAGAGTGTTATCTAATATGCCACTGTGCACACTTGCTCTGTTCTCTGCAGAGCAACTATAGCAGCCAAATGTACCACTATGGGATGGGAAGACCACTATCACCACCGTGTGTACTGTGGTCTCTAACCCTTAGCTTTCATGACCTTCCTTCCTAGTAACTAACACTTCTTACCTATTATGACAGGAAGTCCATGTGATGTTAATAGTACAGAGCCACAATAATCCAACATGCATACAGACTGTTTCAGACTGATTAGTCCTCCTCGGTGCATGGCATGGATTAATGTGGGTCTAAGGGGTAGTTTTAGTAAGAGGGCCTTTTAGTCCTTTTTAGCCCTTTACACTTACTCCTAGGTGTTCTGGTTCACCATGAGCTTGCTGGTTCATCTGGCTACAGTAGTTTTAAATCACTCAAATGGAGAATTGACCAAGTTCAACTTTCTCAGACAATAATTGTCCAGCAAAGATTGCCTTAGTTTTGCAAACGTCTACTGACTGCTTAGAATGGACACTTAAAGGAATACTGTAGGGGGTTCGGGGGAAAATGAGTTGAACTTACCCGGGGCTTCTAATGGTCCCCCGCAGACATCCTGTGCCCACGCAGCCACTCACCGATGCTCCAGCCCCGCCTCCAGTTCACTTCTGGAATTTCAGACTTTAAAGTCTGAAAACCACTGCGCCTGCATTGCCGTGTCCTCGCTCCTGCTGATGTCACCAGGGGCATACTGCACAGGCACAGACCATACTGGACCTGCGCAGTACCCTCCTGGTGACATCAGCAGGAGTGAGGACATGGCAATGCAGGCGCAGTGGTTTTCAGACTTTAAAGTCTGAAATTCCAGAAGTGAACCAGGGGCGGGGCCGGAGCATTGGTGAGTGGCTGCGTCATCACAGGTGACCATTAGAAGTCCCGGGTAAGTTCAACTCATTTTTCCCCCAACCCCCCTACAGTATTCCTTTAAGTGATAAGAAATTGCATGGCAATCTATTGAGGGAATCACCACCTGATCGTTGGTTGGATATCAAGCAATCGAATTGCTGTGTACAACCACAGTAAATACTTGCATCATTTTTACTGGCAAATTTGATCATTGTGATTGAATCTGCTGCATCTATCAAGATCTGCATCAATTGTAATTTCCATCCATGTGTGGAAAAAAAACTATCAACTTTATTATCGGACTGGATGGTAAATTTCGTTCAATCAAACATAGCGGAGGAGTGGCGGTAGACTTACCGCCCATAGCATTGCACTGTATTGAACAGTGCAATGCAGCATTTCGAAAGATTTTCAATAGGTTTCATGGTGAATCTGTGTGCCATGTATGGGAGAATTTGATCCCTCTCTGATCATAAACAGATCAGAGGGATTGATCTGTTTGGCAAATTGTATGGAAATCTTCCCGTGTATGACCACATTAACCACTTCACATCTAGACCTTGTTTCCCACCAGAGCAGTTTTGACAGTTTAGCTTTGTCTTTATTTAATCAGAAATAACTTTATTCATACTTAAGACACAGAAATGAAATATATATTGTTTTTTTTTTTCAAGACAAATGCTTTGATTGTATGCCATTTTTCCCTCAAACAAATTTGCTTTCTATGAATTTTTATGGGAAAACATATAGAAAAAACACATTATTTCTCAGGTTTACCAATTCCAGTTTAAAAATAAAAAGTGCTACTGTAGATAAAAAAACACAAATTTAGTGTGGCTATTCTTACCGCTTATCACAAAACTTAGATTATGTTCCTGTCACAATTTATGGTGAAGATATTTGATTCTGAAATAATGCTACAGAGTGTATTTTTCACTATGAACTGAGAAAATAAAATTATTTTTAATGGTAAAAAGCAATATCATTAGCTAAGGAAACATATATTCCCATTCACCAATTAGTACTGCATCAGATGTGCCAGATCGTCACAAAGGACGTAGATATACTGTAGTGGTGGATAAAGTGGCAGTGTGAAGTAAATGCGGTGCATTCTGATGCAACACTTTTAGTAAAGCTTGTTATGTTTCTTTAACCTGTTAACATATAAATATAACTAAAAGATGGAGCCCTGATTTTACTGTGGCTGTATTCACCTGTTCAATGTTTTCATGCTTTATTTAATATTTCTCAAGATATAAAGAGGCTGTTTATGTTAATCTCATGAAATCCTTCCTAACCATCCATAATTCACACAGGATTTCCTCAGTCTCGTTGGGTGTAGTTTGGATCAGTGATTTAAACAATATCTTTATACAAAAAAAGCAGAACAAATCATAGCAGTGACTGACACAGAACAGAGAAAACAAAGTTAAACTCTACAAGTGGAAATAAAATAAACAGATATTCAACAGGTTTTTTTTTCAACGCAGATCAACTATCCCACCATTGCAGCACTAAAAATTCCTCAGCTTATACATGAGCGAGAACATTTCATCTGTCATTTCACAGATTTTCCTAAGAGCAATGCCAGTTATACACTCATACTTCTGTACAGGGTTAAAATGTTTGGGCTAGAGTACAGACATCCATATGGTTGGCACTCCCACTGTATTGTCTTCTTGCAGTTAGCTGAGCCAAGACTAAAGCAACTTTTCATTTTCCTTGGCCAAAACAATCATTCTTGATCATTTTGGTCTGAAATCTAAATTGTGTACAGGTACCCCCCAGTATTGCCGACCTCTTCCTCTGTTATCCACTGAAAGTTCCCATTAATGATACAAACTTGATTGCAACATCTTGCCACTTGTGTGTAATATGAGGGACTAACTAAAGTATAACGTATACTCACTCAGGTTAACCTTCTACTACATAGATTTGATACGATTGAACAATCAAGATTGCGTCATTGATGGGTTTCTTTAAGGCTCATACCCACCTTGCGATTCTTTGCACGATTCTTCTGATAATACTTTTAAGCGACAAGCGATAGTTTCCCTGATCTCATGATATGGGTACAGGCTCATGATTAGGCAAACTACATTTTGCGATGTGCGGCGTTAATGACCGCCACAGCGGATTGGTTCTTTAAGATCCCCAATGACATCTGACGACTCCTACGCAAAGTGTCGTGATTGTTTGAACTCTCATTCGTGCCGTCACATGACGTTGTGTGTTCCTGCAGGCAGGAAGATGGATTGAGGAACCTCGTTCATCGGGAAGCCTGTGCTGCTGTGAGGTTTCCCGATCCACTGACAAGTGAGTATTCAGCTTAAGAAGGATTAAAATATTCAATGTCATTTGTTCTCTACAAGCACCTCAAAGGAAGCTCCCAAAGCATGTTTCTGCACATACATCTGCCTCCCCTCTCCATAAAGAAGAACTTACTGCTCAGCTGGAACCTGAGCAGTATATCTGAAAAATGAAAAACTTAGAGCTTACGATTTTAAGTGTAAACTAGTCGTATGTAATATGAGAGACTACCTAAATATTACTAGGTAATATGAGGGACTACCTGAAGTAGCCAAAGTATTTCTGGATTTGGTAAAATTGTACAATCAAGATTGCATCATTAGTGGGCACCTATATCCTAATCAGTCCTTACAGCTGAAAACAGCAATTAGGTTACAAAGTCGTCAGCTGAGAATGGGCCGTGGCTGTGATAGTATATTTGGAGAAAGCTGTTAAAGATCACCAACCAGGTGCTTACCTAAAATAGATGGCAATGCACTGAACATATCCACCAGATTCTTCAATACAGGTTTGCAAAATTACAATGGGAATCTTCTCTTCTCATTGGTTTAGGTGTGAATCCTCCCTCTAGCTAAGTAGGATTCCCATTGATCTTTTAGAATCCAATGGGAGCCTAATGCTTCTCCCGGGACTCCCAGTGCTTGCCCCCAAGCCCAGCAGCATTGTTAGCAGCCTGGAGGACCCGAATGGTGGTGTCAGTGGACTGGAATGGTGATGATAATGACTGCAGCAGTTGTGGACCAGATGAACAATTGGGGTTAGTGTAAACATCTTGCCAGGTTACACTGTGACATTGTGCATCTGGTGTAGTGTGGACCTAGCCTTACTTATCAATATGTTTTTTTTTGTTTTTTTTGGGGGGGGAGGGGGGGGGGGGTTGTGGAAGGGCACTCAAGCATGTGGTGGAGACACTGGGGAACATGCAGATAGTGTACTGTGATTTTTCCCAGAAATGTACATATGTAAGCCATCCAGGATTACAGAATTCTTTTTGTGTCACCAATTAATAAACACTATTGAGGAAAGCAAGAAGCCAAGGTCTCCAGAAGGGACTTCAAAAAGATTAGAACCATGATTCCTAGATGCACATCAAATCTCTTGTGTCCTGCACAATAATGCATCACTGAGGTGTTGGTTAAACACCAATCACATGTTCAGGTATGTGAGGCTTCGTTTGGGTACCGAAACTAAAACAGAACGTTCCAGATTCTGACGAGGTTATGGGGTCTTTATTATAAACCATTACATTGATCTTAAAAGAGGTCTGCAATTATGTTTTTTTTAAAAGATTGATGCAAAAAAGAAACTTACTGCATATTTGTGAAAAGCTAAGTAAAAGGAATTGTCTACCTTTTCCTCATCTCTACAAACAGGTCTCCTAGAAGCAAATACTTACAGCACTTACACCCTCACACCCTTTTCAATTCTAATGTTTTATTTATCACGTCATAATAAGAAATCATCTGGTTCTTAGCAGGTCATAAAACTTGGTAAATCCAACCTTAGAGAAATAATAAATTGCATATATATACACTATATGTCATTTTATCACAAGGACCAAGTCAAAATGCAGAAACAGTGTGTGAAAAATCGAAATCACTTCCATAGGAATTAAGGTTAAGTAGCAGCCAGGTGCTGCTAATCTAATGCACTTGATTAACAAATCATCAGCAAGTGTGACCCCTGTATAAATGCTGATGTCTCAGCATTTTGCTGGACTGGTAGATTTTATTCCACAGTGTGAGTATTCACAGGTGGAACAGTTTGCCCAGAAAGCTCATGGTGAACCAGAGCTCCCAAGAATGTGGAGTTCTTGTTCACCATGAGCTTGCTGAGAAATCTAACTTCAGGTGTTTGAAGTCCTACCCCATAGAGCCATATTAATCCATGCCATGCACTAATGAGGATCAAACAAACCAGTCTTCCAAGTAGTGGACATTTGGGCAAATTTACACCAAGGTTCATAACCCATCTCCACAAAAAGACAATTTTTTTTGGGGGGGGAGGGGGGGTGGACATAGAGTTGAGCTGAAATTTTCGTAATTTCGCATTACTATAATTACGCATGCGAAATTTGCGATTACGATGCGAAATTAGCGTAGCGAAATTGCCATTAAAATCGTAATTGAAAATACCGTAAGCGTAATTTTCAACGCGAAATTTCGCGTTTCGTTCATGCCGTAATTTCGCATTAAACGCTACCGTAATTTCGCGTTAAACCGTAACGCTCCGTATAATATAAAAAAGCCGCCGACTTTAAGGGTTAATAGCAAAGCCCCCTTAAATGTTAAGAGCCTCAAATTTGGAGAATATATTAAGGAGATCAGGAGGAATAAGAGGAAAAATTTTTTTTTTCAAAAAGACCTTATAGTTTTTGAGAAAATCGATGTTAAAGTTTCAAAGGAAAAATGTAAACATTTAAAAACCCGCCGACTTTAACGGTTAATAGCAAAGCCTGCTTAAAGTTTAGGAACACCAAATTCCCAGGGTATATTAAGGGGATCAGTGGGAATAAGAGGAAAAAATTTTTTTTCAAAAAGACCTTATAGTTTTTGAGAAAATCGATTTTTAAGTTTCAAGGGCGAAAATGTCTTTTAAATGTGGAAAATGTCAGTTTTTTTTGCACAGGTAACAATAGTGTATTATTTTCATAGATTCCCCCAAGTGGGAAGAGTTTTACTTACTTCGTTCTGAGTGTGGGAAATATAAAAAAAAAACGACGTGGGGTCCCCCCTCCCAGACCTCTTTAACCCCTTGTCCCCCATGCAGGCTGGGATAGCCAGAATGCGGAGCACCGGCCGCGTGGGGCTCCGCACCCTGACTATACCAGCCCGCATGGTCCATGGATTGGGGGGTCTCGGAAGGGGAGGGGCAGCCAAGCTTTCCCCTCCCCCTCCGAGCCCTTGTCCAATCCAAGGACAAGGGGCTCTTCTCCACCTCCGATGGGCGGTGGAGGTGGAGGCCGCGATTTCCTGGGGGGGAGGTTCATGGTGGAATCTGGGAGTCCCCTTTAAAAAGGGGTCCCCCAGATGCCCACCCCCCCTCCCAGGAGAAATGAGTATAGAGGTACTTGTACCCCATACCCATTTCCTTTAAGAGTTAAAGTAAATAAACACACAGACACTTAGAAAAAGTATTTTAATTGAACAAAAAACATAACCACGAAAAAAGTCCTTTAATATTCTTAATTAACCATTAATACTTACCTGTCCCTTTAAATAAATGATCCCTCGCAATATCCTCGGAAATGTTCTATCAGTTACAATGTAACAAAGTTATTACAATGTATCAACTTTGTTACATTGTAACTACGCCGCACCCGACGTCACTCACCGCCGCCGCCGCCACCGCGTCTGCGCTGCAGGACCCGACAGAGCTCTGAGCTATAGCTCAGAGCTCTCTAAGCATCTTTGTATTTGGGCTCCAAGGAGCCCCATTGGTCCTTAGCAGACCAATGGGGTTCCTTCTGATTTGAAGGAACCCCATTGGTCTGCTAAGGACCAATGGGGCTCCTTGGAGCCCAAATACAAAGATGCTTTAGAGAGCTCTGTCGGGTCCGTGCAGGACGCTAAGTCCCCGCCGGCTCCGCTGCCCTCCCCGCCTCTCCCACATGTCACCCACATGTCACCCACATGTGGGTGACATGTGGGTGACAGATGTGGGCGGGGTGGACAGCGGGAGCTGCGGGGACTTAGCGTCCTGCACGGACGCGTATGCGGCGGCTGAGCGGCGAGTGGCGTCGGGTGCGGCGTAGTTACAATGTAACAAAGTTGATACATTGTAATAACTTTGTTACATTGTAACTGATAGAACATTTCCGAGGATATTGCGAGGGATCATTTATTTAAAGGGACAGGTAAGTATTAATGGTTAATTAAGAATATTAAAGGACTTTTTTCGTGGTTATGTTTTTTGTTCAATTAAAATACTTTTTCTAAGTGTCTGTGTGTTTATTTACTTTAACTCTTAAAGGAAATGGGTATGGGGTACAAGTACCTCTATACTCATTTCTCCTGGGAGGGGGGGTGGGCATCTGAGGGACCCCTTTTTAAAGGGGACTCCCAGATTCCACCATGAACCTCCCCCCCAGGAAATCGCGGCCTCCACCTCCACCGCCCATCGGAGGTGGAGAAGAGCCCCTTGTCCTTGGATTGGACAAGGGCTCGGAGGGGGAGGGGAAAGCTTGGCTGCCCCTCCCCTTCCGAGACCCCCCAATCCATGGACCATGCGGGCTGGTATAGTCAGGGTGCGGAGCCCCACGCGGCCGGTGCTCCGCATTCTGGCTATCCCAGCCTGCATGGGGGACAAGGGGTTAAAGAGGTCTGGGAGGGGGGACCCCACGTCGTTTTTTTTTTATATTTCCCACACTCAGAACGAAGTAAGTAAAACTCTTCCCACTTGGGGGAATCTATGAAAATAATACACTATTGTTACCTGTGCAAAAAAAACTGACATTTTCCACATTTAAAAGACATTTTCGCCCTTGAAACTTAAAAATCGATTTTCTCAAAAACTATAAGGTCTTTTTGAAAAAATTTTTTTTCCTCTTATTCCCACTGATCCCCTTAATATACCCTGGGAATTTGGTGTTCCTAAACTTTAAGCAGGCTTTGCTATTAACCGTTAAAGTCGGCGGGTTTTTAAATGTTTACATTTTTCCTTTGAAACTTTAACATCGATTTTCTCAAAAACTATAAGGTCTTTTTGAAAAAAAAATTTTTCCTCTTATTCCTCCTGATCTCCTTAATATATTCTCCAAATTTGAGGCTCTTAACATTTAAGGGGGCTTTGCTATTAACCCTTAAAGTCGGCGGCTTTTTTATATTATACGGAGCGTTACGGTTTAATGCGAAATTACGGTAGCGTTTAATGCGAAATTACGGCATGATACGACTGTAATGCGAAAATTACGCGAAAATTACGCTTGCGCGAAATTTCGCGAAATCCTTCTTCATTACGATTATGTACTTACGGCCATAATCGTAATTACACTAATTACGCGAAATTTCGCAAAATCGTAATTAGGTCATTACGCTCATCTCTAGGTGGACAGCATTTTTAGAGCAATTTTAGGCACCTTAGACCCAAATCTCTGACTCTAACAATAGATTACCGTGTTAAATGTTAAAGTTCATGAAAGTACAATGAGAAAAAGACTGCGCAAGAGTGGGTTGTTTGGAGGCGTTACCAGGAGAACACATCTTCTTTCTAAAAAAGCATGTGTACGCATGGTTTTTAAGTTGCATCTAGACAAACCACAAAGCTAAAGGAAAAATGTAATTTGGACAGGCCAGACCAAAGTCTGGCACAACATCACATTTAGTGGAAATTAAATACAGCACACAAGCTCCTCATACCAACAGACAAGCACAGTGGTGGAAGGGTGATGATTTGGGTGTGTTTTGTAGCCACAGGACATGGTCACTTTGCAGTCACTGAGTCAACCATAAACTCGTCTGTATAGGTATAGTCAAATAAGAGACGATCTGTGTGATAGCTAAGACTTGATTGAAATTAACAGAGCAACGACCCCAAGCACAGAAAAAATTCTACAACAGAATGAGGGAAAAAGCAAAGAATTAGTATGTTAAAATGGCCCAATCACAGTCCAGACTTCAACTAGATTGAAAGTCTGTGGTTAGCTCTTATGAGAGCTGTGCATGAACAAACCTCAATATAATGTTGTAAACAATGGTGGACTGAAATTCCTCCACAATTACTTTGAGTTATTGCTGCTAAAGGTGGTTCTAAAAGCTATTTAGTCATGGGGTTTACGTAATTTTAAACACATGGCTTCTCTATTTTGGCTGAATTTTTTGTTAAATAAATAATGACACAATGGAATCTGTTGTGTGCTACAATAATACCTGAATATTTAAATCATTGTTGTGTAATGTTTTATACCTGAGATTAGATTTAAATAATTTTTGAATCTTCTAAGGACCAGATGATTTTTATTCTGTCCTTATATGTAAAAAGTTAGAACTGAGGGTGTACTTTCTTTTTTTTTTATTACTAAACAAAAATGTAATACTTATAAAATACAAAGAAATCTTCCTAGTCCAATTCCCCTCAAATAACCTTTTCTTCTTCAGTTGCCTTGTTTGGTAAACAAGTTAATATAAAAACAGACGTAGCGCTATTAAAAACAAATGATAGTAAATGATCTTGTGCAGCCAGTGATTATGTGAAGAGCTATCAAATGGATTTTTTCTTAAAAGCTGCAGGCAAATGCAGTTACAAAAATTAAATACTATTAGACTCATCTAATTAACTTGTTTCCCTTTATTATTTACCAACATGAGTTAATGAATAGCATTACAACAAATGGAAATATTTGGTAATTGCATCACTAATTGTAGTCAAACTTTACTTTTACACGAGTATCACCATGGCCATGATATTCTTTTTTTTTAGTACGCTGCAGTTATCTGGAAAACACTTGTATATTATTTTTTACTTCTGTATAGTAAATAGGATGCCACAAGCTATGCTATAGGAGCTGAAGAATAACACAAATGCAAAAATACGTAAAATAAACCTTTGCACTTCCCACATAACTTAACACTTTTTACACCCATCATAGCTTGCTGACTATGGTACACGTATTGTGCAGCATGTACTAAGTTCATCTTCTCCACTGTACTCCACATAATTATATTTGTAAAGTTCACAATCCATCTTGTTAAAAATAAATGTTCGTTTATTTGTCCTTATGTCTCTGAGACCTCAGCAGAGCTCGGTGGGTTTAATATAAACCCAGATGGACCAGGTGACATAAAAAGTTGAAAAGTAATAAAAATGTGATTAAGCCTTGTCAATGGACACCAACCAGTCATGATGTTTAAACCTCTGACTGGTGAATGGAATAATATTGCTTACTTTATTACAAAGGCACTTGTCAATTTTTAAGGCAGCAAATTAACAGTCAAATCTTAAAAAAATGCATTGGATGAAGCAAAATGTAAGGATCTGAGCAGCTTTTGATAAGGGCCAAATTGTGAAAGCCAAATTAGTGAGTCAGGGGCCCTTATTCAATTCATTTTTTTCTCCTAAGTTTTCTACTAGGTGATATTTTTACACCTTATCAATTAAATGTCTTTTAAGCCAACAGCAAGCAAAATAATTAGCAGACTAATTTTGGCAGTACCTTTTCACCTAATTTTTAGTACTTTTTCATTTTCAAAATTATTTTAACCATTTTGCATCCAGACCTAGCTTCCCCGTTATGGACCAGAGCAGTTTTGACATTTTAGCTATGTCCCTATTTAATCAGAAATAACGTGAATTCTACTCATGACACCTAAATCAAATATATATCCTTTTTTTCAAGACTAACTAGGCTTTCATTGTATGGTATTTTTTTCCCTCAAATAATTTATTTTCTATACATTTTAATAGGAAAAATAGGAAAAAAAATTGAAAAAAACACATTATTTTCTCAGTTTAATAAATTCCAGTTTAAAAAAAAAATTGTAGATAAAAAAAAATAATTTTGCTTTGCTATTTCTACTGTTTATCACAAAACTTAAATTGTGTTCCTGTCCCAATTTATGGTGAAGATATAACATTTTGAAATAATGCTACAGTGTGTATTTTTCACTATGAACTGAGAAAATAAAAGTATCTCTAATGGTAAAAATCAATCTCATTGGCTCAGGGAACATATATTCCCTTTCACCAATTAGTGCTGCAGTAGATAGTGCCAGAGGTGTGCACAGGAGCAATGCCCAATTGTGCACACCTGTGCTTCAGCTACATAACTTATATCTACGTCCTCCAGGCTTAAATGAAGTCACAGAAAACATAGATATACTGTAGTGGTTTAAAAGGTGGTTAAAACAGAAGATGAAAAATTATCTCCTGGGTGAAAATGTATGAGAAAAAGTGAATTGAATTAGGGCCAGTAGGGCATAGGTCATATGGGTTGATACTAGTATGCATTGGTTAGTACCTAAAAACAATGGTTCTAGAAAGGATAACTTTTGCTGTGTGTGTGTGTGGAGGGACAGCTATAGTCCATATGCTCAGTTCTTCAGAGTTACTGTAGTATATTTGCTGAAAAATGTAGTGCTGGTCAAAAGTAAGGTGTTAGAACACACAGTACCTCACAGGTTGCTGTCTTTTTGGAGATATAGTACAATGGGAACTTGAGCATCAGAAATTAACCATGGAACAATCACACATGGTGGCCTAGTCTTATGAGTCACATTTTCTTTGATGCCAAATTCCACCACATCTTAAGCATCTGTGGCATGTGCTGCAAAAACAACTATGATCCACGAGGCCCCAAGTCACAACTTACAGGACTTAATGGATCTGCTTCTTATTTGTACCAGATACCTAAGAACACATTGAGATGTCTTGCAGAGTACATGTGTCAACAAGTTAGAACTGATTTTGTGGCACAAGGGGTACCAATCTAGCACTAGGCAGGTGTAAATGTATTGGCTGATTACTGTATGATCATTCAGGATGCCCAATGCCTGATTAAAAAAACACTAAGCAATAAGATTCCTGTCATGTGGTGGCTGTGTTGACACAAGAACTGACCAATGGTGGAACATTTCTTCAATCAACTACTTCAAAGAACATAGCTGCATTTTTAAGGATAAATAAAAAAAAGACACTCTGGTGTTTCAATAAATAATTGTTTTGTACATGTGGGAGCTTAAACGTGTGTCAATGTGTAGGGAGTTCTGCGATACAGCCCTTACGTAATTTCCTGTGGAAGGTCTGGCTATCACATAAGACCTGCAAATTACCATGCTCCTCTAGGATCATTAGAGGTGGGGAGGCACAGCTTGTTCTTCAATTCTCTAGGTTCTTTGTGGAGAGGAGAATTTTGTGGCTTTCACCTAGCAAAGCAGTCCCCCTGTGGGGCATTCACAATTTTCCTCAAATATGTCATATCTCACATGCAGTTTCATGTCAGCAGCAGGGCTGACAAAATTAATTTCTAACTGACGCACACACTAACTGACGCACACACACACACACACACACACACACACACACACACACACACACACACACACACACACACACACACACACACACACACACACACACACACACACACACACTTAATTAGCTCAGCTCTTATTAAGCTCTTAGCAAAAGGCATTCCTGGGCTTCCAAGCCCCCTTCAGATTAACAGGCCTGCCATCTAGATTTAACATTTAGAAAACACAAAAATAATTCCTATCTGGAGTGTGTACATTATAAAATATAACTTTTATTAATATAATTAAAATGAGTTAATATGCCTATTTGACCTAACTGAGGTAGGTTACAAAATCAATGACCAGATATTATTCATTTGTAAACATACATCTGATCAACCTATTCCTCACTAAGATTGCTAAAGTGCTATAAAGAAACCCCCCACCACCAATCCGACATGTTTCAGCTCCCCATTTGGAGCCGTCGTCAGGGAATAAAGTGCTAAGTGCTAGGGTGCAAGGTGCATATCTTATAAATTAACAATCACAACATATAGAAAACAATAAATGAGAGCTGTGCTCTCTAGCTCAGTCAGGCAAATGTTAGATTTAACATTGACAGGAATCGTAAAACCAGACTTCTCCAGTCTGGGTGTCTGTAAGATTTAAAGGAGAGGACAATACATTTGTTTCCCTCCACCCAGAACTGCAACTCTAAACATAATAATTGTGACGATTGAGTGCCACACCTTAGACGTCTGATTATTGGTGATCTGCGGAACCACCAAGAATGCAGACGCTATACCCGATTATGTGTGATCCGCAGAATCACCAATAATGCCAGTATAGCAAGACTGAGAGCAGAGTGTGTAGTGATTGGTGTAACCGTCACTATAATTCTTTAAAGAGACCTCACCAGAGGGGCTGGTGAGGTATAAACAGTACACTGCGTGTGTACTAACGTACAACCTCCAGCAAGCTGGGGAAACAATACTGAAGAGACTGAATCTCTCGAGAAGCGGGTGATTCAGACTATACTGCAGGCAAATGAACACCCGAGGTGCAGGTGAGTCATACTGAACTGCAGCCTATGAGATACAGTAAGGCTGCTTACACACTAAGACGTTACAGGCACATGTTAGTGCGCCTGTAATGCTCCCCCAATGCACAGCAATGTAACACAAGTGGGCTGTTCACACAGCCCACGTTGCGTTATATGTAACGCTGCACGTTCTGCCGAAAGTGCAGCATGCTACGGCGTTAGAGAGGCTATAGCCGCGTTAGACTGTTTGCACATGCGCAGTGGGGGGTGAGAGGAGGCGGGGAGATGCTGCTACAGTAGCCGCGCACATGGCTACTTAATATTCACTGCACTGGCGGCCGCTGATTGGCCAGCGGGACCACGTGATGCGGAGTGTCTCGCTCCGCATCACGTGGTCCCGCCGGCCAATCAGCGCCACTCTGGGAGACCTTATACGGATAGAGCCGCCTAACGCGGCTCACTCTACCGTCCTCTCCTGCACCACCATGCGTTGCATTAGGTGCACTTTATGTGACCTTAACGTAGCATCTAACGCAACGTCTTGGTGTGCAAGTAGCCTAATACTAAAACAACAGGTACCTAATAAGCAGGTAATTAGGACTAACTATATCCTAGCAGAGCTGCTTAACCAGCGGAGCTGGCGCAGTTAACACCTCAGCAGTGGCGAGGGCCCACTGGCGAGTAGAATGGTCAGACAGGCAGGGTTCGGCAACAGAGAGGTAAGTATCAGTACAGAATTGTGAAGCAAGAGAATAGTCGGTAATCAGGCAGAGATTCAGCAACAGGTAGGCAGATAGGAGAAAGTACAGGAACAGAAGACAGGATCAGGGTCAGAGTAATAGCTAAGAGTCATACACAGGAGATCAATACAGAAGCAATAACCTAGTCTGGGTGTGAAATCCGTAGCGTCAACACCCGGGAACTAGTCTAAACAAATAGCAATAACAGAGTTGCAATATCCTAAGCTTGGGGGTGAGGTCCTTGGTCGCAACCCCCTGGAACTGGTCTAAAGTATAACAGAGCAATGAGACAACAATCCTAAACTGGGGGGTGAGGTCCTTGGTCTCAACCCCCTGGAACTGGTCTAAAGTATAACAGAGCAATGAGACAACAATCCTAAACTTGGGGGTGAGGTCCTTGGTCTTACCCCCTGGGACTAGTCTAAAGTATAACAGAACAATCACACAGCAATCCTAAGCTTGGGGGTGAGGTCCTTGGTCTCAATTCCCTGGAACTGGTCTAAAGCATAACAGAATAATCACACAGCAATCCTAAGCTTGGGGGTGAGGTCCTTGGTCTCAACTCCCCGGAACTGGTCTAAAGTATAACAGAATAATAGCAATATCCTAATCTAGGTGTAAAATCCGTAGCATCACACCTGGGATCTAATCTGACAGATAACAGAGCAATAGCAATATCCTAATCTAAAGGTCTGAGCGCCGACAAACAAGCATCCACGACAACAGACAAGGACAGAGTAACAATTCCTGGTTTAAATACTGAAAGCAGATTCAAGCAGCCTGAGCCAGCCTGCAAGGTAGATTGACAGGTGGAAGTCAGCTGACCACAATGTCAGCTGATCTGCCTCCTCTGCCCATAAAGGTCCTTTTGCTCCATGCGCAGCCGTGTGGATTTAAGCTGCTGTGCAAGAGAGATTCCTGTCCCCCTGAGTCGGGAAGCGACACCCGGGATGGCGTGGCCGCAGAGGTGACATCAGGTGTAAAAGCAGCTGCGCTGCTTTCCCCCCCAGAGGTAACGTCTTCGATCGTTACAATAATTCTTCATATTTCATGTATTTCTAGCTGCTGGGAATGTTTAAAACTCATGTTTCATATGTAAGAAATTGTAACGCCTTACTAAATGCATGTTATGCTTCCTATGCATTGGCAACGTTTAACATCACGTGCGAAGCATAAGAATTGCAAGAAATACAGATTTGTCAGTATTGTGGAATATACTGAGACACAAACCAGGGATAAAGGAAAATAACATAAAGGTTTATTGAAAATGCAAACGTAAATTAAGCAGGTGGCATCAAAAATGTACATTAACTTCATGCATGGGAAACAATGCAAATAGAACTAAGCAATGAAAATATACAATTTCAAATGGAAATCATACACTGATATGCAGTCCATTTCTTGCTATGACTTATATGCATGGAGAAATCATTCTTTGACCAATTTTGTCCTTTCTGAAAGGGGGTTGGAGTTTCCCCCTCTGGCAAGTTGGGACCCAACCTACCCTAAAAATTTGGAGTGTGTAGAAGCTATGAGTGCTGAGATATCAGGCCTTTTAAATCAGTATATGCAAATCAGGAATAAGCTGCATTTGATGTCATTACCCACAAGGCTGTGCATCGGTAGGCTGAATTTTAAGTAGGCCTACACTGTGGGAGGGGTTTCACTTTTTCAGCTGAATTCCATTGGCTGCGGGACTTTTCCCCCTCTGTGAACTGGGTTTTTCCCTGACAACCCTGCCATCAGCTTCACACTGGTGGTGAGTTAATTTCCACCTTACAGTTCCACTTTTAAGTCATGTCATGTGTCTGGATTAAAAAAAAAGTGCTAAGTATTTGTTTCATTTTAAACGTTGACTAATATATTTTAAGTGAGGCTATGCTGTATTTAGATAATTAGGATAATATAAATTATAACAAATTTTAATAAACTGGACCTGGACACATTAGTGCAATACTGATTCTTCATACTGATTTTCACAGTATCCGATCAAAAACTCTGATGGCAAAGCTTTATAATGCAAACTGCTCCTCAAGCTAAATATTTCCTGGGTGACAATAATGCCCACATTGTGAGGACAAAGCGGAACTGCACCATGCCTGACAATGAAAGCATTGCCATTGTATTATGGTATCTAGGTACATCCAATCCCACTGCCGCCGCTGACTTTTGTTTTGCCAGATGTGTGTAACCTATGAAAGTGAGATGCAGGACAGCTGCCCACCCCATGTCCCTTAATCCTGAAAACTCTTTCCTGCTGAAGGCTTGCTAGTTTCACAGAATGCAAACTATGTCAGACCAGTACAAAGGGGTCTTTTAGACTGGGAGCTCCTTTAAGCCGGATGGAGGAAAAATAAAAAACATTGAATGTGAAGAAACGACATCCTTCTCTTCCTATTTTTCTTTTCACAATACATATGGTTGATATTATATGGAAGATACCATGGCAACACTGAAAGTGAAGAAGGTTGGGGAAGCAATCTTTCTCTCTACAAAGCTGTGTTTAAACACAAACATTAAGTACACATTAAAGCGTAAAAAGAAAAAAAAATAGTATTTGTATATTTATATTTTTAAAAAGCTGAAACTCTGCATTGTAAAGTTTAATGTGAGTGACAAAATCCCCCCCTAAAAGTCTCAGGTTATTTTATCCACTGATTTCCATATAAAATGTAGTCGTGAACATACATTATTGGTACTGTGAAGCTACATGGACTTGGCAATTTGTGCAAATAAAACATATGCTCAGTGGTTTTACTGATATGCAGACATAAATATATATGCACATATGTAAATATACAGATGATTATACTGATATATAACAGAAAGAAATGGTCATACATGAGAATATATGTTTCTGGCTATGTAACATCTTTTTAATCTCTGCACAGAAAACTTCAGCTAAGCTGTTGATTCACATTTGAAGAGTTGGAGGACTCTAACTAAAGACATAGGTCAGCGCTGTTGACAGCCAAGAATTTAAAACATTCTGGACATAAGCTCTACACCTGGTGTTAATAAAACAGTACAGACACTAGCAGCCCCCAGCACCACATAAGTTAGACATGTCAAACATCACACATGTCCATTACTCAAGACTTTAACAACAGTTTCACGAAATTCTATTACCTCTAAACCGATTGCCATATGAGGAAGTGTAAAGGATGGCAACAATATTCTTAAAGGCTCTGTGCATTTACTCTGAAAAGTACAGGAAAAAACTGAAATAAATTGTGTACTAGGCAAATCTGTGCTTTACTTCTAAGCAGTTTTCAAACTCAGGGACTTCAGATAAGTCAAATAGGCTATACTTGGTTTTATGAACAATTGCACACATTTATTGAATTTCTTTTCACATTGTCCAGAACATAACTTTTCTTTATCTGACTGTACAACTGACCTATTCTTCAATGATCTTGCACAATGTAAAATGCTTCAAGGGATTCCACAAGGATTGATTAGTGAGAAAACTTTCCATCTTATTAATATGGGGAACACACTGTAATCAACTCCCTAACATGGACAATGTATAATTTGCACAAAGAAGAACATCTGCTCCAAAGGATTTATTTTTAGTTGATTTTTAATCATACATAGCTAAATTGTTGCAGGGTTTTTGGGAATCTAATGCATTGCTGATCAACCTAAACATACAAAACATCTATATTTCTTAATATTTCTTTTGTGTGTGGACCTTATTGCAACTTAACATCAACATTGTATGATTTTGAAAAGGTTTGAAATCTTAGGGTAGGTATACTTGCAATGCCCAACTGAAGACTAAGTAAAAAAAGATAGCAAGGCTAGCGCTAATTAGTTAAGCAATGAGCTGCACATCTTACCAGAAAGTGCTGCTATTTTTATATTGCAGCGGTGTGTTGACTCCTCCCTTTCAAGGCACTAGTTTTTTTTTATGATGGAGATCTATTTGTGACTATTTCCCTTCTTTTTGCAAGTCAGAGCTTCAATTCGCTAATTCTTAGCAGCACTACCTAGTTACAGGAGCTCTGACCAGCTGAAAACAGCAGAAGGTCTGACAGAAATAAAGGGTGCCTGGGAGGGGAGAATAATGCACACTATTGCACTATGGAAAATAGCAACTCTGACCAGTAAGGTTTGCAGGGTAGTGGTAAACTAGTCAGCACTTTCCCTGTTGTACCTTTGCTTTTAGCCCTTAGCTAGGCTTTATATACCAGAACACTAAAGACTCATTCATCTTAGTTAACCAGGTGATTGTGTGTTATACAACAACATGCAACACCTGTGTTGCTCTCCACTGCAAAGCGTGATGAACAGTAAAAGTAATTTATGGCTAAACTGTGCGGAAAGCAGCACTGCTGCTCGATGCCTAGTCTAATATGCTGCAGTAGCAAAAATAGTAAAATAAGGCAAACTACTCTAGGTAAAAAATCAAGAATAGTTGGTGTACAGTACTAGTAACAGCCTAAAAGTTTCAATCTACACTGTCTTCCAAAATTCTGAAAATATTTTAAAATGTACACACAGAACAGTAGAAAACAATTATTTCTGATTTTTCCAAAACTATTCTACCTCTTCAGCCAAAACTAGCTTAATTGATTGAAACTAGCTAGGTCACTAGGCTATGAGTGTCTTCATTCTAAGTGCTAGGATTTAAAGGTGGTACCTAAAGCTATATACCAGGGTATCAATAGGGTGCCTGAAAACACAAACCTGGTTTCTGGGTTTTATCTGTTAAGATTTTTTTCTCCACATACAATTCTAAACTCATGCTCATCTCTGCCCATTGTTTTTCATCTTTAACCAGTTCGGCCTATCTGGACGAGCTTCCTCGTCCAGATAGGCACTGCTACTGCCGCCGGCTGGTGCGCGCGATCGGGCGCGCCCCCGCACGCGCTCCCGCTACCCGCCGCCATAATTCCCATTCACCGATCTAACTTCCCTGCAGAAATACCGACGCTTTCTCTCCAGAGAGCGCGGTATTTCTGCCCCGAGGAAACTTCTCCCCAGCATTTTAGTTCCTGGATGCGAGATCGTTCGCATCCAGGACTTTTTTCACTGTGGCCATCTTGTGGCCAAATAGTAAACTGCACCCACATACATTTTTAATAAAAAAATATATTATTTTACATTTAAAATTAGCAGTTTCCCTCCCACACCAAAAATTACCCACATACACTTTTTTTTATTAAAAAATAAGATAAAAAATACAATAAAAACAAAAACAACATAAATAGTTACACAAGGGTCTGAACTTTTTAAATATGCATGTCAAGAGAATATGTTATTATATTATTTAAAATTATAAGCTTATAAATAGTGATGGATGCAAATTGAAAAAATGCACCTTTATTTCTAAATGAAATATCGGCACCATAAATTGTGATAGGGACATCGTTTAAACGGTGTAATAACCGGGACAGAT
This sequence comes from Hyperolius riggenbachi, assembly GCF_040937935.1. NCBI lineage: Eukaryota > Metazoa > Chordata > Amphibia > Anura > Hyperoliidae > Hyperolius > Hyperolius riggenbachi. Next base: position 245,738,486 of record NC_090646.1, read on the forward strand.
GGGCAAATAAAATACATGAGTTTTAATTACGGTAGCGTATATTAATTTCAAACTATAATGGCCAAAAACTGAGAAATAATGATTTTTTTTCATTTCTTTCTTAATAATCTTCCTGTTAAAATAGATTTAGAAAAAAAAAATTCTTAGCAAAATGTACCACCCAAAGAAAGCCTAATTAGTGGCGGAAAAAACAAGATATAGATCAATTCATTGTGATAAGTAGCAATAAAGTTATAGGCGAATGAATGGGAGGTGAACGTTGCTCGAATGCATGAGATTTTCAGACTGCGGTGCTGAACCGGATAAAGGGTATTGTGACATAAAATACCACATTTCCCACTCAATATCACTTTTGTTGATCTTAAGTTGAAACACAACTTAAAACTTGTTAAACTGTTGAAGAAGCCCAACATTTTCACTGTACTATAGCTATAAACTAATCCAAAATAGGTAGCGAGTCATCAACATTTGCATGGCTAAGAAAGGACAAAATTATTTTTAAACCGATCTAATCAAGGTCATGACTTATGGCCCGATTCCCCTGTATGCTAAGCAATGCAGCTACATAGCCGCATTGCACCACGGCCGAACTGTAACCAATGCACAGCAATGGAACAGTTTCCATTGCGTGCTGATTATGCAGAGCGGTGCGAAGTGATCCGAGAATCTGCAGCATGCATCCACGACCCATCTCCTCCAGTCAATTCCACATCGGGAGATGAGAAAGTGACAACATTGCAAGCGGAAGAGATGTGATGAGACTAGGTAGCCGCACTTGCATCACTTCAAAGTGGAAACGGGCCCTAAGGCTGATTAGAGATGCTGTGACAGGAACCGGAATGTGTAGTTCATTCACAAAAAAGTTACAAATGTATCTGAATTAAAGTAGTTCTACAAAGTAGATTTGCCTTAAAAAAGACTGACATCACATTATCAGAAGTTCTTGGTTGCAATAATAGCTGCAAAAAGTGGTGCTGTTCAATGGCAGTTATGTTTTCATATAGGTAATGTGGGTGTTAGAAGAAGGCAAATACACCAAGCTTTGCTTTTTTTAGTAGGAGGGCTTTTTGGTCCCTTTTATCCCCCTATACATTTCTAGTAGTTTGGGTCACCCTGAGCTGCTTGGTTACACTGTTGTACTGGTCCAAGCTCTATCTCATACAGCCTTATCAATCCCTGCCATGTACTGATGAGGACCAAAAGTCTGAAACAGGCTCTCTACATGAGGGTTTGATATGGCTGAGTAAAATTTTAAAGCTATAGGCTTGCTATATATCAGCGGTTCTGGATGCTTGCTTGGCTTACCAAAGGTGAAAAGGGATAATTTGCATATTCAGTAGTAGCGCATTGTGGGTAACCACAAATGTTCACTTATAGCTGAATTATTGCAGATTTCCTTCTGTTTTAGGAAGGCAAATACACCAAGCTTTGCTAAACTAAGAAAGTGTTTGAAGAAATCAATAAGAGTCTAAAATGTGGAATAATAAGGGGAATTCTGTTCATTTGCAGCATCCAAAAAGGTTTGATAATATAAAACCATACTGTCGTTTTATGGATAGGTTTCTATCATACACTAAGAAAATATGGTTTTAGCTCTGTGAAGAGCATGCTAGGGTTCACATCCTCTGCTGTAACTTATTTTATGTGATTTTATATTAAAGTCAGCTGAGGTACTTGATTTTATTCCCGAATCTATGAAAAGGTGCTTTTTAAACACATTTTAAGTGTCCCTTATCGATCATTTAAAGTGTTGGATGGCTTGCAAAAATAGTTCCACTTTAACACCAAGTTCCTCCATTAACAGAACACACTGCACATTTGGTGTGAGCAATGCAGTGAAAGCTATTCAGCCAGCTATCGTACAGAAACTCAACAGACACAGTGGCTCTTCAGTATTCTTCTACAGAATGCCTTTTCAATTCAAACGTATGCTGACCTGTGTGAATTGGCTTTCACACTATTATTTTTGGTCACAATTTGACTTCCTTATTTGACACACCGAGAACTACTTCCTTTTACCCCTCCCTTAGGGAGCAACTTAACAATTTAATAATAGGCACTGACATCTGGTCAACCTAATCAGAATATGGATCACTTATAAAGCTATGAATAATTCAGGAACGCTGTTCCAAAGACACCATACCAGCAATTGGTCAACTGTGATTTTTAAACAAGGATTGCAGGAAATATCATGTTAAAAAAACATTAAGATGCTGAGAAGCAAAAGTCAGTAAAATAAATGTGATTCATAAAATGCTACATATTCGTAAATTGACTTAAAACATATGCCAGATAAGAAAACTGAAGAGGAACCTTCGTTGGTCAAAAGAGATTACAACGTCATACAACACCACTTTAAGGCCTGTACATGGCTGTATGTGGCTTTGACATCACTTTCAGTTTACATTCAGCTTGAAATCCTTTTATGACCTTTAGTAGTGAATGGGAAATCACGGTTGAACCAACCTCAACCTGAACTTGAACTGAGAATAAAATAGAATTAGGAGTCATTTTGAGGATGCTGGCTTGCAAAGCAAGTGACAATATCTTTCTCCTCTTTAACCAGTTTATATCCTAACTACAGTATATTCACGTCATAGCAAGTGGCTCTTGAAAGCCACCTGACGTGAATATAAGTCACTTTGATTTAATGAGCACAGCGGGCGTGCTAGCACGCTCCTGGGCTCATTAACCCCCCTCCCCCTAACTACTCTATACTAGCATCCCTGCCATGGGGTTCGATCTCCCCACCACCTGCCCGATCCCCTGTAATTACCCCCCTCCATGCTGCTATTGGGCTGGGCAGGGCAGGGCAGGATTAAAATGTAACAGTCTTTACCTGACCTTGTTCCAGCGCCGATCGCGATCCTCTCCCTGTAGTCCCGCTGTCAGCCTCACTATGCTGAATGAATCGGGTCCCGGCTTGATGACGTCATCAAACCGGGACCCGATTTGGGCAGCATAGTAAGGCTGACAGCGGGACTACAGGGAGAGGATCGCGATCGGCACTGGAACAAGGTCAGGTGAGAGCTTGTGACGTCTAACACTTCCCTGCGCCTATCTCTGCGGGAGGGGGGGAGACACCTGGCATGTGGGTGGTATTTTAAAGGGCCACACACCTGGCACACAGTTCCATGGGGAACATAGCAATCCATAGGGGAGGGATACAGGGGCATACACCAGGCTATTGGGGGGGGGGGACTGAATTAAAAACCACACCTGGCCAACTATGGGGGGGGGGGAGGGGATAAATGGCTACATCAGGCTTACTCAGGTGTGTGTGTGTGGGGGGGGGGGGTATACAGAGGCACATTTGGCTACCTGGGGCTCAGGAGGGGTACATCTAGCCAACTATGGGGGGGGGGGTGGGGATATACAGGAACACATCTGGCTAACTAGGGGTGGTGGGGGGATACAAAAGAGCCACATAATTGCAGGTAAAGCCAGGGATACAAAATGGAAAAAAGCACCTTTATTTTCAAATCATATATTGTCGCCATACATTGTACTATTATTATTATTATTATTATTATTTATTTATTTATAAAGCGCCAACATATTCCGTGGCGCTGTACAATGTAAGAAAACAAACAAGGGATACATAATGATACAGACAATGATATACATGGAAATATGAACACTGATACAAGATACAGCACTGCTGATTACAATTTGATTTAACAGGATGACTAAAATGTATAAATTTCTAACAGTGTGCAAGCAATTGAATTAATAACATTCCATGACACAAAAGGGTGAGAGCCCTGCCCTTGCGAGCTTACAATCTGAAGGAATGGGGTGGAAACAAGAGGTGGGGGAAGTATACAGTATATGTACAGGCAGTGCGTAATTAGGTTATTTAGTGGGTGCATGGCCTAAGCTAGAGAATATGCTTGTCGGAAAAGGTGGGTTTTGAGGGAGCGTTTAAAGATTTCAAAGGTGGGAGAGTGGCGGATGTGTTGTGGAAGGGCATTCCAGAGGAGGGGTGAGGCACGTGAGAAGTCTTGTACACGTGAATGTGAGGAGGTAATTGTAGAAGAGGATAGAAGAAGCTCGTGTGCAGATCTGAGATTGCGGTTGGGTTGGTATCTGGAGACTAGTGAGGAGATGTACAGGGGAGAGAGATTGTGGAGAGCTTTGTAGGTTATGGTTAAGAGTTTGAACTGAATCCTCTCATTAATTGGTAGCCAGTGAAGAGCTTGACAGAGAGGGTCAGCAGAGGAAGAGCGAGAGGAGAGATGAATGAGTCGAGCAGCAGAGTTCAGTACAGAATTGAGCGGTGATAGTCGGTTAGTTGGAAGTCCACCAAGCAATATATTGCAATAGTCCAATCGAGATATAATAAGAGCATGTACTAACATTTTGGTTGTGTCATGGGAGAGAAAAGGTCGGATACGTGCTATGTTTTTCAGTTGGAAATGGCAGGAGCTGGTTAGGGAGTTAATGTGAGAAGTAAATGAGAGAGAAGAATCAAATATTACCCCCAGGCACCGTGCTTTGGGAACTGATGTTATAGACGTGTTGTTAACATTTATTGTAATATCAGGCAAAGGGGTGGACAGGGATGGTGGAAAGACTATTAGTTCAGTTTTATTCATATTGAGTTTTAAGAAGCGAGAGGACATGAAAGAGGAGATAGCGGACAGGCAGTCGGGAACCCGTGTGAGGAGGGAGTTAAGGTCTGGGGCCGAGAGGTACAGTTGTGTATCGTCTGCATATAGGTGGTATTGGAAACCGAATGAGCTGATTAAGTTACCAAGACCGTGCATGTAGATGGAGAAGAGGAGGGGACCGAGGACAGAGCCTTGAGGTACCCCTACAGACAGAGGATGTGAAGAGGAGGCCTGATCTGAATAGGAAACAGTGAAAGACCTTCCAGACAGGTAGGAAGATATCCAGGAGAGAGAGAGGTCCTTTATTCCTATAGATGAAAGGATCTGTAGGAGTAGAGTGTGGTCGACAGTGTCGAATGCTGATGACAGATCTAGAAGGATGAGTATGGAATAATAGCCTTTGGATTTAGCTGTGAGGAGATCATTAGCTACTTTGGTGAGTGCTGTTTCTGTGGAGTGGTTTGGCCGGAAGCCAGATTGGAACTGATCGAGCAAGGAATTTGCAGATAAATACTGACTTAGTTCAGCATGGATGTGGCGTTCAAGTAATTTAGATGCAAATGGAAGAAGTGACACTGGGCGGTAGTTAGCAAGTTCGGTGGGGTCTAGAGATGTTTTTTTAAGTAGTGGTGTTACAACAGCCCTCTTGAGTGAGGATGGAAAAATTCCGGAGGAGAGGGATAGGTTAAACAGCGATGTTATGGCAGGGATGAGGGATGTGGATAGCTGTGGAATGAGATGTGATGGGATAGGATCCAAAGAACAAGTGGTTAGATGGGATTTGGAGATAAGGGAAGAGAGCGAATGTTCAGAGAGTGGAGAGAAACTGGAAAGAGAGCAGTCAACAAGAGGAGTGGAGATGGAGTTTGATGTCTGCGTGGAAAACACACTACGGATTTTTGCAATTTTATCTGTAAAGTATGCTGCAAATTCTTCAGCTGATAAGCATGAAGAAGGAGGAGGAGGGGGTGGACGGAGAAGGGAGTTGAAAGTACTGAACAGGCGCTTTGGATTGTGCAAGTGGGAGGATATGAGGGAGGAGAAGTATGATTGTTTTGCAGAAGAGAGAGCGGTTTTAAACTTGTTCAACTCTTTTTTGTAAGTAATGAAATCCTCATTAGTATTAGTTTTTCTCCAACGGCGTTCAGCTACCCTAGAGCACCCCTTTAGCTGTTTAGTAGCTTTGGTCAGCCAGGGTTGGCGACTGACACGGTGCGGGCGGACATTGGTGAGGGGTGCGATTTCATCCATGACTTGCGTGATTGAGCAATGATAGTGTGCAGCTGCTGAGTCAGGGTCAGTGAATGGTTGTGTGAGGAGAGGTGCCAAGGCATCAGAGACAGATTGCATGTCTATGTTGCGGTAGTTCCTGCGTGTATATGAGCGTGCTTGAGGCAGGGTGGTAGGAAGAGAGGAGGAGAGAGAGAAGTTTAGTAGGTTATGATCAGAGAGCGGGAGAGGAGAATTAGTGAAATCAGTGATAGAACAGAGACGAGTGAATATGAGGTCAAGTGTATGACCATTAGAGTGAGTTGGAGCAGTGGACCACTGAGACAGGCCGTAGGAGGAAGTAAGTGACAGAAGTTTAGTGGCGGCAGAATTGTTGGTGTCAACATGAATGTTAAAGTCGCCCATAATGATGGTAGGGATATCGGAGGACAGGAACTGGAGGAGCCATGCAGAGAAGTGATCTAGGAAGAAGGAAGGAGGGCCAGGAGGGCGGTAGATTATTGCGATCTGGAGGTTAGAGGGAGAGTATAGACGGACTGCATGGACTTCAAAGGAAGGTAGAGAAAGAGAAGGAATGGGGGTGAGTGGCTTGAAGGAGCATCTATCAGAGAAAAGAATGCCCACACCACCGCCATGTTTATTCCCACTTCTAGGCGTGTGACTAAAGTGGAATCCCCCATAAGAGAGGGCGGCAGGTGAGACCGTGTCAGAAGGCGTCAGCCATGTTTCTGTGACCCCAAAGAAGGTGAAGGCGTTGGAATTGAAAAGGTCATGGATGAAAGGAAGTTTGTTGCAGACTGAGCGGGCATTCCAGAGAGCAGCAGAGATAGGTGGGGGAGGAGGGGGGAGAAGAGGAATATTAATAAGGTTGTGGCAGTTTCGGTGTGCATGTGGTTGGCTGTTAGCAGTGCGATTAGTGTGCAAGAGTGAGGAGCGAACCGGCAGAGAGGGTCCGGGGTTTGGTGAAATGTCACCTGCAGCAAGGAGTAATAGGAGGCAGAGAGAGTGAAGGATAGGGTGGGATTTAGATTTATGGGTAGTTGGAGTATGAAATGTATAGCGCGGTTGTATAAATAAAGTTTCGTGGGAAGCAACCTGTGGAGATGATAAAAGAGAGGGAGAAATGTAGAGCGTGTTGCTGACAGCAGGAGGATGCAGTGAGTGTACAGATTTGAGAATAGCAGGGTAAAGCAGGCTAATCATGAAGAGCAGAGACAACATTATTGCACTAACCGTGAATCAGATTGCTAAAGTCTTGTGTCTGTTCCTTCTGGTCTCTTCTGGCTTAATTCTGGTGTAATTCGGTCGTTCTCTTTGTACTTAGAAATCGGTGTACTTTGAAATACCGGTGCATAAATCGACCAAGGTCTAATCGACTGAGAGTTGCATTTATATAGTAAGCCTGATAAGCCTATGCTTAGCAGGCCTGATTGTAGCCTGACTGATGCAGGAGAGGGAATGAGAGCTCAGCCTGTAGCAGATCACAGTAACTCAGGTAATTAAGCAGGAAGCTGCTTGATTGTCTATAGGTGGTGGGGCCAAATTAGCATGGAGCCAGAGGAGAGCAGACTAATTCATGGAATATACAAAGCCAGTCACTTAGCTATAGTAAAATGCAAAGTATTACAGAACTTCAGAATATTCACAGATTGCAGTAAAATCGATACTAGGATTATAATTTATATGTTGTAATAACCAGGACAAACGGGCATATCAAATGTATGTGTTAAATCTACAGTAGCTCTTATTATTTTAAAACTATAATAGCTTAAAACTGAGAAATAATAACTTTTTTACATTTTTCTCCCGTTATTCCCTATAAAATGCTTATAAAGTAAAATAATTCTTAGCAAAAAGTATCACCCAAAGAAAGCCTAATTGGTGGCAAAAAAAAAACAAGGTATAGATCATTTATGTGTGATAAGTATTGATAAAGTTATTGGCTAATGAACGTGAGGAGTGTGAAATGCAGAAAATTGCTCTGGTTTTTAAGGAGGAATAACCCAGGGACGCGAAGTGGTTAAGAGTCACGGCCATATGCAATTTACTTTTTCTCCTGAGTATCCTCCTAGGTGATATTTTTATGCATAAATGTAAAAAAGGCACCTGGAACAAAGGGTACCAGATGTAGCTCATAAACGTCATTTTAGTTATAAAAGGGCACCAGATATAACCGATAAACGTGAAGTTTATCGAAGTTTATAGAAGGGAATCAGATGTAGTCAATAAACATGATTTTGTTTATAAAGGGCACTGGATGTAGCTGATAAATGTGATTTTGTTTATTAAAGGGCGCTGGATCAACCCCCCCCCAAAAAAAAAATAATATTTTTAAAACGGCCTTTGTAGCCAATGAGTGTGGCACTTGATGTAGCCACCATTACAATATAACCCTAATGCTAACCCTAACCTTAATCGTCCTGGCGCCTAACCTTACTCCCCATTGTGGTGCATAGCCTTAACCCCCCTCCCTGGTGCTGAGCCTTAGCCCCCCCACAGTAGCCACAATTAAGATATATAGTTACCGTAATATATTATGGGAATATAGTGTAAGCGTAATTGAAATTGGGTCCTTTATTGTAACCATTTCCATGATATAGCCAGTATAAACATGATATAGTCGATAAGGGTGCCTTTTTCACTGCTTATAGCCGCTAATTTTGCTGTTACTCTTTCTCTACTTTTTATACTTTTTCAGCTGCAAAGTGCTGAAAAGGTATTTTAAAAAAGAAGGTGAAAAATGATCTAGGATAATACTCATAAGAAAGAGGTAATTGAACCCGGGGCCTCAGTGTGGCAGATTTATAAAATGGGCACAAGAGTACCCAATTGGTTCTATAGAGGGGGACAGGGAAACAGTGCAGGTATCTGTATGACTCCCTGAGCATTGCCAACCATTGCATTGCTACGGTGGAAGTCCACCTCACACTTATCACATAAATGGCTGGGCAGTGTGATATCCAGTAATGGCACTTTTGACAACAATCTACAGACAGTTGCCTGGGAGTATGCCCAGTCAGTTAGACTTAGAAAAATATATATTTTTTAAAGTATATGTTTTTGGAAAAAAAGTGCTTTTCACCTCCCAAGTCTCTTTAACCCCTTAAGCCCCACGCAGGCTGGTATGACCCAGATGCCGTAGAGCTTACTGATGTGTGGCTCTGCTCCCTGAACTACTGATTACTAACCTATATGGTCCCCAAGACTGTGTGTGTGGGGTGGGGGGGACTGAAAAAGAAGGGCTATTTTTTACTAGTCTTTATGGTACCCATACAGGGTTCAATGAAAAATTAAATTTTCCCATTTTTTTTACCAAAACGATCGAATCAAATAAAAGTTGAAAAGAATCATTTTTATCGATCAAGAAAAACAAAAGATTATCCCATTTTTTTTCCATACAAATTCGATCAGACTTGTTGGAAAAAATCTTTATATTTGATCTAACAGAATAATCAAACTAAATTATCTAATTAAAAAAAATGAAAAATTGTACCTTATATGGACACCTTTACAAAGAACGAATAAACAAGCTGTTCTCACTTCACCCTAAACATGCTAAAATAATTCGTAAAAGTGCCCATTAACATTGTAATTCTTATAAATTATTCGCCTTTCTGATTGATTGGACCAGACAGTGTTGATGGTGCCAATAGACTACAAACGATCATTCTATCGATCATTTTATCCATCTGTTTTTCAAATCGATTCCATCTGAAATGATCAGATTGGTTATATTCATTAATGGCCCCGATTCATGCTTTCGGTTTGTTTCCTTTCGACTGCAATTATCGGATCGGAAGGTCGATTATTTGGTAAAATTGCACCGTTAATGGGCACCTTAAGTCTAATCATGACAATATTAAATTTCTGAGACATTATTTAGATACTTCAGTTTTTTTGGAAGTAAACTAGAGGTTCTTAAAGGACATCCGAGGTTAAAAAAAAATGTTGATATAAACAATTGTATCTATCCTCCTAAAAATGATTTTTTTAAGCTATCCCGCAGTTTTATTTTATATTTAAATCTAGTTTTTTAATTTTTACTACTACATGGCCTCTTCTCAATGACACATTCACTGAAGTATGCCAGAGCTAAAATCTATGAACTAGCGACCCCTTTTATCTCTTTTCTGCTCTCAGAAGCCATTTTCAGCCAGGAGAGTGTTTTATTGCTGTAGTTCCTTATCAGTGAGGGTTACGCTATAGTCCAACTCAGTCCCGACCCGGACAGAAACTGTCACTTGCATACCTGATTTGTAAGTCTTTCAGGCAGAGAAAGTCAAAAAGTAACATAGCCAAGTTATTTGTGTGCTTGGCACTGTATATATACATGTCTATCTCATCGTGTCACATGTCACCTCGGGTGTCCTTTAAAGTGTAAAGTGGATTTTTAATACTGGATAAATATTAGATCTACTGTATGCATATTTTTTCAGCCTAACTGTCTAATAAAGTAACCACTTTAAAAAATGTGATACTTATGTGGACCCTTATAAGTCCCAATAATTGCTGCTTTCAGATATACAAAAGAGGAAACCACTGATATGTGTTTGCAAGCTTATGTAGTTATCTGTCAATTTGATCCAAAACAGATAAACAGAACCTTTTTATTGTTATTATTACTATCATAGATGGTGGGGTCTGCATCAGTCTATGCCTGCGCTGGAGAGAGAACATTATATTTTAATGATCCAGAACAACCTTTTCAAAACTGCTGTTCTTGCCGGCAAGATATACTGTGGCTATCCTAGGAGCTCCACAAATGCAGCTGTCACTACAAGGACAAGCCAGAAAACCACTTTATAACTTCTTTGAAGAAATGTCTTAAGATGTATATATGGCAGGTGACTGCCTACTGAGACAATAAACATCATTGCACATTTGCTTCTGTTTGCCATGTAAAGCCATCTGAAATGCTTTCGCATCCTGTGTATTACAGCTCACATGGGATATAGTTAACCTAATGATGACATGCAATCATTTGTACGCAGCTGAGCGTGGTTTATAATTCACTGAATGCTTGCAAAATTAATCTGAAAGTACATGATTTATTTTAACGCATAATCGAATGACTTCAACTGTTAATTCAATTTTCAATTACAGAACAAAAAAGGCGGGCATGCCAAAAACTATTACCAAATTATGGGATAACATATGATAGTCTGCGGCTAATATCTGATAGATCTATGCATTTTAAAATGGAAAAACTGCAGACATAACATACGGTTGTTGTGTGACTCACTGCACAGACACAAAGAAAAATCTTACAGTACTTGAGGAGTACTTAAAGAGAACCTGTACTGAGTAAAAATATTTAAAATAAACACATGAGGTAACTTCAAATGAAAATTACACAGTTACCTTGCCATCAGTTCCTCTCAGAAACTCACCATTTTCTTCTGACAATAATCCCATCCAGTTCTGACAATATTTTGTCAGATCTGAAATATATCAGTTGCTGTCAGTAAAATATCAGTTGCTGTCAGTTATAGCTGAGAGGAAAACTGATGTACCAGGCAATGTCCATGTTTCCCTATGGCTCAAGTGGGCGATGTTACAGTTTAACTGTGTGCTGACCAGAAAGCTGTTATGGGGTAATGGCTATTTTCAAAATGGAGGACGGAAAATTCCCTTGATCATAGTGAACAAATAGGACGCAGGAATGGAGAAAGACACTGAGGAGTAGACTACATGGAAGGTAAGTATGACTTGTGTATGCCTATTTTGACTTTTATTTTCAGTACAGGTTTTCTTTAAAGTGAACCTCCAGACTAAAAATCTGGTCAGCAGCACTGAAAATGCTTGGTGTTTCTTTAACAGTTTCACAGCATCAAAACTTTGTTTTTCATACCCAAGCCTCGTTTTTAGCTGCACAGAAGCTAAGCTCCGCTGCCCGGGCATTTTTCCCCTGATGCTGTGCAAAGCATGATGGGATTTCTGATGTTGTTGTTCTCGTTGCCCAGCAACTGGGAGGGGTGATCAGGACACAGGACAATTGGAACTGGGGGGAATGCAAAGGGGTTTGCAAAAGCTTCCACCCTCACTAAGCCCTATGTCTACCTCTAGCAGTTATAAGACTTCCTTAGACGTTCCTTTGCATGGGTGGATTGTCTAATAATGAGGGGCAGAAGCTTATGCTGCTAAATGATCACTCTACTAATGGACTAATCAGATAAGACCCCTTACCCATTTGTCATAAGTGTATAAAAAACTATAAGGGCCCATTTCCACTAGCTGCAGATGCGCAGCGTTTCCCTGCATGCAAGCTGTGCGGGGAAACACTGCCTATCTGTAGTATGGCTTGCAGTCCAGATCGCACTTCAGTGCACGCAGCCGAAATCCTTAGCTGTGCCACGCATCAGAACTGGAGCTGTGGGTGAAACGGAAACGGCCGCAGCTCCCAGTGGAAATAGGCCCTAACACCACATTGATTGAAACTATATTATGTTTATTTATTACATTGACTGAAGTGTTTAGGGTTGTTCTCTGGAAGTCCCATCTTGATTAACCCACATACTGCCAGCTATTGTTTATAAAAAGCTACACGCCAGTGCCAGCTATAGTGGTATTGTGTTTATTAAAGTGTACCTGAGACAGTATGTAATACATAATTTATACTTATCTGGGGCTTCCTCTAGTCTCATGTTGGCGTGGGCTCCCTCGCTGTCCTCCATGAAACGCTCCTTTGTCCCGTTCTCCACTCTAATTAATTTGTGAATTGTGCTCCACTGTAACCCGATGAATGAGCATTCCCCAATCCATCTTCCTACCCACAGGAACACACAACATCACGTGACGGCATAAGACGGGTGCGAACGAGAGTTGAAACGATGCGCTGGAGCCGTAGGAGATCTTAAAGATTCTATCCGCCGTGATGGTTGTAATTGTTTTGCATCACAAAATGTAATTTGCTTAATCACGCACACATACCCATGTCCTGAAGTCACGGAAATTATCGATCATTGCGCAAAAAAATTCCGGTCATGGGAAAAATCACAATTTGGGTACAAAGCTTTAGGCTGCTTTCACACTTAACGTGTGTGTTGCGGTGCAATACACAAAATCATAAACATAGGAACCATGAGTATGCCGACGGTCATATGCATACCACTGCCCTGACCCACATGCCCTTTGCCACCCCTCAGACCAGTGTTATAACCTCTGCTGGACAGGAAATACGTCACTGGGATTATGGGGGTTTTTCCATCATATTTCCATTGTTCCGCGAATGCGTGGCGCACCCAACATCTTTTAAATGTATACGTCACCCATTGACTTCAATGCCTTCTTCCACTGCTGCATCGGCATGGAAGTCTGGTGGTAATGCACTGTTGCTCGTGTCAGCTGAGTGGTGGATCAGGCACTCACAGCACAACACATTTAGGGCTTGATTCACTAAACCGTGATAACTCAAATATCACACCTTATCAAAGATATCACACCATATCAAAGATATCACACCTTATCAAAGTTAACAGGCCTCATCAGAGTAGCATAGCGAGCGCTACAAACTTATGCCTGCTAATTGGCAATGGCACTCATCCTGCCCTGAGCCCCTGCGGGTTTCATGGCACTGCTATGCTACTCTGATAAGGCATGTTAACTTTGATAAGGTGTGATATCTTTGACAGGGTGTGATATTTGAGCTATCATGGTTTAGTGAATCAAGCCCTAAGAGTGAAATGTCCCATTGACTTTCATTGCTTATGTGACCCCTTGCGTCAACAGAAAGGAACGCAACACAGGAATTCCTTTTTCAGTACTTGAAGAATGTTGTCAATTGCATTGTAATATGTTACCTCATGTTGATAGCAGTATTCTATGTTTATTGTAGAGACATGGCATCCAGCAGCAACTTTACCAGAGTTTAGTGAACCTACTGTCTCTTACATGGACTGAAAACCAATTGCCAACCAACGACAAAGAAACAAACTGCTAAAAGCTTCCAACGGACAGAGAATACTTTAGTATTTAGCCAAAGTAAATGAACACGTTAGGTAGTTTGTACAGGAGAAACTACAGTGAACCTTTGTTCCAGTTTTTATTATTTTTATATTGGCAGAAAATTCTTGCTGATTGAAAATACCACAATAATTCCAATAATAATAAATGAAAAAAAAAAAAAAAGAGTAACTTTTTTCTGCATTTTACTCACTATTTTCGCACTACAAAAAAGCAACTGCTGGGGAAAGAATAAAAGTAAAGACATGATCAGATAAACTGAGGAAGTCCATGAGATGACAATAGATAATGACGGCAGTGCACAGAAGAAAAAAAATAAGCAACAAAGATCCAGGTCCTGTTGCAATGTTATATGCCCCCCTAGTATACAAACATGCACATGATATAGCTAAAACATTCATTTTGGGGATATGATATCCTAGTACCAAAGCAAAGAAATTAGAGTAGAAACACAAATGTAAAAATAAAAGTAATTTTAAGTGTTGTCTTTCTGTTCCTTTGTGACTTTGTGATGTAATTATTGGTTGCTTTCCCACTTTGGCTGCAGATTACTGTTTATTTCCCTGCCTCTGCTCACAGTCATGAACATTTTATAACATGGCAGATGTGAGGTGACAGAATTTGAGAGTAAAGCAGGAGTTAGGATTAGGGTTAAGGGCTAAGACTAGTGGGTGTTTCAATTAGGATTAGACTTGGTGGATGATTGGTAAGTACTCTCACTTTGCAGTGCCAGAGTCCCTTGCTATAATCTCAGCCAGGACACTGCATGGAGTTTGTTTGATATTCCCATGGGTGCATGTACAGTATTGTCATTATAATATCCCCTTATTTTATTCCTGTTGCATCCCCTATATTATGATTCTATTACATTTACCCATTCCATGGGTCTCCTTAGTGCTCCCATTATAGTGTCCTCCCATTTGTATCACATCCTCTAGTGTCCCCTATGTTGTATTCCCTTATAGTGGCCCCTGTGCTATGTGTCTCTTAGGTGCTGGGGAGCTGAATGAGAGTGTTGGGGGGGGGGGGGGCAGAATGAGAGAGCTGGGGAGCAGAATGAGAGAGCTGAGGGATAGAATGAGAGTGCTGGGGGGGGGGGGTAGAATGAGAGAGCTGAGGGACAGAATGAGAGAGCTGAGGGATAGAATGAGAGTGCTGGGGGGGGGGGGTAGAATGAGAGAGCTGAGGGACAGAATGAGAGTGCTGGGGGGTAGATTGAGAGTGCTGGGGAGTAGATTGAGAGTGTGGGGGGGCAGTATGAGCGTGCTGGGGGGGGGCAGAATGAGAGTGCTGGGGGCAGAATGAGAGTGCTGGGGAGCTGAATGAGAGTGCTGGGGAGCTGAATGAGAGTGTCGGGGCAGAATGAGAGTGCTGGGGGGCAGAATGAGAGTGCTGGGGAGCTGAATAAGAGAGCTGGGGGCAGAGTGAGAGTGTGGGGAGGTGAATGAGAGTGCGAGGGGGGGGGGGTAGAATGAGAGTCCTGGGGGCAGAATGAGAGTGCTGGGGGGCAGGGTGAGAGTGCAGCAGAGCAGAATGAGGGTGCTGATCAGGGAGACAATTATACAGCAGGCACATATTGAGGATGCAGATGCAGGCAGACAGTGTGGGCTGACTGAGTGTGGAGAGCGTACACACACCTTGTACCTTGCTCTCCATGGTCTGAGGCACAGAAGACCTGCATCTTTAGCATTCCTCTGCTTCACAGTTCACACACTAGCTCTACTCGTGCAGTGTGGAGGCAAGGCTAACCAGATCTTCATCCTGTCTCCTATTGATGATCCTCTCCTCTCTCTGCATTGATGGACTTCCTGGATAGCTTGCCCCCCCCCCCCCCCCCCCAAGCAGACAGCAGCTCCCCCATGCCCAGCCATGGAGGCCGATTAAAAATATAAAAAAACTTAAAGTGCCAACAGGCAAGCTGGCCGCCCCACTGAAGAGTCGCTAGGGGCCTGTGCCCATGAGTGCCTCTTGATAGATACGGACCTGCCTTGTAGTCCCCCCTCACCTTGCCAGGATCAGCAGAAGGAAGTGATGCTGGCAAGTATCTCTCACTTCTCTTGGTTCCTGCAGTGATTGCAATACTGCCTTGGCTTGTACCGTAGCACAAGGAGCCATGGGAGAGTGATAATTGCTCCAGGAACTGTGGGAAATTAAATATACTTTAAAGCATCGCTTCCTGCTGTTGACCACTGCTGAAAGGGAAGGGGGGTGAGGGGGGGTTGGACATCATCGGCACTACAGACAACTCCTTTTTACATCCTTCTGCCGAAACTGTTAGCAGACAGGACATAGACAAACTGTAATGCTGCCCACAAGTGGTTAACTGATTAGACTCTATAAAAATGTTGACTAATGAAAATCTATTTCTAATTTAAAAAAAAAGACTTTCCAAAAGATATTCAATAATGTTTTCAATACAATATTGGAAAGGAAAGGCCATTGTTTATCTAACTGAGTGTGGCAAGAGTGCTAGAAACCACTGGTATGCTTTTTACTGCATCGCGCATAAGAGGTGCTATAATTGCTATCTCCCTTTGTTTATCTGCAGATCCCACTTTAACACTGTCATATACGTAAATAGACAATCTGCTTTTTCATGGTACTGATTAGTCCTCTGATGGTCTACAAGTCTACAAGTCCCAAGCTTGATTCAATAAACTGGAACCTTGAATTGTCAGTGGCATATGGCTATGCGCCAAAAAAAGAGGCTCGACTGACTTAATCAGAAGAAAGACAAAGAAAGGAAGTACTGCATTGCTATATAAATGCAAACAATAACATACCTGGAAAATAGGTGGAGGCAGGTGGTAGACGGAAATGTCACATACGAAAGACAAGTCAAAGTCATTACCAGGATAGCAGAAAGGAATTGAAGGGACAGCATTCATTCAAGGTCATTCAATTATTTTTATTCAGACTCTGTCCCAGTGCACTGAGGTGAATTCAAATCCAACAGTACATGACATTCCAAACAATGTTTGCATTGCACCACTATTATATTTATTATTATTCTTTACTAATATGTTCACTGCATCATCAGTGGTGCTATATGAACCAGTAGGTAAGGCAATGACATATTATAATGCACACAGCCAAATCAGGCATTTTGTTGATGTGAAAGCAGATGGTAGACTAGATATATCCTAAGGACGTTAGGTCAGAGCCACTGGTTCTTCACACAACATTTGTGCCAGATTGTTTATGGAAAGAAATATTTAAAACCTACTAAACATTGGATGGACAGAATGATGATATGAGAAAATGATGATATAAGCTGCAAATCATAGCCACCTAAAGAACAAGATGAGTGGCCATACCCTACTGTTTTACCTGCTGTTAAAGATTGTTACTGAAGTCTGTATTCTGCCTGGTTACAAGACTGCCTGCCTGAATCAGACTGTATTTACATAGAATGATTGCCTCGTAGGGCACTCACCAATACCAAGCAGAGTTATTAACAGTTACTAAATTGACTTTAAACACACCTAGACACAATTAAGTAGGAACAATGTAGTAATGGTTATAGGAGGAGGTTTGAGCAAAGGGATGAGAAATTGGAAATTAAAGAATGTGGTTAAAAAAATACAAATATGAAACAAAGGCCACATTTGATTTGTGTAGGCAGTAATAAGTATTGCACTAAAACTCAACCTTGGCGAATGCATGGGGTTTCAGATCAAGTTTCTAAAACAATTTTGATTAACTATAAGTCCTGTGAATGACTATAACACTGCATTTCTTTAACAAAGTCAAATGTAAATGAAGGCATAGGAGGTAGGCCATCATGTGCTATCAGTCAGCACCACGTCAAGCAGGAAACAGGATGCCAGAGTCTTGAGAATCTTTGAAGAAGGGTTTTTTTGCACCCAACATGTGCAACACCATGCACATCCACAGTAGTTAAAGAGACCCTGAAGTCTCAAAAAAAAGTATTTTTATTTAACAAATATGTTTAATATGTAAGCCCTAACTAAACCGCCGCATTCCCGACGCTGTACACTATCTAAATCCCCCCAAATTCCCCAGGGGGGCAATCCTGGCAGCACTTCTGTGAGAGGCAGAGCTATGAGCCGCAGCTTTGCCTCACACGCGTCTTTCAGTCAGGATCGCCGCCTCTCCCCCGCCCCTCTCAGTCTTCCTTCACTGAGAGGGGCGGGGGTGAGGCAGAGATCCGCCGCTGACAGAGGCGTGTGAGGCAGGGCTGCAGCTCATAGCTCTGCCTCACACGGAAGCACTTAGGGCAGCAAAATCCACGACCAAAAAAGTCGTGGATTTTGCAGGGGAGAGGGAGGGCGAGTTAGGGGGGATTTAGATAGTTTACAGCGGCGGGAATGCGGCGGTTTAGTTAGGGCTAATATGTTAAACACATTTGTTAAATAAAAAGATGTTTTTTTTGAGACCTCAGTGTCTCTTTAATGATTGTCGGTAAGGAAATGCACAAATGATTATCAGCGCAAAATTATGCTGCAGGTTGTAAGTTTTTTTCTGCATGTGAAAATGCACGCAAGTGTGAATTTATTAATATGGGTTTTCAGTTCAAATGCATTTTCCTGTGCAGAAAACACACACAAATACAGACAAGTATAAGTATAACACATTTTTCTTTGGATAATTAATTCCTTTTATATGTTACATTAGGTTTTTACAGCTGCCTGTGTCCTTTGTGATGGAAGTTTTCAACATTCTTTGTGGAGGCAACACAAAGGCCTGATTGTGCCTCCCTTGGCATCACTGAGTAAAGGAGGTGGTTACAGAATTGAAACACCAGGTTTTCATTTTTTTCCACTTTCCAAAACAATTTGTTTGGTTCTTATTAACTATATTATATTAACTATATTATACTCCATTTCCTGTTTGGACAGGAAGTGAGAAAAATCCAATCCTAAAGGGACGCAGATAGTAATAAACTGCCAAAATAACTGCTCACTCTATTCTACTCTCAAACTAGGAAATAATAAAATAAAAAAGGAAAAATAAACCTTTTGCTCTTAGGCCCAGTTCAAATTAGAAAAAATGAGCCAAACAGATCCGGTCTCCGCTTCACCGGATCCGGATGGCTCTGTGCACATTGGCAAACGGATTGTGAAAACTGATCTAATCACCAATGGATCGGATCGGTTTTAACTCTGTTTGCCAGCAAATACACATCTAATGTCAGTGGCAGAGGCTTCCTCTTCTTGCGCTGTGATAACACAGCACGTCATGTGACTAATCACATGACGCGTCATGTAAGAGGATGGTTGCCTCTACCGCCGGCCTTTAGGTATGTATAAGAGGCCCGGTTTACCCTCGCTCACCACCCGCCTGGCTGCTGCACCCTCCCGCCGCTCAGGTTCACATACCCATGTCCCCCCATCTCCCGTGGAACAGCCCGTTTCTTCACTAGTGTGAAGAAACGTTCCATTCCCCATTGCCCCAATGCAACAGCATTTTTTGTCCAGTTCCGTTCCGCTGGGAAGAACGGTTCGGAAAATTAGGGCCTGCTGTTTTTTTTTGGTCCGGGGAATGGAACGTATCCATACCAATGGACGCATGTGAATGGTCCGATAAGTTAAAATTGGATCCTTTCACATCTGCTCCACTTGTACAGTATATTTTCCGGTTATGTTCCGTAATGTGAACCGAGACCAATATATTTTTTTACTCAGAGATGTATTTAATTGGGATAAGAAGATTTATATGATGCCTCATGCTTGCAAGTGTGGAATAGAAGAATAGTTCTTATTGCTGCTAGGAAGCAACCAAGTCCTCCTTTGCATTCTCATGGATTGCAAACAAACAAAAAACCAAGAAACTATAACTGTCTTCTATAAACTAGAACTATTCCTAAAATACTTTTCCACATGCCTTATGCAATTCACAAGGATACTGCTGGCTATATGCTCAACCAGCATGAGTTATTCAGACCAGAATATGTAATAGATTTCATTTCAGCTCAGTGCAACTTACAGTAATAAAATACAATAATCCTATTTCCATTCTTTTTAGATCAATTTCATATTTTTTCAACATCATTACATATAGTGCTGATTGCAGTCTGTGACTGCATTATGTACACTGCCTTGATCAGAGCTGACCATCTCCTGGCATGCATGAGAGAGAATAACTTGTCAGATGGATTGAAGGAAGGAAGTTTATGCACCAACCTGATGAGTGAAGTGGTATCAGGTCCAGGCCAGGTGCATCACCCTTTTACTGCCCTTCTAGTATGGTGAGAGATTTCAAACTAATGAGTAACATAAGCTGTTGTGCTGATCACGGGAAAACATTCACCACACTTTGAGAATGTTTATGTTTCATTAAAATGAAAATGAACGTAATAATTCAGAAGTTTATAGAGGGCATGTAAGTTGGTAATCATACAACTATTTTAATGCAGCCAAGTTGTGTAATACTTTTAAACTTGACAGAGAGTGTCAAATGCTGTCTTCAGTTACAAGTTACTACTGAGCTTTACACTGTTACTCTATATTATCATCCCCATTTATTCATAAAGTGCAAAAAATGATATGCAGAGCTGTGCAATGAATTACTAAGGAGTGTAGAGAATAAACACAGGACCAACAACCACAATAACTGTTGATCCATAAAATATTGGTATACAAGAACTGCCATCACATCTCTTTTATATACAATAGTGATACTCATACAATAGTCATGAAACTGAGTCTGCAGTACAACTGAAGTTTCATTTGGGACACAATCAAAATAAACTTTGCCCCGTGCCCAGGCTGGATTTAGCACTAAGCACGAGCCTAAAGGTGCTAAGAGGCAGCTGTCACAGGTTTGCGATCCCGCACTCTTCATCCTGTAGCCACACTAACATCACTACCCATTAGAGCATAGATAGCTGGATGGGCAGGCTGGATGAGATTGTCCTTCCAGCCATGGGCGTAGCAATCACCACGGCGACCCCTCCCATCGCAGGGGGGCCCTAGAGGCTTTGAGGGCTGCTCCAGCTCCCTCTCCCGAACCGCAAGTGCAGCTAATCAGGAAAGAAACCTCCCAATTCATTCATGACAACTGTGTGCAGGAGCATGTGCAATTTCCTGTTTCCAGTGGCTGCTTCACAGCAGAACACTCTCTGCTGCCATTCAATGACTCCCGTGGGGTTCGGGGACAAAGGGGGCCCCATGCTATCATTTTTGCAGGGGAGCTCTATTAGGTCTAGTTACACCCCTGATTCCAGCCCTCCCATCCAGCTGTCTATGCTCTGGATGATGTCACATCACTATGGCTCCAGGATGGTGAGCATAAGAAAGGCATGGAATGGGGGTGAGGGGTGATTTGCCAGGGAACAGAAGCAGCAAGCACATTCCTTGAATCTGAAAGCCAGCACTCTTCCTGCCGACTATGAGGTAATGGCAGTTACTTGTCACCTTGTCTTGAACATTACAAATTATTTTCATTTTTAAAAGTGTTTTAGCAGACAAGTTTTAGGGCCCATGTCCACTAGCCGCAGTGCATCCTGTGAGACACGCGGCAGCACTTCCTTCCTGTGCGAATATGCAGCCAAATCTTGGAAGCCGTGCCATGCATGGCTATGGGATTCACCGCCACTCGCTGCAATGTTGTCCAAATCGTGATTTTGTCAAGTGATTTGGATGGCGGCAGCATTATCCCCTATGCCAGAATTTCCCAGGGCGATTTGCCTTCTGGGAAACTCTGCAGATTCGTCCTGATTTCTGCTGTAGTGGAAACAGGCCCTAACAGACCTCTCAATGATGTGTTATTAAGCTCATAAACACTGTTCTACAAGCAAGATAACTATAAGTTACTTTACAACCAAACTAAATCCAACATTGAATGCATTACATTCTAAAACAACAGTGTAAATTGCAAGTATTGCTTTTGGTGTTGCATTTTCTAATTGTTTCATAGCTGTGCTTATCTGCAGCTGTATGTCTATTCATATAGGCCCTTCAGTTTTTTGGCTTCCTGTTCAGAAAGTGAAGTGAATTGCACTGCATGTGAGCTGAAGTAGATTGTGCCACTGTTGTGTCGAATGCTAGTTACACACAATACAATTTTCTGACAGATTTACCATCGGATCGATCACTTTTAACAGGTCCGATCTGATTTCTGATCGATTTTCCATAGAAGTGAATGGAAAATTGATCAGAAAATTGATCGAAAATCAGATCGGACCTCTTGAAAATAATCAATCTGACAGTCAATCTGTCAGAAAATTGTATCGTGTGTACCTAGCATAAACCAAGTTCTTTCTTCTCTTGTGCATAACAGTGAATATGGATGAGGTGGGCTGTAAACTATGCAGCAAAAGAAAGAAATGTGAAAACTCCTACCATACTACACTATTATCACTGCTTCCTTCACTGCTCTTTGGAACACCTTCAGCCTTCTACTGTAATGCTGAGAAATGGAGCCTGGCATCTATTGTTCTTCTTACTTACAAACAAGATGACAGTGCTGCAGCAGGCAAGAAAAAAACAAGCAGTAGGTATAATTTATGAGTAACAGTGGAACATACTATATAGCTGGTACTTCAAGATGCAGGTCATGTCATATTTTTGGTATTGATAGGTTTGCTTTAAAGTCAGTCTGTATACAACTGTTTATAGAGTGAAATGGAGTCCTGAGTTGAAAATGAATCCTCCCATTGGGAAACTGTCAATAGATCGATGCTCACTCATAAATAAAATTTATGTCACCACACCAGTATCCCATGACTGGAGATGATGGCATTTAGGCACTGGGGGAAGGTTATGAAGGACGAAGGGTCTCATTAACACAGACATGTCTATACTACAAACATCTACGAGCCTCTAAAACTGTCACTTATTTGCAACTGTGGCAACAGTGCAACATATGGATATAACCTGTTTATAGCAGATATGATTTTTTTTGTCTTAAACTCAGCCTGCCACATTTTATAATAGTGGATACGTGACTTATGCTGCATACACACTTGAGATAAAAGTCTTTGGAAAAGGCAAGATCACAGACCAATTTTACCCCACTCCATGTAGTATAGGAGCCATACTCTACACCAGCCTTTCTCAACCTTTCTACCCTGGAGGAACCCTGCAAAAAACTTTTTGATCCCAAGGAACCCCTGCAAACAATGTTTTGATCTCAAGGAACCCCTGCAGTTATTTTGCAGGAGACATGGTCTTTAAAAGGACTGTATGTGTGGCTGTTTATTTCACTACCCCGTGTTACACTGCCACTTATTATACTGTCTCCTGACCCCCCAAATTAGTGCTTCTTGTTACAGTACCACCTATTATAGTGTGCTCTATATACTTCCACCACAATGGGGGAAAATGCCAAGGAACCCCTGCAGAGTACTCAAGGAACCCTGGGGTTCCAGGGAACCCTGGTTGAGAAAGCCTGATCTACACAGTCTATTCTATGGAGCTGCACTCCCCATCAGATAAAATCTTTGCAAGATGCTGCACACACAGATGCTGTACAGACACAAAAGATCAGTATCTGCAAAAGATCTTTTCCTGCCAAAAATCCATTCCTGCAAATTGCATTCATAGTCTATGAGATCTGCAGATCCTCATACACATCTTGTTTAACAGACTTCATCTGCATATCTGACAATCATCTGCAGATCTGAAAATCCATCCTGGTGGATCTGATCTGCAGATGATTGCCTGTTAAACAAGGTGTGTATGATGATCTGCAGATCTCATAGACTATGAATGCATTTTGCAGGAATGGATCTATTGCAGGAAGAGATCTTTTGCAGATAATGATCTTTTGAATGTGTACGGGCATCTTTGTGTGCAGAATCTTTGTGTGCAGCATGTTGCAAAGATTTTATCTGATGGGGAGTGCAGCTCCATAGAATAGACTGTGTAGAGTATGGCTCTCATACTACATGGAAGGGGGTAAAATTGGTCTGTGATTTTGCCTTTTCCAAAGACTTTTATCTCAAGTGTGTATGCAGCATAAGGCTCACCCATGTGCAGTAGGTGAGATTTTGACTCTCATGTTGCTACATTTCTCTTGTTTTCTGCTCCCAAATGTTCACAGTACATTACAAAGGTCTAAAAAAAGACTCTGCCAACATCAGCTGAGTCTGTCATCTGTTGCACAGGTTTATGTCCCTGTCATTTCTTCCCTGCAGAAGGGTGAAAAGTGAAGTCAGACAGAGGTAATCCTGGGAAACTAGCAAGGAGTCAATAAATATCTTATAATGGCCTCAATTCACTAAGCATTACCACATTTGTTAATGCAGAAAACAGCTGATTTTACCGCATAGTTTCTAAAATGCTAATTCACTAAAGCTGTTACAGCATTCAAATGTAAAATTACCAACTAGTGAAGTAAAATACCGATGTGTGGTAAATACATGCAAAAATGACAAGACATGGCAATTCACAAGGATTAAACCATTCGGTAAATCAAGTAAAAGTGTTCAGTATTTACCTCCAGCTCTGACCTGTCGGTAACTAGCAATCAGCATGCGGTAAGGTTGACAGATATAGCAGACAGCCAATTGGGAGAGCCACACAATCCTGCTTCTCACCGCATTTGTTTCTAAGCACTGGCAGCCGGCACATGAGAACCACTGAGCAGGAGAAGGAGACATTCAAAAAGGCTTTTATGTATTCCTTTAGATGTGCAGATCTGTATTAGTGATGACTGATGAGCAAAAATGTGAATATTCTTTCTGCATTAATTTTTGCAAAAATAATGTTACATTCGATTTTCAAGCGAAAATGCCATCAAAAATAGGTTTTTGCTCTTTTTCGAGCTGTTTACAAATTTTCACGGTAAAATATAAATTTTTCATATTTTGTGAAAAACATGAAAACGCAAGCTATTTTTGCGAAAATTTTCTTGAAATCAGAAATCGCATTTTGGATGCGAAAATGACTAGCGATAACTAACAAGGTACACTGATCTATATACTGATACACAAAAGAGCTCCATCTAGAGTCATGCATGCACATCTAAAGGGATGCTGGAGATGCACAGGACAGAAAAAGCAACAGTTAATGCACACCATTTGTAGAAGATTTACACCTTCCTGCTAGACCTACTCCACAGCTGGTGAGACATTACCGAGCAGGGCTTAGTAAGTTGAAGAAACATTTTCTGTATATCACTGCACTACTACCGCATGTGAGAAAAATATTAGTGAATTTGGAAAAAAAAGTGTAAAATACCAAATGTGGTATTTTACATACCTAATTTTGTTTAACCTCCTTGGCGGTAACCCCGTGTGTGACACGGGGTAAGCCGCCGGAGGGTGCCGCTCTAGTCCTGCTGGGCCGATTTACATAATTTTTTTTTCAAACATGCAGCTAGCACTTTGCTAGCTGCGTGTTTGGTCTGATCACCGCCGCCCGCCGCCGATGTGCCGCTACCCGCAGCGATACAGGCCTCCCCCCCGCATACCCCTTGCGCAGCCTGGCCAATCGCCGCCAGGCTGCGCTATGGGGTGCATCGGAATTCCCTGTGACGTCACGACGTCGGCGACGTCGATGACGTCACTCCGTTCGTTGCCATGGCGACGGGGGAAGCCCTCAAGGAAATCCCGTTCAGAACGGGATTCCTTATGGGCAAGTGCGCCGGCGGCGATCGGTGGGTACGGGGGGATGCCGCAGGGAGGGGGGAAGCATGTAGCTAGCGCTAGGCTAGCTACATGCTAAAAAAAATTTGAAAAAAACCCTCCCGCGGCCGCGCAGCCGCACATATCATACCGTCAGGGAGGTTAATGGACAGCCCTTAGTGAATTGAGGCCATTATGTGGCAAATGGTGACAAGCTTTACCTGAATACTCTAGTTAGGGTTGCTGTGCAGCTGTAGCTACATGTATGTGAACACAGCATTCATGTTTATTAAACCACTGTTGTAGTTATTAAAAATAATTTCACACTTTTATATACAAATTTTGATCATTATAAATAGATGAAAAGTGAAATCTTATTGGTGGCTACGAATAATTAGAAAACACTGGAATTGAGCCATGAGTTTAGATAAAATCTTGGTGTGCACAGCCCTTGGCGAGTCCAGGGAGTCATTATTAAATACACTTATGCATTAGCCAAGGGAGACATTGATAATTATGGTTCTAGTTCCTGCTCCCTAAATCAGGTACAGGACTCCATAAAATCCGGTAATAAAAAATAAAGTCAAAGACAGCATTTAATATCAAAAGAGCAAAACATTTTCATGACATTAGTTCAAATAAATGTGAAGTTGAAGCATTGCTGCCAAACACACGTTATATATAGTATGTATTAGCAATCACTTGGTCAAATTAGCTTATAGGCTGCCAAACATTCACATGTCCTAATCCCGAGATCTCAACAGCTGTGTGAGGGTTACCACAAATCAATGCTTTTCAAATAACCTGTTCACACAGAAAGCTAACATCTGAGTTTCCCCAAAATACCTTCTATTAAATATGGGTTTAGGAATATGATTTAACAAGTACATTATAAATATCATTACACTATCAAAGCCTGCTGCAAGCATAACAGAGGCTATGCATTGTACACATCGGCAGGTGCATATAAATGTCATTTTTGAGTACATACAAGTATATTTCCCTTTTTTTATATTTGAAAAGTGAAACAGTGTGTTTCATTTGTAAGTGACAAGAAGGAGTGGGTGCAATGATATTGAAGCAAGTTGGGGAATTGTAGGATGCAACACAGGAGGTTGTGGGGCAAGGATGAGTGGGATAGTGCCAACTGGAACCTAAGTGGTCTTGGGTGGTACTCAAAATCTGTTTGTCTGCATAGAGGGGTAATGTGAACCTTAAGTCGAAGGAGCTTGGAGGTAAATATTGGGGGTGTTAGGTAAAAAAATAGATTGGTAAGAAGGTGAGGGAAGGTATGCAATTCCTGGAAATTGGTTTTAGTCTGGATTTACTCTGTCCTAACCTGCCAATTCATTATCATTTACAATGTGATTAAACAATGCCAAGGAGGGTCAAGTGTAGATAAAGCCTTTCAGTAGGACAAAGCAGGCCTAGACCATCAGTTGTAGAGATACAACCTTGCTAGTAATTTGTTGCAGATAATGGGATCTCACAAGAAACACTTGGTAGGCGAAGGAGAGATTAAGTTGGCTCCAAACAAATAGTATCTTCAGGTGCTAAAAGTCAGAAGACAGAAACCTAGTTTGCTAACGCCTATGTTTCCACAGACAGCATTGAAGGGATAAAATTAATTGCAGGATGGGTATTTATATACAGATGTGTATGTGACATTGGTGGAACCCAGACCCAGAATGTAATGCTGGGAATACAGGATGAGATTTTTCAGCAGATTTACTGTCCAATCGATTTTTCGATCAATTTTCCCAATCATTGTTCTGATCAATTTCCAGAAATTGGCCGGAAAAATGAAAATCAGATCGGACCTGTCGGAAATTATCTATCGAACCATCGATCTGCCAAAAAATCTCATGGTGTATTCCCAGCATTAGAAGACATCTATAAATTGAGGGTCTAAGGGCATGAGACTTTTGGAAATGATTTACCTTCTTGACTACAGTAGCAGCAGCTGTTGTAGCATAAGAGGTATCTGCTCCTTTACTAGCTCTCAGGCATGTTGCACATGCATGTTGCTTGCTATTCAACAGGTGAATGACTAAGAGTAGCACTCGTTAAACAGGGTTATGAGAGAGTCCCAGTTTAAGGAGTTCTCTCCCAGAACACGGAAAACTTTTACATGGCCCACATACCATTTAAATGTATTCAAGTCAATATGTATTCCACAAACTAACTAAGACATTTATGTATTGTTAATATTTAAAGTTCTTCTGCTCTTAGGAATGTTCTAGAAAGTTTGATGGCATCCTCTAACTATCCTCTAACTCGAAAATTTGGATTACAATACAAAACGCTCTACAAATCTAACTGATTTAATTAAAAATGTGAGGGCAAAAAGGCTAAAATCACAAGGGCTGTGCCCAAGATTTCTTACCAAGAAGAAAATCCCTTAGTTAACTCATATTTAGATGGTCACTTTGACATGTAGCAGTGCAAATGAATCACATACATTACTTAAATGTTTGTATGTAATGAGCTATTCAAGTTGGAGTTTGAAGGAGTAATTATAAGGGCATTTTCTGAGTATGCTGGTTTTTTGGCCATGAGGTTTCAGAACTGTACAGTTGAAGTTATTTTATTTTGGTGCAGTGCTATTAAGGCACACCAGAAAACCTTTGCTAAACTCTGAACTCCAGCCTATGTCTAACCATAATGTTTCCTGGGATATACCGAACCCTAACCTGCATTATTTTCATATAACACAGTTAAAACTGGCACCTTTCATTCGGGTGGCAGTGCTCCAATATGTGCAAGCACTGTCAGTTCCAGAGGATGCCGACATCTCGCAGTTACACACCCCAATGCTGACATTAAAGATGTGACTCCAGGAAGGTTAACATAGAAGGAGGTTCATTTTGTCCTTCATTTCAGCAGTGAAAACATCAGCACTGAAATTCATGCTGGTGCAGGTTGGATTTAGCGGTTGCTGTAAAGAAAATGAAATGTGAACAGTGGTTAGGGTTAGGGAGTCTTAGGGAATAGGCACTGGGAAGTTACTTTAATGTCAGGTGATAGGACAAATATGCACAAGCTAGGAGCTTTCATTATGGTGGTGGTGGTGGTGGTGGGGGGGGGGGGGGGTTAAGATTAGGTATAGTGGTTCTTGAAACAAGAATCAGTTACAGATACCAGCTGTGGAGTCAAAACCTGGTGCCAAAGCTAAGGCCAGATTTATATTTTTTCTGTATAGGCAAACTTTCCTCTGGCTCCCTTTCCATGTGCTGTAGCCACCTTTCCAATTCATATGCATCCCCTTCTTCATTGTGTAACATCTTTTGTACACCAGAAGCCCCTCACTTTCACATGCACCTTTCTTGGTTACCAGCAGCTTCTTTCTTTAATGTGTTGATCCCCATTTGCAGCTTCACTTTTCTATTTGCAGCTTTATCTTTCATATGCAGAAACTGCTCTTCCCACTCCTTGGAGCAGCAGCCGCACAAGGCCGGGGCTTTTGTGGTCTTTCCAGAAATCTGTCTCTAACCAATTTCAGTTGTGCTGACTCCTTATGTGCCTTTCTCATACACCTAAACTTAAAGCAAGCCTGTGATTAAAGCATGCATCAAAAAATGTGACACTGCCTGCACCTGAAAGAAGCAGTCATATCTACAACAATATATCTGTACTATTACTTCTTTTCAAGAAGGGATTTCTGGAGCCTAGTTTTCATCTTCATGGATGCTGTCACTCACCTTGCTTCTTATGTCAACACTATGCATGGAAGTTTGGTAAAATTGTTCTTATGCACTGTTGTGCTATTGTGTAATCTGAAGTATGTAACTCACAAAGATATGCTTCATTATCAGTTTCTAAAATGTAATTACTATGTCATCATTTGAAGAAAGGAGCAGGCTTGGGCAGGCTTACCGGGAGCTCGGGAAATTTCCCGGTGGGCCTCTTGCCCCCGGGGGCCCTGAGGGCCCCAGTGCTGAAAAGGAGGGGGGCACAGAGGAGGAAGGGAGGGAAAGTGGCACAGAGCAGCGGGGAGGGGGTAAAGCCTTCCTCCCCTCCCTCACCTAGGGACCTCCCCTTCCATGCTCCCCCCTCAAGAATTGCAGCCAGCCAGCAGCAGCAGCAGTGGGGAATGGCTTACAGAGAGAGAGAAAGAGAGTGATAGCTCTGCATGCAGCTGGTCTGGTCTCATGCACTGACACTATCCAATCACGCTCTCACTTTAGTTCTTCTGAGAGCGTGATTGGACAGCGCAGTGCAGGAGACCAGACCAGTAGCGGCATGCAGAGCTCTCTGATTCTCTTGGTAAGTGATTCCTGTTCACTGCTGCTGCAATTTTGGAGAAGGGAGCATGGAAGGAGGGGCTCCAGGCTTCCCCCCTCCCTGCTGCTCTGTGCCCACTGCCCCTCTTCAAGGCTGGGGGCATCTATAGAGCTGCCTACCTAACTGGGGACACTTATAGACTTGCCTACCTTAACTGGGGACACCTATATACCTGCCTACCTAAACTGGAGACACCTATAGACCTGGCTACATATACTGGGGACAGCTATATACCTGCCTACCTAAACTGGGGGCACCTATATACCTGCCTACCTAAACTGGGGACACCTATAGACCTGGCTACCTATACTGGGAACACTTATAGACCTGCCTAGCTAAACTGGGGAGACCTAAAGACCTGCCCACCAGGCCCTCTCTTTTTGGGGAATCTGATGCCAATCTGATTGCATTCTGTGGGGAAATCTGCTGCCAATCTGATTGCATTTTGTGGGGAATCTGCTACCAATCTGATTGCATTTTGTGGGGAAATATGCTGTCAATCTGATTGCATTTTGTGGGGAATCTGATCTGCTGCCAATCTGATTGCATTTTGTGGGGAAATCTGCTGCAAATCTGATTGCATTTTGTGGGGAAATCTGCTGCCAATCTGATTGCATTTTGTGGGGAATCTGCTGCCAATCTGATTGCATTTTGTGGGGAAATCTTCTGCCAATCTGATTGCATTTTGTGGGGAAATATGCTGCCAATCTGATTGCATTTTGTAGGGAAATATACTGACAACCTGATCGCATTTTGTGGGGAAATATGCTGCCAATCAAAAAATCAATTATTTTTTTACCCAAAGAAAATAGCGCCCAAGGAATTAGGGCTGGTTCACACTTGCTTTAAAAAAGTACCCGTTAGGGAAATTGTTTTAAGCTCTGCTTAGCGCAGGAAGTGGATCCTAATGTTAAAAATAGGATCTGCCTCCACTTGTTAAAAAAACTGGATCCGCTTGGCGCATTGCACTAAGCAGAACAGAGTCCAAGCTTGGCACATTTCCCCAGACCGGATGGGAAAATGTATGCAATGAAAGCCTATGACAAGCAGATGCAAAATGGATGGAATGCTTACCGTTTCCATCTTGCACCCCTTCCAGAGTGAACCAGCCCTTATACCAGAATTCCTCCTTCAAGTGCAGAGTGCCCCTTTTTTTTAGATCTGATGTGAATGATATCTAATATATTGTTTATAAAGATACTATGGGAGGCAATGAACCACAGATTTATAATACTGCTCTGAAATATAGGCACACACCACAGTGTGACAGCTAAATATTTACTATGACAAAAATAAAAAAATACAGAGTTGAGATATACCAGTCTATTTTGCACAGGCTATACATTCACTAAAGTTTGCCCTGCACTGACCACAGTAAAGCCTAATTGAAAATTAAACATATGCTGCACAGATTTTGTGCCATTACTTTGGAAGCAGTTATGCTTTAACTGTTTATCCTCCCCACTCATAGGAGAAGCCTGTTTTTACTAGTAAGAGCTGTACTCTAGACTGCTCCACGCTACTGTTTTATTAATAGCAGCAGATTATAACGGATATCGTAGAAAAGCATTGATCATCTCCAGGAAAAATGCACTGGAAGAAGTCTGTCACTCAGTGGTCTATAAATAGGCAATACTTGGCACAGAGATGGCGCACACTTACACGTGGGTCGCATCGACACTGAATCTGCCACTACAGAGATCATCAGCTTGTAGAAGCATCGCAATACACATTTATTTAATGACTTGATAAGTGTAATGAGAGAAAAAAAAGGCTTTATGCCCTACTGGGATCATGTATCTGTCCTGAGGGAAATGCACAATAGAATTCCCACAGTCAAAAGAAGGCAGGAAGCTTCTCTTCCCACACTAACCATGATGAAGCAATTTATAGTAATGGCTACCTTTAAGCATTCCTTAATAGGATCTATTACCCCTGAAATGAAGAGGACCTAATTATTCCCATTATTATTATACTATCAACCAAAACAACTGGTCTATTGAACACTATTATGTTTTCACTTATAGCTGATTTCATTCACTACACTACTAGGTTACTTGAAAGAATAATAATTCTTCAATACAACACTGGGCCCGATGCAATTACCTTTTTCTCCCAAGTTTTCTCTTAGGTGATATTTTTGCATCTTGTAAATAAAATGTCTTTTAAGCCACCATCAACCAAGAAAATATTTAGAATAATCTTGACAGTACTTTTTATACATCCGTTTTTGGTACTTTTTCATTGCTGAAACAGTTGTTTTAAACAGATTATGAAAAATTATCTCCTATGAGAAAACTTCTTGGATGTATTAAAAAACAGACTCTTGGGGCCTCATTTACTAACACATATCCAGGGACTAATAAGCACCTCAAGTGGGGATATCATGGTAGATTCATCAAGCCTGATTGATTACAATGATTTGCTATGTGGGTAGGGTTTCCACTCCTGCCAGAACAATATTACATGCAGTTCAAATTCATTCTGTCACTTGTGACAAACCCCAGTGTATATGATTGGAGATGCCTTAGTAAACCTGGTCACAGCCTTATATCTAAAATAAATGCTGATCATCCTTTAAACAGAAGTGGTTACAAATAAGCGTTTAGCTCCTTCAATGTACAGCTTTTGGTATCTAAGAACTACACTGGTGAATGGGTTTAAGAGCTATGAGCAGACCAGAATAATTCTGCCCCAAAACAGGCTGTTTCATAAATGCCCAACTGACAGTATACATTTTATGCATTTGTATGAACATTTGCAAGTGAGTGTGCAAAGGGTTATTGACTTTGCTATTTTGCTGGCCACATCCCCTTTAGCACCTCCCTAATAACTTATTCAAATATCCTAACTTGAGGTGATGTGCCTGAATTTATGTGGGTTTCTTTAGGATTGCGCGGGACACGGTGTTTGTTTTTGTGCCTATTTCTCATTGCGGCAGTGGACCGGTCCATGGTTTCTCCCCAGTAGAAATTTGCTGTGCTTGTTTACCTTTTTGTTATTCATTATTTGATCAGTAGTTGGATGCTTTCATTTGCTAGCATAGCTTCCAATTCCTAGGTTTGCAGAGATTTGGGCCCATATGCAATTAACTTTTTCTCTTTAGTTTTCTCCTAGGACATAATTTTTCAGCTTTTATTAAATAACGTTTCAGCACTTAAAAAAGTACCAAAAAGTAGGTGAAAAAGTACTATCAAAATTATTTTGAGTATTTTCTTGCTTGCTGATGGCTTAAAAGGGGCCATATGCAATTAACTTTTTCTCCTGCGTTTTCATTTTTCATCTTCAATTTAAATTAACTTTTTAGCACTTTGCAATGGAAAAAGTACCAAAAAGTAGGTTAAAAGTACTATAAAAATGATTTTGAGTATTTGTTTGCTTGCTGGTGGGGTAAAAGGCATTTTATTTACGAGCTGTGAAAATATCACCTAGGAGAAAACTTAGGTGAAAACGTGAATTGCACATTATAAACCATCGGCAAGCAAGAAAATATTAAAAATAATTTTGATAGCACTTTTTCACCAACATTTGGGTACTTTTTCAATTGTAAAATGCTGAAAAGTTATTTTAAAGAGAATATGAAAATTATCTCCTAGGAGATAACTCGGGAGAAAAAGTGGATTGCATATGGGCCAAGGTGCGAACATATCACCTAGGAGAAAACTCAGGAGAAAAAGTGAATTGCATATGGGCTCTGGATGTTAAGATCATTTTCTGCTCATTTATTTCTGGGAATGACATGCATAACAGTTCAAAACACATGTAACAAATCTTTAGCTATATATATATATATATATATATATATATATATATATATATATATATATATATATATATATATATATATATATATATACGGGGTAATTGTGAGTTTTCTGAAGTCTCTTCTCTCTCGCTCTTCTATTTAACAGATGTGTGGTACGGCTCCCCATTTATTATTATCTTTTGTAGCTCTGCCATAAGACTATAATATTAGAAATATCATCTCATAAGCAGAAACGTGTTGTTTTCTAGGTCTTCATAAAAATGGTTGGCCTTGCCTCATAGTTAAAACACAGAGGAGTACTTTGGCAAGCACCAATAGATTTTATGTTTACAATCACTGCATTCCATTGCATTATTGAGCTATGTGTGCCTGCATAAATTATAGCATTCGCAACAACTTTTTTTTCCCATGCTTTCATTTACATGCAAGTCTGATTTTTGGAAGCTGGCTTCACGACTTGTGGCCTCTTATTGTCTTGATTAGTTCCATTAGACAGGCTTTTCTGATGTGCTAAGTTAACTGTGACATCAAGCTGTTATAAATAGATTTTAAAAGAGAAGTAAACATTCTGCACCTTAATGGAAGCCCATTTTTTTAATCCATCAGTCCATGACTAAAAGCTGAGAACATGTATAAAATTGCTGGAAACTCTCTAATGACTTCATGAAAAACTATGTAAATTAGTAGGAAGTTGTAAGAATTAGCAAGGGACACAAGAATTCTAGATCATTCTATTTTTTTCAACAATTCATTGGACTGTGTTAAGGTACACATGAACACACCTCAAAAGGTTAGTGCAAGTTGTTCAAGATATTGTTTACTTTTCAATACACAAACCTTATAAGTAAAGTAATACTGAAGATAAATATTAAACATGTATTCCAGGGTTTAACTATTGTGAACTCATCAGAGGCAAATCATTCTGTGAAGCCAGCAGAATGGCAAGTTCTGTGTTAACTATTAGTCATTTAATAGCTCTGCTTTTCTTGGGGTGGGCATCTAACGAGAATAATAAGGTGAGGAAAAAGCAGTTGTACTGGCTATAGAAATAAATAGCAGATACCCCACTGTTAATCAGGCCTAGATTTACATCACAGGAGCCTGTAGGCAAAGATGTCTTGGCACCCTAGACTTCATCCTCTATCAACCTACAAACCCTCGCCAAACTGCACCACAAGAGTGCTGGCTGGCCCAGCTTTGGCTTCTCCCTTACTTATCTTGCCCATCATAGGTAGCTACAGGTGCCCCTAAGTATTAGGTAGCCAAGGAACCCACAGTAATAAGTCGCCCCCACTGAAGGGAGATCTCGTCAGTGGAATGCAGAGAGCTGGATCAGTAATTTACACTCTGCTCAAGACTCTGCATATGGAAGTAGGGAGGAAGGTAGGCACTCGAGGAAGGAAGTAAGCCTCCTTTCTACCATCAGGCGCTTGCAGGCAAGTGCCTACAGTGCCTTATGGTATATCCGGCCCTGTTGTTAACACTGTTGTGTCCCTCCAAGAATGTGCTATGGGATGTGAAGAACATCTTGGTTCCCTGATAATCTCCTGGAAGCAATATCATAAGAGGAGACTGGGTCTAAAGTAGTGTTGGGCGAACACCTAGATGTTCGGGTTCGCGATCGTTCGCCGAACATCGCCACGATGTTCGGGTGTTCGCGCCGAACTCCGAACATAATGGAAGTCAATGGGGACCCGAACTTTCGTGCTTTGTAAAGCCTCCTTACATGCTACATACCCCAAATTTACAGGGTATGTGCACATTGGGAGTGGGTACAAGAGGAAAAAAAATTAGCAAAAAGAGCTTATAGTTTCTGAGAAAATCGATTTTAAAGTTTCAAAGGGAAAACTGTCTTTTAAATGCGGGAAATGTCATGTTTCTTTGCACAGGTAACATGCTTTTTGTCGCCATGCAGTCATAAATGTAATACATATAAGAGGTTCCAGGAAAAGGGACCGGTAACGCTAACCCAGCAGCAGCACACGTGATGGAACAGGAGGAGGGTGGCGCAGGAGGAGAAGGCCACGCTTTGAGACACAACAACCCAGGCCTTGCATGAGGACAAGAAGCATGCGGATAGCAATTTGCATTTTGTCGCCATGCAGTCATAAATGTAATACAGATGAGAGGTTCAATAAACAGGGACCAGAAACGCTAACCTATCACAGATGTTCATTGTTCATGTTACTTGGTTGGGGTCCGGGAGTGTTGCGTAGTCGTTTCCAATCCAGGATTGATTCATTTTAATTTGAGTCAGACAGTCTGCATTTTCTGTGGAGAGGCGGATACGCCGATCTGTGACGATGCCTCCGGCAGCACTGAAACAGCGTTCCGACATAACGCTGGCTGCCGGGCAAGCCAGCACCTCTATTGCGTACATTGCCAGTTTGTGCCAGGTGTCTAGCTTCGATACCCAATAGTTGAAGGGTGCAGATGGATTGTTCAACACAGCTATGCCATCTGACATGTAGTCCTTGACCATCTTCTCCAGGCGATCGGTGTTGGAGGTGGATCTGCACGCTTGCTGTTCTGTGTGCTGCTGCATGGGTGTCAGAAAATTTTCCCACTCCAAGGACACTGCCGATACCATTCCCTTTTGGGCACTAGCTGCGGCTTGTGTTGTTTGCTGCCCTCCTGGTCATCCTGGGTTTGCGGAAGTCAGTCTGTCGGCGTACAACTGGCTAGAGGAGGGGGAGGATGTCAATCTCCTCTCTAAAGTCTCCACAAGGGCCTGCTGGTATTCTTCAAGCAGTTTTGGAACATTGTGTTTGTACCGTGGATCCAGAAGGGTATAAACCCAGTAATTGGTGTTGTCCAGAATGCGCACAATGCGTGGGTCGCGTTCAATGCAGTCCTAGGCCGAAGAGGTCATAGCCTAGGGTCACAAAAACCTGTTTATTTGGGCTATTTCAATGGTAGTGATGCTGACGTACATAAATCTCAGCCATGGCCGTTAGCAACGTCTGAATTTCACGAAATGTCTCATGCAGGTAGAAGACATATTGTTAGAATTGGATTCCAAAGATGGGGTCCCTACATCTCTGCAAACCAGAGTTACAGGGGTCCAAAATTGGTAAAATCCCCCATAGGCTTTCATTGCCTCCCTATTTCACTTTCCAAAATCTCACATCTTTTCAAAGGGCAATTGCTCAGCAGTGGCAAATTTTCTAGCATTGTAGGGACCCTTAGGGGGAACATGACTGGTGAGTTTCGGGCCCCTAGGCCGAAGAGGTCATAGCCTAGGGTCACAAAAACCTGTTTATTTGGGCTATTTCAATGGTAGTGATGCTGACGTACATAAATCTCAGCCATGGCTGTTAGCAACATCTGAATTTCACGAAATGTCTCATGCAGGTAGAAGACATATTGTTAGACTTGGATTCCAAAGATGGGGTCCCTACATCTCTGCAAACCAGAGTTACAGGGGTCCAAAATTGGTAAAATCCCCCATAGGCTTTCATTGCCTCCCTATTTCACTTTCCAAAATCTCACATCTTTTCAAAGGGCAATTGCTCAGCAGTGGCAAATTTTCTAGCATTGTAGGGACCCTTAGGGGGAACATGACTGGTGAGTTTCGGGCCCCTAGGCCGAAGAGGTCATAGCCTAGGGTCACAAAAACCTGTTTATTTGGGCTATTTCAATGGTAGTGATGCTGACGTACATAAATCTCAGCCACGGCTGTTAGCAACGTCTGAATCTCACAAAATGTCTCATGCAGGTAGAAGACATATTGTTAGACTTGGATTCCAAAGATGGGGTCCCTACATCTCTGCAAACCAGAGTTACAGGGGTCCAAAATTGGTAAAATCCCCCATAGGCTTTCATTGCCTCCCTATTTCACTTTCCAAAATCTCACATCTTTTCAAAGGGCAATTGCTCAGCAGTGGCAAATTTTCTAGCATTGTAGGGACCCTTAGGGGGAACATGACTGGTGAGTTTCGGGCCCCTAGGCCGAAGAGGTTATAGCCTAGGGTCACAAAAACCTGTTTATTTGGGCAATTTCAATGGTGGCGAGTCTGACGTACATAAATCGCAGCAATGGCCGTTAGCAACGTCTGAATCTCACGAAATGTCTCATGCAGGTAGAAGACATATTGGTAGACTTGGATTCCAAAGATGGGGTCTCTACATCTCTGCAAACCAGAGTTACAGGGCTCCAAAATTGGTAAAATCCCCCATAGGCTTTCATTGGGCCTACTATTTACCGTTCCAAAATCTCACACCATTTCAAAGGGCAATGGCTCAGCAGTGGCAAAACTCACCAGTCATGATCCCCCTAAGAGTCCCTACTAGGGTTGCAACGGTATGAAAATTCACGGTATGATAACCGTCAAAAAAAATACCACGGTATGACGGTATTACGGTATACGGTATTACTCAATTATTCTCATTACAATTACCCTTATAAAAATGAGAAAATGTCAAAGTTGAACAAACTCTTCTTTATTAAACTCTTAATGGTTAGGGTCCTCCTGTCATGCTTGAAATATTTACTCTTCTACATGTCAAAAAAACAATACCAAAAGTAAATCTCAATCTCTCGTGTCACATGACTGCCTATGGCAGAGAGGGCAGATAATAAGGCCATTGGAAAGCACAGTAGGTTAATATGTCTGCTTCCATGAAACAGGAAGTAGAAACTGTGCAGATTTATTTTAGGATTTGTATCAGCTGCAACAAAGAAAGAAATTGCTGTTGCATATCTTTGAGCAGAGAGGACGTTTTGAATTCAGGTCCACTTCAAAAATGTTGGTGAAGCATAGTGAAAGTTTTATACATAACTGCGGCTTCCTCCAACCCATTATGTGCACAGATCCCTCCCACGCCGCCATCCTCAGCCTTTTCTATCGCTGGTATTGAGTCCGGTAACTTGAGCCAGTCGCGGCCAGTCTGAGCATGCGTAGTGCGTTCTCTACAGCAGAGAATAATACTACGCAGGCGTAGTACTATTTTCTGCCAGAGATGGAGGGAGTGCACTGCGCATGCGTAAAACTGGCCGCGACTGGCCAAAGTTACGGGACTCAGTAACAGCGATAGAAGAGGCTGAGGATGGCGGCGAGGGAGGGATCTGTGCACATAATGGGTTGGAGGAAGCCGCAGTTATGTATAAAACTTTCACTATGCTGCGTCTCTGGTTTCCTTTAAAGGATACCAGAGCTGAAAAATAAAATGCAAATGGGTGGAGCGGACATGAATTAGGTGAAGTCCTGTACTAAGCCACTGCGGGCGATTTCATTAAAAAGTAGGGGGACAGAGTAGAACAGGGGGGAGTGTTGGGCATGAGGACACACACACACACACACACACACACACACACACACACACACACACACACACACACACACACACATCACACCCACACTTCACACCCACATGCCATATTACGTATACACAGTGGCTGCATTCATACAAACACAGCACCTCTCACACAGTAGCACTGCTTATCTGGTGTCGCAAGCTTCAGCTCCCCACGTGCAGTGTGTCTCTCGCTCCTTCTCCCAGGCGGGCGGCATACTCATCATTTTCATGGGGGAGGAGCGCTGGACATTCCTTTGAACACTGATCTGTATCAGTGTTTATGTCAGCTCTGCAGTCGGGGGAGGCAGGGGGCTGCATGCATCTAGCAGAAGGGAGATCGGGCTGTAGCCTTTTCTCATTTGCCTATTTATTTTGCAGGAATGACCTGGTGACTCCCCCTCTGCCTTTGTGGTACAGTCCACAATACAAAAAAAAAAAAAAAACACAAGCAGATACATTGCCGGGAAAATCATTCGCCGTGTGCGCTCCAGCCGTGGCCGCGTCATTACAGGACGCGCATCACCGCCCAGCTCCTGCACTCATATCGGCAAGCCTCCCGCAATCAAGAACAAGCTTTGGGAGCTTGTCTTTGTTAGGAAGGGAGACACAGAGCAGGGCAATGCCGGAGCAGTGGCGAGATGCGGAAATACAGCAAAAACCGGTATTTCCTAAAAGTGCTTACCGTGATTACCGTGCATTGTAAAACCCTGATATAGCGTAATACCGGTAAATCGCGGCAACCCTAGTCCCTACAATGCTAGAAAATTTGGTACTGCTGAGCCATTGCCCTTTGAAAAGATGTGAGATTTTGGAAAGTGAAATAGGGAGGCAATGAAAGCCTATGGGGGATTTTACCAATTTTGGACCCCTGTAACTCTGGTTTGCAGAGATGTAGAGACCCCATCTTTGGAATACAAGTCTAACAATATGTCTTCTACCTGCATGAGACATTTCGTGAAATTCAGACGTTGCTAACGGCCATGGCTGAGATTTATGTACGTCAGCATCACTACCATTGAAATAGCCCAAATAAACAGGTTTTTGTGACCCTAGGCTATGACCTCTTCGGCCTAGGGGCCCGAAACTCACCAGTCATGTTCCCCCTAAGGGTCCCTACAATGCTAGAAAATTTGCCACTGCTGAGCAATTGCCCTTTGAAAAGATGTGAGATTTTGGAAAGTGAAATAGGGAGGCAATGAAAGCCTATGGGGGATTTTACCAATTTTGGACCCCTGTAACTCTGGTTTGCAGAGATGTAGGGACCCCATCTTTGGAATACAAGTCTAACAATATGTCTTCTACCTGCATGAGACATTTCGTGAAATTCAGACGTTGCTAACGGCCATGGCTGAGATTTATGTACGTCAGCATCACGACCATTGAAATAGCCCAAATAAACAGGTTTTTGTGACCCTAGGCTATGACCTCTTCGGCCTAGGGGCCCGAAACTCACCAGTCATGTTCCCCCTAAGGGTCCCTACAATGCTAGAAAATTTGCCACTGCTGAGCAATTGCCCTTTGAAAAGATGTGAGATTTTGGAACTGTAAATAGGAGGCCCAATGAAAGCCTATGGGGGATTTTACCAAATTTGGAGCCCTGTAACTCTGGTTTGCAGAGATGTAGGGAAACCATCTTTGGAGCCCAAGTCTAACAATATGTCTTCTACCTGCATGAGACATTTCGTGAGATTCAGACGTTGCTAACGGCCATTGCTGCGATTTATGTACGTCAGACTCGCCACCATTTAAATTGCCCAAATAAACAGGTTTTTGTGACCCTAGGCTATGACCTCTTCGGCCTAGGACTGCATTGAACGCGACCCACGCATTGTGCGCATTCTGGACAACACCAATTACTGGGTTTATACCCTTCTGGATCCACGGTACAAACACAATGTTCCAAAACTGCTTGAAGAAAGAGTCAGACAGGTCAAAATGGAAGAATACCAGCAGGCCCTTGTGGAGACTTTAGAGAGGAGATTGACATCCTCCCCCTCCTCTAGCCAGTTGTACGCCGACAGACTGACTTCCGCAAACCCAGGACGACCAGGAGGGCAGCAAACAACAGAAGCCGAAGCTAGTGCCCAAAAGGGAATGGTATCGGCAGTGTCCTTGGAGTGGGAACATTTTCTGACACCCATGCAGCAGCACACAGAACAGCAAGCGTGCAGATCCACCTCCAACACCGATCGCCTGGAGAAGATGGTCAAGGACTACATGTCAGATGGCATAGCTGTGTTGAATAATCCATCTGCACCCTTCAACTATTGGGTATCGAAGCTAGACACCTGGCACAAACTGGCAATGTACGCAATAGAGGTGCTGGCTTGCCCGGCAGCCAGCGTTATGTCGGAACGCTGTTTCAGTGCTGCCGGAGGCATCGTCACAGATCGGCGTATCCGCCTCTCCACAGAAAATGCAGACCGTCTGACTCAAATTAAAATGAATCAATCCTGGATTGGAAACGACTACGCAACACTCCCGGACCCC
Organism: Hyperolius riggenbachi; assembly: GCF_040937935.1. NCBI lineage: Eukaryota > Metazoa > Chordata > Amphibia > Anura > Hyperoliidae > Hyperolius > Hyperolius riggenbachi. Next base: position 245,779,662 of record NC_090646.1, read on the forward strand.
AACCAAGTAACATGAACAATGAACATCTGTGATGGGTTAGCGTTTCCGGTCCCTGTTTATTGAACCTCTCATCTGTATTACATTTATGACTGCATGGCGACAAAATGCAAATTGCTATCCGCACGCTTCTTGTCCTCATGCAAGGCCTGGGTTGTTGTGTCTCAAAGCGTGGCCTTCTCCTCCTGCGCCACCCTCCTCCTGTTCCATCACGTGTGCTGCTGCTAGGTTAGCGTTACCGGTCCCTTTTCCTGGAACCTCTTATATGTATTACATTTATGACTGCATGCCGACAAAAAGCATGTTACCTGTGCAAAGAAAACAGACATTTCCCGCATTTAAAAGACAGTTTTCCCTTTGAAACTTTAAAATCGATTTTCTCAAAAACTATAAGCTCTTTTTGCTAATTTTTTTAACCTCTTGTACCCACTCCTAATGTGCACATACCCTGTAAATTTGGGGTATGTAGCATGTAAGGAGGCTTTACAAAGCACGAAAGTTCGGGTCCCCATTGACTTCCATTATGTTCGGAGTTCGGGTCGAACACCCGAACATCGCGGCCATGTTCGGCCCGAACCCGAACATCTAGATGTTCGCCCAACACTACACGTGACCCGTTTGGCCAATCACAGCGCTAGCCGAACGTTCGGGTAACGTTCGGCCATGCGCTCTTAGTTTGGCCATATGGCCGCACAGTTTGGCCGAACACCACCAGGTGTTCGGCCGAACTCGAACATCACCCGAACAGGGTGATGTTCTGCAGAACCCGAACAGTGGCGAACACTGTTCAGCCAACACTAGTCTAAAGCAGCATTTTTTACCACTTTTTGGTTGGCTGCAGAGCTGTGCTGAAGCAGTTATACAGTATCATCTCTTTACCCAATAGGCAAGAGTTGCTAGTATCAGAGATAGGAAGATAAAGGTGGAGTTGGTTTGTGGAAGCAGGGTCATTTATTTTTTGGGGGGCAGTTTAGCATAGGTAATGGTTATTGTTGTGGTAAAGTATTTGCTTTTGATATGGGATATGAAAGACCATTAGAAAGGATGTGATTAAAGATTTTTCCTTGTGGTTTTGGGTCACCCTGAGCTGCTTGGTTACACTGTTATACAGTGTAGGTGAGTGTCATGCTTATGTGGAAGTTTAGCATAGATTCTTTGGAAGCAAGGTGTTAAGGTTAGGCTCATAACTGAGAAATGGCAGTCACAAATGAGCTACTGTTAGTTTTAGTGGATGGAGTTAGATTTAGTCAGATGAAGGGGTTGGGAAGGGTTAACGTTAGGCTCAGTGAGAGGGGCAAGCAGGGTCACTTGGTAGCACCTTTTTTTCTAGGATTGTGCAATCAACCAGATATCTTGTGCCCAGTTATACAGGCATCGTAAACAACATAACTAGCTGAGAGCCACTGAAGAGACAGAAATCACTTGCTGAATACTAAATAATTAATGTTAAATGTAACAAGCATGCTTATCCAAGGCCACCACTTCTTAACTCAAGTGAAATAAAACTGGCAGCAGATATCAGAGGGCAGTGTGACATACAGGCAAGATCTCACTGGCTTCATAGAATCATATCACTATGTCCATGACAGCTAAGGCCATGGAATTCAGGTTAGCCTTCCTGTTTCCTCTATGCAGAATGGAGGGGGAGAGACAGACACTACTAATGCCTTTTTATCAGAGGAATAAGATAGCAATTAGACAAGGGTTTCTGACCTGAACAATAAACATTGTAGCTAAAAACAGGGAACTGCTCTCTCATTCAAGTCTGAATAATAAAAGTAGCCATACATCTAGTGATGTAAGGTCAAATTCGACCAAGAGACAAATCTCTCTTTAATCAAATCTGATAAGAGAGAGATCTGTCAGCTGCCCATACACCACAGGCTGATTCCCAATCAATTTCAGCATTAAATTAAAATAGAGCCGGCCTTGTGACACCACATCCATCCGCCTCACCGCCCCAAAGCTGCCCCTAATGATAAATGCCCCCCCGGTGCCCAGTGCAAGATATACATTACCTGTCCATAGCCCCGTTGGCTTACGGGATTCCTTCTCTGCATACACGCGCGCCCCACTTGGTTTCCTAGTAAGGGCGCTCATGTGTGGCATCAGACATCACCCAGGCGCGCCCTTACTAGAAAACCATGTGGGGCGCATGTGTATGGAGCAAACTGTCCATCCAGAGCCAGTGGAGGGACAGGTACAGGTAATGTATACCTTGCACGGAGTACATTTATCATTGGAGGGACAGTGTCAGGGGTTTCGCCACTTTCATTGTCAAATTGTACGCAGTTCCCGCTGCGCACCCGATAGAGTAAGTCAGCCCAACATCTTGCAGCATGCGCGATCAACAATGCAACCAATTTTTGGCCTGAAACTGGTCGCATTGTCGGTCGGGCATGCACTTGGCAGCACCAATTTTCATCTAATTGAATGATTGAACAGCCATCAAGTCGTCTGATGTATGGCCACCTTAATAAGGAATAATAAAATGCCTTATACGTGCAACTACCCTCACAATTTGTTAGAGAGATAGATAGCCATCAGATCAATTTTTAATAGATTTAAAACTGAAATCTATTGGAAATCTGTTCCTAGTAAAAAATGTTCCTAAACACATCAGATAGATCAGAAATCTATCTGATGATCTATCTGCTGATAATCTAACGAGTGTATGGCCACCTTCAGACTGAGCAGTGACTGAAATGTCATTGCAGCCTTTCATCATGAAGGAATACAGTCGAGTTATTGTTTGTGTAGAGTGTTACACTTGACTAGTTTTTTCCTTTAAAAGTCTTGGGTCATAATGTACCTAGCACACACGTCTAGAATTCAAGATATGCCTGTGGTGTACTCTGAGAAAAACAGAAGCACTCATGCATAAAATGAGGAGAGAGTTTCCCCTTCTCATTAAATGTGCCCATCTAACACAAGTGATGACAAAGAAAAGATTATTTTCCTGTAGAGAACTACTTTCCCAGAGCAGCCTCAACTCAATCCCAAACCCAAACATTATGTAAGAATATATTACAGAGGGGATGCGGTATGACATGGGTTTTACCTCAGTTCAGAGATATTCTCAGGAAATGTTACAAATAGGCAGTAGGCTTTATTCTTTAACTTACTGCAATGTGAAACTTTATTCAAATGGCAGAGTGTACTGTTATTTTCCAGGAAACGTTTCTGTGGAACTTTCTTAACAAAGGCCACAGAGTTTTTTGCAATTTAAAACTATATTCAGTGATGTTTTAGTCTGACAATGATGATTGCTCTGAACGTTGCTTCAAACAAAAAGATTTTTTTAACAGAATTTCTGAATTTAGTTTTAAGCCAAGATTTCCCATTCACAGTAGCATTCCACAAGGTGCAGATTATCCAGATGATACAGTACATAGCTGCATAGCGAGGCGTGAATTCAACACAGTCTACAGGGTTTCTGTGTTATAATTGCCGAACTGTCCCTGACCGCTGAACTTTTGCTGGAACAAAGCTGTTGAAAGTTCATGCCCCCCTATTATGCACTCATTTTAATTAAACAAAAAAGATTATACAGACGTTGCACAAGGATTATCAAAATAGAATGGCGCCACCTGCCCTCGTAACCCCTTTAATTAGAGCAAAATCGGAGGTGCCAATTAATACAGAGCAACTGTGAGGAATACAGGGAACAACAACACAGCACACAGTGGGTCGAAGAATTCAGCCTTCACATGCCTGCTGTCCTGCTTCAACCATAACAGCTCAGAGAAATGTGTGAAGATTCTCAACAAATAACAAAGCTGCTCTGCACTGCTACGCACTGTAGTATGTGAACAGGCAAAACTCATTTCAGTTCTCCTGTGCCCACAAATCTACCACTAAGAAAACTTTTGAAACGGTTTTGAAAAAGTTTTGAAACGCAGTATGTTAAAACATATACATGTAATGTGTCATCAAAGGGGAAGCTGCTATGATGGTTCATTCATGGAAACTCTAACTAGTCATAAGGGTGTTGAGATTTTTTGTTAAAGGAATAGCATGGCAATAGCAGACATGCTTTGATATATTCCTTCATACATAAATGTGTTAAGATGAATTATCACCTCCAAACCAGGAAGATCGATCCCAGCGACGTACCTGTGGGCGGGTACAAGCGACATCACGTGGCAGCCTACAGTGGGCACAAACGATTGTGGTACTTTGCTCAGAGTCATCAGGGATCGTAAAGATCTGATCTGGCATGACAGTCGTTATCACCAAGTGCTGCTAAACGTTGTTTTGTGTAATCGCGTGCCTGTACCCACATTGCGAGATCGCAGAAACGATCGCGTGTCACTTTAAAAAAATCACTGGTCATCAGACAAGTTGTCGGAAAAATCCTGAAGTGGGTACAGGCCTTAAGGATAAGTCCCATCATAAACACTACCATACATGAGAGGATCATTTTTCAGAAAATAGTCCTGCTACTGTAACAAGTGTAGGATGATCTCATTTTATATATGTTTAGTGTAAGCCTAGCATAACAGAAATATGAAGCCTGTTGCTGCTAATTCTCTTCTGAAAGTTAAGTTGCCTTGTTGTCATCTTGACCCTTTGATTTCAGCACATTCTGGGTCCCTGACCAAGCTAAATAATGTATATCAGCACCTGATTATCTGCATACGCACTCTTAGCTGGTGAGCTAGAAACTATAATACTTGCAACATGTGGAGTGTTAAGCAATGTTTTTTAGATACAGTGGCTTGCAAAAGTATTCGGCCCCCTTGAAGTTACTGCCACAAACATGAATCAATTTTATTGGAATTTCACGTGAAAGACCAATACAAAGTGGTGTACGCGTGAGCAGTGGAACGAAAATCATACATGATTCCAAACATTTTTTACAAATCAATAACTGCAAAAAGGGGTGTGCGTAATTATTCAGCCCCCTTTGGTCTGTGGTCAGTTGCCTAAAGACATTGCCTGATGACTGCTAATGACTAAATAGAGTGCACCTGTGTGTAATCTAATGTCAGTACAAATACAACTGCTCTGTGATGGCCTCAGAGGTTGTCTAAGAGAATATTGGGAGCAACAACACCATGAAGTCCAAAGAACACACCAGACAGGTCAGGGATAACGTTATTGAGAAATGTAAAGCAGGCTCAGGCTACGAAAATATTTTCAAAGCCTTGAACATCCCACGGAGCACTGTTCAAGCGATCATTCAGAAATGGAAGGAATATGGCACAACTGTACACCTACCAAGACAAGGCCATCCACCTAAACTCACAGGCCAAACAAGGAGAGCGCTGATCAGAAATGCAGTCAAGAGGCCCATGGTGACTCTGGACGAGCTGCAGAGATCTAAAGTTCAGGTGGGGTAATCTGTCCATAGGACAATTATTAGTGGTGCACTGCACATGGTTGGCCTTTATGGAAGAGTGGCAAGAAGAAAGCCATTGTTAATAGAAAAGCATAAGAAGTCCCGTTTGCAGTTTGCCACAAGCCATGTGGGGGACACAGCAAACATGTGAAAGAAGGTGCTCAGCTCAGATTAGACCAAAATGGAACTTTTTGGCCAAAATGCAAAACGCTATGTGTGGCGGAAAACTAACACTGCACATCATTCTGAACATACCATCCCCACTGTCAAATATGATGGTGGCAGCATCATGCTCTGGGGGTGCTTCTCTTTAGCAGGGACAAGGAAGCTGGTCAGAGTTGATGGGAAGATGTATGGAGCCAAATACAGGGCAATCTTGGAAGAAAACCTCTTGGAGTCTGCAAAAGACTTGAGACTGGGGCGAAGGTTCACCTTCCAGCAGGACAACGACCCTAAACATAAAGCCAGGGCAACAATGGAATGGATTAAAACAAAACATATCCATGTATTAGAATGGCCCAGTCAAAGCCCAGATCTAAATCCAATCGAGAATCTGTGGCAAGATCTGAAAACTGCTGTTCACAAATGCTGTCTAGCTAATCTGACTGAGCTGGAGCTGTTTAGCAAAGAAGAATGGGCAAGGATTTCAGTTTCTAGATGTGCAAAGCTGGTAGAGACATACTGTAAAAGACTGGCAGCTGTAATTGCAGCAAAAGGTGGTTCTATAAAGTATTGACTCAGGGGGCTGAATAATTACGCACACCCCACTTTGCAGTTATTTATTTGTAAAAAATGTTCGGAATCATGTAAGATTTTCATTCCACTTCTCACATGTACACCACTTTGTATTGGTCTTTCACGTGGAATTCCAATAAAATTGATTCATTTTTGTGGCAGTAATATGACAAAATGTGGAAAACTTCAAGGGGGCCAAATACTTTTGCAAGCCACTGTATATGCTATAAAACTAAATGTTTACTAAGATTCCCCTGGTGTATTTCGGTTTACTCAAATACGCCCTGAAACTCCCTTTTAAACACAGTAAATGTACTTACCTGGTTTGGTTTATATATTATTTACCACATTCCTAAACTTGTGCCCTACTACGTCATTTGGAGCAAAAAAAAATATAAAGCCCCATCTTATTTTCGTGGAAACATGGTAGCAAAAGTAATAGTAGCTGGAACAGCAGTGACATTATTATTAATAGTAGTGGCATAGTAGTAGCAGCAGCAGTAGTGGTGGTGGTAGTAGCAGTAGTTGCAGCAGCAGCAGAATTAGTACTTGTAATAGTGGCAGTAGCAGATGTAGTAGTATCAACAAGGCCCAGTTCACATCTGCGTTTTTTTGCGGAGCCGGCCGTACGGATCCAGCCATCAGGATCAGGAAAAACTGTCAGTTTTTTACAGCCAGTTTGCTGTAAACTGTCAGTTTTCTATTTATTCCTATGTAGCTGCAAAACCTTCCGTTTCCATTCTGCTGAGCGAAACAGTCTGGAAAATTAGGTCCTGCTGCATTTTTTTCATGGAACCATACGGCCGGTTCCGTTGGCAGAAGCTAATGTGAACCAAGCCTAATAGCAGTAGTAGATATAGCAGTAGTAGTAGTAGCAGCAATAGTAGTAGTTGCAGAGGTAGTAGCAGTAGCAGCAACTGTAGTAGTAGTAGTAGTAGCAGTGGTGGTGGTGGTATTGGTATTTGCATGAGCCAAAGAAATAGCAGTAATAGTAGTAGTTGCATTTGTATTAGTAGTGGTAGTTGCATGCAATGGTAATCTAGGGTAGTTAAATTTTTTACAGAAAGTAGCTAGTACAATTGATATTAAAGATGACATGGTCTTTCAAATATTGTATTCAGAAATAAAGGAAGGTTTATTAAAACAAAACCAGAAAATATTAAAACAAAGCTAGAAAATGAAATGACTGAAAAATGAAAGTATAAGTAAAGTACTGTGGCCCATATGCTATTCACTTTTTCACCTGAGTTATCTCCTAGGTGATATTTTTAAACTTGTCGATAAAATGCATTTTAAGCCACCAGAAAGCAAGAAAATACTCAAAATTGTTTTTAAGTACTTTTTCATTTACTTTTTGGTACTTTTTAGTTGAAAAGTGTTTTAAAAGTTATTTTAAATAGAAGGTGAAAAATTATCTCCTAGGTGAAAACTCAGGTGAAAAAGTGAATTGCATATGGGCCTGTATATCAAACACTATCTTTATTTAATTATCAAAAACCCAGACACCTAAAGGCATGTACTTATATACTCCTGTCAGACACAGTATTAAAATGACTGAGGCTACATTTTCATGTTTCCACTAGAGTGTGGCATTCGTTTCAGAATTGGACACTGCAGCCGTACTCATGCAAATTCACATTTGATTTTCTCGAGGATTTGTATTCATTGCAACAAAAAAAAAAAGAAAATGCAGCAGGTACTAATTTTCCCCCCACATGTGAATCAGAAGCAGCCTATTGATTTCAATGGGCTGCAATTCTGTATCCACATTTACATGCAGGGAATGGCTATGAATCGGCTACAGTGGGGAAAAAACCCCATAAAAGGTGAAGTGAATAACATTGATCATCTTGCTACAATTGCAGTAAATGAACAATCAGTTTTTGAAGGTAATGTGTTTAAAACAGGAAAAATGAGCAAGAGTATGGATCTTAGAAACTCTGATAAGGGACGATCTTTGATGACTAGTCAACTAGGTTAGAGAGCCTCAAATATGGGCCATCACCAGTAAGCAATGGTTAGTACCAATTAAATGTGGTCCAAAGAAGGCCAACCAATGAATTAACAACAAGATAATGGGTATCTTAGACTCAATGATGGGTGTGAGGAGCAAAGACTAACCGATGTGGCATGATACCATAGAAAAATTAGTGTAGTACAAATTCTTACAAAATGAATGCTGGCCATGAGAGAAATGTGTCCGAAAACACAGTGCAAAAAAAACATAGCTTTCTGCATGCGATCTATGTAGCTATAGTCTAGTCAGAGTGCTCTTGCTGACCCCTGTCAAACACCAAAAGCATCTAGAATATGAACATCAGACCTGAATCAAGGAATCATGAAAGGAAGTGACCTTGTCTGATGAAACGTATTCCCTGTCCTCCTTTTTCCCCAGATCTCTGTTCCAATCCATGGATGCCCTATCTTGCACCCTGAAGCTACATACTCACCCAACGAGGCAGGGAGATGGATCCAGTGACAAAGTCCCACGACAAGCGATCCCCTATCCGTCTTCCTGCCGAAGGGTATACGCAACGTTGCAGGATGTGCTTGAACAAGAGTTCAAGGTATTGTGGTAATTTGCACGGGAGTCATCAGGGATCTACCTGATCTAAACTGCTGTGTCGATCACTTAACAATGCACGACCTCTGTGGGAAGCAACATCGTTTAACATGCTTCTATTAAAGGGACTCCGAGCAGTGCAGAAACTATGGAAAGATGCATATAATTTTAAAGCTCTCTTGCTCCTCTTTCCAATGATATATAAATCGCCGCCCTACTCCTTTTAGTTTTCGCTATTTTCGTGATTGAAATTGCCGCGACCGCGATTTCAATAGCGAAAATAGAGAAAACTAAAAGGCATAGGGCGACGATTTAGGGGTCGTCAGAAAGAGAGCTTTAAAATGATATCCATCTTTCCATAGTTACTTGTATTACACAGGACGACTTTTTCTGCTGAATGGAGCTGCTGACACTGGGGAAAGTGTCGCCCTGTGTAATACAAGTAACTATGGAACGATGGATATCATTTTAAAGCTCTCTTTCTCCTCTTTCTGGCGACACCTAAATCGTCGCCCTACGCCTTTTAGTTTTCTCTATTTTCGCGATTGAAATCACGGCAGCGGCAATTTCAATCGCGAAAATAGCAAAAACTAAAAGGCGTAGGGCGGCGATTTATATATCATTGGAAAGAGGAGAAAGAGAGCTTTCAAATGATATGCATCTTTCCATAGTTTCTGCACTGCTCGGAGTCCCTTTAAACAATGTTGCCTGACATCTGGTAACATCAAAGCAAATATCGCCCGGTGGGTACACGGCTTTAAGGTCTTAAACAATCTGCTACTAACATCCTTATGCCAGATACCACAGAACATATTCTGAGACCTTCTGGAAGCCATGCCTCTGGGGGTCAGAGGTGTTTTTGCAGCTTTGGGTACACCTATACAAAATCAGGCAGGTGGTTTTAAAGTTTTGTATGCTATGCCATTTTTTTAAAGGAAGGTGGAATATCATTTTAGATGCTACATACTGTATCAGTTTATCAGTGACGGAACAATCATTTTTTTCCATTCATTCGCCTTCCAAGTATCTTTATCAAGTCAATTGGTTTAAACAGTTCATTAGAATTTTGGTTGTTTATATTTTACTAATTGTAGAAAATGGTGCCCAATATTTTTTCTCTATTCATAAAAATGTAAGAAGCTGTTAAAACTTTAATTGGGTTAATGCCTACACACAGAGATATTGAGTCTATGCCAAGCTAATTTTCCAGTTGCAAACTACATTTTTCTGTTTTAATTATGTGTGTGCTGTGTTCAAGTATCTGACCTTCATTTTAGAGAAAGCATAGTTTATCTAAGAATACACTCCGCATTACTAACTTTATTGATATTTGTATTATGCGCAGGCTGTAAAAGCCTCCCAAAAACATAGCATATTTTGTGTTACAGAAATTTAATTAGTATTGGGGTTATTTAATAAGACTATGTAACTGGCAAATAAAGCACAAAGGGGCCACTTTACCAAGTTTCTTGCAACCTGAAGTAGAGATCAGTACCTTGGAGAACATACCGGTAAATTATTTTTGAAATTTGGCCCAAGGTAGCAAAAGTATGCAACCTTTACCCACTTCTTTGAAGTTGTTTAAAATGAATCCAGAAAAATCTTATTGCAGCTACTGACACATTATTGCTAGGAAAGAATGTCACACAAATAGCAGACAACTTTTAGTACATCCTGGCCAGGTTTTCTGGATCATACATGTATATAAAAATAATAATAAAAATCTGTTTTAGAATAGATTATGATGTACTAATAGAAGCCACAGTATCAAAGATATCTAACAATAAAATACTACAAACGGTATAAAAAGAACATGGTATAAAATAATTTATTGACTATTATGGATATAAATATATCACTGTCTCAGTCCTAACCATAGTCAAAAAAATCGAAAGATACCACCGAGTCCTAAACCCTAACCCTAGTGGGGATCGTAAAATCAGCTAAAAATTATAATGGGAAATTACAAGTAGTACTTGGGTGAGTTATACATGGTAAAACAGGTGCCATATATCTAAGGCAGAACATGATGTGCTAATGATGACTCCATAAAAGATTGTTGCTAAGTAGCTCATCTAGGCTACTCATAATGCCAGGCCAGGTCTGCAGCCTCCCTGCTCTCTGTGCAGTTGGCCTTGCAGCAGGTGGCTACAGACTCAGGCAGCATTGCAGAGTTGGAACAGAGAAAGTGGAAGCTTCCTCTTCCCCTCCGTCTCCATCAGCCGCCGCCGCCAGAGAGGTGAGTGATTGCAATGGCGGCTAGTGCCAACCAGAGGGAAGCTGGCTACCTATAATAAAGGAGGGTGTTGGGGGGGAAATAAGAGGTCATCAGGCTATCTACATTGGAGTGAGAAAAGTGTCATCCAACGACTTATACTGGAGAGGGGGAGGGATCATCAGGCTACCTTTACTGGTGAGGAAGGGTCACCTGGCTACTTATGCTGTAGGGGAGAGGGGTCATCTGGCTACCTATATTGAAGGAGGGGTCATTAGGCTATCTAGACTGAAGGAGGGAAAGTGTCATCGGGCTACTTATACTTGAAAGGGGGAGGGGTCATCTGGCTTCCTATACTGGAGGGGGTCATTAGGCTATCTATACTGGGGGAGGGTCATCAGGCTACCTCTACTGGAGGGGGAGAAGGGTTATCTGGCTACCTATACTAGAGGGGGGGTCATCAGGCTATATATACTGGAGGGAGAGGCGGTGGTTATCTGGCTACCTATACTGAAGGGGGGCAGCTGGTGACAGTGGCCTTGGATGGTAAAAAGTACAAGTCTGGCCAGAATGTCAGTATGGCAGGACTACTGCACAGTGCAGATCTGCTGACGCTTATTATGATGCCTGTGAGATCTACTTTATTTAGCACACCTAGGGCCTTATTCACAAAAGGGTGCTAACCTAGTTAGCACACCTAAAAGCTTTCGACGTGCAAACTAGGGTGCTAAGTAGTTTGAACGTCTAAAGCTGTTACTGATTGCGCGTTAAGTTGGTGCACCAAAAACATCACGCGGTGCGCGAAACGTTGCACGGTGCGCGTGAACCATCGCACCGTATTAGCGCGCCAATCGGCCGTTTTCTGGTCCTAAGTGCCTTTTCACTGGTGTGCTAACACTTAGCACCCTTTAGTGAAGCAAGGCCCTACTGTGGTAAACCAGTAGCACTTTTAACTGTTGACAATGCCTCTTTCACTTGTGTTTCACAAAAAACTATTGTATCTCCGTTAATCCATCTTTTTTCATAGCTAATACCAAAGATAAACAGAAAGAATAAGTTCACACAGGGGTGCTGCAATGTGTTGCATCAGGCAACTGATTGCAGTGCATGCTAATGAGATGCAATTTTATTGTAATGGAACATTTACATAATTATAAACCATGCGAGCTGGAATAGCTCAGGGTGCGAAGCCTCCTACAGTCCATGCTATAAATTCTGTCTATACCAGACTGCATGGGTGACTAGGGGCTAGCAATGTCATTTATTTATTTATTTATTTTTATTACAGCAGCTAATAGCTATGTCTGCCAAGGAAGTTTAGTCAAAAATCAGTTGGCAATTTTGAGGAAAATTTCAGTAAGCGAAAGCAGCCTGAATAGCCGTGAGATTAAACTTTTAAATCTTGCTCGCTCATCCCTATTAACTGCCTCATTTGCATAAATAAGATAAATGTTTTTTTTAACACTTGCAGTACCAAAAAACAGAAAAGGAACCCAGACAATTTATTAGTAGGATGAGTACTATACGTACCCATTTTTATCTCACCGTGTCACCCGTCAGTTCAGATCCGCTGTAAATTGAAGGACCGTATATTATGTTTGCAATAATGCAATCACCGCCATAGTTTTGAGAATGAGTTGTAATTTAATAAGCTTCTGACACCTGTGTAAGTTTAGATATTGTGGATTTTAGAAATAATAGATTTAACCAAGACCATTGGTCACTAACACTGTGCAAATTTTGTGAATCCTAGTTGGCTGCTAGGTTGTAAAACCAGCACAGCTGCATTGAAATCAAGGTGGAGACCCGAGTCTACTCAATTTTCTTGGCTGCTAGGATGTGCCTGGCTAATTTGTTATTAGAAGAAGAGAGGCGCTGGTAGTTACAAGTTACGCAGAACATGGATGTGTAAGGTAGTGTGTGGGGCGAACAGTGTTCGCCACTGTTCGGGTTCTGCAGAACATCACCCTGTTCGGGTGATGTTCAAGTTCGGCCGAACACCTCATGTTGTTCGGCCTTTTTAGTTCGGGTTCGCTCGAACAGCTCAATGCCCAGCCGAACAGGCCGAACAGGGCCCCTGTTCGGCCGAACAGGGCCCTGTTCGGCCGAATACTGCCCCCCTATGGGGTCGCAGGCATAAGGGGGGAGCATGCCCCGTTCGCGGGGGCGGGGGGCGGAAATTCCCCCCACCCCCTCCGCTAGCGCTCCCCCCTCTGCCAGCTTCCCCATACAAAAATTTTCCGTAAAGTTCAATAGTACCTTCAGTGGCTGGCCTGGCTGGCACTGTGGTGTGAGTGAGGAGGTGGAGGAGTCAGAGTAGGACGCGTTGAGGCCGGGCAGCAAGCGGTTCAGCGGTAGTACCCTTGTGGTACTTCCGCCCTTTCTCTGACCTCACGTCCTCTGCATACAAGGGTACGCGTCACGCGTACCCTCGTATGCGTCATCACGTAGAGGACGTGAGGTCAGAGAAAGGGCGGAAGTACCACAAGGGTACTACCGCTGAACCGCCCGCTGCCCGGCCTCAACGCGTCCTACTCGGACTCCTCCTCCTCCTCACTCACACCACAGTGCCAGCCAGGCCAGCCACTGAAGGTACTATTGAACTTTACGGAAAAATTTTGTATGGGGAAGCGGGCAGAGGGGGGAACGCTAGCGGAGGGGGTGGGGGAATTTCCGACCCCCCCCGCGACCGGGGCATGCTCCCCCCTTATGCCTGCGACCCCATAGGGCCCCCAAAAGCGGGATGTTCGGGGAGTTCGGGGTTCGGGCCGAACATGCCGAACATCTGGCCCATGTTCTGCGAACGGACCCGAACCCGAACATCCAGGTGTTCGCCCAACACTAGTGTAAGGTTAATAATTATAGCCCATAAGTGTTGCCTTATACGACAGGACCACTAGATGTAAAAAAAGGAAACAGTGTCCAAACAGCCTCTAAAACGTTTACCCGAAATGCCCTGCTGAGAACCTAGCTATGGCTGCAATGGTCAAATAGACTTTATAAAGCACCTTGAGTGAGGTGTCATTCGATCTTATTCTTTGATAAACTTCTTATTTAGCATTCCAATCAATTATCCAAGTCACCAGAGCTCTTTAACATGCTTTCATTGGGGTCAACAGAAGCAATATGAAGTTCTACAAATATTTTTCCTACTTACTTGTTTCTAAAATCAGCACTCTTCTTGAAACAGTGTAAATGCCAAAATAATACAAAGTTTAAGTTGAACAGTGCTATTTCCCATTAATAAACAGAACACAGAAGGTTTCTTGCCAGTATGCTGCTATCGTATTATCCTGTTTACACAGCTGTATGGTATGTGTTTAGAATCACTATGCTGCAAAATCTGTAGATACATTGCAATATTTTTGTCTTACTGTTTAAATACTGGAGAGTTTACAAACCACCTGCACACTGTTTAAACAGCTAACCTATACAAAGTGAAATACATGTTTGCTTATGAATTATTATTTTTTTTACAATCTTGTTTTTTTTTTCCCTTGAAAAAACTGGAATATTCAGTGCTGAGAGTAAATTATTATTTCAAATTAAAAATTCTATTTAAACTTTAAACTCATCCTCTAGTGTCAGTCAGCATTTAGGCCTGGTGCATACCAAAACCCGCTAGCAGATCTGCAAAATGCTAGCAGATTTTGAAACGCTTTTTGTTATTTTTCTGTAGCGTTTCAGCTAGCATTTTGCGGTTTTGGGAAGCGTTTTTGGTGTAGTAGATTTCTGATATTGTTACAGTAAAGCTGTTACTGAACAGCTTCTGTAACAAAAACGCCTGCAAAACCGCTCTGAATTGCTGTTTTTCAGAGTGGTTTGCGTTTTTCCTATACTTAACATTGAGGCAGAAACGCATCCACAATCCAAAAAATGCCTCACCCCGGGAGTATGCGTTTCTGCAAAACGCCTCCCGCTCTGGTGTGAACCACCCTATTGAGATACATTGACCAAGCGGATCCGCAGCCGCAAGCGGCTGCAGAAACGCTGAAAAAGCTGCTCGGTGTGCACCAGCCCTAAAAATTCCCAAAATGTATACACTATTGGTATATGCACATAAAATATATTGTCATATTAACTTTTCCAAATTCCTCATTCAGCCAGAACACAGGGAGAAAGTGGACGTGCCTGAATTGTTTTCCAGACAGGCTTGATAGCATTACTGTGCTGTTATTTTGACATGTTTCAGGCAGAGGGGCATTTTTTTACACAGCTTTCTATAGTGTGAGCACATAGGGAGGACTTAATTTCAGTGGCGTACCTACCGTCAAGTGGCAGGGGCGGCCCGCACCGGGTGTCTTCATGGTAGGGGGTGACACCCGGAGTCCTGTGTGGCCGCCCCTGCCGCTGCTCGTTGTGGGTTTTACACCCGTCGCCTGCTGCCCCCCCCCCCCCCCGCTGCCGTCTCCGCTGACACCCTCCGCTCATCCCCGCTCGTCCCTGCTGCCAGGCAGCCAGGCAGGAGCAGCCCAACTTCAGACCTCCAACCAGCCGGCGACCACTATGCGGGCGCTTTGACCTAGCGGACACCGCACTTATATGCGGAAGTGACATCACTTCCGCATATACAGTGTGGTGTTCACCGAGAATGGTGCGCCCGCTCTAACTGGTCGCCGGCTGATACTGAGGTCTGAAGCTGGGCTGTTCCTGTCACTATCTAACCGGGGGGGGGGGGGGGTCCCTGTCACTATCTAACCTGGGGGGGTCCCTGTCACTATCTAACCTGGGGGGTCCCTGTCACTATCTAACCTGGGGGGTCCCTGTCACTGACCTGGGGGTCGCTGTCACTATCTAACCTGGGGGGTCCCTGTCGCTATCTAACCTGGGGGGTCCTTGTCACTATCTAACCTGGGGGTCCCTGTCACTATCTAACCTGGGGGTCGCTGTCACTATCTAACCTGGGGGTCGCTGTCGCTATCTAACCTGGGTGTCGCTGTCGCTATCTAACCTGGGGGGCGCTGTCGCTATCTAACCTGGGGGTCGCTGTCGCTATCTAACCTGGGGGGTCCCTGTCGCTATCTAACCTGGGGGGTCCCTGTCGCTATCTAACCAGGGGGGGTCCCTGTCGCTATCTAACCTTGGGGGTCCCTGTCACTATCTAACCTGGGGGTTGCTGTCACTATCTAACCTGGGTGGTCCCTGTCGCTATCTAACCTGGGGGGTCCCTGTCGCTATCTAACCTGGGGGTCCCTGTCGCTATCTAACCTGGGGGTCGCTGTCACTATCTAACTTGGGGGTCGCTGTCACTATCTAACCTGGAGGTCGCTGTCACTATCTAACCTGGGGGTCTCTGTCGCTATCTAACCTGGGGGTCGCTGTCGCTATCTAACCTGGGGGGTCCCTGTCGCTATCTAACCTCGGGGGTCCCTGTCACTATCTAACCTGGGGGGTCCCTGTCGCTATCTAACCTGGGGGGTCCCTGTCACTATCTAACCTGGGGGGTCCCTGTCACTATCTAACCTGGGGGTCGCTGTCACTATCTAACCTGGGGGTCGCTGTCACTATCTAACCTGGGGGTCGCTGTCACTTTCTAACCTGGGGGTCGCTGTCACTACCTAACCTGGGGGTCCCTGTCGCTATCTAACCTGGGGGGTCCCTGTCGCTATCTAACCTGGGGGTCGCTGTCTATCTAATCTGGGGGTCGCTGTCACTATCTAACCTGGGGGGTCCCTGTCACTGACCTGGGGGTCGCTGTCACTATCTAACCTGGGGGGGTCCCTGTCGCTATCTAACCGGGGGGGGGGTCCCTGTCGCTATCTAACCTGGGGGTCCCTGTCCCTATCTAACCTGGGGGTCGCTGTCACTATCTAACCTGGGGGGTCCCTGTCACTATCTAACCTGGGGGGTCCCTGTCGCTATCTAACCTGGGGGTCACTGTCACTATCTAACCTGGGGGTCGCTGTCACTATCTAACCTGGGGGTCGCTGTCACTATCTAACCTGGGGGTCGCTGTCACTATCTAACCTGGGGGTCCCTGTCACTATCTTACCTGGGGGTCCTTGACACTATCTGAACTGGGGATTCCTGTCACTACCTGAACTGGGGGGCATGTCACTACACACACTGGGGGTCGCCAGTCACTACCTGAACTGGGGGGCTCCTGTCACTACCTAAACTGGGGGCTCCTGTCACCACCTAAACTGGGGGGCACCTGTCACTACATACACTGGGGGCTCCTGTCACTACCTAAACTGGGGGGTACCTGTCACTAATTGAACTTGGGGGCTCCAGTCACTAATTGAGCTGGGGGGCTCCAGTCATTAATTGAGTTGGAGGGCTCCTGTAACTACCTAAACTGGGGGGCTCCTGTCACTACCTAAACTGGGGGGCTCCTGGCACTACCTAAACTAGGGGGCACCTCTCACTACCTAAACTATCTAGGCCATCCAGCCCAACATAACCACCAGCCAACCAGCCCAGAATCACTGGCAAAAAGGCCACAGCATCACCACCAGTCAGGCCAGCATTTACTTCAACCAGCCAAGCACAGCCACAGCATCACCGCCAGCCCAGCCACAGCATCACCGCCAGCCAGCCCAGCCACAGCATCACTGCCAGGCCTTTCAGCCCACACATCATCCCCAATCCAGACAAAAATAGTATTGCCAGCCAGGCACAGCAGCCAGTAGAGGAGAATTCAGAAGCCAGGTGAGAGGTGTCTACCATATTAAGGGGGCATTCTGCCCATTTATGTGAAATGCTGTCTATTTATGTGCCTCATAACTGGTGAATTTGTGTTGTTGGGGGACTCATGGTTACTGGATTTGTCTTATTGGTGGCCTCATGATTGCTGAATTTGTCTTGTTGGAGGACTCATGATTTGTTGGGGGCCTCAAGATTGCTGAATTTGTCTTGTTGGTGGCCTCATGATTGCTGAATTTGACTTGTTGGGGGCCTCAATTTGTTGGGGGCCTCAAGATTGCTGAATTTGTCTTGTTGGGGGCCTCATGATTTGTTGGGGGCCTCAAGATTGCTGAATTTGTCTTGTTGGGGGCCTCATGATTGCTAACTGCGAGACTATGGGAAAAGCTGAATCATCATCATATGAGACAATAGCATTAAACCTACTTTTTTTTAGCTTTTTAAAACAGAAAATAAAAGTGGGGGGTTCTAAAAAAATAATACATTTTTCAGGAGTAGGATGGATGAAATGGTTTATCTTCAGTTTATTTTCAACTTGGATTTTCCATAATGTTCATGTATGAGTTAAAATGTTTGTATTTAGTTTAAATTGCTGTTAGCACTTTGCGATAGATAAGTGACTTTTTGCCACCACTGTCCTAATGTAATGTCCCACCATTGCTAAGTTCATGTAAACTTGTCTCCACCCGTGACCACACCCACATTTTGCTCTATGACCACACCCATTTTTTGCGCAACGTAGCCCCAATTACAGGGGGGGGGGGGGGTGACTGTGGATAATCAGCACCGGGTGTCAAATACCCTTGGTACGCCACTGCTTAATTTATAATCAAAGAGAGTGCATGAGCTGAAGACAAAGGAATCATTAGTGCAATCTATGAGATAAACGTTGAAGAAATGAGACCAACATCATTTAAAGGACAAGTGAAGTCAGATGTATATGGAGGCTGCCATATTTATTGTCTTTTAAATGATACGGACTGCCTGGCAGCCCTGCTGGTCTATTTGGCTGCAGCAGTGTCTGAATAACAGCAGAAACAAGCATGCAGATAATCTTGTCATGTCTGACAATAATGTCAGAAACACCTGATCTGCTGCATACTTGTTCAGGGTCTATGGCTAAAAGTATTAGAGGCAGAGGTTTAGCAGGACTGTTGGGCAACTGGTACTGCTTAAAAGGAAATAAATATGGTAACCTCAATATACCTCTCACTTCAGTTGTCCTTTAAGTGGTAAAAAGAGTCGATTTTGTGGGACAACATCCTTTTCTCAGGTTAGTGCCACAGAGTCTGGCAAAAGAGAGCTTAGTGCCAGAGGCCAAAATGAAGGCATTAGAGGTAATTGCTGGGAGATGTAAAATTGGCTTTTTGTAACATGGAATGAATAACCTCTTTCAAAAACTATTTGTAGTGGGAAGGTCAACAAACACAGATCAACAATTCACCTGTTGGTTCAGTTGAAGATGCCTGATGCTTTATTAAAAATATGATCTCATTACTGAATTACATCTCCAAGCATTTGAGCTGAGGTATTGCTGCACAGGGAGAATTAAGATAGAGGTCTGTATATAGACTGGGGCTAGGAAGCAACCCCCACCTCCCAAAGGTAAGTAAATGCTCACTGCCCCCCAAATGCTCACACCACTTAAGAATCTCCCTCAGGGGGAGGTTTGTTCTATATGTTTGTTACATTTTGGTGCTCATATCCCTTTAAAGTCCTCAAGACATTCTCAACATTATACTAATCATCCATGCACATTCACCCTCTCCCACTGCAAACATGTGCTTCCCACATGCACTTGTGAGCTGTGAACACCAACAATGCACATGCATGCACCTCCTCACCTGCATATTGCACATGCCACTATGACTTCCATGCAACACATGCACATGTGCTCACGGCACCCCTGTGAGCTGCACACATATCCAATCCCATGCACATGCACACAGTACACATACCTATGCTCTGTTCACATACATGTTGTGCACATGCACACCCACGTTACACTTACTTAATTTACACTCACTCATTGTACTCTTACACCCTGCTCTCCTACACACTTTTTTTCATCATACTTGGTGTAAGCTTACCCTCCTGTCAGACTCATAGCGCTTGTGAGGCAGCCATTATAGTGCACTCAGTAAGCAGTAGCAGTGTTAGGGATTCTTGCTGAAGAACTCCTAACTAAATAGGTGCTGGCTTACTGAAATAGAAAAGCTGAGACTTGAACTCAGGTCTATGTCAGAGGCAGAGCCTTTAACCATGACACGGTCCAGCCACTCTGTACACTTACCTACACACTGTACACCCACCAAGGCCAGATTTAAACTCTTTGTGCCCCTAGGCCAAGTATGTCCTCTTTCTTGTGCAGCAGCGATCCTCCCATTCCATGTACAGCCCTGTCTTCCATGTGTACCATTCATATACAGCAGCCCTTCTCTTTCATGTACAGCTCCTTTGAGCATCAGTCTCCCTTTTTTCAAGTGTTGGTCCCCATTTTCAGCCTCCTCTTCCATATGTAGTGACCCCTCTTTCAAGCCCAGGTGACCCCTTGGGCAGCAGGCACTTAACCTCCTGAGCGGTATGCCCAGCACTTTGTCGGGCATGCCGCTCAAGAGGTTTTGGTAGCCTCAAGAGTCCCCCGGGGAAATCTATTTGCCAAACATGTTACCTAGCACTAGGTTAGCTGGTATAGGAGGCCACCACCCCCCGATCGCCCCGGACCCCCCCCCCCCCCCCACACAATCCAGCTGCTTATATATTACCCAGCTTGGTTCCAGCGATCGCCACAGCCTCCCTGCTCAGATCCGGTCTACTCTATGGGGAGGATCGGGACTTGCGCATGACGTTGTGACGTACGATCCTCCCCATCTAGAAGAGCCAGAAATATGGCCTTAACACCCATTCACTATGCACTTATTCACATGCAGTACACTCACTCATGCACCGTACTATCCTCTGACCTGTGCAATGCTCAATGAACACCAATTTGCTATTACATTAGATTACATTTAACCATAAACTGCATACACATGTGCTGTTAACTTACACACATTCCTCGTCCTCCAGGCGATAAATGTACAGCTAAAAGCATCTAAGCAAGGATAAGGAAAAAAATGTTGGCTATTCTGAAGCACCCCTCTATGAGCCCTAATTTTAATCCTGTTGAACATCTTTTAAAGGACCTAGGCCCATATGCAATTCACTTTTTGACCTGAGTTTTCTCCTAGGAGATAATTTTTAATATTCTATTTAAAAGAATTTTCCAGCAAAAAGTAAATTAAAAAGTACTATCAAAATTATTTTGAGTATTTTCTTGCTTTCTGGTGGCTTAAAAAGCATTTTATTGACAAGTTGAAAAATATCACCGAAGAAAGCTCAGGTGAAAAAGTGAATTGCATATGGCCCTTAGAGCCAGTTCACACTGGCACTTAAGTAGTAAACGAATTTGTGCAAACGGATACTATTTCCATTCAAACGGATCAGTTTCCATTCTGTTTCTGTTCAGCTGGTTCAGTTCTGTTTCCCCATACCCCCCCCCCCCCCCCCCCCAGACTCCCATCACCAAAGTGGATTTTGCTGGCTAGAACAGTCCGTTTTTTAGCCAGTCTGTTGCTAAGGATCCATCTCTCGTTGTCCCCAATGCAGTGCTTCTGTTCCGCTGAGCTCTGCAGTCTGGAAAAATTGCTGCAGCACCAGACTTGCTCAGCGGAGTGAGCAGAGCAGATCAGTTCGAATGGATGAATGTGAACAGATCCACAGGTTAACACTGGATCTGTTTGCATCTGTTACGATCAGTGAACTGACTGTTTTTTGTATTGCCACTATGAACTGGGCCTTAAACAGGCAGTCTGGTAAAGAAACCTTTTAAACCTAACACATTTAGACCAGTTTGTTCATCATTTTTTGTTTCTTATATGTTTGTTTGCATTTGAAATTTTCTGTTAAATCAAATTTGAAAAGCAAAATCTGATTCTTAGTAAATACGGAATAAATAATGAGTGGCAATTATTTCACACACAGTTAAAATGTTTGTATATTAGTTTGTATATTAGTTTCCATCTTATATTAGATAGGCCAAAAACGAACTACTAATACACAGAAATAACCTGGCGTTTTTTGCTAAACACATATACGGTAATACATATTCACTATTAAATATGGTATGCTGCGCACACTCCCTTTCTCCTGTATTCTTAGGTAAAATCAAGGAGACAAGAATGTATTGTTCTTTACAAAGAACAAAGTGAGGCTGTGTAACGGGTTACAATAACCTGGCCTTTTAATTCACTTAGTAAAATCCTTTAGAATGGTTATATTTTTACCCACTAAGTAAATGAAATACAGATGTATCCAGTATACTGAGCTTACGACAAAGTGTTAAATGCTACTGGCAAATTGAACCGTTAGTCTCAGATTTGGACTAAATTTGAAATAGGCATGTTTGTACAGCTGTAAAAATGTATGAAAAATAAACAGTGCTATCAATCCAGAGTCAATCAATGCAATAAATGCTATAGTTTATTTTTTTAGCATGCAGTTTTTCAAATCACTATTTGTACTACAATTAGATAGCTTTTTATAGTCGGTAAAGTAGCTGCTGCCTGCAATGATGTAAGGCTCTCCTAGATCTTGTGATACAGTAAATTGTGACGGTTTTTACAATGCAAAAACAATAAGTACATAAAATGTATACAGAAATATATCGAGCGCTGATTTGTCAAAGAATAGGTTTCTCAATGTCAAAATGTTCTTATATTTGTTCATGCTTTGTTGTAGTAATCAATAACAGAATACTTTTTTTATCTTTGAAATTCACTATCTAATGACATTCATTTCTGTTGCAAATTGTTGTGTAGGAAGTAGCTTCAAATCTATAGCAATTTGTAGCTAATTCACCTGGTGAGTATTGCTTCTCCCCCAAAAAAGTATTTGAAACAGAAAATCATTGTAGGAGTGATTTGTAGTGTAAATTTATCACTGGTGTTTTATTGCTTATGTTACTTCAGACTATGACTATGGAAAATGATAGGATCATCAATTTTTTGTAACTTGAAATTCAGCCAAGGTGGAGATAATAAACACTCAGAGAATGTTTACTATTACCAGTCTACCAGAAAACTCCGGTCTGCTCATAAAACTTGTGCTCCAACTGTACCATTACAGTGGATATAAAGGGCCCATTAATGGTACAATCTCTCAAATGATCAACTGTCCAGAAATGTCTGCAATTACTGGAGACCAGTGATCGGTCGTTGTCGATCGGTATTATTAATGGTACATGATCCAATTGAACGTACAGTCAATCGATCTGCATATTGTACCATTAATGGGCACCTTAACACCTTATTTCTTTCAACTTCTGTAACAACTGTGACATCCTGTACTGTTTTGTACCGGAATTAAAGTATTTTAATGTGACCCAATGCACTGGCCAGTAAGTGTATGCACAGTGACTCTGTGTACATGAGCCCACAAAAGTTTTATTTCTTTGGCTGGACTTTATGAAACATTTGTTCAAAAGGTTGAACCAAAACAACGTAACACTGTACTTACAGTGTAACTTATGTACTTACACTTATTATCGATATCTGTATCTATACTTAATGTGGACAATGTAGGCTGAATACATTCCTAAATCACATGTAAACCCCTCCCACAAAAAAATACAGGGGAACTACGGCTGACTGTACTTTCTAGCATTTCTCACTGCTCCAGGCCATCTTTTCCATAGTGTAGTGAGGTGTTCCACTGCCTTCCATCCAACATGCATGTCAGTTTGCTAGAAGGTAGGACTGTCTTACTGCTGCCTATGTGAAGCATTGCTAGCTCTCACAAATAAATGCCAAGCAGTGTATTTGCACATCACTTGTTTTTAGGAACTAGGACCACTGTAAGCAGGTAGCAGTGAATCAGTCCTAGTAAATAGCAAATTAAAACCATCTGGGGAGGGGACAAACCTACACTCCACACAAAACTATGGAATAGGCATTGAAGCAATGCAGGGCACTGTTTTCTAGTCAGCACTAACTCTACTTTGGTCTTTTTCCTTTGTGGGATTACAGCAAAAACAAGGTCCTAGACAGCAGCTAAAACCCATACTTCACAGATATGATTTCAGTAACCTAAAATCTGTATTGCACTCAGCCCTACTTTAGTTAATAAACCAAGCAGAGTTAAATGTTCAAACACTCACCCACTGCAAAGGAGAAATATGAATTTCATACCTGCAGGACCATAAGTAGTTTTAATGCAAGAGATGACCTTTGCCAACCTCACCCACTCACTGATACTGGATCTGTGGCAGGGGAGCGTAGCTAATGCATATGTTAAGTAGACCTAGCATGTTTCTTGGCTTATTTTAACCAACGTGTCAGGAACAATGTGTCTACCAATGCTGTATTGATAGGTTGGATATTGATTCTATCCATGAAAGAGTTGCCACTAACATGAGGTTAATACACATACTGAGAAATATCACATTTACAACTTAAACAAAAACATCTCAACATCACTAAATTCCATCAGCACGAAAGATATATTGTGACAGCCATACTGAGGAAGAATCTATATTGGTGTTGCTTTTACAATGATCATAAAAAAGTTGGTTTGCAAATTTTTGGGGAAAAAATGTTAGGGTGGTTTTAAGCAAATGTTGCATTTTATCCAAGGATTTAAGTGAACCTGAACCGAGTAAAATTATTTAAAATTAACACATGAAGTGCCTGCAAATTAATATTACACACTTACCTCACCGTCAGTTCCTTTTAAAAGTTCATCATTTTCTTCTTACAACGATTTCTTCCAGTTCTGACAAGAATTTGTCAGTTGCTGTCAGGTTTACATCAGTTGCTGTCAGTTATAACTGAGAGGATAACTGATGAGCAAGGTAATGTCCATGTTTCCCTATAGTTCAATTGGGCGATATTACAGTTTAACAGTGTGCTGAACAGAAAACTGTTATGGGGTAAAGGCCATTTTCAAAATGGAGGGCAGAGAATTCCATTGATCATAGTTGACAAATGGGATACAGGAAAAGAGAAAAGGACTGATGAGACTACACAGGAGGTAAGTATGACTTGTGTATGTTTATTTTAACTTTTAATTTTCAGTTTGGGTTTCAAGTGCCCGACTTACTAAGGCACTCCCGAAGATCTCCAAGTATTTCCTGGGACGATATCAGAAACTATCCAGCAAATCTGGACTTTTCTTATTTTTACTGTCTGTTTTTGGTAGTAAGCATAATGGTGCTTGCTAAGAGGTCAGTACATTATTAGTTGTCTCATGGAGGTTTCCACAGTGAAAGTGTTTTTGTAAAAGGTGCTCTAGATTTATATAAAAAATAATTTTGCTGTGGATGCTACAAGCAAGTGCAACTACACAACCACTAACTTAGATATCTCTCAGCAACCCTGACTATAACCTGACCTAGTTGAGGTTGGAAAATCCTAGACCTAATTAACAACAGAAATGTATAACCACTTAGGAACCGGCAGGACCAGAGCCTTTTTTCATTGTTTGCTTTGTGATCAGAGTGATTGGCTCACAGTGATTACAGAGTTAGGGGCCCATACACTTGTTGATTTCAGCCATCGATCGATCGATTGATTCTA
This sequence comes from Hyperolius riggenbachi, assembly GCF_040937935.1. Lineage (NCBI taxonomy): Eukaryota > Metazoa > Chordata > Amphibia > Anura > Hyperoliidae > Hyperolius > Hyperolius riggenbachi. The sequence goes on from NC_090646.1 coordinate 245,804,774, forward strand.
TGGAATCGATGAATCAGAAATCGATTCTATCATATCTATCGATTAATCGATTTGTGGCCGATTTCAATTGATTTGTTTTATCTGACAGGATGGAAAATCTAGGTCGATCTGCTGCAGGCAGCAGATCGATGGCCCATAGAGTTGCATTGGATCTAATGGTCCAATAACGCATTTAGATCGATTTCCAATAGATTTAATTCTGAAATCTATTGGAAATCTGTTCCTAGTGTGTGGTACACATCAGATAGATTCCTGTCAGATTCAACTTGACAGGCATCTGTCAGAAATCTATCTGATGGTCAAATCTGCTGCAAATCTATAAGTATATGGCCACTTTTAGGAGGAAATAAAATTGTTTCCTGTCTATGGTACAAAGGTCAGCTGTCATTAGCTGAGTTTTGTGATGGCTGGGATGCCCGATCGCATCCTGTTCACAGGAGATGGTGTTGCTAAAACAACATTGCATCAGGCATAAGCAGCCATACAGTTTTTACTATGGGTGGTCCCAAAGCAGTTAAGAAATCCTGCTCAACTTTGCTGGATCACTTATGATATACAGGTGATCCTCGACTTACGAACGGCCGACTTCTGAATGATCGGTCGATACAAATGGCTTGATCTTGTCGCGATTACGTCATTTCCGCTTGGGTGAGATTGAAGAAGCAGCTTCAAACTTCCCCCAAGCCCCCCGCAGCTGCAGCAGTGTTGGACTCACCTCCAAACCAAGTCCAATGCTGTCCATCCTCCTCTCTCCACCACCTGCCAACTCTTGTGCATGGCATCTCTTTGCTTTCTGTATGTCATGTGAAGTGGTGTTGTATGCTAGAGGGAGCTGTTGGCGAAGTGGCTAGACCTACAGCACTGGGCTCAGATTGGAAGGTGAGTCCAGCACTGCTACTGCAGGGAGAAAAGGGTACGGGGGCAGAGGCACAGAGGGGACAAAGAGGGACAGAGGGGATAAAGACACAGAAAAGGACAGAGGCACTGAGGGGACACAAATCGTACAAAGACACACAGAGGGGACACAGACACAGAAAGGATAGAGGCACTGAAGGAACAAAGGGGAGCAAAGGCACAGAGGGGAAAAGCAGACAGAGGGGACACAGACACAGAAGGGACAGAGACACAGTGGGGACAAAGAGGGGCAGAGGAGCAGAAGGGACAAAGTAGGACAGAGGCACAGAGAGGACAAAGAGGGACAGAGGGGACAAAGCCACAGAAAGGGCAAAGGCACTAAGGGGAAAGATGCACAGACCAGACAAAGACACACAGAGGGGACACAGTCACAGAAGGGACAGAGGCACTGAGGGGACAAATGGGGACAGAAACAGAGGGTACAAAGAGGGGCAGAAGCATAGAAGGGACAGAGAATACAAAGAGGCACAGAGGGGGGAAGAGAGGAAAAGAAGGAGACAGAGAGAGCAATAGAGGGGAAACAAAAGCACTGAAGGGGACAAACAGGCATAGAGGGGGGCAGGGAGACACAGAGGGGGACACTGGAGGCAGAGGGGACACATAGGAGACATAGGGAATAGAGGTGGAAAAGTGTTCTGACTTAAGAACAGATCCAAATTAAGAAAGAACCTACAGTCCCTATCTCGATCCTTAACCGGGGACTACCTGTATGTGGAACTTTCTGGAGTTGCCTTAGCAAATCAGACCCAAGCTGCAACTCTTAAGTCCCACCTACACCATACAATTTTTTGTCTGATTCGATTCAATCCAAAATGTCCGATCGGGATTTGAGTCAGCACTAACTCTACTTTGGGGTTTGCAAAACAATGGCAAATTGAATCGAATTGAATCCTGATTGGAATTGTCGGATTGAATCAAATCGAATCAATGAATTGAATTGAATCAAATCGGACAAAAAATTGTATGGTGTAGATGGGGCTTTAGTCATAAAAATGATCTCTGAGTTTCACATAGTCTGTGAGTTTGTTTACATAATTACCTTTTGAATAGGGATTTAAAAAGGTAGCAGTCAATGGGATGGAAGAAAGAATTCTGGAGCATTGGAGAAGACTGGGAAGCCTTCCATGTAGTGCATTACTGGGCTCTGCTGAGGTGACATAACAGATACATGCATTTGTAATGTATTATTTTATTTAGCTACAATAATCATACCTTATTCAGGGATGAGAGTAGTGTGGGCATAAAAACTTTGGGAGACTGTACATAAACTTTATATCAATGAAACCCTTTTAGATATTCTACACAGAGACATGAAATTTTCCTGCAGGTCATCAATGTAAGCTATATAGCACTTAAGTCTAGGTTATTATAGAGTAGCTGTGTAAAAGCTATACTTGAGATTTTGTTCTATGATCCCATGTTGAGAACTGTGTGATAAAGACACATACATTGGTCTTAAGGCCATGTGTGGAGTAGAGCTAAGGTCCCCTCATTAGTTAAGGTAGCCCACCGCTATTTTTATTGAGAGGAAATTTACACTCAGATAACATAAACACTGGTTCAGGCACATCTGTAATTTCATGTTCAGCCCGATATTTAACTGAGCCAAGACTTGCGTATTTAGCATGCAATTTCCATAAACTACGACCTGATTAGCTGACCTGTTAATGAGCCCGTCTGTTCTGCCGAGCGGGAGTTTTAGTAGGACAAGTAGCCTCTGTTCTCAGGTTCAATCTGTTACAAATATAACAAGAATAAACTTTGGCTTCAGCCTGAAACCTAACACAGACTGGAACCTTCCATAAAAAGCAACCCACCCATGCTCTTAAAAATTTTATGATTATTGTTGCTGAAATAACATTTAAATGGAGCTGAAGTTTCAGAGAAAACAATCTATGTGCATACATCTAAGCTATTTTTGCTTGCTTCCCAACTGTGTTTCTTGGATATAATATGTTCCAGGTTACCAACACTCCATTTAGATCTATGCCTGGTTTTGCAGGGCATGAGAAGAAAATGGAAAAAAATTATGGGGGGTGTTGGCAAGCATGGCACACAAATATTACGGATACATTTATCAAGAGAACTTAATTCAGTTGGAAAGTAACCAACTGGGTGAGCTCTAATTCTTATTTCTTTATAACTGTACTTGTTAGCTAGCAGATTCTTCAAGCAAATGTTTTGCAAGTAAATAGTGAAGAGTTAAATAATATTTTATAACCTAGCATACCGGGCTTGATTTACTAAGGTTTTCTCAAGCTGCAGAACAGGGGAGAACAAAAATGACCTTCTAAACTTAACCAAGATTTATTAGACATTCTCTGTTGCATGAGATAATTGTTTAACTCTTGCCCGATATATTGTACCATAATTAGGGATACTGAATGTTTAGTGAGTATGCAATTGTGTGTGTGCGTGGGATGGGTTCTATGCTGTCACACAACTGCTTAAACACTAAGCTTTAAAGGGATACTGTAGGGGGTCGGGGGAAAATGAGTTGAAGTTACCCGGGGCTTCTAATGGTCCCACACAGGCATCCTGTGCCCGTGCAGCCACTCACCAATGCTCCGGCCCCGCCTCCGGTTCACTTCTGGAATTTCAGACTTTAAAGTCGAAAACCACTGCGCCTGCATTGCCGTGTCCTCGCTTCCCCTGATGTCACCAGGAGCGCACAGCGCAGGCACAGACCATACTGGGCCTGCGCAGTACGCTCCTGGTGCCATCAGCAGGAGTGAGGACACGGCAACGCAGGTGCAGTGGTTTTCAGACTTTAAAGTCTGAAATTCCAGAAGTGAACCAGAGGCGGGGCTGGAGCTTCGGTGAGTGGCTGCATGGGCACAGGATGTCTGTGGGGGACCATTAGAAGCCCCGGGTAACTACAACTCATTTTCCCCTGACCCCCCTACAGTTTCCCTTTAAGTAAGCTTCACTAAAGTATGATATGAACCACCTACCAGCCACCATATAACAGAAAACTGTTTAACCTCTTCATGCTCTGGGCCTCGTACGTGCATGCTTGCCCCCACAGTGCGCGTGGACATAGACTTATATAAGCATCATTTTTGCACTAAAAGTATCGGGATCGATATTGCAGGAAGTGGTTAATAACTCCAGGAAGCCAGAGTTGCAGGATTACTTACCGTATGTTCTCCAGTGATCTCCAGTCTGGAAGAACCTTTAAAAATTTGATTCACTGGTTCATAATATGTATCAGTAATAAAGTGCAAGTTAGGTATCAATAAATATAATGAAAGAAAATCTGAATTCACATTGAAATTTCAAACATTGTGATCACTGCAACTTTGCTTATCAATTTGTGATGTCTGTCGGCGGGGTGGTCGCAGGTACAAGCGGTATGCCCAGAGGAAAACCACCACGCAATGTGATGAACCTCAGACCCAGGAAGAGGACTTAAAGAATTCGTCTTTGGTGGTAAATATCTCTTCGTATGTATTAACTGATATAGAGAAGAGAGTATTAGATTATGGCCTTTCTTTCAGCCCGACACATCTGCCCAATTTTTTTGAATTGGAACAGGACTTATTTCGGTTCTTCCGTTCCATCAAGCTTAAGCATTACTTTGGGAATTTGCCATCTAACATTTTTCAGGGCAATTCCGTACCAACAGGGGAGGACTGCTTCATACTTAGAGACTCAGGTCTACGCAATAAGAGTGGCTTCATGCCATCTGGTCATGCATTGATAGACGCATACATTTCCAGGGTCACAGAGGACATTGATAAATTGGAACTGGACTTTAAGAAGGGGAACTTTCGAGTGGCACATAATCTATCCAGAGCAGAGAATGAGGCTTTGAGATCTATACAAAACAACACAGAGATTGTGGTTGTCCCTGCTGATAAGGGAGGGGCTGTTGTTGTAATTGACAAATGTAATTATGAAGAAGAAATTATGCGCCAGTTAAATGATACAGCAGTATATGTTGTGTTAGATGGTGATCCATTGCCTAATATTCAGAGAATGATTTTGAGAATATTGCAGGACGCATTAATGAAGAATGTTATTGATGAGGATTTATTTAAATATTTACAGCAAGACAGTCCCACCACGCCACATATTTATATATTACCAAAGATACATAAAACCTTGATTCGCCCTCCTGGGCGTCCAATTGTGGCGGGGGTGGGATCTGTCTTTGTGCCCCTTGCTCGCTTTTTGGATAGGATTTTACAACCAATAGTTCTATCACTAGATTCATATTTGAGAGATACCGAGATGTTCCTTGCTAAGTTGAGAGAGTTGCCACCTGTTGATGATGATGTGTATTTGGTTACTCTGGATGTCGAGAGCCTCTACACCTCCATCCCGCATGATGGGGGTGTGGAGGCTGTCGACTGGTATGTGATGATGCAGACGGATTTCTCTTTGGGACAACGCAGATTTCTTATTCGATTGCTGGATGTGGTATTAAAAACTAACTATTTTTCATTTAAAGGGACCTTTTATGGACAGCGTCAAGGAACTGCGATGGGCTCGAACGTGGCCCCCTCCTATGCAAATTTATATATGGGTATGTATGAGGGTACGTTTATATACCTCAACCCCTTATTCCGCCGGCACTCCTTGTGCTGGTGGAGATTTATTGACGACATATTTTGCATGTGGAGGGGACCACGTGAGAGCCTAACTGAATTTATATCGCAAGTGCATGAACAGTGTCCTTATATTCGTCTGACGGCACATATTGATTCTTGTAGTGTTCCTTTTTTGGATGTTTTGGTCACTAAATCAGAGGGTAGGCTGGTTACAGATCTATATACTAAGCCTACAGACCGAAATTCAATATTACACTTTCAAAGTTTTCATCCTGTAAACACTAAGTTGGGTATCCCACTAGGACAGTATACAAGAGTGGACAGGATAGTTAGTGAATTCGATACATCGCTCCAACGCAAACAGGAACTTACCAACAAGTTTCGAGCACGTGGTTACCCCGCTGAATGTTTTGACACTAGTAGGAGAAGGCGGAGACCCGTGAGAGTCTCTACGCCTCGGTTACCATTCGTGTCCACTTTTAATACGTGCAGTGATATGGTTAGCAGAAGCATTCGCCGTCACTGGCACATTTTGCGGGATGGTTTACCCAGGATCCCGGAATTTAGGTATCCCCTTCTGATGTCCTTCCGACGGGCTCCAACTATGCGTGATAAGTTGCGTCCCAGTAGGGGCGATGTGACGAAAGAGCTCCCTAGAAATAGGGGGATGTATCCCTGCCTATCCTGTCACATGTGTGGCAGTGTGGTCAGGAATACGTGCTTTAATCATCCCACAATTGGAACTACATTTGAGATCAGCAATAGATATACATGTGACTCAAGTTACGTTGTCTACTTATTAAAATGCCCTTGTGGGTTTGTTTATGTGGGCATGACAACTCAGCGGTTGAAGGACCGCATAGCCTCACATAAGACCGCCATTAGAAATGCAATTAGAAATGCCTCATCGGATCAATCAGTTGCTGAACATTTCTTTAAAAGTGGCCATAATGTATCACAGTTGCGCGTTATGGCCATAGACGGTGTACCCGCAAATTGGAGGGGTGGCAATCGGAAAAAAGAATTACTGCGTAGAAAGGCGGGTTGGATCAAAAGGTTAGATGCTATGGGTCCTGCAGGTCTCAATAGGGAGCGTGATCTGGGCTTTTGTATTTGATGATGAAATGCTTTCATTATCTGCTTTAGTGCTTTAAATTACTATGCATGTCCTGCTTGCACTTCATATAGTATGTTTAGATTAATGGTGTATACTTTGTTTATATTTTTATCTTTGTTTTTAATTTTAGATTGTGCATGAAGGAGTCTGGGAGCTGTGGACCTTGTTTGCAGTGACTCGATCGCCCCCTTTAACTTGGCAGGGAACGTGAGTATGGATGGTGCACACGAATGTTGTAGTTACTGTTGTTAGGGACGGCACTTTTTGTGCTTGGTATCCCCTCTATGATGCGCACATCCTGTAGCCTTTTACTGGCCGAGGCTGACTGCTTTCCCATAGGCTGGCCATAGGACGCAGATGATTGGTCATGAGCCGGCCATGTGAGTTGTCACATGACAGGCAGTGTGAGATCGCCGCTTCCGATACAGCGGCGTGAAATGACATGATGCAGAGATTCCTTTGCCGGCAATGGATTATGCAGTCGGCGGGAGAGGGTCTGTTGCTGCAAACGGATTGGTGAGTGAACTTTTAAATGTAAGTGCGCCGATTGGTGCAAATCACTGAATGTAGTTCCCCATCAGGTCCAGCTCCCCTCCTTCCCAGGTAAATGCACAGACACTAAGTACGCCCCAAAGGGGTGTGGCTATGGGTATATGAGTGTAATGGTGGATTATTTGTTTGCATTTGACATTATGGCAACTTGAGAAAGGCAACTTATGCCGAAACAGCGGACTGTCGTTGCTGGTCTTTTTAATGATTAAATAAAGTATTTGAGCTGTTAATACTGAGTGTGGTGCCGATCCTTCGTTGAATACTTGGATAGAGACCCCATGGTACAGGGGTGAGGATCAAGGCACACACTTGAAAACTTGAGCCCATAAGTGGGTGCTCCCAGGATCAGGTTTGCATTGTCTTAAGACCAATACTCATAAAGTGATTTTTCTAAACGATTTTGATTGATGATCAAATTTTTTTTGCGATTGCACGCAACATCATTTAATAAATATTGATTAAACAATGTTTCACGATGTGCGCCACACTTGTTGTTCCCGATTCATCTGGCCGAATCTGCAAGCGTCATTTGCAGCGTCAGAAGCAAACAATCGCGTCTCGGCAAACCCCGTTAAAGTCAATGAGGATCGGAACTATCCTCCACTATTAGATCGGACATGGTGTTTATTCAAAAATGAACGATCAGCAAGTTCGTAGGCGGAGATCCCTCATCCATCTGGCCATGATCTGCCAGACTGCCAGTGGGTTCTTAGCTTATTAGAATAGTTGCCAGCTTAGCCCCATTAGATTTCACATCAGGGAAAGCAGTGCTGGCCCTGCCCCTCCCTCTACAGGATAAGCCTTAACTTCTGCAATGGAGCAGAAGACAAACTATAACTTTAGAGTGGAATGTGCCTGCACTTCAATTGCCCACAGTTGCATCACAAAAATGGGATCTATCAACTATTTAAAAAATGGTCTTTTACAAATTGGACACTTTTTTTGTGTGTATGGCCAGTTTAATAATGCTTTAAAATGTGTGTTCTAAAAAGCCTGTTTGGTCACAGGTAGTTCACAAGTGTATCTGCTCCCTCCAGTATCTTATATATGTGTAAAAGTTGTGACGACACATGAATAGATATTGTCCTAACAATAAATTACTCCCTGTTCAAAAATTGATCTGGAAGAAGTGATCAATATGCCACATAGCACAGAACTTCCATACTACTTTAGATCAGTGCACTACAGACGTGCTACAAACTCAATAATGTTTCCTGCTGATAATCTGTTTGGTACGGATTGGAAGTTTATTGATTGCCAAGGTGGCAGTAAATATTTTTTTAACCAAATTGATTAAATCTGTAAAAAAAAAACTGAACTGTTATTTGTTGCAGTTTAACATGAAAATGATCTAAGGCTGGAAACATGCCACAAAATCTGAGTGTACTGTTTGCTTGGTTTCATTTATGTTTTTCTTTTTTAAAGTGTTACCAAAGTTAATAAATTTGCTGATTTTTTTTTTTTTAGCTTGCACATAGATTGTGCAATCAGATTGTATGATATAAGGCAAGTATGGAAAGCCACCTTTAAAAATGTGCCATGGCAAGCTTTTCTTAACGAGTACCAAGAATAAAAAACAGAGAGCCTGTAGTGTAAGGCTATCAGTTAATGTTGTCAGGATTTGCAGGTTTCAGCAGCAATAACTCACCCAATCGCCTATAAATCATTAGAGCTCTGAAACTCTATGGCTTTTTTCTTAAGTCTTCCAAAGCTGTGGCCACACCCACCTTTGTTGCTTCAGCCTGTCCTCAACTTTCCCTCAGTATGCGGCTGCCGAGCTGGAGGTGGGCTGCAGCAGCTTGGGAGGGTGTGGCCACAGCTTTAGAAGACTTCAGATAAAAATGGCAAGACTGCTGTAGTCTTGCTGATGGAGGGGCAGAGTTTCAGACTTCTGATTTACGGGCGTTATATTTTTATTCTTAGTACTCTTTAAGAAATACTCACCATTGCTCATGTTTAAAGGTGGCTTTCCAAACTGGCCTCATACCATATAATCTGATTGTGCAATCTATGTGCCAGCTGATTTCAGTGGGCGGGGTAAAGAGGGGAACAATGCATTGGGGGACGATGAGCTTGGGGACACTTATACACATGCTGGATTTAGCCCTAAAAGGCCACCCCAGCCAAGTTTCGTCTAGCATGTATACAAGGCTTTACAGCCAAGGAGAAGAAAGGATGTTTACAAAGGGCAAGGGGGACACTATAGCTGAAGATAATAATGGCCCAAACTCAGGGGCTACCACGTGGCACACGCGTGTTGCGGCGACAAGTCGCCCGTGACTATGGGGCGCGCGCCCCCAACCGTCGCTTGTCGCTGCTGTCGCCAGGCGATTGGCGCGGTCAATCGCCTGGCGACAGTTGCCACCGCAACTTTGACGCAACTGTCGCTAGTCCGCGTGTGTATGCAGACTAGCGACAGCAACCTCATAGCTAATACACGGAGCTTCCGGCGGGAAGGAGGAATGTCGGCGGTCGGCGACAGCTTCCGTCGCATCACTCGTCCCTCTTCCGCAGTGTGTATGCGGAGGGACCTGGCGACAAGCTGTCGCCGAACTGTTGCGCACACGCTCTAGTGTGCTAGCCACCAGCTACATTTGTAGCTAGTGTTTATGGGCCATTACAGATCATGTCACCCTTGTAGTGACTGAAGAGGGAACAAAGTCATCACCACATGTGCAGATACAAAAATCTCACTGACGTAGCAGATAAATAGTGCACAAAGTGGAAAAGTAATGCATATATATGATATATATATATATATATATATATATATATATATATATATATATATATATATATATATATATATATAGTAGGTTGCAAAAGTATTCGGCCCCCTTGAAGTTTTCCACACTTTGTCATATTACTGCCACAAACATGAATCAATTTTATTGGAATTCCCCATTGAAAGACCAATACAAAGTGGTGTACACGTGAGAAGTGGAACAAAAATCATACATGATTCCAAACATTTTTTTTTACAAATAAATAACTGCAAAGTGGTGTGTGCATAATTATTCGCCCCCCTTTGATCTGAGTGCAGTCAGTTGCCTATAGACATTGCCTGATGAGTGCTAATGACTAAATAGAGTGCACCTGTGTGTAATCTAATGTCAATACAAATACAGCTGCTCTGTGAGGGCCTCAGAGGTTGTCTAAAAGAATATTGGGAGCAACAACACCGTGAATTTCAAAGAACACACAAGACAGGTCAGGGATCAAGTTATTGAGAAATTTAAAGTAGGCTTAGGCTACAAAAAGATTTCCAAAGCCTTGAACATCCCACGGAGCACTGTTCAAGCGATCATTCAGAAATGGAAGGAGTATGGCACAACTGTACACCTACCAAGACAAGGCCATCCACCTAAACTCACAGGCCGAACAAGGAGAGCGCTGATCAGAAATGCAGTCAAGAGGCCCACGGTGACTCTGGACTAGCTGCAGAGATCTACAGCTCAGGTGGGAGACTCTGTCCATAGGGCAACTATTAGTCATGCACTGTACAAAGTTGGCCTTTATGGAAGAGTGGCAAGAAGAAAGGCATGGTTAACAGAAAGCTTAAGAAGTCCCGTTTGCAGTTTGCCACAAGCCATGTGGGGGACACAGCAACCATGTGGTAGAAGGTGCTCTGGTCACATGAGACCAAAATTGAACTTTTTGGCCAAGATGCAAAACGCTATGTGTGGCAGAAATCTAACACTGCACATCACTCTGAACACACCATCCCCACTGTCAAATATACTGGTGGCAGCATCATGCTCGGGGGTGCATCTCTTCAGCAGGGACAGGGAAGCTGGTCAGAGTTGATGGGAAGATGGATGGAGCCAAATACAGGGCAAACTTGGAAGAAAGCCTCTTGGAGACTGCAAAAGACTTGAGACTGAGGCAGAGGTTCACCTTCCAGCAGGACAATGACCCTAAACATAAAGCCAGGGCAACAATGGAATGGTTTAAAACAAAACATATCTATGTGTTAGAATGGTCCAGTCAAAGTCCAGATCTAAATCCAATCGAGAATCTGTGGCAATATCTGAAAACTGCTGTTCACAAACGCTGTCCATCTAATCTGACTGAGCTGGAGCTGTTTTGCAAAGAAGAATGGGCAAGGATTTCAGTCTCTAGATGTGCAAAGCTGGTAGAGACATACCCTAAAAGACTGGCAGCTGTAATTTTAGCAAAAGGTGGTTCTACAAAGTATTGACTCAGGGGGCCAAATAATTACGCACACCCCACTTTGTAGTTATTTATTTGTAAAAAAAAAATTGGAATGATGTATGATTTCCGATCCACTTCTCACATGTACACCACTTTGTATTGGTCTTTCACATGGAATTCCAATAAATTTGATTAATGTTTGTGGCAGTAATGTGACAAAATTTGGAAAACTTCAAGGGGGCTGAATACTTTTGCAACCCACTGTGTGTGTGTATGTATGTATGTATGTATGTATGTATGTATGTATGTATGTATGTATGTATATGTACATGTATATATATATATATATATATATATATATATATATATATATATATATATATATATATATGTATATATGTATATATATATATATATATATATATATATATTAACTATACCTCCCACAAGGAAACATACATCCAACTGACGGATTAAAGACTCTTTCTTTCAATGGACATTCAAGAAACATGCCGGCGGTACGTGTACTGTAAGTTTTCTAAGATTATCTTTAATGGGCAAAACACTGCAAAGTCCAGATAGTTCCTAATCGGATTCATTTGCAAATAAAATGTCCTGAACCTTGAGACAGCTCATCAGAACTCAATGTCCTGGGTCAGCGTAGTTTATTCACATTGTCAGACTCAATTTCCAGCAACTATTTGACATTGCACACATATGACACAATGATTACTTCAAGTACTGATACATATTCATACAAACAAAGCAGGAAAATCCTACAGATATTTTCTAACTAAAACTAAAAAAAAGAAAATAATAACCTGCTAGTTGTTTCATAGACAATGTTAATATTTTTTTTCCCTTATTGAAGAATGGGCCATCCATTCTAACAAATGGCAACAAGTAATTTTCCAGGTCAAGGCTTCACTACAATGAGTCTGTTAATTTTAAATCAATGCTTTAATTTTTAGCTTGATAGGGCAGGGCACAATAATTAATATGTACTGCATCGCTGGGTTTAGGCATTGAAAATTCACAAACAGATCAAAGATATGGCAAAGGGGCCACTTTGTAACACATGGGCTTGTTGCAGGTAGATAAAGTTTATAGCCTACAGAACAGAGCACTTATTCAAACAATAAAATCATTGTAATAATGTTTTCTGAAACTTAAAAATTAAAAGAAATTGTACGTAAATAAACTAAAACTGTTCCAGTTTTTAATGTAGAATTTTGCAAGTAATTACGATACTCAAATGCCTACATATCATTTTTTAATAAGAGTCTTTATTTACTGATATAATCGCTGCACTTTCACTCTTTTGCTACAATTGCCCCTGGACTTCTAAACAAAATTAAATTAAAAAAAAAGTGTTTGGAAAGGTGGGGGTAGGTCATAGGGGGAACTTATTGTAGAATATGGGAGCCACTATAGTAGTAAGAGAACCCTCTCCCTATGTTATTCTCTGAGTCCCATGTAAATAAGAAAATTGGGTAATTTTTGATTCTCTTCTCATGTAGAAGAAAGTGTGAAAAAATAATTTTTAAATATTCAGCCTTCCCTGTTAATTTTCAATCGCATGTAACTTTAATGCTGGGAATAGACCACGAGATTTTTTTGGCAGAAAGATGGTTCGATAGAAAATTTTCCATATGTCCGATCTGATTGTTTTTCTGATCAATTTCTCATAGAAGTGAATGGAAACCGATCAGAAAACCGAACGGAAAGTAAATCTGCTGAAAAATCTCATCGTGTATTCCCAGCATAAAACACAGCTTTGTGATCCTTCTTAAAGGACACCTGAGATGAAGAACACCTAAGGATTTTTACATACTTGGGGCTTCCTTTAGACCCTGTAATCTGTCTGGTCCCTTGGATTCTGTCCTGTCCCTTCTGTTGTGCCACTATGAGGACATGCATGATCCTGGCCATGCACACCATCAGATTGCACTTCTGTGACTGCGAAAAAGTTTGCACAGTTTCAGTCAATGTGATCTGCAGATGCGTAAAATGCTCATGGGAGAAGGTTGGGGGTGCGCGCCTGGGAACGCATATGCGCAAAGGCCCGCAACGAAGGCAGTTGGGTAATTAATTGGACCAGTCTGCAGGAGAATGGAGGGGTTTGGATGAAATCAGAGGGACCAGACTGACTAGAGAGAGTTGGAGGAAGCCCCAGGTAAGTAAAAAGTGTTGTTCATCTCATGTTCACTTTAAAGTTACTTTTTAAAGGTAGCCAAACACCATTCTGTCTTGGTTGTACAATCTTCCCACATCTATGTGGTATAATGCTCAAAAGATTGAGAATGATTTGAAGAGGTTGTTATTGTGTAAGCTCTTGTGTGGAGTGGAATTAAACCTCTGCTTCTATCTTGGTTTATTTTTTAATGTTTTCATTTGAATAAAGGAGGATATTTTATCTAGCATCCTGGGATCCAGGTGTTTATAGTTCATTGTTGGGTATTCCTTTCAAAACCCTTGTGCACAGCTTAATAATACATTAGTGGCCCCATTCCTCAGCACTTGATGTTGAACCAGTTTTAATGTTTGGCTGATCAGGATATGGCACATAACATATCAAGAAGTGATAAAAAAATAAAAATCACACGTGCAAATTTACAATAATAATCACAAAATTGTCATGACTAAATAAGCAACATACATGTTAAATCCCTCCCTACAGCCTACCATAGCAGTCCACATAGATAGAAAAACAGACCCACAGCTTAAAGTGGACCTGAACTCTTGCACAGGAAGAAAAACATAGAGCAATGCACCCTGTATGTATTTAGAGAGTTTAGCCTGTTTAATTCCCCCTCATTTGTGTCTAATCACAAGTTATAATTTACTCTCACCCCGTGTCACATGACTGCCTATGGCAGAGATGGAAGATAAACCCAATTGAAAGCACAGGCTGTTAACAATATGTCTGCTTCCATGAATCAGGGAGTAGAAACAGTGAAGATTTATTTTAGGATTTGTCTCAAAGTATCAAAGAAATGTTTTTTGTTTAAAGGTTATTATGCTGTTGTGTATCATTTAGAGCAGAGAGGACATTCTGTGTTCAGGTCCACTTTAACAGGACTAGATAAAATCTGCGTATTGCTGAGTCACAAAATCACTGGGAACAGTAGCTGTTGTGTTTTAGCAGAGAATCGCATCTTAAGGTGCACATACAATGGGTTGCAAAAGTATTCGACCCCCTTGAAGTCTTCCACATTTTGTCATATTACTGCCACAAACATGAATCAATTTTATTAAATTCCACATGTAAGACCAACACAAAGTAGTGTACACATGAGAAGTGGAACGAAAATCATATATGATTCCAAACATTTTTTACAAATAAATAACTGCAAAGTGGTGTGTGCATAATTATTCGGCCCCCTTTGATCTGAGTGCAGTCAGTTGCCTATAGACATTGCCTGATGAGTGCTAATGACTAAATAGAATGCACCTGTGTGTAATGTAATGTCAGTACAAATACAGCTGCTCTGTGAGGGCCTCAGAGGTTGTCTAAGAGAATATTGGGAGCAACAACACCGTGAAGTCCAAAGAACACACAAGACAGGTCAGGGATAACGTTATTGAGAAATTTAAAGCAGGCTTAGGCTACAAAAAGATTTCCAAAACCTTGAACATCCCACGGAGCACTGTTCAAGCGATCATTCAGAAATGGAAGGAGTATGGCACAACTGTAAACCTACCAAGACAAGGCCATCCACCTAAACTCGCAGGCCGAACAAGGAGAGCGCTGATCAGAAATGCAGTCAAGAGGCCCATGGTTACTCTGGACGAGCAGAGATCTACAGCTCAGGTGGGGGAATCTGTCCATAGGACAACTATTAGTCATGCACTGCACAAAGTTGGCCTTTATGGAAGAGTGGCAAGAAGAAAGGCATTGTTAACAGAAAGCATAAGAAGTCCCATTTGCAGTTTGCCACAAGCCATGTGGGGGACACAGCAAACATGTGGAAGAAGGTGCTCTGGTCACATGAGACCAAAATGGAACTTTTTTGCCAAAATGCAAAACGCTATGTGTGGCAGAAAACTAAAACTGCACATCACTCTGAACACACCATCCCCACTGTCAAATATGGTGGTGGCAGCATCATGCTCGGGGGGTGCATCTCTTCAGCAGGGACAGGGAAGCTGGTCAGAGTTGATGGGAAGATGGATGGAGCCAAATACAGGGCAAACTTGGAAGAAAACCTCTTGGAGACCGCAAAAGACATGAGACTGGGGCGGAGGTTCACCTTCCAGCAGGACAATGACCCTAAACATAAAGCAAGGGCAACAATGAAATGGTTTAAAACAAAACATATCTATGAGTTAGAATGGCCCAGTCAAAGTCCAGATCTAAATCCAATCGAGAATCTGTGGCAAGATCTGAAAACTGCTGTTCACAAACACTGTCCATCTAATCTGACTGAGCTGGAGCTGTTTTGCAAAGAAGAATGGGCAAGGATTTCAGTCTCTAGATGTGCAAAGCTGGTAGAGACATACCCTAAAAGACTGGCAGCTGTAATTGCAGCAAAAGGTGGTTCTACAAAGTATTGACTCAGGGGGGGGCTAAAAAATTACGCACACCCCACTTTGCAGTTATTTATTTGTAAAAAATGTTTGGAATCATGTATTATTTTCGATCCACTTCTCACATGTACACCACTTTGTATTGGTCTTTCACGTGGAATTCCAATAAAATTGATGCATGTTTGTGGCAGTAATGTGACAAAATGTGGAAAACTTCAAGGGGGCCTGAACACTTTTGGAAGCCACTGTACATCTAGTGGTGATGGGAAGATTTGAACAAGAGACAGATTTCTCTCTGATTGAATCTGATCAGAAAGAGATCTGCCGGTTCCATACCCCACAGGCCAATTACCAAATCGATTTCAGCATGAAATCTCTTAGAAATTGGCCTTGTGATGCCACATCCGCCGCCTCCAGCGCTGCCCTCTTAGTGTAAATGTGCCCGCCATGCATGCATTTATACATGAATACCACTGTGCCCATTAGTGTTGGGCGAACAGTGTTCGCCACTGTTCGGGTTCTGCAGAACATCACCCTGTTCGGGTGATGTTCGAGTTCGGCCGAACACCTGACGGTGCTCGGCCAAACCGTTCGGCCACATGGCCGAACTAAGAGCGCATGGCCGAACGTTCCCCGAACGTTCGGCTAGCGCTGTGATTGGCCGAACGGGTCACGTGGTTCGGACCCGAACGCGCTCTGATTGGCCGAACGGTCACGTGGTTCGGGTAAATAAATACCCGAACCACGTCATATCTCCGCCATTTGTCTGTGGGTTTAGCTTTGGGTAGGCAAGCAGTGTAGTTCGCGCTCCAGCCACGCTAGCCAGGGTCCCCCCCAGTCATTGTGTGTCGCAGCTGGGAACAGTAGTACACCGCTCGCTCAGCCACACTATATATAGCATTGTTTACTGCCACTGTGTACCTCGCTCAGCCACACTATATAGCATTCTGTGTACTGTTCTGTGTCTGCTGGGAACAGTAGTACACCGCTCGTTCAGCCACACTATATAGCATTCTGTGTACTGTTCTGTGTCTGCTGGGAACAGTAGTACACCGCTCGTTCAGCCACACTATATAGCATTCTGTGTACTGTTCTGTGTCTGCTGGGAATAGTGGTACACCGCTCGTTCAGCCACACTATATAGCATTCTGTGTACTGTTCTGTGTCTGCTGGGAACAGTAGTACACCGCTCGTTCAGCCACACTATATAGCATTCTGTGTACTGTTCTGTGTCTGCTGGGAACAGTAGTACACCGCTCGTTCAGCCACACTATATAGCATTCTGTGTACTGTTCTGTGTCTGCTGGGAACAGTAGTACACCGCTCGTTCAGCCACACTATATAGCATTCTGTGTACTGTTCTGTGTCTGCTGGGAACAGTGGTACACCGCTCGTTCAGCCACACTATATAGCATTCTGTGTACTGTTCTGTGTCTGCTGGGAACAGTAGTACACCGCTCGTTCAGCCACACTATATAGCATTCTGTGTACTGTTCTGTGTCTGCTGGGAACAGTAGTACACCGCTCGTTCAGCCACACTATATAGCATTCTGTGTACTGTTCTGTGTCTGCTGGGAATAGTGGTACACCGCTCGTTCAGCCACACTATATAGCATTCTGTGTACTGTTCTGTGTCTGCTGGGAATAGTGGTACACCGCTCGTTCAGCCACACTATATAGCATTCTGTGTACTGTTCTGTGTCTGCTGGGAACAGTAGTACACCGCTCGTTCAGCCACACTATATAGCATTCTGTGTACTGTTCCTTGTCTGCTGGGAATAGTGGTACACCGCTCGTTCAGCCACACTATATAGCATTCTGTGTACTGTTCTGTGTCTGCTGGGAACAGTGGTACACCGCTCGTTCAGCCACACTATATAGCATTCTGTGTACTGTTCTGTGTCTGCTGGGAACAGTAGTACACCGCTCGTTCAGCCACACTATATAGCATTCTGTGTACTGTTCTGTGTCTGCTGGGAACAGTAGTACACCGCTCGTTCAGCCACACTATATAGCATTCTGTGTACTGTTCTGTGTCTGCTGGGAATAGTGGTACACCGCTCGTTCAGCCACACTATATAGCATTCTGTGTACTGTTCTGTGTCTGCTGGGAATAGTGGTACACCGCTCGTTCAGCCACACTATATAGCATTCTGTGTACTGTTCTGTGTCTGCTGGGAACAGTAGTACACCGCTCGTTCAGCCACACTATATAGCATTCTGTGTACTGTTCTGTGTCTGCTGGGAATAGTGGTACACCGCTCGTTCAGCCACACTATATAGCATTCTGTGTACTGTTCTGTGTCTGCTGGGAACAGTAGTACACCGCTCGTTCAGCCACACTATATAGCATTCTGTGTACTGTTCTGTGTCTGCTGGGAACAGTAGTACACCGCTCGTTCAGCCACACTATATAGCATTCTGTGTACTGTTCTGTGTCTGCTGGGAACAGTAGTACACCGCTCGTTCAGCCACACTATATAGCATTCTGTGTACTGTTCTGTGTCTGCTGGGAACAGTAGTACACCGCTCGTTCAGCCACACTATATAGCATTCTGTGTACTGTTCTGTGTCTGCTGGGAATAGTGGTACACCGCTCGTTCAGCCACACTATATAGCATTCTGTGTACTGTTCTGTGTCTGCTGGGAATAGTGGTACACCGCTCACCCGCCACTGTATAGCATTGTGCACTGTGTCGCTGCTGGGAATAGTGGTACACCGCTCACCCGTCACTGTATAGCATTGTGCTCTGTGTCGCTGCTGGGAATAGTGGTACTGTATAGCATTTCTGTACTGCCACTGTACTGCTGCCAGTCAGCGTGTACTGTAAGGATAAGTGAAATGAGGAAGAAATCCGGTGAAAGAGGGAGGGGCAAGGGAAGAGGTGTTTCCCCTGACGGTTCACGTACAGGCCACAGGGGAGCACCCAAGAAAACCCACTCAATACCGCCCATGTTGTTCAGGACAACAACCCTCACAAATCCAAAAGAACAGGACCAGATAATTACTTGGATGACCTCTCAAGCGTCCAGCAGTGGGTTAAGCAGCACCAGCACATCACGCACGAGGTCCGAGTCCTCAGCCAGTTACAAGGAGCCAGTGGGCACAAAGCTGACACAACCGGCAGCGACACCACGCACACAACTGCCAGATAACCAGTCCGATGAATTACCTCAGGACACAATGGGGTATTCGCAGGAGCTATTCCCAGCCCAACAAACTTCCACCTTTCAAAGGTCAATGGAGGAACAGCCAGAAATGTTGTGCCTGGATTCACAACCGTTAACTGTGGGAAATGCACCGCGCACTGAAATACAAGGCGAGTCCGAAGAGGACTCGGAAACCCAAATCCCAGAGCAATTTGGGCAGGAGGGGTTGCAATTGCAGGAGGTCGGCCGACAAGATCTGGAAGACGACGTTGGAGTGTGCTGCGCAGAGGTTGTTGTGGGGAGCTCTACTCCACGGCGGCGGCCCACAATGACATATGATGAGTTTGAGGAGATGGAAGAGGAGGGTATGGACAATGTGGACAGAGACCCAGATTTTGTTTGTGAACGAGAACATCGCCGTCGTAGCAGCAGCACAGATGAGTCTGTTGAAGAACCCACTGCTGCACGAGCTCGCCTTGTGCCACAAGGTAGGCGGCGCGCAATTTCAGGCACCACAAGCGTGGAAGTTCAAGTGAGAGGCAAAAGAGGAGCAAACAGAAATCGCCAGCAAGGAGGCAGGTGCTCCAAAGTCTGGGCTTTCTTTGAAGACTGCACTGAGGATGTTACCATGGCGATTTGCAAGGTGTGCAAGACCCGCCTGAGCAGGGGGAAAAGTATTAACAACCTCTCCACCACCAGCATGAGCCGTCACATGCTATCCAAACATCCCACTCTTTGGGCAAACGCGTCAGGACAGGGTACCAGAAACAACACTGCCTCCCTTGGGTTCACCAGACCCGCCTCAGCAGCAGCAGTAGCCCAGCCATTGCGTGGTTCACAACATTCACAAACATCAGACGACGCTGACACTGTCACTTTCCGGAGTAGTGCTCTTGAGGTCTCCCAGTGTTCAAACACAACAACCAACAGCCCTTCCGTGTGCAGCGCTACGGTTCAGTTGTCTGTGTCGGAGATGTTTGAGCGCAAGAGGAAATTGCCAGCAAATGACCCCCGGGCCGTGGCAGTAACAGCCAGCATAGCCAAGCTTCTGGCCTGCGAAATGCTGCCATATCGATTGGTGGAGACAAACAGCTTCAAGGGCATGATGTCAGTGGCCATCCCACGTTACGTGGTTCCCAGCCGCTACCACTTTGCACGCTCTGCAGTGCCTGAGTTGCATGAGCACGTGGTCAGCAAAATAACCCGAAGCTTGAAGAATGCCGTTGCCTGCAAGGTTCACCTCACCACTGACACCTGGACGAGTGCGTTCGGCCAGGGTCGATACATCTCCCTTACCGCGCACTGGATGAACCTTGTGGAGCCTGGCAGCGATTCCTCACCTGCTACGGCACGGGTGTTGCCCACGCCACAAACAGCTGCACCGCCGTCCCTCACACTGGATAACAGCAGCACCTACCTCTCTGACTCCTTCTCCTCCAACGCATCTCAAAGCTGTACCTCATCCGGAAACGCTAACCCAGCAGCAGTAGGATCGTGGAAGCAGTGCAGCACAGCTGTTGGCATGCGTCAGCAAGCGTTGCTGAAGCTAATCTGCCTTGGGGATAAGCAGCACACAGGGGAGGAAATTTGGAAGGGAATAAAGGAACAGACGGATTTGTGGCTGGCACCGCTGGACCTGAAACCGGGCATGGTTGTGTGTGATAATGGGAGTAATCTCATTCGCGCTTTAAGGTTGGCTAAGCTGACACACATCCCTTGCCTGGCGCACGTGATGAACCTAGTAGTTCAGCGGTTCCTGAGGACATACCCAGGCGTGGCCGATCTTCTGTTGAAGGTGCGTCGAGTGGCCAAACATTGTAGAACTTCCAGTACTGCTTCGGGGGCACTCGCCAAGATGCAGGAGCGCTTCAATCTCCCCCACCATCGCTTGCTGTGTGATGTCCCTACGCGCTGGAATTCTACGCTGCACATGCTAGCCCGCTTTTGCGAGCAGAAGAGTGCAGTGGTCCAGTACATGACGGCGCAGTACCAAGGCGCATCCGGCCAGCTGCCAAGCTTCTGTGGATCCGATTGGGCCAACATGTTGGACCTCTGCCAAGTCCTCCAAAATTTTGAGCAATCCACGTTGCTTGTGAGCAGTGACAACTCTTCAGTCAGCATTACCATACCACTGCTGTGTTTACTGAAGAGGTCGATGTTAAAAATCAAGGAAACAGCTGTCATGATGCAACTGGGGGAATCTGAAGGAGAAAACGATCAGCGTGATGGTACCAACATCAGGCCATCCGCCTCAGGGAACGCTGGCCCCAGCAGCTATGACGAAGAAGAGGAGGAGGAACAGCTGGAGTTGGAGCAGGAGTTTCATGCCACCACTGACGAGGGCCAGAGCGGTGCACGTTGGACTTCCACAATTCAACGCGAATGGTCAGCAGAAGCAGACCAGGAGGAAGGTGACGACTATGATGAATCACAACAACTATCACAACGCTCACAAGAGGATGATGAGGATTCTGGTGGGACTCTGGCACACATGGCTCAATTCATGCTAGACTGCATTGAACGTGACCCACGCATTGTGCGCATTCTGGACAACACCAATTACTGGGTTTATACCCTTCTGGATCCACGGTACAAACACAATGTTCCAAAACTGCTTGAAGAAAGAGTCAGACAGGTCAAAATGGAAGAATACCAGCAGGCCCTTGTGGAGACTTTAGAGAGGAGATTGACATCCTCCCCCTCCTCTAGCCAGTTGTACGCAGACAGACTGACTTCCGCAAACCCAGGACGACCAGGAGGGCAGCAAACAACGCAAGCCGCAGCTAGTACCCAAAAGGGAATGGTATCGGCAGTGTCCTTGGAGTGGGAAAATTTTCTGACACCCATGCAGCAGCAGCCCACTGAACAGCAAGCGTGCAGATCCACCTCCAACACCGATCGCCTGGAGAAGATGGTCAAGGACTACATGTCAGATGACGTAGCTGTGTCTAACAATCCATCTGCACCCTTCAACTATTGGGTATCGAAGCTAGACTCCTGGCACGAACTGGCAATGTACGCAATAGAGGTGCTGGCTTGCCCGGCAGCCAGCGTTATGTCGGAACGCTGTTTCAGTGCTGCCGGAGGCATCGTCACAGATCGGCGTATCCGCCTCTCCACAGAAAATGCAGACCGTCTGACTCAAATTAAAATGAATCAATCCTGGATTGGAAACGACTACGCAACACTCCAGGACCCCAACCAAGTAACATGACCAATGAACATCTGGGATGGTTTAGCGTTTCCGGTCCCTGTTTATTGAACCTCTCATCTGTATTACACTTATGACTGCATGGCGGCAAAAAGCATTGCTATATCCGCACGCTTTTTGTCCTCATGCAAGGCCTGTGTTGTTGTGTCTCAAAAAGCTTGGCCTTCTCCTCCTGCGCCTGCTCCTGTTCCATCACGTCTGCTGCTGCTGGGTTAGCATTTCCAGTCCCTGTTTATTGAACCTCTCATCTGTATTACATTTATGACTGCATGGCGGCAAAAAGCATTGCTATATCCGCACGCTTTTTGTCCTCATGCAAGGCCTGGGTTGCGTCTCAAAAAGCGTGGCCTTCTCCTCCTGCGCCTCCTCCTGTTCCATCATGTGTGCTGCTGCTGGGTTAGCGTTTCCAGTCCCTGTTTATTGAACCTCTCATCTGTATTACATTTATGACTGCATGGCGGCAAAAAGCATTGCTATATCCGCACGCTTTTTGTCCTCATGCAAGGCCTGGGTTGCGTCTCAAAAAGCGTGGCCTTCTCCTCCTGCGCCTCCTCCTGTTCCATCATGTGTGCTGCTGCTGGGTTAGCGTTTCCAGTCCCTGTTTATTGAACCTCTCATC
The DNA here is from genome assembly GCF_040937935.1 of Hyperolius riggenbachi. Classification (NCBI taxonomy): domain Eukaryota; kingdom Metazoa; phylum Chordata; class Amphibia; order Anura; family Hyperoliidae; genus Hyperolius; species Hyperolius riggenbachi. Next base: position 245,827,579 of record NC_090646.1, read on the forward strand.
TGTATTACATTTATGACTGCATGGCGGCAAAAAGCATTGCTATATCCGCACGCTTTTTGTCCTCATGCAAGGCCTGGGTTGTTGTGTCTCAAAGCGTGGCCTTCTCCTCCTGCGCCTCCTCCTGTTCCATCACGTGTGCTCTGTGCTGCTGCTGGGTTAGCGTTACCGGTCCCTGTTTATGGAACCTCTTCTCTTTATTACATTTATGACTGCATGGCGGCAAAAAGCATTGCTGCTATATCCGCACGCTTCTTGTCCTCATGCAAGGCCTGGGTTGTTGTGTCTCAAAAAGCGTGGCCTTCTCCTCCTGCGCCTCCTCCTGTTCCATCACGTGTGCTGCTGCTGCTGCTGGGTTAGCGTTACCGGTCCCTGTTTATTGAACCTCTTATCTTTATTACATTTATGACTGCATGGCGGTAAAAAGCATGCTATCCGCACGCTTCTTGTCCTCATGCAAGGCCTGGGTTGTTGTGTCTCAAAAAGCGTGGCCTTCTCCTCCTGCGCCTCCTCCTGTTCCATCACGTGTGCTGCTGCTGCTGCTGGGTTAGCGTTACCGGTCCCTGTTTATTGAACCTCTTATCTTTATTACATTTATGACTGCCTGGCGGTAAAAACCATGTTACCTGTGCAAAGAAACATGACATTTTCAGCATTTAAAAGACAATTTTTCCTTTGAAACTTTACAATCAATTTTCTCAAAAACTATAAGCTCTTTTTGCTAAAAAATTTTTTCCTCTTGTACCCACTCCCAAGGTGCACATACCCTGTAAATTTGGGGTATGTAGCATGTAAGGAGGCTTTACAAAGCACAAAAGTTCGGGTCCCCATTGACTTCCATTATGTTCGGAGTTCGGGTCGAACACCCGAACATCGCGGCCATGTTCGGCCTGTTCGGCCCGAACCCGAACATCTAGATGTTCGCCCAACACTAGTGCCCATCCGTCTTCGGCTTCCTCCATTTGTGCCTCACACACCGCTGCTGTATAGCTTGTGGCACATATGACGTCAAACATGTGCTATACACCAGCCGCATGTCAGCACTTATGGAGGAAGCGAAGATGGATAGGCACTGCGGAGGGCAACAGCAGACAGGTGAAGTATAAATGCATGCATGGGGGGAACATTTAAACTAGGGGGCTTAGATACTGGGGGTTCCATCTTGAACGGCCCTTGTCCTGAAATCACACGCAATTATAGCCACGCACCTGAGCAAGCACATCAGCACAAGATTTACCAGCATGTCCAATTGATACATGCAACCAATTTAGGCAGAAAATTTGTCACACTGTCAATCAGGCATGCTCTTGGCAGCACCGATTTTTATCCAGTTCAATAATTATTATCAATTCAGAAGGTCGATTGGCTGCCATGTTGAGTGATGTATGGGCATGATGTGCCAAGTGTTTTTGTGATTTAGTAAATAGGTGGTGTGTGCTGAGCTGTGGATGCTTCTCTATTAGTTGTGGCTTCCTTTTTGTGGAACCCAGGGATACTGTACCACATTACTACTTTTTCTTACCCATTCAGTTAACAAATTTGCTTTTGTGCACAAGTAATATTGCCTGTTTACAAATGACAAGTTCCTAAACTTCAGTTTGTCTGCTCTGAAAGCTACAATTGCATTTTATTCATTTTAATATATAAATACAGCAGCCATTTAGTGGTAATTTCTCATATGTCTCTACTTGTCAGCTCAGTACAGTTCCGTTTCAGCATGTGACTGACTGTAACTAATTGTGATAGTAGGTTTAAGGCTGTGAATAATCTTTTAGAACAAAGAGGAAATGCTGAGTTTCAGACCACTTTAAGTGGCATCCCTTTATCTCTTTTCATGTGTTGCAGTTCATGGAGATCATATAGGGTACCAATGTTGCTTGCAAATTTTCGCCAAAGTCATTTTTGCATGATAATGCTATTTTCAATTTTGAGAAAAATTTAGTGAAAATAGTTAGCATTTTCACGTTTTCGGGTTTTTCACGTAAAATTTATATTTTATTGCATAAATGCAGAAAACCAATATTTTTACCACAAAAATGTATGTTTCAATTCATCTGACTCCCAATGAACACAGGTGCCTCAGTACATAGTGCCCTGTGAACCTAACATTTCAAACTTCATGTCTAAAGTACTATTATAAGACAATATTATATAACAGTACATCTTTTTCACTCAATGTGTTAATCTAAACTTAAATCTATATTTGCTGAGGTTATGAGCACATGATTATGTCAATGCCTCGTGCTGAGGTGGTAACATTATTATACACTAGCTGATGGCCCAGCGTTGCCCCAGTATGCATTTAGATGGTGTTGGCTCCGCCCACTTTTTCTAACCCTAACACAATTACTCAATGACCTAGTTTGTGAGCTTAAAAACAGGGAACACCAACAGCCCCAATAGTGTAATATGTACTGGTAAATGGTTAAATTTTAATATTCACAAACCAGGGTTACCATTAGGCAACCACTGTAAAGGCAGGTGGGGAGGTTTTCCTGACCCCACTCAGGAATAAGAAGTTGCTCTCTGTAGATGAGAAAAAGGGGGTTCAACCCTCCACCCAGAGTGGACTCAATATTATGCAGGAGAACAGAGGCGGCAAGAGGATAAAGGGAAGTTAAATGAGCTTAAAAACCAAATTCTTGGTAAATAGAGGAGGTAGTGGTGGACTTACCTCCTCCAAGTAGACACACAACGACTGTAGTAAAGACAGTCAATATATTTTATTCATGAACTCCAAATATGCTGCTTTGGTTGTTAAGCTCATTTAGCTTCCTTTTATCCTTTTGGCGCCTCTGTTCTCCTTCGTAGTTTGTGAGCTTTGCAGTCTTTGGCATCAATTATTTGCATTGAAATGAAACAAATCTGATTGGCTGTTTGTGGCTCCACCCATTGAGTAACAAACATCCAAACACCCAAACGTTCACATTTATAATATAAGTAAGATTTAAAGCTGCATTGACACACACAATTACTGTCACCCACAGGGAGTGGGGCTCTATCCCTGCGACAACAGTTCAGGGGCAAGTTCTGTAGGCTAGGGAAGCAGTCTGCTGCTGTAGAGGGCAGTAGAGGAACAATGTGTGGTGCACAACGAAGCAGCATGGAGCAGGATGGATGGAGAACAATAGAATCAGCTGACACTTGGACAAGATAATCCAGCAGTCCTGTTTTCTTGCCAATTCATGAGGGGAAGGAGGGAACAGGGGCCGCTAAACACACACTAGAATTTAGGCAGAGGCTGCACCGAATGGCCGCCTTGGTCCAGAACTATCTAGCGTATGTATAAGGCTTTTTTACATTTTAGACAAAGCAACATTGGCCCTGATACAATTCCTTTTTTCTCCTGATTTTTTCCTAGGTGATATTTTCACAACTTGTCATAAAATGCCTTTTAAGCCACCAGCAAGTCAGAAAACACTCACAATAAATTTGCACACTTTTTCACCAACTTTTGGTTACTTTTTTTCAATTGTAAAATGCTGAAAAATTTGTTTAAAGAGAAGTTGAAAGTTATCTCCTAGGAGATAATTCAGGTGAAAAAGTTAATTGCATATGGGCCATTGTCTGTAATCATGTCAGCACTCGCTCTGTGAGATAAATACATTGAAAAGGTCCATACAAAGTTGCAAATTACGCTGTCTGAAACAATCCATTGAGATTGTTTCAGGTGCCTTTTCCAAGTGTGTACAGAAGTCCCATGACTACTGCTGAGAGCTTGTTAAAGTGTAACTGTCGGGCATAAAATCAAAAATCAATTCTTTATTTTTATCTGGTAATAAAGTAATAAGGATGCTAACCAGGCATTTCAAAAGTTAAAAATCACTATAACTTTTCTTGTTAATAAATGATCATTCCCCAGTTTACCTGACTCTTATTTGGTACATTGCCTCACAAAGGAGGTTGCAGGGCATGCTGGGTTGTCTTTTTTTTGCTTATCTACTTTCCTCTCAGACTTAACTAAAGCAGCCTGATTGGCTGACGCCTCCCCCCTCCCCCGATTGGCTGACGCCTCCCCCCCCCCTTTCCGCTTCTACACCTTGGTTCCTCGCTGATTGGTCAATATTTCTCATGCTGAGACAATACACTTTCTAGTGCAGAGCTGAGTGGGAGTGCCTGAAGACTGGGAGGAGGGAAGGCAATGCAAACAAATTCAGGCAGAGGAGAGTAAGGGAGGAAATTACATCAGGATTGGCTTCAAGATACTGTAGACACAGTTAAAGTGGAGAATCCTAAGAGGGATTTTCTCCTTTTTTTACTATAGAAAAATCATTAAAATCAAAATGTGGACAGTGCAATACATATGTTATGTAAGTAGAACAAGTATTTATATACTTATATATGTGTTTTTTTTCTCAGATAGTATGGCCGACAACGCCTCTTTAATGATCGAGCATGCTCAATTGCTATTGTTATAACAAACCATACTACTGGAAAATTACTCTTAAGGTAGCCATACACTGGTCGATTTGCTATTAGATCGACCAGCTGACAGATCCCTATCTGATCGAATCTGATCAGAGAGGGATCGTATGGCTGCCTTTACTGCAAACAGATTGTGAATCGATTTCAGCCTGAAACCGATCACAATCTGTGGAGCCGCCGCTGCCGCCTGTCCCCCCCTTACATTACATTACCTGACGCTGGCTCCCGGGCATCTTCTCCGCATCTTCTCCACGCTGCACCCACTCCATCCCGGCGCTTCCTGTGTCACTCCGTGTCCAGGAAGTTCAAATAGAGCGCCCTCTATTTGAACTTCCTGGTCACTGCAGTGACAGGAAGCGCCGGGATGGAGCGGGTGCAGCGTGGAGAAGATGCGGAGAAGATGCGGAGAAGACGCCCGGGAACCAGCGTCAGGTAATGTATACCTGATCGGATCGGCCGCCGCTAGCAACGCGCTCCCTACCCGCGGGCGATCGAGGGTAATTTCCCGCATGCCACGATCGACGGACCGATCCGATTTCGGGAGGAAATCGGATCGGCGGGTGCGTTTAGCGCGAACGATTGGCAGCAGATTCGATCCCAGGATCGAATCTGCTGTCGAAACGGCCGCGAATCGGGCCAGTGTATGGCCACCTTTAAGGTTGCCATACTCTTATAGATTTGCAGCAGATTCAACCATCTGAAAGATTTCTATCAGATGCCTCTCAAGTCGAATCTGACAGGAATCTATCTGATGTGTGCCACACACTAGAAACAGATTTCCAATAGATTTCAGAATGAAATCTATTGGAAATCGACCTAAATGCATTATTGGACCATTAGATCCAATGCAACTCTATGGGCCATCGATCTGCTGCCAGCAGCAGATCAACCTAGATTTTCCATCCTATCAGATAGATCAAATCGATCGAAATCGGCAGCAAATCGATCTATGGATTTGATAGAATCGATCGATCAATGGCTGAAATCGACCAGTGTATGGGCCCCTTTACTCTCCTTTCTCTACAGAACAGAACATGCTGAGTAGTATGATAAGATAAGCACTATTCCCAACTCTGAGGCAGGCTGCCAAACCATCTGCAAACTTGACTGCCCTTCCTGACTGTGATTTGTGCAATCTAACATGCTTCAGGCAGGGAACACACTTGACCGTTTTCATACATGTTTTCTGCACAAAAAAAACTGAGAACTCATCTTTTATCTCTGGCCTACCACCCCTCACAAGTGCTCTAAATCCCCAGCTGAACTCTGGTCCCCTACCTTTCGTGTCCCTACCTCTCCCTCTAGATTGTAAACCTTTGGGCAGGGTCCTCCTCCTTTTGTGTCCAGCATTACTGTGCACCCATGCTATGGATCTGAGTGAACCTAACTTGTTTAATCTCCATGCTTACCTCCAGTGACTAAGCATTACCTTGTACTCATACTGTGCTGCATGATCTTTTCTTTCTTGTATTCCTGTATTGTCATATTGCTGTATGTCATCCCTAAATATTGTCTGTAACCTAAACTAATGTCCAACGCTGAGTAATTTGTTGGTGCTTTATAAGTACAATAAATCAATAAATAAGAACTCATGTTAATCAATGGGCTAGTTCACACTTGATGTGTTTTCGATGCGCAGAAAAAATGGACATTCTGCATCATGATTCTGCACGTTTTGTCATTTTTCTCTATTAATTACATTAGCTGCTTTGAAAAAACGTGCACGTTTGTCTGTATAGAAACACAGTTGGTGTGCAGAAAACGTACGCAGAAAAACGCTTGCAGAAAACTGAAAGATAAGTGTGTTCCCTGTCTTAAAGCAAATCTGAAGTAATAAAGAAATCACTTGAAGTTTTATACATATTATGCAGAGGGAAGACTCCGGATTCCATAGAACCTTCCCGGCCCTCAGTTCTTCCCATCATTCATGTGTCATCTCCAGAGGAAATAACTTGTACCTCAAGGTCTTTGGCACTCCCTGTGCAGCTTTTGGAACTAGTCATGTCCCTGAGTGGTTCTGAAGATGAACGCATCTGTAATGTGCATGCGTGAGCTCAGACTCGCATGTGCGCAGCGTGGATGCACTAGTCTTTGAAACTTCCTGGGAAAGTGAGTAGTTCCGAAGGCTGCACAAGGAGTGCAAAGAGCTATTTGACCAAGCATATTGGTAGGTGAACAGAGGCGCCAGAAGGATAAAAGTACATAAATTTTTTTTAAAAATTGCTGGGAGGAAGTGGTGGACTCGCCTCCGTTAAAGCAGACACCAAGGACTGTAAATATATAGATATACACATTTATTGAAAATACCCCAAAGATGCAATGCGTTTCGCGGGCACAGCCCACTTCTTCAGGCAATAAGCAGGGGATAAACAACAGCAATTCAGTTATAGCAAGCAGAGCACCTCTGTTCACCTACCAATATATTTGAGTCCACCCCAGGTGGAGGGGTGATCTACCCCCTTTCTTCCTATCTACAGAGAGCGACTTCTTAATCCTGAGTGAGGACAGGTCTAATCTCCTCACCTGCCTAATGAGTGGTTACCTAGGTGGTAACCCGTGTTTGTGAGTATTACCATCTCACTGTTTCATTTATCCAATCAATTTTGACATACTACACCATATTGGGCTCTCGATTTCTCTTTAACTTTATCTGACTAAGCAGGTCAAATGGCGCCCACCAGAGACAATGCATGAATGACAGGATGGAGCAAGGACCGGGAAGCCTCTATGGTATCCAGAGCCGTCACTCTACTGAAATACAGTTTTTATGTCAGATTCCCTTTAAAGTGGAAATAATACTCTCCAATAAATATTGCAAAGAGACACCCATCCACATAGTATGAAAACAAAATATTTTACTCAGTAATGCTGGGGATACACGGTACGTTTCTGTACCGTGTATCGAGCAGCTGATCCGGCCAGCTGATAATATTCAGCTGGTCCGATCAAGCTGCTCGACCCCCGCCCGCTCGATCCCCGCCGGCAGACAATAGCAGGGAATCGAGCGGCTGATAAGGAGCGCCGGCAGGGATGAGCGGTAATCGATCCGCACACACGAGCGGGGACGCGGCTGGGGTCGATCCGGCGGCTAATCGACATTTAATGCTCTAATGCTAGGTGCACATTATGAGGTTTTCTGGCAGATTTACTGTCACATCGATTATTTCTAACATGTCCAATCTGAATTCCGATCGAATTCTGATCGTTTTCCAATCTGTTTCCGACTGTTTTCCATTCACTTAAATAGGAAATCCATCGGAAAATGATCGGAAATTGATCGGAAATTAGATTGGACATGTTGGAAATAATGAATCTTGTCAGATTGATGTAAATCTGCCAGAAAATCTCATAGTGTGTACCTAGCATACCATCTTGCATCAGTAGAAATTAGATTCAATTTCAGCATAATACTGACTGCATAAACTACTGTATATGGCCATTGATCATGCACTGCTTCCACCTGCAACCCCTACACTCCTCACCCCCATGCCCCTGCCAGATTCAAGAACTAGCAGACTCCTCACACATTTATATCTGCTTGTAGTGAAGAGCAAAAAGGTCATTTTACTTTTTGTCATCATTTTTTGTTAGAATGTTACATTTTCGCACAGGTGAGAATACGAAAATGTATGGGCATGCGTGCCAAAACACATTTTCACCAATTGCATTGTTAATGGATATTAAAAAAACACATTTCCAAGAAATTTCTCATTTATACAAATGTATGTATCTTGTGAAAATCCATTAAATTTTTACAAAAATATTGAGTGAGGTAAAAATGCAAATTTTGATGCGAAAATGATTTTGCTGAAAATGTAAGCTCATCCCTATTAACATGTTCTTCCAAATTGGGTAAGCAGTGTGGAAGGGGTAAAATGGGCCCTTATGGCCCATATGCAATTCACCTCTTCAACTGAGTTCTCTCCTAAGAGATCATTTTTATTTTCTCTTTAAAGTAAGTTTTCAGCATTTTACAATTGAAAAAGTGCCCAAACGTTGGTGAAAAAGTAGTGTCAAATGTATTTTGAGTATTATCTTAATTGTTGGTGGCTTAAAATGTAATTTATGACACGCTGTGAAAATATCACCTAAGAGAAAATTCAGGAGAAAAAGTAAATTGCATATGAGCCGAGGGGAACTAGAAGAGAAATGGACAAGACTCATTACCCAAATGTTTAGAAAAATGTTACTTTAAGACTGTAGGTGCATTTTTCCCCTCACCCCCAACCATTTTAACTGGTATTTTTGTCTTTTAGTCTTCCATTTGTCAAACTTAACTTATATTAATCTACTTGTCAGTATGATTCTTTCCAGATTTTAGGGTTCAAAATGGTACATTTTTTGATGTGCTCAGAAAAAAATCATACCCCAGAGAGATTCTGCAGAAGCCCCTGCACAGAACTCCTTTACCCGGGCAATTCTTTCTCCTTTCCTCTGGGTAGTGCTCTACCTCTATGGTGAGATCACTGTCTGTCATCATGTGACAAATGGCAATTTCACCCAAGGAATCAAGAGACTCGGAGAACCGGAAGAAGATGGACTGTGAGCATCCAGATCCTGGGGAAGGTGAGCTATTCACGGCAATGCTGAATGCATATACCTCCTGGCGCCTACCCAGGCTCTGGCTTACGGCTCCCAGCAACTTTTTTTCACACCAAGCCTAGTAAGTGTCATGACTATATATGCTATGAAAAGGGCTCTAGAAGATGTCAGCACTACGTAAATACTAGTGATGAGACTGAGTTTAGCAAAGTAGTAATTTCACAGCAAAATGAATTATGGATGCATTTAGGATGCATCATTTAGCAAATATATATTTTTATCATGTCCATAGACTGCACTGCATTTGTGCCAAAATGCAAAAAAATATGTTTTTTTTTCATGCCCATAGACTTGTATGCATTTGTACAAAAATGTGTTTTCTCATACCCACACATTAGTAAAACTAGTAAATATTTTGCAAAACTACACAAAATCAAGATTGCCCTGATCATCTACAAAATCATAATTATGATCAGAATTGTAGATGCAAAAATTATGCGAAAATTCACAAAAGTAAAATGGCAGCTGGTAACTTGTTCTTTTTCCTACTGTAGGAGACAAGCAGCACTCGAGTTTATGGGAGAGTAAATTAAAAGATACCAGTCTTGTGGTATAAATGTTAAAGATTTTATGTGTAAATGAAGTGATTTTACACAAATGAAAACTGTATGTTAGCATTAGAGTTTCCAAGCCAAAAGTAAATTCCATCAATCCAGTAGGAGGAAACCATTTTGTTTGTATGGTCTCCATAACAATTCATAATAATTTCTCACTATACTACAATGTCAACAACATGGCATTCATCACCACAGGACAACCACCAACACACACATCTCAGTCTAAAAATGTTGCCAAAGTTGACTTTTTCAGTGAATTACAAGGCATGATACTCACTCTGGCCCAGGTAACTCTTGTTTCTGCAATGCAGTGTTATTGCAAGGCATTGGTGTTTCTGAGCTAAGGTATGACACATATACAGGTCATGTTCCAATGTATGGATCTCTTGTGTTACAGCTAACCTTAAGCTTATATTACAGCATGGGTGGGAGTACACAAACACAGGGGCTAATGATGTCTGAAACATTAATGTTCATTGGAATCCGTTCAAATTTATTTTGTGTAATGGAAAGAAAAACAGCCTAGAAAGAGCATTTGTTCAGTGCATTTTCAGAGCCAGCTGATGCTTTCGGACAATTTACATCATAATAAAAAGACATTCAAGAAGACATATAAGAACTAGATGGTCCAGGTGTTCTCATTCCAGGCGCTTGTGACCCTGGGGCTGCTATATAAGGACACTAAAGGCATTAGTCACAAGTTGTCACCTGAGTATAAATGTTAGCCATTGCCTGTTGCTTCAGGCTACAATAAATCATTTCTCATTCAGGTTATTGTTGAAAAAAAAAGATATCTGTCTGTGAATAATATTTACAGCAGATGACATATGCTTTAAACCTAACACACCACTGAAGTTTGTGACAATGACACTTGACTTGAGATAAAATATATTTAACAAGACACCCCAAAGAGCAGGGTAATGTGCAAAATGCAATATCCCACAGCAGTCAGATATAGCGTTTAACAGTCTTCATGTCAATTCTGAAATTCCATAGGTTGCTATCTTTCCTGTGCTTTGTACTGACTTGACTTGTGTTGCAATGCTATCCATGCTGTGAAATTCAACAGCATATAAAACTGGGAAAGGTATATATAAAGGTGGCCATACAGATTTCAGCCAGAACATTAGTTTCCCCCATTTTTTTCATTGAAACGATTGATTGTATGGAAAAATAAAATGCATTTTCTTTCAGTTAGATAAAGCCATCAAATTTCCAGAATTTTAAATGTTTTGATTTATTGGCCATAGGGGAGAATAGTTTTCAGAAATAAATTAAATAGTGTACGGTGAATTGGTTTGATTTTTTTTTTAACAATAAAATGAATTATAAAGATCTAAAGAAAAAAACCAAATAATTGTACGGTGTATGGCCACCTTAACACAAAGACCATATATAGCATGGAAAATTGTCATACCTATAGGCGTTTAAAGGCAATATACACCAATCCAAAGATAGGGTCCAGCAGTAATCTACTAAATATATATCCCAATACTGGGGGGTTTAAATGTACAGTAACAGCATGCTGTGGGTGACAGGTTGTCTTAGAGGACTGACTTTAAGTGCTAGAGTCCCTGGTTTGAATCTCAGGACACTATCTGCATGGAGTTTGTATGCTCCCACATTTAAAAAATATGTTGATAAATTAGTTTTCCCCACAGGTTGCTTCCGATTATAATGGGTATTAGATTATTAGCTCCTCTGGAGGACATTTAGTGACATGTCTATGAAAACTGGAAAGCTCTGTTTAAGATAGCAGCTCTATACACATATCAATAATGAGTGAAGAGATAAACTGAATATGAACAGGAACAAGATGTTCTATATATCCATGCCTACAGTCAGTTTGATATCAACTAGCAACAAATATAACATCATTGCTGCTCGCAAAATACTTCTCACAGTTTCACATGACAAAATGACTTCATCACATGTGTAAAGTGTGTCAGGTAGCCCAGAGGGCAAAAGACACACATGGAAAGTAATTCCAAAAAACAATTTGCGCCAATCAATAAGTTAAACATCTCTTAATTTTGCATATTAGTAAAATAATATATTTTAAGTAATTATTTAAATAATTATTTTTACTACTTAATTAGAACTTAAAATAAAATATTTACAATACAAATTCATGCATTTTAGTGGATAATATATACCCCCAAACTTTTAAAACATGTTAACTGTCAATTTACACATGTCTACAATGGATAATACATACAACAATAAAATGCAGAATCCCACTTGTAAAATGAAAATCAGTATTACTATGTATCTGCTGGTATTGCTAAATTTCATGCATTTCTCCATATTATACTTGATCTGAAATACAGAGTAATGCCGCATATCAGTGTGCTACAAGTATCTGTATTGTCTCACTGACATATTAACAGAGCACCTGCTGTGCCCTGCACTGACTAGGCACAAGTAAGCAAGATAAGAGATCACTTACTTTATACTTCACACTCTGCTTCTCATTGCTTGTAACAGGATTTCAGTAGAAACGAAGTCAAAACCTGATGAGCAGAATAAAAAGAGCAAAATGAGAACCACTGGAGCTTCTTTTTGCATAGAATTTCTCCCCAGCTTGATCTCTCTGAGTCTCCAAAGCTGCAGCGCAGCGGTCTATAAATATTGACCCTAACACTTGCTCAGTACTTTACTTGCTCATGGAACAGGTCTGTGTTACCGTACACCATGGTAATACTCAGATGAAGTTCTCAGCTGCTCAGACAAAGCAGTGGATTGGCTCACCACCCTCCAACGGAGTGCCTGCCTGGAAATACCATTTCACTGCCAGCTATACAGATGCTGTATGCCTTTCCAGGGGCCCAAATCAGGAGAAGAAATAAAACATACGTATACTCACCTTTTAAACAGAAACAATTGGATCAGCCTTGACTGCAAATATCCCATGCACAGAGCAGCTCCCGTCAGATTGCAATCTACTGCCTTGCCTCCCACGCTGCGTACCTAACTTTCGGGAGAATAGTTTGATTTCCACTGCTGCCGTCTGGTACCCATGCTGTGATCTGGCAGAATTTAAGGGGAGCTGGGCAGCTTGCCCACTAGAGGTAATGTTCCAGATTTTAGCTTAAAATAAAATAGCATTCAAGGCTGGTATTTTCCAACACATTCCCTATAAATTGTGTATAATGCCAGCACAAGAAGATGACTGGTACTTGCTACTTTACTTGAACAGGTGGCACGAGGTGTGGCGCTGCCGTTCATTCTGCCAGACCACTTAATATGAAATGATTTTTACCATTTTTTGTGTGTGTGACATAAAGAGGGTATTCATTCAGCCTGACATTCAGAATAATTTAATTTTGCTTAATCATAGCACATAATTTTACATTTTTACACTGTTTGTTTTTCCTGCTAAACAGTAACTGATCACAGTTTCAAAAGCACAAATTATATTCGTGACTGAAATGTCTCCATTTCTGCTTTGGGGGATCCAGCAATATTTTTAGCAATTGTATAGTTTTTTTTTTCATTTCTATGTTATTTTCCTTTTAAACATTAGGTTTGGAAAAAAGTTTTTACTTTGAAACTATGAACTATTATGTTATGTATAAAGTTCAAAATCTATAGTGAAAAAGGGTCAAAATCATCTGTCATTCAGTGTTTTTCAGCACACTTCAACAACCTGTTCATAATTAAACTTATTTTTGGCACCATAAGACGCACCTGACCAAAAGATGCACCTAGGTTTAGAGGACAGAAACGTGCATCCATGGTGCAGGGGTGTCTTGTGGAGCTCCCCCCCCAAACAGTCTATCTCCTAAGCTACACCATCTCATCCGGAACTCCCAGCAAACGGTAACCCCCCTGCCCTTCAGCTAAAGTAACCCCGGTGGCACAGGGGTCATGGTGTTAGGGTGCAGAAGTGCTACCAGGTCACGCAGTGAGAGGGACCCAGCTAGAATATAAGCAGGAATGAACAGGAGATTCAACACATGGAGCATGCTGGATGTAGAGGAAAGGGCATCCACTGCGCTCTGCAGCTGCTGGAACCTTAGCATGTGGGGGAGGGGGGGGGGGTTGTTACTCCATATCAGCAATGCAGATAGTACCAAAATTAGGCATATGTTAGAATATCTGTTACCATTATATTGCTTCTTGTGTTACTGTTGCAAGAATTTGGGGCTCATTCATATAATGTACGTTGCAGTCAGTTTTGACGCACTGCACATGTGCAGCACACACTAATAACAGTCTAGGGGTAGCACATAGTAATACATTTTATGTGCGTTTCAGCGCATGGATAATGCAGATAAGCACAGATGAATTAGTTGGTTTCCTTTCCCTCTTCCCCTGGACCAACCAGAAACCACAGTGACTATCAAAACCAAACTTTTGGCGGCCACATGTTTAATTTACGCACCACCCTTAGGGGGAGACCCTCAGGTACCCTGAACAATATTCATACACAAACTTCAAACCCGAGAGTCTTCATGTGCTTCAATAATTTTAATTTACAGCCTGGAAAACTTTGTACAAAACATGGTTCACACTACATCTAAAATTCTAAAACCAATGCTGATGCATGTGAGCGCTACTTATTTCCCACTGTCCTCATCATGGTAAAATACCACATCGATCACCCAGCATAAAGCCTATGCAAATCAATTGGTATATCCAATCATGTCTGGACATATGTGGGCCCTCCACCCGGCGCACACCACGAGGCCTCCTCATTCACACTCTGGCCACAATGCACTATGTGCTGTGAGATGGGACTTGTTTTTTTCCACTGCTGAGGTCGGCCAGTCCTTAGCTTTTCCCTTCTTGAAATGACCTTTGAGCCTACGTGTAAATGGGGATATAGCCACTTAAGTAACTACTGTCACTTTATCTTATTCATCTCCATATTTCCGCCATTAAGATCTCCACAATGTGATGGACATAGGCTGGCCAGCATGAACTCACAGTCCACTACTTCTCAAAAACAGCTCAGCGGTATAAGCCATATTTGCAATGCACTGTGTACTTCCGTGCGTGTGAATCGTTGTGTGCTGGTATGTTACTCACGACCTTCTTGCAGGATCTGCCGCCTCCAGAGGGAGCTCCGCTCAGGGCTTGCTTGACAACATCCGCCCGATGCTGGTATCGCATCACCTCACACGCTTCCTGCCCTGGTCAAACACCTGTCACAAGCGAAAGTTCGTGGTGCCGCCCTGGCGTCCCGGGTAGTGAGCGCTCACATGCGTCTGCGTGTCCCCGCCCACTGACGCGTTTCGCCCCGCCCACGGGGCTTTCTCAAAGTGTGTGGGGTTTGGCTCCATCTGCAGCAATTCCTCCTTATAGAGGTCGTCATTCTCCGCCTCCTGGCACCTCCCTGTGTCCTAATCCTCCATCTTTATTTCAGTTCAACTAAGGGCAAAGCGAGCTGTTAGAATTGCAATAACAAATCCTTTCTCTTTTTCCCAAAAGTATATAATGAATCTCTCCTGTTTGATCTTCACTATATCCCCATCCTCACTTCAGGAAATATACCATATTGAGATCCGAATTCAAACCGTCTGGTATTCTTGTCCCCAGACGGTAGATCCAAGTTGCTTCAATTTTGTACAGATCATTTTCTATATCTCCTCCTCTGTGGGACAGTTTCTGTTTTATACACAAAATTGAAGCAACTTGGATCTACCGTCTGGGGACAAGAATACCAGACGGTTTGAATTCGGATCTCAATATGGTATATTTCCTGAAGTGAGGATGGGGATATAGTGAAGAGAAAGGATTTGTTATTGCAATTCTAACAGCTCGCTTTGCCCTTAGTTGAACTGAAATAAAGATGGAGGATTAGGACACAGGGAGGTGCCAGGAGGCGGAGAATGACGACCTCTATAAGGAGGAATTGCTGCAGATGGAGCCAAACCCCACACACTTTGAGAAAGCCCCGTGGGCGGGCGAAACGCGTCAGTGGGCAGGGACACGCAGACGCATGTGAGCGCTCACTACCCGGGACGCCGGGGCGGCACCACGAACTTTCGCTTGTGACAGGTGTTTGACCAGGGCAGGAAACGTGTGAGGTGATGCGATACCAGCATCGGGCGGATGTTGTCAAGCAAGCCCTGAGCGGAGCTCCCTCTGGAGGCGGCAGATCCTGCAAGAAGGTCGTGAGTAACATACCAGCACACAACGATTCACACGCACGGAAGTACACAGTGCATTGCAAATATGGCTTATACCGCTGAGCTGTTTTTGAGAAGTAGTGGACTGTGAGTTCATGCTGGCCAGCCTATGTCCATCACATTGTGGAGATCTTAATGGCGGAAATATGGAGATGAATAAGATAAAGTGACAGTAGTTACTTAAGTGGCTATATCCCCATTTACACGTAGGCTCAAAGGTCATTTCAAGAAGGGAAAAGCTAAGGACTGGCCGACCTCAGCAGTGGAAAAAAACAAGTCCCATCTCACAGCACATAGTGCATTGTGGCCAGAGTGTGAATGAGGAGGCCTCGTGGTGTGCGCCGGGTGGAGGGCCCACATATGTCCAGACATGATTGGATATACCAATTGATTTGCATAGGCTTTATGCTGGGTGATCGATGTGGTATTTTACCATGATGAGGACAGTGGGAAATAAGTAGCGCTCACATGCATCAGCATTGGTTTTAGAATTTTAGATGTAGTGTGAACCATGTTTTGTACAAAGTTTTCCAGGCTGTAAATTAAAATTATTGAAGCACATGAAGACTCTCGGGTTTGAAGTTTGTGTAAGAAACCACAGTGGTTTGACAATGCAGTAAACGTGTGGAAATGCATGGAAACCTGCAATGAAATGCATAAAAGCACACTGACAAATGCATGCATTTTTACATGCATTTTAATGCATATCAAATGGATTTACTAGTGTGAATGAGCCCTTAACTCAGTTCCAATCCCACTCAAGGTTGCCAACAAAATGTGCAGAAATCTCCTTAACTGAGATACATATACCAATAACAAACTGACTGATGTTCTAAGCCTACCTCATTCTACCTAAAACGTTTTGGGTGAAAACGTGGTTTAAATAAACTCCATATTAACACTTAATTGAATGAGATTATGGTCCCACATTACATACAGCATTGACTTTTGCTTAGTATCTCAGTGATGTACAAGAATATCCTGCTAAAGGAGCCATGTGGCACATTAAAGTTGGCACATTTGCCTGACTGTCCTGTTCATCTTTATGACTTTGGTTTTAGTACATTGCTATGTTAGACATAATGTATTAGTTACTGTGACACTTATGTTTTCTACCAACTCTATACTATGACTCATTGTCTGTATTATGCATGCACAATTATTTCTTTTGTTGTACAGTGCAATGGGAGATGATGGAACTCTATAAAGCAATGATAATAATAATATGCTAGACTTTTTGCTGCCTGCGGCTAGTAAATTATCTGTACACACAAATGTCTGTACTTTCCTTTCACCTTATTAGAACTGAAGAAGTTGTTTTCACTAGTAAAAAAAAAAATCATATAAAACACAAAATTAGATCCAGTTAAAACTACCTTCCCTTTTCTTTGGATATTCCATGCCTGATGAACTGAAAACCTACACAGACATTGGCGTTTATTAATCTGCCATTGTGATGTTCCTTTAACTACTTAAGGACCACGCTAGTTGAAATCTACACCCTGTTGTGATGGCTATCTGGCTGCCAGGGCGTAGATTTCAACCTTCGCTGAGCGCATCCACCATTTTCGTTGCTCCCGCTGATGTTGCTGAATCCCCGTAGTTTCCCACGGAAGCTCACTCGCTCTGCCTGTCTCTATGACGGCAGAGCCCTGTGAGCGGACCAGGAGCCAATTTCATTGACTCCTGGCCCTGTCTTTCAATGTATGCAACTCCAATTGGCTTACATTGAAAGACAGGGTCAGGAGCCAATGAAAGCGGCTCCTGACCGGCTCACAGGAACTCTGCTATCATAGAGACGACAGAGTGGGTGGCCCAGGTTGCCGATATGTGGTGGTGATGGTGGTTGCAGCGGGTATGTGCGGTGATTCATCGGAATTCCGCCGTTTCTGTACCAGCGGTCTCTGGTCCTTAAGGGGGCAGAGACCGCTGGTACTTAAGTGGTAAAGATGAGCTTTCTGCACATGGGCTAGGGCTCAATGTAATGAATAAGAGACTGTGAAGATACTTTGGGGGAGTTTCCCAAAAGAGCCTGTAAGAATGTGTTTGCTAATATTTCAGGTAATGAACAAATAAAATTGATGGTCCTTTGGCTGCATTGGCAACTTTGTATGTAGCTGTTGCAATTATCTTGTACTTTTCCTATTTTCCAGTTTCACTGCTTTATATATATATTAAGGCATACATTCAAAAGCCCTACAAGGAAAAATAAGTGTGAGATATTGCCAATAGTAGAATATCATTTTACCGATAATCTACTAGCACCTGTTAGTGGTACCGATAGTCTGTAGTATTATACCCTATTCTTACACTAACCTCCCTCCATGTACACTAACCCCTCCCCATTTAACACTAACAGTGCAGGCAGCCGAAGTCAACACAGGCCTGTAGATGCCACTACACTTAGCCCTATCCAATGCCAGAATTGCCCTGGCTACTGTGACAAAGTCGATACCCAGGAGGTAATCGATTTGTCCCAGGTTGTGTTGGATGGGAGGTACATTCCACCTGGGATCAGACGCTACATCCAGTAGCAGCTCCGGAATAAAAAGGTTTTGGCTGTCTGTCACATGGACAGAGGTTAATAACCTTACTTGGGTCCGGAGCTGACCAGATGCAGAGTGGGCGGGCGCATCTGGTCGCCAGATCCTGGGTGGATCGTTTGCTCTGTGTATGTGGGCTTCTGCTGGAGTCAGGACACACAGGGTTAACAGAGCAGCTTTGAAAGGCTGGAGTAGGAGGAGAGAGAGTGGGTGTGACCAGCAAGGTCTGACAGTCTGCTAAGAAAGACTTCACGTTTGAATCCAGGAAGCTGGTTTTGCTCTGGAGAGAAAGTGCAGGCTGCACATGGAGTTTGGTGTGTTCCTGATATTGAAAGCTGAATGTAAGCTGCTGGCCTGGACTGGCCTTTTTGTTTTCATTTGAACTGTACTTTACAAACTGCCAAAAGACTGCTGTTTAAGAAGCCTGCTGTCCAATAAACTGTTGTTTGTTTTGGAAAATACACCTGTCTGTGCTGCTATCTCCCGCTGAGTACTCACCATTTGCAGCTGATCCCTCACAATTGGTGCTCGGATGCGGGCAACTTAGCATGCCTACAGCGACAGTGTGTTTGGCGTAAGATTTAAAAGTTTGAACAGCAGCATGGATGAAATGGTGAAGCAGCTGGTGTTAGCGAATGCGGCCTTGCAACAGGCTAATGCTGAGCAGCGGAAAACAAACACAGCCCTGCAACAACATACAGAGGCAGTACAGCAGCAAGCGGTGGCCCTGTGTGAGAGTCTGGCTGCAGCTGCGGAGGCCGATCGTCAGACTGCTGAGGCTGACAGGAAAGCAGTGAGTGAGTTGGTGCAACAACTTGTGGCTCGGAACCAAGAGGGACAGCTGCTGGTACCTGGCAGTGGAGGCACCATCCGCGCAAGCCACTTCTTGCAGAAGCTGACTCCCCATGATGATGTCGAGGCGTTCCTCCATACCTTTGAGAGGACAGCGGAGAGGGAAGCCTGGCCTAAAACGCAATGGGCAGGATTGGTAGCTCCGTTCCTGACTGGGGATGCTCAAAAGGCCTACTTCGACCTTGCCCTAGAGGATGCTAAAGACTACGACAAGCTGAAGGAGGAGATCCTGCGTAGACTTGGTGTCACCCCGGCGGTGCGAGCCCAGCGAGTTCACCAGTGGTCCTATTCAGCCGGATGCTCTCCAAGGTCCCAGATGCACGATCTAATCCACTTGGTAAAGAAGTGGTTGGAACCTGAGAAGTTAACAGCTCCGGAGGTCGTCGAAAGAGTTACCATTGACCGTTTCTTGCGCTCCCTACCGCCGGCTTTGCGAAGGTGGGTGAGTCATGCAGATCCACAGTCAGCTGATGAACTAATTGCGCTGCTGGAACGTTATCTGGCTGCAGAGGACTCTTTGGCTTGGGCCACAGGACAGCGCTCAGCTACCCGGAGACTGGCAGCACCCCAGGGAACTGGTAAGACAAAAGCTGACTTTGTGGGGGGTGTGGTCAGTGAGCCAAGCTCTGCAGGCCGAGGTCGACCAGGCACAATGGTAAGAAGTCGATCCCCGGTACAATGTTGGCAATGTAAAGAGTGGGGACATATTGCTGCTAACTGTCCTCAGGCAGTTGAACCCATGGAGTGCGATTACACTCGTCGCAGGTCCTTGTTTGCGCGACCTGTGTATATCGCAAGCTGTGACTCTCATTTGGCGGTGGTAAAAATTGCTGGAAAAACTGTCCAGGCTCTCTTAGACTCTGGTAGCTTGGTGACCCTGGTGCATTCCAGTTTAGTGGACCCGGCCTGGCTGGGGAATCGTCGGGTCACAGTACAATGTGTTCATGGGGACTCTAAACAATACCCCACCGCCCTTCTCACCATTGAAACAAACTGTGGACCTGCCACTCAGGAAATAGTGGTGAGCCCGAACTTGGCACATAGTGTCATCCTGGGGAGGGACTTTCCACTGTTCTGGAACTTGTGGGAAGGGGATAACTGTGGAGGCTCAAGAGAGCTGGAATCTAAAAATAATACAGAAATTGATGGTAATGAAATGTTTTCTCCCTTGGAGGTGTTTGCTGGGGACTCTGAGTTATCCCCAGAGACCTCTGAGGGCTCGGTCCTACCAGAGCTGGAGGTGTCTCGGGATAACTTTGGGACTGCCCAGTTAAGGGATCCTACGCTGGCAAAAGCGTGGGAAAATGTCAAGGTGTTGAACGGTGAACCCCAAGTGGTCGGGGCTGAGAAAGTATTTCCTCATTTGGCGGTACAGTCAGACTTGCTGTACCAGGTTTGTAAAATTCAGGGTGAGGTTGTGGAACAACTCGTGGTCCCCAAGTCGTATCGCCCAATGGTCCTAGACCTAGCGCACAAACATGCCCTGGGGGGACATTTGGGTACCGAAAAAACTAGGGACCGAGTCCTGCAGCGATTCTTTTGGCCTGGGGTACATGGAGATGTAAAAGCTTACTGTGAATCCTGTCCCGAGTGCCAAAGATGTGCTCCGGCTCCCCATTTTCGAAGTCCGCTCGTCCCCTTGCCCATTATCGAAGTTCCCTTCGAAAGGATAGCCATGGACCTAGTGGGGCCATTGGTTCGATCAGCGCGTGGTCACCAGTACATTCTGGTGGTAGTGGACTATGCCACTCGCTACCCAGAAGCGGTTCCCCTCAGAAATACGTCGTCTAAAGTGATTGCACGTGAGTTGTTCCACATGTTCACCAGAGTAGGTTTGCCAAAGGAAATTTTGACAGACCAGGGTACCCCATTTATGTCTAAATTGATGAAAGAAGTGTGTAAACTGATGAAGATCGATCAGATTCGTACTTCAGTGTACCACCCTCAAACGGACGGGCTTGTGGAAAGATTCAACAAAACCTTAAAAAATATGTTAAAGAAAATAGTGGACAAGGATGGCAAAGATTGGGATTGCCTTTTGCCCTACCTAATGTTTGCAATTCGGGAGGTCCCTCAGTCTTCCACAGGTTTTTCGCCGTTTGAGTTGTTGTATGGGCGATGCCCACGGGGAATTCTGGATATAGCCAAAGAAACCTGGGAGCAAGAGGCCACCCCCTACAGAAGTATTGTTGAACATGTGTCTGGTATGCAAGATAGGATTGCAGCGGTGATGCCTTTAGTCAGAGAGCATTTGCAACATGCCCAGGAGGCACAGTCTCGTGTTTATAATAAATCAGCAAAGGTTCGAGCTTTCAGTCCTGGGGATCGGGTCCTGGTGTTGGTTCCCACGGTTGAAAGCAAGTTTTTGGCTAAGTGGCAAGGTCCATATGAGATTATTGAAAAGGTCGGGGAGGTGAATTACCGGGTTTACCAGCCTGGCCGGAGGAAGCCAGAACAGATATATCATGTGAATTTACTGAAACCCTGGAAAGAGAGGGTGGCCCTTGCAGCTTCCCAGGTTACTCAAGAGTCCACCAAGGGTGGAATAGAGCTGGTACAGGTGGCTGAGACGCTGTCTGTTTCACAGAAACGGGAGGTCCGAGAGTTCCTCTTACGGAATCGAGAGGTGTTCTCGGAACTTCCAGGTTGTACCCAAGTCATCAGGCATGATGTTGTGACTGAGCCCCATGTACAGGTCCGCCTTAAACCTTATAGAATACCTGAAGCTCGCAGACAGGCCATAGCAGGGGAAGTAGAAAGAATGCTGGAACTGGGGGTTATTGAGGAGTCCAACAGCGAATGGAATAGCCCCATAGTGCTAGTTCCGAAGCCTGACGGTTCCATTCGTTTCTGTAATGACTTCAGAAAGTTGAATGAGGTATCAAAATTTGATGCCTACCCTATGCCAAGGGTAGATGAGTTAGTCGAAAGGCTGGGCCCCGCAAGATATGTCACCACCTTAGATCTGACCCGGGGATATTGGCAGGTGCCCTTAACTGAATCAGCCAAGGAGAAGACAGCCTTCTCGACTCCCCAAGGGCTGTTTCAGTATGTCAGGATGCCGTTTGGGTTGCAAGGGGCCCCAGCCACCTTTCAAAGGATGATGGACAAGATCCTCAGGCCGCATCAGCGGTATGCTGCGGCTTATTTGGACGACGTGGTCGTCTTCAGTACAGATTGGGAAAGCCACCTTCCGAAAGTCCAGGCGGTCCTGGATGCCATTAGAAAGGCGGGACTGACAGCGAACCCCAAGAAGTGTGCAGTAGGGTTGGAGGAGGCTCGTTACCTGGGGTACACAATTGGGAGAGGTCTGATTAAGCCCCAAGTGCAGAAAGTGGAGGCCATAAGGGACTGGCCTAGGCCTACCACGAAAAAGCAGGTCAGGACCTTCTTAGGTTTGGTGGGCTATTATAGGAGGTTCATTCCAAATTTTGCCACTTTGGCCACTCCCATTACAAACCTCACAAAAGGGAAAAGTTCCTCCATGGGTCCATGGGGACAGGAGGCTGAAGAAGCCTTTCAAGGTCTTAAGGAGGCATTGTGCAGGGGTCCAGTCTTGGTCACGCCTGATTTTAAAAAAGAGTTTCTGGTACAGACAGATGCTTCAGCTGTGGGGTTAGGAGCAGTCCTATCCCAAATCGTCAATGGAGAGGAGCACCCAGTTGTGTATCTGAGTCGAAGGCTGACCGCAGCCGAAGAAAGATATAGTATCGTGGAGCGGGAGTGTCTGGCCATCAAGTGGGCACTCGAGGCTCTACGGTACTATCTCTTGGGCCGTCGCTTTCGCCTCATTACCGACCATGCTCCTCTCACATGGATGTCTCAAAACAAGGAGAAAAATGCAAGGGTAACGCGCTGGTTTCTGGCATTACAGCCCTTTAATTTTTCTGTGGAGCACAGAGCTGGAAGACTGCATGGCAATGCAGATGCTCTATCAAGGGCATTCTGTCTTGCCGCAGACTGTGTCCGATCCCACGGGATCGAACAGAGGGGGGGAGTATGTGACAAAGTCGATACCCAGGAGGTAATCGATTTGTCCCAGGTTGTGTTGGATGGGAGGTACATTCCACCTGGGATCAGACGCTACATCCAGTAGCAGCTCCGGAATAAAAAGGTTTTGGCTGTCTGTCACATGGACAGAGGTTAATAACCTTACTTGGGTCCGGAGCTGACCAGATGCAGAGTGGGCGGGCGCATCTGGTCGCCAGATCCTGGGTGGATCGTTTGCTCTGTGTATGTGGGCTTCTGCTGGAGTCAGGACACACAGGGTTAACAGAGCAGCTTTGAAAGGCTGGAGTAGGAGGAGAGAGAGTGGGTGTGACCAGCAAGGTCTGACAGTCTGCTAAGAAAGACTTCACGTTTGAATCCAGGAAGCTGGTTTTGCTCTGGAGAGAAAGTGCAGGCTGCACATGGAGTTTGGTGTGTTCCTGATATTGAAAGCTGAATGTAAGCTGCTGGCCTGGACTGGCCTTTTTGTTTTCATTTGAACTGTACTTTACAAACTGCCAAAAGACTGCTGTTTAAGAAGCCTGCTGTCCAATAAACTGTTGTTTGTTTTGGAAAATACACCTGTCTGTGCTGCTATCTCCCGCTGAGTACTCACCATTTGCAGCTGATCCCTCACACTACATAATAGCGGAACTCGACTGCTGCTAATAACATTGCAAGCCATCCGTGTAGTTGCTCTTGACATTGTCTCCCTTCATAGCCGCAATTCATACCAACTACAGAGTTCTGCTACACAGTAGCAGAACTCCACCAGTGCTAATAACGTCAGGTGCAATTGCTATAGCTGGCCAAATTGCAGACTGTAGCCAGCAATTGAGTAATTTAACATAGGCGCCAATGGCGGCACCCATTTCTCGCTGTCGTGACTCACAATTAAATTACCTTCTTCATATATAAAGCCCTTAGCATTTTATGGAGATGATGAATACATCCACATGACTATCTCAGTATAAATTGGTGAATAATCTAAAAATCTTTATGAAACAGATCTTTATTTGACCTTTGCGTCTCTCAGTACTAGTTATGAGAAGGTTCTTTCAATTACCCATTTGGACATATAGATAAAGTTCCAATAAATCAGTTAACCTCTCTTTCTCTAGCATATCCCTTTTATGTTTCTTTAATAATATGAATATTGTCAGTGTGGCTACTTTGAGTTTGATTGCCTACACAAGTGCAGAGTTTAATTAGACCTTTGACCCACTTCACTATCACTTCATAAAATATGAATAGCTGTCATCATAGGTCTAACATGAACATTTCTTTATCATCTCATATGTTACACACCTGGAGCTATCTGCAGCCTACTTAGTGACAGCAGGGTGGGGAAAGTGATCCCAGTCTTGGACATCGCAATGCCGCTGTGTTGTGTAACTCAAGCACCAGTATAAACACTATTTTTAGGTTTAGCAAGCATCTAATCTCCTGTTAGCATTCAAGTACAGGAGTTGTCCTGCGTATGTATTGCTTTTAACCTGGTTATTGCAGTTTAAGAAAAAATTATTACTGAACACTTTACCAGCTGTTGGTTCAAAATATCTGCAAATCAATAAAGGTCACATTGTTTCTAACATTCAGCTGATCTCTAACTACATTGCTTTGTTTTATAATGCTTGGAACAGACATAAACTGTAAAAAAATATTGCAGAATTTTCCAATTCCAAAAAAGATTACAAAACCCAGTTTTTATAATGCTTTGATTCACATTCTGTTTGATCTCGTATAGACCAATTTAGTGTCTTCACATTTTATATTCTGAAAGAGTCACAGATGACGAGTTGTGGATTAGAGTTGTAGCCAGTGATGAGCAATCCAGTGGGAAGTTGAAAATGCTATTTTCGGCTGCGGTGATGGTAAAAATAG
This sequence comes from Hyperolius riggenbachi, assembly GCF_040937935.1. Classification (NCBI taxonomy): domain Eukaryota; kingdom Metazoa; phylum Chordata; class Amphibia; order Anura; family Hyperoliidae; genus Hyperolius; species Hyperolius riggenbachi. Next base: position 245,852,563 of record NC_090646.1, read on the forward strand.
TGACTGGAAGGGAGAAGGGAGTGCACAACACACTGAGTTCCTTCCTTTTTTTTGTTTAGCGCTTTTCTCCTGTGGACTCAAAGCACTTGCGAGGCAGCCACTAGAGTGCACTCAGTAGGCAGTAGCAGTGTTAGGGAGTCTCGCCCAAAGAACTCCTTACTGAATAGGTGCTGACTTACTAAACAGGCAGGGCCGAAATTCGAACCCAGGTCTCCTGTGTCAGAGGCGGAGCCATTCTATGTTTTTCTTTTTTTTTTTAACTTAACAAGTCATCTTTATTGTGGGTGTGAATAAGACATACAGGTAACAACCGTACGCAGACGGCTTACATGGTACAATTGCAGGTAAGTGGTACAGGAAGGAGGGAAGAAATGTAAGAAACATTATTATTATAGGGTGTTGATTTAGATGTAAAGGAAAAAACCTGCAGGAGAATAGTTACAGTCTTACTTTAGATGAGGAGAGATTGACCAACAAAGTGACATGTTATATGCTAATTAACATAAAAGAGACCCAACAAAAAACAAAAATATATACATATACAGCCGAGCTTCTGGAGGGACTCCCCTTGCCTCACCCCCCCCCCCCCACCACACAGCAAGTTCCGTATAGCTACATGGTCCGTTCACAGGGATTAGCCCCTGAAGCGAGTGTAGCGGGAAGTGGTCCAGATGTCCCAAATAGAGTGGAACTTACGCTCCGCTCCCCTGCGGGTGTATAATGCTTTGTGGAATGGTAGCATGGTGTTTATGACTCTAATCCAGTCAGATAGATCGGGAACCAGTGGCTGTATCCAGGCCTGAGTGAGAACCTTGCGGGCAACATGAAGCACGTTAAGTAGGAAAAGTTTAGTAAATTTGTTATAGGTGTTGTGTGGGAGCGAGTTAAGCAAACAAAGTTTGGGATCAAGTGTCACTGGACAACCCATTTTATCGTTTAGAAATTTTATAATTTGTTGCCAATAGAGGTTCACCTCAGGGCAGGACCAAATCATGTGATAGAAAGTGCCCTGAGTTAGGGCACATTTAGGACATAGAGGTGAGTATCCGGGTCGAAACTTAGCCAGTCGGATTGGAGTAAGGTAGGCCCTATGTATCACGTAGAGACTAAGTAGTCTATCTGGTATGTGGGGGGAAACCCTGGCAGAATCTTCAAGAGCCTCCTCCCAATCTTCATCGGAGATCTCTCCAAGATCCTGCACCCACTGAGATTTCTTAACAAAGGCTCTACGCGTGGCACCAGTTATCATAATGGCAGAGTACAAGGCAGAAATTAATTGATTGGAGGAGGGACCAGTGACAATGTTAAGTATGCCGGAGTCAAAAAGAGTAGGTGGCACTGTAGAAAACTGGGTTTTTAGGGCATGCGATAATTGTATGTAGTAAAATTGCATAGATGATGGCAATTGGAATTTGGCCGCTAGTTGCTCAAAAGGGACAATAGATCCAGAGTCAATAACCTGGTACAGATAAAGTATACCTCGGTTAACCCATAGTCTACCATTGGGGAGTTTACGGATTTCAGGAAGGCCTCGATTTTCCCAGAGAGGGGTGAACTTCATAGGGGCATCTGGTTCAAGAAATTTGTGTGCAGTATCCCAGACTTTAAGAGTTTGGCGGAAAGTCTCCGGAAATGATTTGATATGGGGAGAGTTTTTAGCGCCAGTTGCTATAATGGAGAGGGGGTCCATGTGTTGGAGTGGGGGGATACCACTAAACAGACAGGAGGAGCGATTCCGGTTAATAGTGAGATCGAAGAATATATGTGACAGCTGGGAAGCCAGGTAATAAATATGGCAGTTGGGAACTGCTATGCCCCCTAGATCTTTTGGATTTTGGAGAGTGGTCAGAGAAAGGCGGTGTCTTGAAGACCCCCATATAAATTGAGTTAAGAGGGTGTTTATTTTGACAAAATTAACATATGGTAGATAAATCGAGGCATTCCATGAAACGTAAAGCACCTTAGGAAGTAGGATCATTTTAAATAGATTGGCTCGACCAGCCACCCCTATAGGGAGTTTGGACCAGGCCTGAAATTTGGCAGTTATATAATGTAGCAGTGGTGTCCAGTTTAAGGACACAAAGTCCTGAGCTGTACGTGAGATCTTTATACCAAGGTAGGTGATAATTGACGCCCATTGGAGAGGAGAGGAGGCTTGAGACAGGGTTGGGGGGAAGACATCAATGGGGAGTATGTAGGATTTAGACCAGTTAATACGTAGTCCAGAGTATTGCCCAAAGCTGTTTATAATTTGGAGAGAGCGGTGTAGTGAAGGTCCAGGATCATTTAGATATAAAAGCATATCGTCTGCATAGAGACTGATTTTATCAATGTTATTAGCTTTTTTGAGGCCTTGAATTAAAGGGTCTGATCGTATCAGAACAGCCGGGGGCTCAATTGCCAAGTCAAATAAAAGGGGGGATAGGGGACAACCCTGTCTCGTGCCTCTAGTTATGGGGAAAGCGTCAGAAACCCAGCCATTGATACGTATCCTGGCGTAAGGGTCGGTGTATAAGAGTTTCACCCAGGAGATAAATCGAGGACCAATGTTATAGCGATGTAGGACTGCTAGCAAAAAGTCCCACTCAATTGTATCGAAAGCTTTGGCGGCGTCAAGAGACGCCACTACCCTAGTTCCAACATTCTCATGCTCTGTCTGCATAGCAAGAAACAGCCTACGAATATTTAAGGAGGTTGATCTGCCTGGAATGAATCCAGATTGGTCTGAGTGTATCAGAGAGGTTATTACTTTATTTAATCGCAGTGACAGTAGCTTGGCAAGGATCTTAGTGTCGGTCTGAATTAGGGAAATTGGGCGATATGCATCGCATTGGAGAGGATTTTTGCCAGGTTTTAGAATTAAGGTTATTAAGGCTTCTCTCATAGAAAGGGGGAGAGACTCTGATTCTAGGGCATGGTTATATAGTGCTAAAAGCTTAGGTGCTAATAGGGATCTGTATTGTTTAAAGAATTCGCCTGGCAGGCCATCAGTGCCTGGGGACTTGGAAGCAGGAAGGGAAGAAATGGCGTCCTCGATCTCTTGGGGTGTAAATGGGGCATCTAGTAGCAACTTATTGGAGTCATCTAGAGAGGAAAGGGGGATGGTCTCTAAATATGCGTTTATTTCAGATACGGGTGCAGAGGAAGACTTTGTATATAAGGATTTATAGTAAAGGGCAAAGCATTGTAGTATGTCATGGGGGGAGGAAAGAACCGAGCCATCCGTATCTTCTATTTTGAGGATAACCTGTGGGGCGGTCAGTTCTCTAGATAATTTGGCCAGAAGTGCGCCACATTGCTCACCCATCTCATAGATGCGTTGTTTAGAAAATAGGATTTTTCGCTTTGCCTTGACTAGGAGGAGCTGCTCATAGGCGGCAAGTTTAGATTTATATGACTCGTTGTAAAAGGGGGTAGGGTTAGTTGCGAAGTCAGATAAGGATTGTTGTAACTCTAACAGAGCAGCCTGTTCGGTCATTGCAGAGCTGATCTTAATGTTTTTAATCTCAGAGGAAAAGTGCTGCCTAGTGAATTGTTTGAAGACCTCCCATATCGATTCTACTGATGCAGATTGACCTTGTATGTCAAAGAAGCGAGTTAAAGCTTCTTCAGTTGATTTTGCCTCACTTATTTTGGTTAGCCAAAAGGGGTGCAATCTCCAGAAGGGTGTCTTAGGAGGAAAGGACCAACTTAGATGGATAAGGTATGGAGAGTGATCTGACATAAGGGAGGGGAGGAAGCGGACCTTGTGTATATTAGTGAGTAGAGATGATGATACCAGAATATAATCCAGGCGGGAGTGAGATTTATGCGATGCAGAGTGGCATGAGAATGCCGGAGTGCCAGGGAATTTTACAGACCAGGTATCATATAAGGACACCTCCGTTAGAAGAGTTAGCAGTTTAGTGTCTCTGGGAATATTAGGAGTTGGGGTGTCCGGCTGGGGGATTTTATCAGTACTTGGGTATAAGACATAGTTAAAATCCCCAAGCCAGATCGAGGGTACCTGTGGATGAAGAGCAATAAAATGCAGTGCAAGTTTCACTACAGCAAAGGAAAATGGGGGAGGTATGTAAATGGCAATAAGTAAAGTAGGGACATTGTACAATAGGCAGTGTAGGAACACGAATCTGCCCTCATCGTCAATGACTTGATCAATCAGTTGAAATTGAGCACTTTTAGCAATTAAAAGAGATACGCCCCTGGACTGTGAGGTATACTTGGAGTGATAGGACCATCCGATCCAGGCACGACGTAGAGCCATAGGAAGATTACCATCTAAATGAGTCTCCTGTAACACAAGTATATCCACTCGCTGTTTGCGTAGAAATTCCAATACCACTGTTCTCTTAATTCTATCTCGTATACCCCTCACATTCCACGTCAAAAAAGACAGGGAAGTGCAAGAGGGTCGGGAGAGAATGGTCATACTAAAGGACTATATAAATGAAAGGGAGACCGTGCGGCTTAGTAGAGTACAGGGAGGGGGTAGGGGGGTCCCGGCTGAGAGACAAGGGGTTAATATAACTCTGAAAAGTATTTCCCAGCACATAACCCAAAACATAGGGCCTGAGCTTTATCCCAAAAACATATAATAACGCATAAATTGCATATTTAACATGCAGTATCCTGTAGGAGCTAGGAAGAAAACATGTTAATAAAACATAACAAAATAAAAGTAATTGTGGGTGCGACATCAAATTTTTGGTGTCGCATAAAGCCTTGCTCTACACACCAGGCGAGCAACCTGAAGTCTAGTACCTCGGGCATTTTAACAGGAGATTTTAAATAAGTGAGATATAACCGGTGAAGTGTTCCGGGGAAGCAGACGGATAACCGTCAGATAGTTACCGACTGTAGATCATGGAGAGTGAAGAGGCAGGGTGTAGTCCACGGCAAAGCGGCAAGTCATGCCGAGTGACGCAGCAAGCAATGTTTGAGATAGTAGGAGTTGTTGCTTGCGTCTATGCTAAAGATGGAGAGGTAGTAATAAGTGTCTCAGTCCTCCAGGCTTGACTGTGGCTTGTTCTTATCAATCCATGAATAAACTTCAGCGGGAGATTCGAAAAATAAAGTCTTACCATCTGAAATGACTCTAAGGCGGGCGGGGAAGAACATGGAGTATTGTAGGCCTAGGATCTTTAACTTGCGTTTTGCATCCTGGAATTTGGCGCGTTGTTTCTGAGTTTCCACTCCAAAATCTGGGTATATAGATATGGAGGTATTGTCCAGCTTGATATTCCCCTGCTCACGGGATAATCGGAGGACTGCATCGCGGTCCTTAAAGTTAAGGAGTTTTGCTATGAAGGTGCGCGGGGGGGCCCCGGGCGGGTTGACTTTGGAGGGTATGCGGTGGGCTCGTTCGACTGAGAAGGCTTGAGAGAAGGAGTCCCTACCGTATTGTGTGATGAGTAAGTCCTCCAGGAAGCGGGAAGGGTCGTCTCCCTCCGATTTTTCGGGTAGGCCCACTAATCGTATATTGGACCTGCGTAGGCGATTCTCCATGTCCTCCTGCCGAGCTATGATGGTTTTGATTTGACCTTGTGTTGTACGCATATCAGATGGAAGTGATTTATAATTGTCTTCGAGTGTAGATATTCGGGCCTCGGCATCAGAGACGCGTTCGCGAAGGTTGCGGACATCTTGCCAAAGAAGTTGCAAGTCGACCTTGACCTCTTCAATTTTAGTTGTGAAAGTGTTGGTCAATGAAGTTTGTAAGGTAGAGATTGCGGCAAGGATGGATTGAGCCTCGGAAGAGGAGATCTGGTCCGATGGGGAAGCCAGATCTTCCTCTACGGCCGGGCCGCCGCCATCTTGGTCTGCGCGGCGAAACTTATCTATTGGGCCAGTAACTTTGTCTGTCTTCTTCGGACCCATCTTCCTTCGGCCAGCGATCGGCGAGGTAAGGAGGCAGCTGTGGGTAAGTTTTTAGTCCCAGGTACAGCAGGATAAGAGCAGGATAAAAGCTTAGGTTGCTCACGAGGTGGAGAGCTCCGAGAGGTGCGTCCGCTCACATCCTCGTTCCGGCCACGCCCCCCCTATGTTTTTCTTTTTACATAAATTGTAGTTGTGCACCCTGTCTCCAAAAGAATGACGTGCCAGGCAAAGGATGACCAATCCAGTAAATATGTAGTGAAGAGGCCGGCACCGTCTTGTATAATGCTCAAATCTTCTATTTATTCATTCAGTATTGCCATACAGAAACGACGTTTTCTATGGTAAGAGCGGTGATTGGTTCTTTTTGAATGCAGCATAGTGACTGCTTGCTTCATAGGGTTGGGTGGGTATATAAATGGTGTGATAGTTTATGCTATGGTCAGGATGTCATTAAATTGATAAAGGAGCTGCGCTCCGAAACGTCCTTTCTGTATGGCAATACTGAATGAATAAATAGAAGATTTGAGCATTATACAAGACGGTGCCGGCCTCTATACTACATGTTTTTCTTTTTAGAAATGCTGCAACCAGCCAGGGGCTTTGTTTACTTCTAAAGCTTAAAGGGATCCGAGCAGCTTTTTTTCTGCAGTCCTGGTTTCTAATAGCTGTAGGAGCTGCCATTACCCTCCTCCCCTTCTGTCTGCCCTTATTTATCCAGATTTATGCAGGGGAAAGTGTGAATGTAATCAAATGTGACTTCTCTAAACTGTTTAACCACTTCAGGACCACAGGCGTTACCCCCTCCTAAAGACCAGGCCATTTTTCACAAAAATAGCCACTGCAGCTTTAAGGGCTTGCTGCAGGGCCACACAACTCAGCACACAAGGGATTCCCCTGCCCCCCTTTTCTCCTCACTAACAGAACTTTCTGTTGGTGGGGTCTGATCACTCCCCCAATGTTTGTTTTTTTACATAAATATTTATGTTATTATTTTATTAATAAATTTGTGTATTTTTTTGTATTTTTACCCCGCTTGCTCCCTCCCTCCCCCCGCCAGCCAATCAGCATGATCGGCTGTCATAGGCTTCAGTCTATGACAGCCGATCACTCCCCAGCCCATGGAGCGGACAGCTAAAGTACAGTGATCTCCTCAACCCACCCCTGCTGATGAAAGCTTTTGTTTGCTCACTGCTACTGCTAATAACAGCAATCCTTATCTGCTTGCTCTTTCTGTGGATGGCAGGCCATGGAACAAGGGCAATAACACCCTCTAACCAACATTTAAATGAAAAAAAAGGTAGAATAGCATTTTTTTAAGTAATAAGCCACATTGTTAGCATGCATTTTTAATGGACTATTGAGATGTCCTGGGGCTAAAAATGTTGCTCGGTTCACTTTAATCATGTGGAGATGTATAACAACGCTAAGGAGCAGCAAAGAAGGAACCAAAAGACCCTGAAATGTTCTTAATTAACATTAGCAAACCTGCACCAAAATAGATGGGGCTTGTGTAGGTGGTATTATAAATAGTGTACTATATAGTACCAATCAAAATGTCAATTTTAATATTTGTCCATTGCATGTATTATTCTAGGACATTCATAACAATTTGAAAATATAAAATATATAATATCTGTTTTATATATTTTATATGAATATAAAATATATAAATATGAAAATATTTAGGCTGGGTGCACACTTAGCAGTGCGGTACACATCACGTTTTTATACACATGCGTTTGTGCATTTTGTATGCTTTTTGCATGTGTTTTTCTATTGCGTTTTATGCAAATCACTAGAAAGTCAACAGAAAGCGGAAATACATCAGAAAACATAGGTTTTTTTCCAAAAGCATATAAAAAAAGCATGAAAAATGCATACAAAACGTATTACATTGCATCACCATTGACTTTAATTATGTGTATTTTTTAAGCGTTTTTGAAAAATATGCAACTAAACCAGAGTTTTTAAAAATTGCAAATGTCAAAACGCATACACATGGTTTTTTGATGCGGCCCATTGACTAACATTACATGCATAAACACTGCCTTTTCCGCAGCGCTAGCGTTTCTGCCTAGTGTGTTCCCTGCCAAAACGCGATAAGTCCATATACATTATCAGTTAGCATCATCTCTAGTGATGTATAGTAAAACTTGCTTTTAGCTCCAGCTGTCAGCTGTATTGTCAGCTATCTGAGCAAAAGAAAAAAAAAATCACTATAATCTTACCACTTCTTGGTGGGTGATAACAGAGAGCTTGCAAGCTGTTCCACAAGGGGTCTTAAGACCGTCTTGGAGCATCTATAGTGGTCAGTAGGAACCTATTTTGCTGAATTTATTTTCCACATAAATTCTGGAAAACATGAATTCAACATTTTTTCTCATTCATACTTGTAACAATGACACCTGCAACTGGCGTAGGAGATCATCTGATTTACAGTCCATCTGCCAATGTATGGTGGGTGTAGCCTCGAGCCCCGCTGGGCAGGTTTTCAGCAGACTGTAGTGCGTGTGTACGCACTGCCGGCGGACTGAAAAAGGCAGTTCCTGAATGATCGGCCTGGCGGATAGTTCAGGAACAGCCTTATCAGTCCGTCGACAGTGCGTACACACGCACTACAGTCTGCTGAAAACCTGCCCAACTGACCCGTCGTTTGCTTCTGTAGTGCGTGTGTACGCACCTTTAGTTTTATGCAGCTAAATTGTTAGAAATAGTTTTCCTCTCATTTAGCCTACAATAATATGCCTGCCCTTGCACCTCCCCATTGTTCTAAATACTAATTCTCCAGTAAAACTTAAAGTAATCCATCATAACACAAAGCCCCCCCCCCCCCCCCTAAATTGTACATACCCTTAACCTGCTGGAGCCCATGTTTATTTTCCTTACCTAAAGCTAGCATTGCCCCAGTGCTAACTAGTGAAAATAAAACACCAAAAATGTTCATAAGAAATTCAGCACTGAAGCTGATGAGATGAGCACTTTGTTGAACAGATCCTCTATTAGATGAACAGTCCTGAGATTACACAACAAAAATGTAGTGCACACTAGGCAAGTCATGTAGTCTTGTCCTGTTTCTCTCGAAAGCTGTGCCTTTTTGATGTGGCACTAGTAATTACAGACATTTGAATGAAGCAATCCAGGTACATGAGTGCTCTCACTGAGACACACTGCTTCTATGAAATATAGCCAAACACACAGGGAGAGGGCAATCTGACAAAATAAAATAGCTTAAAGACTGGATTTGTAGATCCTGTAGATCTAAAAGACCTGGTCATTTTCACTAGTTACTTAGGTAAAAAATTATCCTAACTTCACATTCCCACTGGCCCTGTAATTAATCAGCTGGCCACCAGCTGATGGCCAGCATATGAAGGCTAAGTAAGCAATATAGATGACCTAAAACTCATTGAGCTAGAGCTGATAAAACTGGCAAATCATAAAGTGATCCACTGGATCCACTTTAAATTACTGTTACCTCAGATATACATTTATAAGAATGATGCTTTTCAGTTAGCTTTTTCTTATCTAATAACTCCACATAAGAGCATAAAAACAAAATTATTCTCATAAACTGGAGACAACCAGAGAATAAACTTCTGAACCTCTTAGCCTTAGGTAAATACTTTAAAGAAATCATACATTTAGAAATTGTTTTTCTGGTACGATGGTGAGTTCTATGTGCAGAAGCAAGGCTGCGCTATGGGGGCCAAGTTTGCCCCCACTGTGGCTAATTTGTACATGGGAAAGTGGGAAGAGTTGATACTGGCCAGTGATGGGGAGAAGAGGATCACACACTGGTCCAGGTTCATAGATGACTTGCTGTTTATCTGGAGAGGGCCAAGAGAAGCATTGGAGGTATTCTGCAATGAGATGAATAATATGTGGGAGGAGATTAAGCTCACATTCACGATCAGCCCTGATAGGGTCCAGTTCCTAGATTTGGAGTTATGGAAGGGGGAGGGAAGTCTGGTGACAAAAACTTACTTCAAGCCAACCGACAGAAATGGCTACATCCCCACATCTAGTTGCCACCATGAAAGGTGGTTACAAAACATCCCTAAGGGGCAGTTCACCCGCCTCAAGAGAAATTGCACCCTGCAATCGGACTATGTTAGTCAGAGCAGGCTTCTGATAGATAGGTTTGTGGAAAAGGGGTATGAGAGAAAGCAGGTGGAAAAGGTGGCCACTGAAGTGGGGGCAGTTGATCGGGTGGGATTGATTGGGAAAACACACAGGCCCCCAAGTAATCATCATGAATTTGCGATCCAATTGGGTTTTAGTGGGCAGTTCAGGCAGGTGGAGAGAGTGGTGAAGAAACACTGGAACATAATAAAGATGGATGGATAAATGGGTAAGTATTTACCCAGCAGACCCTCGTTCATTTACAGGAGGGCACCTAACCTGAAATCTCAGGTAGTCACCAGTTTCATAGATCCACCCCCAAGGGCAACGGATACTGACCTATTGGGTCAAAAGGGATTTTTTCCATGCAGAAGATGTAGAGGATGTAGGGAAGCTGGCCCAGTAAGGGGGGATCATTTTGTGGGAAAGAATTCTCGACGGACACATAAATTAAAACAATGTATCACATGCACCACGGTGGGGGTGGTCTACGTGCTCTGGTGCCCGTGTGGCCTGGAATACGTGGGCCATACCACCAGGGCGTTACATAAAAGAATAGGGGAACATTTCTATAATATAGCTAGGGGACTTGAGTCCCATAGTGTGTCGAGTCACTTTAAGAGTTTTCATAATCGGGACCCCTCTCTGCTAAAATTCATGGGGGTTGAAAAGTGGGTTCCAAAGTGGAGGGGTTCGAGAAAACAGAGGGATATCTCAAAGGCAGAGGGTAGATGGATCCATAATCTGAAATCACTGGCACCCATGGGGTTAAATATTGAATTTGACTTAAACTGCTTCATTGTAGATGATTAGGCAATGGTAATATTGGGAACAGCCACTTGATGGCAGTAGGAGAGTAGAAGCACGGATTGTATGGATATAAGGGTCTCCGCAATGTTAGTTGAATCTGGGTCAATTCTAACTTCTAATTTAATGTATCTTAACCCCATACCTCTATTAGTATTGAAATGTTAAAGTAGGTGTTATATTTAGATTAGGTTTATATGGAGGAAGTAGCAGCCAATGTTTACATTGTAGCGCTGTGCGGCGTATGATGGTGGCAAGGCTGATCGGCATGACAACGGGGGGCGGGTACAATGAGGAGGAGGTATATCTTACGGCTGGTGTACTGGCACGCTAGCCCCTGATGAGTCCTGGTGACGAAACGCGTAGGGCGGAGCCAGTACGCCTGACGTAGGTCACGTGGGTCGGAATGCGGAAGTCTGGAGTGTCGGGAGCCTGAACAGCGGGACGCCGCAGAGAGGCCATTGACGTATCTGAGGCTGGAGAGACTTGCCGCTATGACACGCTAATCCATCCCTAAAGGGAGTCTGTAAGTTGCCTAAGTGCATGAGAGGCGCAGTGTGTACTTAGTTTGGATTGACATACTGCGCGATGAAATTGTTTTATACTTTTATTAAAGGATTTTTTATACTGGAACTGGATATGATCACTGATGTCCTGAGTGATACATATTTGTGAATGCGAGATTGACACCTGAATCACGGTGGTCTACATCTGGTGAGCCTTTTTGACCTCTAGGGTAGTGGGGATCACGTGTGGACACTGTTATCACTCGCACTCACACCATGGAGTATTGATGATTATTGAATGATTATACAGTATCACACTATGTGGAGATGTTGTTCTAGGTTTCTGGAGGAGCGCGCAGTGGAGTGCATAGCACCAGAAGGACTTTGACTATTTTACAGGAGGAACCACAGCGCACTCAGTGGACTTTTGTGTGACATTTATGGTGATATTCATGTCAATTTGAATGATTTGTTTTTTTGCACTGTTAGGGGATTGATCAGTACTAGGCAGCGCAGCAGCTTTAAAACTGATTTTCCACACAGAAGGCCAACTCAGCTTTTCTTACATCTGCTTATTAGAAGCCAAACTTTATACCATCTTCTAAGAATTCCAGTGAACAATGAACAGGATGGGTATTCAACTGGGAAAGGGAGTCTAGCTGTAGCCATTACCAAATACCATGCCCACTGAGCACATAGCCCCCATAGGTGGATAACAGAAAATAGAAACATGTGCCAGGGTGCGCCATATGGGGACATCACCCTTGCTGACATCCCCGGCAAAATCATGTATTTCCATTATTAATAGAACTCCCGAGTCCCAACGCATGTACACACTTTCACCTAATACTATTCTGCTAAAAAAAATTAGAGGTTGCAGCTGGTGGCCTTAGGGATCAAACAACTAATAGCCCCAAAACATTCCTACCTCTGTCAAATGTAGGTGAGGAGAAGTTTGAGGAAATCCATGAACTTTTAAAAATCCAGTGACAATTAGTACCATGTTAAAAAAGCCAATAAAAAGGGAATTCTGAAGGAAATAACGGCATTGTATCCTCCATTTTCTCTGCTGATGTAAAAATCAACAGAATGTCTCACAGTGACTGGGCATCTGTGTAACATGGGACTGACTAATGTGATTTCAGCCACAAGAGCATATTCCTGCCTCTTCTCCACACTGCAAGTGTCCTTAGGAGGTTCATCCATTCCTGATGTGTAAACCAATATTTATTGTGGTTACTAGCAGTATTGCTGGAAATCCAGAACTTCTCCAAACTATCCACAACACAAAGAAAGAACATTTGTACATCGTTCCATATTATTATTATTTTTATTACATGTAGTACAAGAACAAAGACAAAATACTCACTAATTATTAGCAGGCTGCTGCCTGCTAACCATCTTTGTGTTTGTTTCTCATACATAATATTGGTAAAGCACACGCAGGAAGTGCTGGACAAGAAGATCCTTTCTGAGTTACTTTTCATCTACAGAATGCAGCATTTTCCCACCAGAAACAGAACTCTTACAATTGCTGGCTCTCATTCTAAAAACACAGATTTTGCACCAAGACGCAATGGTTTTTGGATTTTGGACAAAACTCATCAGATTTTATAATTCCCTCAGCAGCCTGCGCGCCCATAGCTCTTCTTAGGCCCTGGACAAAGTAACTCACTGTGAATACAGAAACGCTTCAGTCAGGTGTATTTGTATAAATTGCTTAGCTGCAGGAAAAAGGAACAGCTCTTCCTTCCTGACACTGACTCCTTCCTGGGGTCCGTGTGACCAGTGCTGTGTGATCTGCTACACATGTGTAAGATTTGAGAATCACTGGCCCAGATTGCTCCCTCTGTCCCTAATGCAAGATTGCAGCACCCATTGGTGGAATTTTACAAAACAAAAAAGGTTGTTGTTGAAGAAATACGCAATATAACGGGAAGACATGATTTGATTAGTATTAGACCTAGCAAATTATAAGGACTGTGTCAGAAGAGATTTAATTTAAATAATAAACCTTCAATGAAAAGTCAATGAACTGTTACTGAATATTGCATTGAATTAATTAAAATTTGCACTTTGTATATTTTTATATTGTTACTGCTTGCAAAAAATATGTAGTACTCTAGAAGATGTCTGGTATAAGCAAGAAGGTGGGGCTTTTTAAATGTTTGATTAATAATACTGAATACATTAGCAACAACTCAGAAACTATTTTAGCAGACAAGTACTGTGCTGAATAAAACTGCCTATCATTGTCAATACAGCCTGAAAGAGGGAGCAACGGAAACAAAGATACCAGAAACAGTAAACTGGCCTCAATTCACTAAGCTTAACTCCTGTCTTTAATAACTCTTCTGAGCTGTTTTACAGTTATCACCATGGTGATATAATTGTGATAACTGTAAAACAGCTCAGAAGAGTTATTAAAGACAGGAGTTAAGCTTCGTGAATTGAGGCCGTATATTGTTTTTTATCTTTCAAAGCTGCATGTAAGAAACAGAACATGGTTCCTCATACAGCACAAAAATATACTGATTAGCTAATTGGTAACCCACTCTTCCCCATGATGCCGACTTAGGACTATAAGACAATGACTATGGTAGGAATGTTAGATTGTAAGCTCTTCTGTGGAACAGTTAATTAAATAACTATGGAGTATGTTAAGTGCTGTGGAAGACATTGGGCCTATATAAATACATAATAATAATAATAATAATAATAATAATAATAATAATAATAATATGTGTAAGTGTATTTAAAATTATGTTTGCTGAAGATGTCTTAAAATAGGTAACTGAAAAAATGAAATTGAATACAATATATGTGCATTATTAGTATTTTACCATGTTTGTAGATAAAGATTTGAGTTGTCATATGTGTACACAGTTATTACGCTGTGAACCTACTAACAGTAAAGAGGTATATGTACAGATCTTTACTTCAATAAATATAGTGGAATTGCCGCCACTGATTCTACAGTTGTAAATGTGTAAATGTGCTCTTTACAATAATTATATTTCCCCCTATTTTATATTTTTGTAGTGTAAGGTTGGCCATACACTGGTCAATGTGGCCAATAGTTAGATCCCTCTGAGATCATTATCTGATCAGAGAGGGATCTATCTGGTGGAATCCGTCCATACTCTGTATACAGATGTACAATCAATCTCAGCATGAAATCGATTAGAAATCAGTTGTTTTTAACTGTCATTGATATCTAGAAGATCCAATCAAATTATCGACTCGGCCGTGTATTGATAAAAACAACTCGACTAGCATATGGCCAGCTTTAAGGGCAATGACAAGATTGGATTTTTTATAACAGAACGAACATTAATAATGCAAGTGCATTACATTACTGATTATTTATTTTAAGCATGATTAACCTCTTCCAGACAGCAGTAGTAGAAATCTACGCTGTTTTTGTCCACTTATCCCTGCCAGAGCCTAGATTTCAACTTTTGTGTCACACGCTTAAGTCGTTCCTGTCGGTCTTGCCAATCCGGCAACACTTCAGCCCGCTCACTATGCTGTCTCGGGGACAGCAGAGCTTCCGTATCTCATTCAGGCGCCAATTAAATTGGCTTCTATCCCGTGATTACTGTAGGCAATCACAATAATCACAGGCTCAAACAGGGAAAGGACAGCTCTGTTCCTTAATGAGACACTGAAGCAAAAACAAAAAATGATAATATAATGATTTGTATGTGTAGTACAGCTAAGAAATAAAACATTAGGAGCAGAGACATGAGTCTAATATTGTTTCCAGTACAGGAAGTGTTAAGAAACTCCAGTTGTTATCTATGCAAAAGAGCCACTGAGCTCCACGACTTTCAAAGACGCAGAGAGCTCTGTCTTCTGAAGCTTGTTATCTCAACTGTCAGTCATTGTATTTTCTTTTTCTCTCCACAGAAGGGTTCAAAAGTTCACTTGCCTGCTCTGTAAAATCATTTAGAATGCTTAGTGTGTAAACTGCAAGTATTAGAGAATGATGCAATGTTTAAAAAAAAAACAACTATATAACTGAAAATAAAAATATGAGAATATTTTCTTTGCTACTACTGTTCTAGTTATTATCGGTACTACACAACCAATTTGTTATATCCTTTTTTTCCGCTTCAGTGTCACTTTAAAGGACAGATGTGAGGATAAAAAAAATCACTTACCCGGGGCTTCCTCCAGCCCATGGCAGCTGATATGTCCCTTGCCGCAGCTCCGCTTCCAGCGGGGACCCCTCAGTTGCAGATGCCAATCTCGCCAGGTCAGCTGTCGTGCTCACATGGCTTGGAGCATTCTGTACAGGTTCAGAAGTATTGTGCCTGTGCAGAACACTCCAGACCACTTAAGCATGATCATGAGCGACGCAGCCGCACGCTCACTCAGGCGCAAAAGATGCCGACATCTACAACAGTATCTGGCGAAATCGGCATCTACAATGGAGAGGACCCCGGGTCACCGTCTGGAAGCGGTGCTTTGGTGAGGGACATATCAGCTGCCAGGGGCTGGAGGAAGCCCCAGGGAAGTGGACCCTTTCTTTTATTAAGCTCGGACTTTCCCTTTAAGGGTCCAGAACTGTCCAGTCCCGCAAGGGTTAAAGACATTTACCTATCTTCATTTATATTACATAGCCTACTCCCTCTCCCTTCCCTTACTGTGGAAGTACGATAAGAACAATTGATAGAAAAAATGAAATACATTTAATGTCATGTAAAATGTGTCACATGACCATCACCCATCAATTTAACCACTTAACGATCGCCTAACACTGATGGGCATCGGCAGGTCGTTAGTGGTTTTGCATGGAAACAGCCTTTCCACGTTAGTTCACGGAGGGTGTCTCCGTGAACTATCTGCGAGCCTCCGATCGTGGCTCGCAGGCGAAATGTAAACACGCGGGGAAGAAATCATATGGCGCTGCTGCGCAGCAGCGCCGTAAAGCAGATCAGCGATCCCCGGCCTCTGATTGGCCGGGGATCACCGGCATCTGATAGGCTGAAGCCTTTCCTAGGTGGCGCAGGACGGAGATCCGTCCTGCGCATTCCACAGCGTGAGGGAGAGGGAGGTAAGAAGAAGGAGGGCGAAAATCACTGCGGAGGGGGGCTTTGAGGAGCCCCCCTCCCGCTAGGCCAAAATAGCCGGCGGCGATCAGACCCCCCCCCAGCAGGACATCCCCCTAGTGGGGAAAAAAGGGGGCAAGTCTGGTCGCCCTGGCTGTCTGCTGATCTGTGCTGTGGGCTGCAGAGCCCACGCTGCACAGATCAGCGCAAAATAGGCTGGTCCTTAAGTGGTTAAGGTTGTGTCATGCTGCCTTTTAAAATGTGGGTAATTCAGAATATGGAACCACACCCCTACTTCACCCCACAACACCACTACACACTTGTCTTCTGCACTGACCACAATGGACAGGAGTTGAGTGACAGCTTGGCCACCTCCTGTATCTAGACTGGAAGGGGTAGGAAAGTGGCAGTTTGGCTGCACCTCCACAGAATGCAGTGCAGCAGGTTTGGGGATAGAAGGATTAGTGGTGGTCATGTAACCACTGTTGTTTGTAGATAAAAATAAAGGTATTTGAGGTTTTTTTCTTCTATTACTCTTACCAACCTTAACTACTGGTTAGGAGAGAATGAGAGTAGTATAATAAGATGCTTTGGACCAGTGGCATCGCTAGCCCTATTTTGGGGTGGCACGTGCCCCCAATCTGTCCTGGGGTGCCACGGATCTCAGCGGCTCCCTCCAGCCGCCGCCGCCGTCGCGTCACTCAGACCTCAGGATCAGGCGGCGAGCCGGCGACCAATCGTGCGGGCGCTAGGACCCAGCGCCCGCACTGATATGCGTAAGTGACATCACTTCCGCATATAGAGCGGGTGCGTCCAGCGCCCGCTCGTACTACTGGTCGGGACGCCGCTGATCCTGAGGTCTGACTACACTGCCAGGTGAGGGGGGAGCGGCGACGGCGGCGGCTAGAGGGGGGGCTCCCTGGCACTCACTCACTACCTAAACAGGCTCCCTGGCACTCACTCACTACCTAAAGGGGCTCCCTGTCACTCACTCACTACCTAAAGGGGCTCCCTGGCACTCACTCACTACCTAAAGGGGCTCCCTGTCACTTACTCACTGCCTAAAGGGGCTCCCTGGCACTCACTCACTACCTAAAGGGGCTCCCTGGCACTCACTCACTACCTAAAGGGGCTCCCTGGCACTCACTCACTACCTAAAGGGGCTCCCTGGCACTCACTCACTACCTAAAGGGCCTCCCTGGCACTCACTCACTGCCTGAAGGGGCTCCCTGGCACTCACTCACTACCTAAAAGGGGTCCCTGGCACTCACTCCCTAAAGGGGCTCTCTGGCACTCACTGCCTAAAGGGGCTCCCTGGCACTCACTGCCTAAAGGGGCTCCCTGGCACTTACTGCCTAAAGGGGCTCCCTGGCACTCACTCACTGCCTAAAGGGCCTCTCTGTCACTCACTCACTGCCTAAAGGGGCTCCCTGGCACTCACTCACTACCTAAAGGGGCTCCCTGGCACTCACTCACTGCCTAAAGGGGCTCCCTGGCTCTCACTCACTATCTAAAGGGGCTCCCTGTCACTCACTCACTACCTAAAGGGGCTCCCTGGCACTCACTCACTACCTAAAGGGGCTCCCTGGCACTCACTCACTGCCTAAATGGGCTCCCTGGCTCTCACTCACTACCTAATGGGGCTCCCTGGCACTTACTCACTACCTAAAGGGGCTCCCTGGCACTCACTCACTACCTAAAGGGGCTCCCTGGCACTCACTCACTACCTAAAGGGGCTCCCTGTCACTCACTCACTGCCTAAAGGGGCTCCCTGACACTCACTCACTGCCTGAAGGGGCTACCTGGCACTCACTCACTACCTAAAGGGCCTCCCTGGCACTCACTCACTGCCTGAAGGGGCTCCCTGGCACTTACTCACTACCTAAAAGGGGTCCCTGGCACTCACTCCCTAAAGGGGCTCTCTGGCACTCACTGCCTAAAGGGGCTCCCTGGCACTCACTGCCTAAAGGGGCTCCCTGGCACTTACTGCCTAAAGGGGCTCCCTGGCACTCACTCACTGCCTAAAGGGCCTCTCTGTCACTCACTCACTGCCTAAAGGGGCTCCCTGGCACTCACTCACTACCTAAAGGGGCTCCCTGGCACTCACTCACTGCCTAAAGGGGCTCCCTGGCTCTCACTCACTATCTAAAGGGGCTCCCTGTCACTCACTCACTACCTAAAGGGGCTCCCTGGCACTCACTCACTACCTAAAGGGGCTCCCTGGCACTCACTCACTGCCTAAATGGGCTCCCTGGCTCTCACTCACTACCTAATGGGGCTCCCTGGCACTTACTCACTACCTAAAGGGGCTCCCTGGCACTCACTCACTACCTAAAGGGGCTCCCTGGCACTCACTCACTACCTAAAGGGGCTCCCTGTCACTCACTCACTGCCTAAAGGGGCTCCCTGACACTCACTCACTGCCTGAAGGGGCTACCTGGCACTCACTCACTACCTAAAGGGCCTCCCTGGCACTCACTCACTGCCTGAAGGGGCTCCCTGGCACTCACTCACTGCCTGAAGGGGCTCCCTGGCACTCACTCACTGCCTAAAGGGGCTCCCTGGCACTCACTCACTGCCTAAAGGGGCTCCCTGGCACTCACTCACTACCTAAAGGTGCTCCCTGGCACTCACTCACAACCTAAAGGGGCTCCCTGGCACTCACTCACTACCTAAAGGGGCTCCCTGGCACTCACTCACTACCTAAAGGGGCTCCCTGGCACTCACTCACTACCTAAAGGGGCTCCCTGGCACTCACTATCGGGGTCCCTGTCACTCACTACCTAACTGGAGGCGCCTGTCACTCACTAGCTAACCTGGGGGTCCCTGTCACTCACTACCTAACTTGGGGGGGCTACCATATTAAGGGGGCATTCTGCCTATTTATGTGAAATGCTGTCTATTTATGTGCCTCATGACTGCTGAATTTGTCTTGTTGAGAGCCTTATGATTTGCTGGGGGCCTCAAGATTGCTGAATTTGTCTTGTTGGGGGCCTCATGATTTGTTGGGGGCCTCATGATTGCTGAATTTGTCTTGTTAGGGGCCTCATGATTTGTTGGAGGCCTCATGATTGCTGAATTTGTCTTGTTGGGGGCCTCATGATTTGTTGGGGGCCTCATGATAGCTGAATTTGTCTTGTTGGGGGTCACATGATTGCTAACTGCGAGACCATGGGAAAAGCTGAATCCTTATCATATGAGACAATAGCATTAAACCTACTTTTTTAGCTTTTTAAAACAGAAAATAAAACTGTGAGGTTCTAAAAAATTGAATACATTTTTCAGGAGTAGGAAGGATGAAATTGTTTATCTTCACAGTTTATTTTCAACTTGGATTTTCCATAATGTTCATGTATGAGTTAAAACGTTTGTACAGTATTTAGTTTAAATTGCTGTTGCCACTTTGCGATAGATAAGTGACTTTTGGGTTGCAGTTTGGGCACTCGGCTTCCAAAAGGTTCGCCACCACTGTCATAATCTAATGTCCCACCATTGCTAGGTTCATGTAAATTTGTCTCCACCCGTTACCACACCTATATTCTGGTCCATGGCCCACCCATTTTTGGGTGCGGCGCGATAAGCACGCCGCACAACGTGATCCTCATATTTTTGGCACGCTAGCTGCAGTGTGCTGAATTCTGCTGCCTACAGTATGTACAGTATACGCTGTTCTCTAGTGCCTGCACTGTGTGCTGATTTACCTCCAGTGTGTACAGTGTAAGGTGTTACTCTGTGCCTTTACTGATTGTAAACCAGCTATATTGTATGCTGATCCCTGCTACTTTCAGTATGTATAGTATTAGCTGGAAAGCCTGGTACACACATACAATTTTATTTAGCCAATTTTAGCTCTGTTCATAAAATTCATTGTCTGTTGGCCCACTTACTGCACGGGGGTGGTAAAATTGGGGGTCAGTGATTGACCAATCAAAATTGTATGTGCGTATACATCTTTGATCTATGCCTATACTGATTGTAAATTATCTAAATACAGGACAGGGGGCTCCATCCAATATTTCGATGGGCAGGCCCGTTATCTGTAGCTTACACCGCTGCTAAGTTCATGTACATTTGGCCCCACCCATGGCCACGCCCACTCACCTCATGGCCACGCCCATTTCTTGCCACCTCCCCGCCTGGTGCCCACAGGTGCCCCCGATCTCCAAGGACCCTAGAAACGCCACTGCTTTGGACAGAACCTAAAGCGAGAAGAATACGGAGGCTGCCTCCTTCAATCCTTTATAAACAATGCCAGTTGCCTGACTGTCATGCTGAGTGTTTGGCTTTAGTTGTGTTTGAGACACACAGCTGCAACAAGCATGCAGCCAGTGGAGTCAGACCAGAGTCAAGGTATCTGACCAGCATGCTTATTCTGGACCAATGGCTTATTAGAGGCAGATCATCAGCACAGAAGTCAGGCAACTGCATTGTTTATTAGAGAATGAAGATGGCAACCTCCATATTCATCTCACTTCAGGTTCACTTTATAAATATCACTTGTTCTTTAAAAAATAGCAGCTCTAAAATGAAGTTGAAAGATTATATTGAATGACATTTAGTTATAAAATAACTTGTATAGTGATGTATAGACTACTGTACCAAAGTGGAGTATGCCTGCAAGTATCCAGACTATTATAGGAAAAACACAGCCCATACCACTGAGGCTATATTACTTTTCATATAAAAACATATTTCTCTATGTGTCCAGCCAGCTTGGCAGTCAGAGAACTAAACAGCTATTACTACTGACTGCTGGTTGTCTTTGCCCTCCAGTAGTTTCAAGGTGTGGTCCTTGTACACTTAATAATATGTGCAGCCGTCATTGTAAAAAATCTGAAGGTACAATATCATAAGCTGGAAATCTGGTGAAATGGTATTTATATGCTATTTCCTCCCATTGGCAGCATGGGTGTGGAGCTGTAACAGGTTCATTTTGTCTGGTCAGTCTCCTGCCAGCCGGATAAAATTGCTGTCTTCCAGCCACTAATGGAATTCATCACTACTACGCTGACATATGGAAAAGCACAGATCACCTCCGAGGCCAAAGACAGAGGTTCAGGACATATTTTTAGGTAGAAAATTAGACTGCACTTGGCATGTTCCCCTGAATCTGAAAAAAGACATTCCAGGGGTAGAAAAATGTCAAGGATAAAGGTTTCCTGACGGCAAACAAAAAGGAGAAATTCCCATTTTCTTACTCGACAGATGCAACTCATTACATTAATAATAGGAGGTATTGTGGTCCACAAGATTTCATACGTCTGGCAATAATTTAACTGCTTACTGCTATATTATCAAAGCTTTTTCCAAAAGTATGGAATAACTACGTTTTAATACTTTCTTTATGCTATTATCACATTTGCTTCAATTCTGAAACTTGGCAAATATGTTTTTTATTTTACGTTTAGTTTGGTTATTAAAACAATATGGGAAGTCACGTTAGAGAAATAGGAGAAAAGGCAATTACTAATGTAATTTTAAATTAAAGCTAAGACTGAAAACATGCAATAGAATAATTCTCTTCTAAGTTTAAAGCCTAACTTTTTCAGATGGAGAGCCTACTAAAAAAACCCTCAAACCCCACATTACAGGGTTATTAGATGCAGATGGGAAATTATCTTGTTCTAGAAAAACTTAAATAAGGCTTCCATAGCTAGGCATAAAACTAGCTAGGCATAGCTAGGCAATAAACCAAAAAAATAACCAACAACAGTTTGATTTACTACGGTTATCCTGTGCTAGATACACTTGGAGAACCTATGTAATCCTGTAAATCTGGTCTGGGTATATTAAAGGAAACCCAATGTGAAAATAAACTGATGAGATAAACAAGTGTATATATCTTCCTACTCCTGAAAAGGACGGTATTTCAAATTGCCACAGTATTATTTTCTTTTTAAAGGCTAAAAAAGTAACTTTAATGTTGGATTGTCTCATTTGATTGATACAGTCTTTCACACAGTCTCCCAGAGCTAGAATACATACAATATTGACCTTATGGCTGTAATTCCTTATCAGTGACGGCTACCCTATAGTCCGACTAGCTCCAGACTGGACAGAACTGTCACATGCATAACTGAATGTTTAACTCTTGCAAGCAGAAAAAGAAGAAAATGAATATAGCCTTGTTATTTGTACTAGCCGACCCGCGGCGTAGCATACGCCGCATAAGGAGGTAGAGGGCAGGAAGGGGGTATTGGGCACAGCGGTGGGGAGGGGGGTTGGACCCCCCCTCAACTGGGTCCCCCATGTGTGCTCTACCTCCAGCTTAAGCTCAGCAGGAACCCCCCCCCCCTCACCTGGGTCCCCCATGTGCACTCCCCCTCCAGCTTAAGCTCAGCAGGACCCCCCCCTCACCTTGGTCCCCCATGTGCACACCCCCTCCTGCTTAAGCACAGTAGCAGCCACCACTATTAGTAAGAGGCAGCGGGCGGGGATGACTCACCTCTTCAGTGTTCCATCATGCGTTCCACTGTCATCACTTCCTGCAATGCCGCACACTGTATTGGTGTAATTTGCCTTTTTAAAACAGAAGGAAATCTGCAATAGTTCAGCTATAAGTGAACATTTGTGGTTACCCACAATGCACTGCTACTAAATATGAAAATTACCCCTTTTCCCCCTCGGTAAGCCAAGCAAGCATCCAGAGCTGCTGGTGTATAGCAAGCATATAGCTTTAAATTTTACACAGTCATATCAAATCCACATGTAGACAGCCTGTTTCAGGCTTTTACTCCTCATCAGTACATGGCAGGGATTGATACAGCTGAGTGAGATAGGGCTTGGACCAGTACAACAGAGTAACCAAGCAGCTCAGGGTGACCCAAACCACTCGTAATGTATAGGGGGAATAAAAGGGACCAAAAAGACCTCCTACTAAAAAAAGCAAAGCTTGGTGTAATTTGCCTTCCTAAAACAGAAAGAAATATGCAATTACTCAGCTATAAGTGAACATTTGTGATTACCCACAATGCACCGCTACTAAATATGCAAATTATTCCTTTTCACCCTTAGTAAGCAAAGCAAGCCTATAGCTTTAAGTTTTACACAGTCATATCAAACCTACATGTGACAGCCTATTTCAGACCTTTGGTTCTCATCACTACATAAGCTATCATTCATAAAGCATTTCCGCATGCAGAAATGCTTAAAACAGCTGACTTTCCCGCACACGTAGCAAAATCTGCATTCATAAAGGCTCCTTCCGCATCAAAAGCTGACATTACCGAGGAGAGCGATAAATCACCGCTTGTGCAGTGATTGTTGTAAAAAATTTAGCAAAATGTTAATTCATAAAGATCACCGCAAGCGGTGTGAGGTCGGTAAGTACTGCTCCCTCTGATGTGGCGATAACAATGTTAACCTCCTTGGCGGTAACTCCGTGTGTGACACGGGGTAAGCCGCCGGAGGGTGCCGCTCAGGCCCTGCTGGGCCGATTTACTTAATTTTTTTTTTGCTGGACGCAGCTAGCGTCAGCACCCCGATCTCCGCCGCCACGCGCCCGATCGCCGCTATCCGGTGCGGCGCGCGCCCCCCCCCAGACCCCGAGCGCTGCCTGGCCAATCAGCGCCGAGGGGTGAATCGGGTCTCCCAATGACGTCCCGACGTCGGTGACGTCATCCCGCCCCGTCGCCATGGCGACGGGGGAAGCCCTCCAGGGGAAGCCCTCCAGTTCTTTGAACGGGATTTCCTGATCGGTGATCGCCGAAGGCGATCGAAGCGGGCGGGGGGATGCCGCTGAGAGCCCTCGGCTCGCTACATGATAAAAAAAAAAATTTAAAAACTGCTGCGCTTCCCCCTGGCGGTATTTTTCATACCGCCAAGGGGGTTAAGTGAATGGAGACACAGAGACCTCCCAGGCTGCTGCAGTAGAGCGGAACACGGAGAAATGTATCAACTCGGCAGCTTCCGTATCTCCACAAGCCTACCTACCTATGAATCAGCAGCCAGAAGTCTAAAACACTGTCAGCAGTGTTTTCCCACACTGATTTTTTTTTAAAGCTTTCTTGGCTCCTGTTGCATGCAACAGGAGTCCCGGGTAAGCAAGGCTATTAGCCCCATGCACGGAAAAAGCGTGAGTGCCCCAAAGCACCCCCACAAAACATGCATGAGTAGCCACAGGCCCCACAATGCAGCAGGGCCCTTCCGGTTGTTCCCCAAAGGGAACCTTCCCCCTTTGCCTTCAGCTCAGGGGGTGGCATCCTCCAACACCCGAGGGGTTGGAGGATCCTGGAGTCCTCCGAGGAGGACCCCGACTGCGCCCAGTGGTTACCCAAAGGGCCTGGCCATGTGACAACCGTGTCCACATGGTCCGGGTGGCTCCCCCGAGAGGGAGTCGGGTGGGAACCGAAGTCCCCGGTGCCAGCAAGCTGGCCCCGACCTTGCGGCCGGAGTGAAAAAAATTCCGCACTCTCCCTAGCCAAAAGGCCGGGGAGCTGCGTTAGTTGGCTATGCATATGGGCAGTACAGACCAAAGCACCCTACTTCCGCCTGAGATCTGCCACATCTCAGGTTTTTTCAGGTGCACCTGGAGCGCCACTTCCAGGGGCAGTACGCCTAAGCAAAGCCCTCAACCATTCAGCCTCGACCATGGTATAGATCCATTCAATCAGCCCCTGGGAATTATGACCAGGAAGGACACCCTGCCACAGTGCCATCCCTCCAGGTCCCCCAAAAAACCTTAAGAACAGATACTACACTTGATCTTAGCCAAAAGGCTGAGAAGCGGCCACACTGATACTCCATACCAACAGCACTTTCATGAATGAGATAGGGCTTGGACCAGTACAACAGAGTAACCAAGCAGCTCAGGGTGACCCAAACTTCTAAAAATGTATAGGGGGATAAAAGAGACCAAAAATCCCTCCTACTAAAAAAAGCAAAGCTTGGTGTAATTTTCCTTCTTAAAACAGAAGCAAATCTGCAATAATTCCGCTATAAGTGAACATTTGTGGTTACTCACAATGCACTGCTACTGAATATGCAAATTATCCCTCTTTGCCCTTGGTTTGATATGACACTACTTCTTCTTCTTGCTTGGACCAGACCCTTCTTCTTGCTTGGACCGGCCCTGGGGGCAGGGCACTACTTCTTCTTCTTGTTTGAAGGTTGAGGCACTTACTCTATTATATATATAGATGGTTGGCACTGTACATACACATGTCTATCTCATCCTGTCATGTGTCACCTTGGGTACACTTTAAGACTGCATTCCAGGCACAAATGTATTTCTAGATCTAAACAGGCTCTGTTTCTAATCTGTTCCTAAGCCTCTTAATTAGATAGCATCAAATAAATGACTTGTAAAATACCTAGTCAGGACAGACACTGGCCACTTCCTGCATGACAGACTGTCTGTGCTATAGGCTGCAGTCATCTCAGAGAGATTCAGTTTGTGCCTACGAACACGTGGATTATAGCGCAAGAGATTTGGGTGCAGCCGGCGCCACCAGACCGTAATAGGAATTACAGCTATAGCGGCACACAGTGAGTAACTTCGGCGCTGTCAGAAGACGGAGCTGAAGTTACTTTTAAAACACTGTAATTCAGCTGCATGCAATAGCTGGAAGCTGAATTACATAATTCCCAACCATCCATGTAGACCTGGAGGGGGAATAGTAATTAACACTGCCGGGACTTGTGCAGGAGCAGGGTAAACCATATATTGGCTGTATCTTGCACTGAAGTCTCCCAGCGGCTATTTCTCTCGTACGCTATGCCTATCCTCTTGCAATAATAGTGGCAATGACGCAATCAAGCTATCAAGCTGGCTGATGAAAATTCTTACCTGCAAAAAACTTAAGTAACCTTTGAAAAGGCCTCATTATAGTCTGATATGACCTCAGCAATGTTTCCAAATTTTTATCACATAATATACAACAATTGTTTAATAAGTCCAAAGTAGACCAAACCTGCTCTCCAATGATCTTAAGCATATGAGCACCTTTTCAAATCAGACCCAGTGGGTCATTGAAGATGTTTCCTACTCTTAAAGGAAACATCAACGACAAATGTGTGCTGTAAATCAGCAGTTCCACATACATGACTTAAAAGGGCATTAAGGATTTGTATGGCTTTCTTGTGGTGCCCATACACGATACAATAAAAACATTCGATTTTCCCATTTATTCGATCTAAATGATCGAATCGAATGAAAGTTGAAAATATTTTTTTTTTTTGATCAAGAAATTCGAACGATTATCCCGTTTTTTCGAGAAAAATCGATCGGACATGCTGGAAAAATCTTTATATTCGATCTAACGGAATAATCGAACTAAATTATAGAAAAAAATGAAAAATTGTACCATGTATGGGCACCTTTGAAGTGATACAGTCAAGATCTTATTTTTTGGACACATGTAAGTGATAACCTGCAAATACCTTCTGTTTTAAAAGATGTATTATTGTAAACTAGATTGGACGGTGGCAAAACCTTTGTACACATTAGTTGTTTGTTAGAAAAAAATATATGCAATGCTTTGTTAATATGAAAACATCTTCAATTATCTATAAGTTGCCATGGTTATGCTATTCTGTTTGATTTTCATTTAAATGCCAGACACAGCTGCTGCAGCAGTGACATCTGTAGGCTACAAGAAGGTACAACATAAATCAAGAATACAACAAAACAGTAATGAAATAGGATGAGCTCTATTAATAAAGCATCCAAAATGCATAGTACAGAATCCTGATACTAATTAGAAGCCAGGTTAGGATCTAATGTGAATAAAGACAGCGAGTGAGAAAGGATGATGAAAACTAAAAACATAATGAGCAAGCAGTTGCCTCCTTTCCCCTAAATAGAACTTCTGGCACGAATGAGCTCCTGGTGGAATAGCAGAAAAAACACTTGGTCCCCCATTTATAGGAGATACTTTATTAGTTCTCAAGTATGGGGTTATACTTCCTACAATGCAGGAACCTCTGATTGTTGTTATTAAAAAGGAGGAGAAATGTAAACTCTGTAAGTGTCACTGACCAATGTGCATGCAAAAAGTGATGTTAATCTTTACAGATCTTGATCCGTTCAGTATTATGCCTGGATATGGCTACATTCCTGCCCTTTCAATTTGGAAACAATACCTGTCAGGATTGTTCCTTCTTTCCATTTCTATTTGCAACTGCCACGAAGTCCTGAACTATTTGCATATGGAAAATAAGAGGTATAAGTCAGTGAACACACGTCTCTTTCAGTTTTCTGCACATGTGTTTCTGCATGCGTCTTCTGCACACCTCAAGTGTGTTTCTATGCATATAAACTTGCATGTTTTTTCAAAGCAGCTAATGTAATTGATAGACAAATGTGCAGAATTATCATGCAGAATGTTTTTTATTTTTTTCTGTGTGCGGAAAAGGTATTAAGTTTGAACTAGCCCATTGATTAAGATGAGTTTTTCTGTGCAGAAAACGCGGACGAAAACAGTCAAGTGTGTTCCCTGCCTAAGAGGCCCCACTGAATAAAAAATGTTGTTATATACCACTCATGCTTTGTTACATTTAATGTGTGAGTGGAGAATCTTTTGGCCATGATCCAGGAATTCGGGAGGTATTCAGAAGGGTGCGTCAGCTGGAAGAAATATGTAATGCTCCTAGTTGTTCCAGGGCTATGTCTGATTGACGTGAGTACATTTCCTCTGGAGCTTGTTCCTTCCTTTCAAGGGAACCTGAGGTGAGATACGGAGGAAGCCATATTTATTTCCTGTTAAAAAATACTGAGCAGTCCTGCTGATTTTCCTGGCGTCAGTAGTGTCTGAATGGTTAATATGGTTAATCTAGTTAGACTTCAGTTACAGCACCTTATCTGCATGCTTGTTCAGGGCCTGTGGCTAAAAATATTAGAGGCAGATTATCAGCAGGAGAGACAGACAATTGTTTAAAAGGAAATAAATGTCAGCCTCCATTTCTCTCTCACCTCAGGTTCCCTTTAAATATGTGACTAGGTTCATAACTGAGACCTGCAGCTAAGAGCCTGTAATACAAATTCAGTATTTGTTGAAATATACCACTAAATCTGACTGACTGTATTAATTTTGTCAAAATGATATATATTACATCTCCATTTTTACATTTGTATGCAGAGTTGCTCCATTTTTCCCATCCAAACATTTTTTTAAAATGTATTCTGTTACTACCTCATTCTATGGCAGAACACCCCATCAATCACTAATTGTGTTGGCCTTCAAGCTACCAGAGGCTTAGTCTACTCAGTATACATTTCCGATATACTTCTGGTTTTTGTCAACAATGCCCAATTTACATCCATTCTGGAAGCAAATTTTCCTCAGTAAACAAAACATCTCAATGAAAAGTGTCTCAGCAGTTTTTTTTTATTTTTTCCCTAAATTGTTTAGGATCTTCTGGACAAGCTAAATGGCCATCCCCACCCCCTCATTCTTCTGACCGACGATTTCTTAAGTAATGAGCGATAGTGATCTCATAATGAGATTACAGGCACGCGCTTAGGTGAAGGACACTTTGCAACATGAGGCAAAAACAACCGTCACGTTGGATCGTTAAGGCCCCAGGAGACACTGGAAGTGCCACAATCATTTCAACTCTTCTTTGCGCCTGTCGTGTGCTTGTTCCCATGGGCAGTAGGATGGATTGGAGAACCTCGTTCGCAGGGAGGCATAGCTGTAAGGTTCCCTGATCCATCAGCAGGTGAGTATTCAGCTTAACCCCCTTGATGGCATGATTCTTTTCGGCTTTTTGGGTCTAAAAGCAGTACAATTTTTTTTTACACCCTTTTAGACACTCACACCTGGAAAAAATCATGCTGCTAGGGAGATGTGCAGCAGATTAGCACTCACTCATTTTCCTGGGATCCAGCGCTGCAGTTTTCCCTCCGTCCTCTGGGTGGTGCTGTAACCCTAAAGCGAGATTGCTGGTTGTCGTCATGGCGACAGACGGCAATCTCACCAGGGGGAAGCAGAGCCTCGGAGGAGAGGAAGAATGACGGATGACATCAGGATCCCCCGGGAGGTGAGTTAAAACGTCTGCTGCGCAATTGTTCTGCACAGACCTCCGGCGGCTACTATGAGTTCAGCTAGGGGTTACCGCTCCTGGCATGTTTTTTCCATCCAAAGCTGTACTTGGGATTACAGCTAAGGAGGTTAAAATATACCCTAGGCGATATGTGACATGATGAGATAAACATGCATATGTATAGTATAAAACATATTACTAACCAAGCTGTTTTACTTGCTTTATTTTGCTGCCTGAAATAGTTAATTTCTTGGCATGGAAGTGACAGCTTCTGTCTTAACGGTTCCTTGTTGGGAAAATAGTACACATCACTGATATGCAGATTACAACCATAAAAGTTTTCCTGGCAGAATTCAACTTCTGAGGGCAGGGAGTGATAAAATACATGAACTATTGACCTTCTTCTAACTCTAGGACACTTAATAGGCTGCCACTGACTAGAGATCATAAAATATTCAACCTACTTTGTAAATGTTTAAATATAAAATAAAACCTAGGATACTTAAAAAAAG
The DNA here is from genome assembly GCF_040937935.1 of Hyperolius riggenbachi. NCBI lineage: Eukaryota > Metazoa > Chordata > Amphibia > Anura > Hyperoliidae > Hyperolius > Hyperolius riggenbachi. The sequence goes on from NC_090646.1 coordinate 245,882,428, forward strand.
TCATTTTTAGAAGTAGGAGGATAAATATAATTGTTTATCTCATCAGTTTATTTTCACCTTGGGTCCACTTAAAGACAACTGGAAAGAAGTTACTGATTTGGCTAAAGATGGTATAGCATTAAGCATGGCAGACTACTTAAAGGGATGCATAAGCCGGGTTAAAAAATGTAGTTTTACTTACCTGGGGCTTCTACCGGCCCCCTGCAGTTGGCCAGTGCCCGCGCCGATGCTCTAGGATCCTCCAGTCCCCCGCCACGGCTCAGTTTTGGCGACTGCAGCTGTAGCCGGCCACTGCGCCTGTGCGGCCCTGGCCCATCCTTGTTCACACTCCCGTCGCCAGGAGCCTTCTGCGCAGGCACAATAGAAATTTTCTCATAACTTGCCTGTGCAGAACGCTCCCAGTGGCGAGCCAGACATAGGCGCATTGGCCAGCGAGAGGCTCAGTCAACAAAACTGAGCCGCGGTGGGGGACAGGGGTGTCCTAGAGTACTGGCGCAGGCACAGCCCAACTGCAGGGGGCCGGTAGAAGCCGCAGGTAAGTAAAACTGCATTTTTTAACCTGACTTTATCCATCCCTTGAACCCAGTTCAAAAACTAGTAATTACCCACATTATCAATGTCTTCCCTCTGGTGTCTGTTTTCTGAAATACCATTTATCCATTTTCCAATGTAACCAGAAATTTGTCTGTAGATGTATGTCTTCTTGGACCGAAATAGAGGCATCATTAATCCTGTTCTATGCACAAAGTTTATACTCCTTTAGAAATGTACCCAAGTTCCTTCTTTCGTCTTTGCTATTAAGTCAACTTATGGCATACTCCCAAAATACAAACTTGTTTCAGGCTTTATGGGGATTTGCACATACTGATGTCTATATGGTCTTGTTCAAATTCCTGAAATTCAAAGTAAATAAATTCCTTATAAAATCAGAGTGCAGTGAGTTCTTCTTAGTAAATATTACAGCTATTCCACACTCATTTAACACTCATCCTTTCCTACAATCATAATTTAAAGCAAGCCCGGGGCCTAAGTCCCAGGGGCCATAGTTGTTTTTTTTTTCCTGCCTCACGTTATTCTTATCAACAGTATGTCCCACCATCCTACTCTCCATTCTTTTGCATTTTTTAACATTTTGTGCCATATTTTATCATATACACTGATCAGCCAACACATTAAAACTAGCAGCCTAATATGTGTAATTCTCCAATTTGATACACTTAAAACAGCTCTGATTCATAAGGCATAGACTTTACAAGACCTTCAAATGTGTGATTTGTATTTGGAACCAGGACATTGGCAGCAGATCATGTAAGATGCAAGGCGCGGACACAATGGACAGGACTTTTTTTTACCAGCGTATCCAACATATGTACAATTGGACTTCTGGGGGTGTTCTGGGGAATTTGGAGGTTAACATTTGGTTAATACTAGCTGCAGAATGCTGGATCCATCCCACAACACGTGTCACTTTGTGTAGTAATAACAGTTTTGACCTCATCAAAGTCTCCCAGATTCTTACATTTGCCCATTTTTCCTTCTTCTAAAACATTACCTTCACAAAATGAATCTTACCGTATTGCCTAGCATATTGTACCCCTTTATAGGTGCTATTGTAATAATATAATTAACTGTAACTGTGAATACCTAGAAGTTTTACAGTTTTGTCTCATTGGTGTAGGCTTCCAAGCTTTTCTGTCTTTTATTGTTACCTGCATATTAACGAATTATTAGTCTGTTATTTACTAGCTTGCTACCCCATCAGTCCCGTGACCCAGGATCTGCTCTTAAAAACAGTGGATGTTCTCTGCTGTAGTTGCAGTGTCGGCCACAATTAGTTTGCCTCTTACCAGCAGATATTGAGAATGTGGGAGGAGTCCGGTGACGTGTGCTGATAGGGAAAGATGGGTGTAGACACCCTTACCTCCAAAAAAGCTGCACATTTGCCACTATAGTTCAATTTTTAACATGAAATTGAACTACCATGGACAAAGTCTCTGCCTGCCTCACATCCATTTCCTCCTGGATGGCTGCCAGGTACCTGAAGCTTAATTTGGACAAGACTGAGCTTCTAATATTCCCACCCCGCACAGCTGCACCCCTCCCAGATCTGCACGTCACTATCAAAAATACTATCATCCGCCCTACCTCCCAAGCCCGCTGTCTAGGCGTTACTCTGGACTCGGAACTTTCCTTTACAGCCCACATCCAAGGTATTGCCAGATCCTGCAACTTCCACCTCCGCAACATCTCCAAGATCCGCTCCTACCTGTCCCCTGACACCACTAAACTCCTTATCCACGCCCTTGCCATCTCCCGCCTAGACTACTGCAATTCGCTTTTGTCTGGCCTCCCCTCTAACCATACTGCCCCACTTCAGTTGGTAATGAATGTGGCAGCCAGACTGATAAATTCTTCTCACCGCAGCGCCTCTACAACTCCGCTCTGGAAAGCACTACACTGGCTCCCCATCAGCTTTAAGATCAAGTTCAAAATCCTGTGCTTGGCCTACAAATCAGTGCACAAGACCTGCCCGACCTACATTTCTGATCTGGTCCACAGGCACACACCAGCCCGCCCCCTCCGATCCTCCAATGACCTGCGCCTAGTCGCACCACGCATAACTCAGTCACATGCACGATTGCAGGACTTCACCAGGGCTGCCCCTACTCTTTGGAACTTACTCCCACCAGCCGTCAGACTCGCCCCCACCTTTAATACCTTCAAACAAGCTCTCAAGACTCACCTCTTCACGCTCGCATACCCCCCGACACCAGCACCATAATATGTCTGTTAGACACCCTCTCAAAAGATGCACCTATTGTCTCCACTCCACCCTTTAGATTGTAAGCCTCTGGCAGGGCCCTCCTCCCTAATGTATCCAGCTTGATTATGCAATCTTACTCACAACCACCCCTCTTGTAGACTCGAACAGTCTCTATTTTGACCTATGACACTGTATTGTTATCAAATCATTTGCATGATCTTGTTTTGTTGTGAGTTTCCATATGTTCTACCTGTATGTTAACCCATCTATCTATTGTGCAGCGCTGCGTAATATGTTGGCGCTTTATAAATACAATAAATAATAATAATATAATAATAATAACTATAAGACCCAGCTAGGTAATTTAAATATAGTCATTGTAAAAGGTATAGCTGTGCAATGCATAAAACATTCTTCATAATTAATGGAATTTTATTGTATGCATAAAGAGCTAAAGCAGAACTGCACTTGCTTCAAAACATAATTGAAAAAGTGTTTTGAAAGTGTTATCTGAGATAAAATTTTCATGAGAGTGTATAAATGTATTTCATAAAAAGAGGTTTGCATGATTTAGCTTTAATGCCCCATCAAAGAAGTGATCATGTACCAAGTAATGCAGGCTATATAATTAGTATCTGACAGTTCACAATCCAATAAATAGAGCTAAATAAACATCAAAAATACATGATTACTAAATTTAAAAAAAGTCAGGTTCCTATCCATCAGCTGTTGTCAGCTACTAAGCTGTATACCTCTTCGCACATTTGCTATTAACCTGCTGAACCAACTTACAGTTACTCCAGCATATTTATGTTAATCCTTTCAGCACTTGGTTTGAAAGCACCCAGAACACATAATCCACCCCCAGGTGCTACAAACCTGCTGTGGCCACTACATTAGTAAGCTACAGCTAGGACTTTTTATTATAGATCGGACAAAGGAGTGCAAATTAAGTGTAAGGTGAAAAATAATTCAAAATGCTTTGTTTTTTTATTTAGCGGTAGATAAAAGAATAAATAGAGGATACCGTAAGTAAAACATCTGGCTACTGGCAAAGCAGTTTTGTTGTTCAATAATTTAATATCAGGGTACAAACTGAAGCCTTTCTTTCACTGCTAGAGTAAAGTCCTTGAAGCCTCACAATGAGAACAGTGGCATAATATGACCTTGAAGAAGGAATGTAGCCTGGAAATATGTTCTATGCGGTAACCATATGCAAGAAACAAATGTGCAATCTGGATGATTTACTAAACCATGATAGGGCAAGAGATCAATGGAGATTATAAATGGTCCAAGAGAATACTAATTGTTAATTAAAATAAACTACTGAAATGCCTGAATTATATGAGACCATAGTGAAGGTTGCAGAAAGGTTTGTAAACTTGAGAAATCCCAAGCAGACAAATGATAACTGTATCTAGAATATTATTAATGGCTTTAAAAGACCAAAAAACCCTTTCAGGGCCTGTGCCCACTAATACAGTTGTGTCCACTTTTCAGCAATGCATCAATGTTACAGATGCTGAAAAGCAGACAGACGCAGACACAACTGCATTAATGGACTCAGGTCCTTACTAAAAGAAAAAAATGCTAAATTAAATTTTCCTTATGTGTCACATAGTTTAGAAAGAGGGCTTTTTAATACTCTTAAGCCCCTTATACTCACCCAGTGGTTCTAGGTTACCATGAGCTCTACCATGAAGCAGCCTGAATCACATGATTCAGGTGGCAACTTGCAGGGGGCAGTGTTGGGACAGAAGCAGAAAGTCTTAGGAGTGAGTTTGCATCCTCCCGCCTCAGAGAGGCGGGAGGATGCAGTGCAAGTCTCCTGTCTCTTCAGTTAACCTAGCAGTTTGCTGCCCAGCCCACCCGTGAGGAGGAAGAGGAGCAGAAGCCAATCCTGCTGTGAGTGGAGTGCCATGTGGTGGAAGAAGAAAGGAGGCAGCAAAGAGATGAAGGAGGCACGCCATTGGCACAGCAGAGGCACTTGCAGGAGGGTGAGAACCCACAGTGGTTGATTCTCAAAATCATGGTAATACTGCCATGCACAGACAGCGCTTGGCAGTATTATTCTTATCTCCATCAGTAAGTACCATGAATTATGAACTATCGAGTAGTGCCACCATACGCTACGGTAATTTGTGTTACTAACAGTAAAGCTTGTTAGTAACGAGCGATATAGTACCAACGGTCATGCTACTTGAGTGCTGTGGTTCACACGAATAGCAAAACTTGCAGTACTTATGGCCAGAAATAAGAGTAATACAGCCATAATTTGTCTATGTATTTCAGGGATTTCAACTCGTGTCACTCTGCACATGGCATGAGACTGCCCCTCTTTTCTTACTACCCCGCCTCTAACTTCCTATTACCCCACCTCCTCGTCTCCTCCTTGGACTTTCGGATCACCTTCCCTACTCTATGGCGCTTCATCATCTCCTCCTCGCACTTCCGGATCTCTTTCCATCCTCTATGCACCAGGAACCAGAATGCAGTTGCACAATGAGCCAACCTGGGTGCAGGTGAGGGGGGATTGGGTGCAGCGCCGATCACTTCCTGCAACGTGTGTTGAACAGCTTCATTCACAGCCATGGCTTAAGCTCTGTCTGGATGAAGGAGTGCCAAAGCTATCAGGAACTCCTTAATAGCTCTCTGTATATGTGCTCATCCAGCAATACATCTAAACAAGACAAATTCTGTAATACAGCTAACTGCCGCCTGTGCAATGAGTTGGCAATGATTGCTGCATTCTGTGTGTCACAGGTAGTGTTTGCCTCATTTCATGTGTCAGAGGTAAGGTTTGCCGCATTTCATGTGTTAAAGGTTGGCATGTTATACTGGGGAAGGGGTTGCTAATACTGGGGCACAAATGGCCACTTAAACTGGGGAGGGGACTACTAAACTCCATCTCTGCATTTTAAAGAGGGCTTGGATGCTTTCCTTGCAATGAAGGGCATCCCCAGCTATAATTACTCAGTAGTTTCCAGAAGAGTTGATCCAGAGATTTGTCTGATTGTCATCTGGAGTGCAGAAGGAATTTTTCCCATTTAAGGCTAATTGGCCCAGGCCTTGTAAGGTATTCCACCCTCTCCTGGATCAAGTAGGATATGTCTGGTTTCGAGATGGAGGGACTGTAAACTATTGAATCAGATGACATTGTTTTCATGTCTGAATACAGCTTTAAAGTTGTTAGATTTCAAGAACAGTTACCACCTCAGCAAGAATGGCTACTTTCATCTTACCAGAGATTTAACTATCTTGCCTCGTAGTCGTCAATTACATTTTAAGAGGTGATAGAAAAGTGAGTGATCAACCAGTAAAGTTGACTTAAGGTGAACAAAAAAAAAAGAATCAATTTTGCATTGCAGCATGGGGAAAAGTGAACATTTTGTGTGCTGTCATGTGGACCCTGTGAAAGCAATGAAATAATATACCTCTATGAAAATCCTGCAATTAGTTGTAAAATGTTGTAGACTGACACAGCATACGCCAAAATGTGGGCTTCTCAAAAAAGATGCAAAGGATATTTCAAAGGCCGAAAGAACATAATGAAATTACCGTAAACTGGTAATGGCTCCTATTTAGAATATGTGTTATTTCACTGGCATGTTCAGTGTCCCAAGCACATCATAAATACATACACTGTACACCAAGCACACAGCAACTGATTATCAAGACAGAAATTAGAACCGTTCCAGAGCTATCAATCAGAAGGAGGCAACTACTCTACTTTTGTTCCAGCCTTCTTTGTGCCTGTCTTGATAAATCAGCCCCACAAAGTCCAGGTATAACTAATTATTTAAAATAATATTACTTATGTGCCAAAATGCCACTTTTATGAGCAAATACTTCACCTACTTCAACACCTAACTTTTCTGTGCATGAAATATTTTAAATTGGTTTGGGTCTGCTAATTTGTTTTTCCAGTATACATTTACAACCTACATCTTTTAATTTCCCCAGAAGTATTTTGGCACCATTCAGTGTTTGTCAAAACTTAAATCTCAGATGTGTGTGTTGGCCAAAACTGCTTAGACAGCAAAAGAATGGACAAGGTGAAGGGAGCCTTTCAAATAGGAGTACTGTAATCTATCATTTAGAGGATTTACCTTAGGTGCAACCAACACTCCACTGCCAAGCCTGGATATACACATGAAGTATTTACTACCTAGCAAAATGCCACATAAATTATTTATTTATTTGCCTTAAAAGAACTATGGCTGCATCCTGGCAATTTATAGAAATGACAAAGTTATATTTCATTAATGACAAAAAAGGATTCCATCTGTAACAATGAGATCAGTAGATGTTTGTATATAGGTAAAATGTATGTAAAAATACAAAAAATACAAAAAAAAAACAACAACAAAAAAAAACCACACCTGTAGATTGGAAAACATTACCATTTGGTTAGAAATCTGTGGTTCAGTCTCCAATGCCAGTTTTACAATGATTAAACATTTCTACACCTGCCAATCACTGGGCTTACATCCTGTTATCCTTGCCACAGCATCTGCAAGTTGACCACACACAAAAACATATGAAAAAAACACAAAATACAAGTTCTCTTTTACATGGGTTTCACTACCATTAAAAGCTATTATTCATTTTGGCAAAGTTCACAAAATATTTCCTTAACCACTTGAGGACCACAGTATTTTCGCCCCTTAAAGAGACACTTAAAGCGGAATATAACCCTGCATTTCAACTTTGCTCTAAAACATTATTTACAGTATATTATATGCAACCAGCATTTTTTTTTTTTACTAGACCAGCATTGGAAGAGTTACACAGAGCTTTAACGTTCCTGGAGATTTCTGCAGACGCATCCGAAGCTGACATAGATACATTTTGTTTACATAAATGTATCTAAGTGTTGAATGTGACTCACTCTCTCTGACTGAGAAGGAGCTGGAGGACAGCCAAAGAGTGTGTAACATTTCTCAATAGATACATTTAACTAAATAGAATGTAACAATCTGAACTTCTGCATATCTCTTCACGGAACTTTAAACCTCTGTGTTTAACCCTTCCAATGCTGGTCTATTAAAAAAAATAGTTTTTGCATATAATATGCTGTAAATAATGTTTTAGAGCAAAGTTGAAATGCAGGGTTATATTCCGCTTTAAGTCAGAAAAAAAAGCCCCCTGCAGCAGTCCTGTGCCCTCGCAGCCACTCACTAATCCTCTGGTCCCCCGCTGCCAGCCAGTTTCGTTTTTGCCGACAGGCCCGTCAGGACTGGCCACGCGTAGCTTTTTCCGCATTCCCGACTGTAATTAGCGCTATTGTGGGCCGCAACACGTACAAAAATGTGCGTTGCCGCATTACGAACACATAGATATATACAGGTTTACTTTAAGGACCAGAGCCTTTTTTTCCATTCAGACCACTGATTCACGGTTTATTGCTCGGTCATACAACCTACCACCTAAATGAATTTTACCTCCTTTTCTTGTCACTAATACAGCTTTCTTTTGGTGCTATTTGATTGCTGCTGCGAGTTTTAGTTTTTATTATATTCATCAAAAAAGACATGAGTTTTGTCAAAAAAATTACTTTTTTAACTTTCTGTGCTGACATTTTTCAAATAAAGTAAAATGTCCTATACATTTGAGCACGGAAGTTATTCTGCTACATGTCTTTCATAAAAAAAAAAACATTCAGTGTATATTTATTGGATTGGGTAAAAGTTATAGCGTTTACAAAATATGGTGCCAAAAGTGAATTTTGAAGCATCTCTGACTTTCTGACCACCTGTCATGTTTCATGAGGTGCTAAAATTCCAGGATAGTATAAATACCCCCCAAATGACCCCATTTTGGAAAGAAGACATCCCAAAGTATTCACAAAGAGGCATGGTGAGTTCATAGAAGATTTTATTTTTTTGTCACAAGTTAGCGGAAAATGACACTTTGTGACAAAAAAAAAAGTTTCAATTTCTTCTAACTTGCGAAAAAAAAAATGAAATCTGCCATGGACTCACTATGCTCCTATCTGAATACCTTGAAGTGTCTACTTTCCAAAATGGTGTCATTTGTGGGGTGTGTTCACTGTCCTGGCATTTTGGGGGGTGCCTAATTGTAAGCACCCCTGTAAAGCCTCAAGATGCTCATTGGACTTTGGGCCCCTTAGCGCAGTTAGGCTGCAAAAAAGTGCCACACATGTGGTATTGCGGTACTCAGGAGAAGTAGTATAATGTGTTTTGGGGTGTATTTTTACACATACCCATGCTGGGTGGGAGAAATATCTCCGTAAATGACAATTTTTTGATTTTTTTACACACAATTGTCTATTTATAGAGATCAGTGGGTTATTACAGGGAAGAACAGATGTAAATAATGCACTGGCGAATTGATAAGGGGGGTCTGAGGGCAATCTGAGCGTGTGGGCGGGTGATTGGGTGCCCGCAAGGGGCAGATTAGGGTCTAATCTGATGGGTAACAGTGACAGGTGGTGATAGGGGGTGATTGATGGGTGATTGATAGGTAATTAGTGGGTGTTTAGGGTAGAGAACAGATGTAAACACTGCACTTGGGAGGTGATCTGATGTCGGATCTGCGGGCGATCTATTGGTGTGGGTGGGTGATCAGATTGCCCGCAAGGGGCAGGTTAGGGGCTGATTGATGGGTGGCAGTGACAGGGGGTGATTGATGGGTGGCAGTAACAGGGGGTGATTGATAGGTGATTGACAGGTGATCAGTGGGTTTATTACAAGGAAGAACAGATGTAAATAATGCACTGGCGAACTGATAAGGGGGGGGGGGGGGTCTGAGGGCAATCTGAGCGTGTGGGCGGGTGATTGGGTCTAATCTGATGGGTAACAGTGACAGGTGGTGATAGGGGGTGATTGATGGGTAATTAGTGGGTGTTTAGGGTAGAGAACAGATGTAAACACTGCACTTGGGAGGTGATCTGATGTCGGATCTGCGGGCGATCTATTGGTGTGGGTGGGTGATCAGATTGCCCACAAGGGGCAGGTTAGGGGCTGATTGATGGGTGGCAGTGACAGGGGGTGATTGATGGGTGATTGACAGGTGATTGACAGGTGATCAGTGGGTTATTACAGGGGGGATAGAGGCATACAGTACACAGGGGAGGGGTCTGGGGGGGGGGGGGTCTGAGGAGAATCTGAGGGGTGAGGGGGTGATCAAGAGAGAGCAGGGGGCAGTTTAGGGTTAGGGTTCAGGGAGTGATTGATGGGTGATTAGGGGGGTGACTGGGTGCAAACAGTGGTCTGGGGGGTGGGCAGGGGGGGGTCTGAGGGGTGCTGTGGGCGATCAGGGGGCAGGGGGGGGGAAATCAGTGTGCTTGGGTGCGACATAGGGTGGCTGCAGCCTGCCCTGGTGGTCCCTCGGACACTGGGACCACTAGGGCAGGAGGCAGCCTGTATAATAGGATTTGTATACATTACAAAGCCTATTATACCTAATCCATGCAGCGATCTGGGTGCTAGTAACCCGCCGGCGCTTCCGAACGGCCGGCGGGTTACAGTGCGAGGGGGGCGGAGCCAGTCACCGGTGGCTGATCGCGTCACGAATGACGCGATCACCGCATAACCACGCCCGCCGCCGCCTCCGCCGATGGGCGTATTGCGGTCGTTTAGGCCCAGTCTTTGCCGCCGCCCATCGGCTGGGGGCGGTCGGCAAATGGTTAAAGGGAAGGTCCAAGCAAAATAAAAAAATGAGTTTCACTTACCTTGGGCTTCTACCAGCCCCATGCAGCCATCCTGTGCCCTCATAGCCACTCACTGCTGCTCCAGTCCCCCGCTGGCAGCTTGCCGACCTCGGAGGTCGGCGGGCTGCTTTGCGTACATTTTTACGCAGTCCCACTAGTACAGGAATATTAACACATACATTTTAACGCATTAGTGGTGCAACGCGTACAAATTTACGCATGGCACCAATAAACGCGTAAAATTCATGTGTTAATATTCCTGCACTAGCGGGAATGCGTAAAAATGAACGTAATGCGGCCCGCCGACCTCCGAGGTCGGCAAGCTGCCAGCAAGGGACTGGAGCAGCAGTGAGTGACTATGAGGACACAGGATAGCTGCATGGGGCTGGTACAATATTCCTGCACTAGCGGGAATGCGTAAAAATGAACGTAATGCGGCCCGCCGACCTCTGAGGTCGGCAAGCTGCCAGCAAGGGACTGGAGCAGCAGTGAGTGACTACGAGGGCACAGGATAGCTGCATGGGGCTGGTAGAAGCCCCAGGTAAGTGAAACTCATTTTTTTTTTGCCTGGACCTTCCCTTTAAAGACGCTACATATTTAAAAGCTACATAAAATATTTAAAGTTATTAAGATTACATGTTTATACCAATCTGCCCTCGGCATATGTTTTTCAAACTGAAAAGCATTTCGAGTGACATTACCATGGCAACAAGGGCAGTGGCATTCAGTTTTCATATATGACTACATGGAATTGTCAACAGTTGTCTGGCTTGAGTAATCACTGCTTTTTACATAAGTTTGCACAGAGAACATGGCATACGTTTAGATATTCTCCTCAGGACAATGGTTAAAAATACATTCAGTTTAAATGGTAGAACCATATAGGTACAAACAGGAGTGTGGCTATAGTTTGCTGTGTCTTCCAGCAAAAATACGCCACTCCCCTCCACAGCGGTTTCAACCGTTATAAGAGATCATGCAATATAGGAATATGTGTTACTTAACTGTTTATTGAAGATTGTATATGTTTTTTTTGTTTTTGTTTTTTACACTCAGCGTACAATTTGTACTGTACCCAACTTAATTAACAAAGCTTCATTGAAGCCCTCTTATGTTGGGTTCATTTGCATCATCATTTGATATATTTATTAATTTATCTGTTCAATAAGTCAAGAAAAGGAAGAAGAGGCCAGGGGGTATATAACAAAACATATGTCAAAATAATCTGTACATTTCCAACCTCAAGTTCCCCAGTAAGAATGTAGACTATGTATGCTTTGTTCATTTAGTCTCCCACACTAAGTTCCATCCTATTCATCCCGCCTGGAATCTTACCTACACATAAACATGCATTCAACCTCACATTCACTGCCTAACCTGGAATAGGTTCCTTTTTACCACCATTCAGCTGATTCAGAAGATTGTATATTTGAAGTCTAATTAATCTCTGCTGGGATTGAAACATTTCCAGATCTGGAATGTAGACACTAACTTATAGGTGGATAGCCTGTTTAGGCGGGGTGTACCTTCTCTCCCTTTTTTTTCCACCTTATTTCAGCCACAAGCAGAATGTATTCAGTCCATAATTGTTTATAGTTGGATTATTTATGAACTCTGCAGGTTCCCAGTTCATACAGCCCTCTTACAGAATCCTTTACTGTGTACATTTGTACATCATCAACTGTAAACCTATGGAACACTTTATGCATGTTCTGAGATTTCTTATTTCAACTTGCTAGTTATTTATCATTTGTACATAGATAAACATGTTTACACAGCAATTTTTTTTAATATTTAGTTTATATAAGTGTGATAAAAAAAACACATTGCTTCGGTTTACCTTTAAATGTGCTCTACGTGGAAGACAAAGTGTAACCAAAAACACTTTCAGAATAGCATGCGTGTCACCAATTTTATTGTGAGCTTCATCAGCCATTCTGTGGCACTGCTGCATACAGTTAATAGCTGGTAAATTTAAACATCTGGAAAGACCACGTTGATCCTGCTGGGATCGCTCAATCGTTTTCCTATAAAAATAGTTTGCGATAACCAATGCCAAGGATATTGTTATCACAACTAAAAAGAAAGAAAAATAACAGACTCTTTGGCATGAGCTGTCTTCAGTTTCACCTAAATGTCCCTTCCAGGTCTGCACACCCATCTGGATAAGCAATCAAAATATTCCCATTTGTAAACACCTGTCTACAGTACTGAACACGCTGCAATTTTTTTAACATCTGGAAATGCAGTCCATGTGTTTAGCGTGTCCATAATAAGAATCTGTTTGCCAGTGAGTGTGTGTGTGTTGTACAAACAGGAAAAAAAAGAGGTGTAAATCAATAAAAAGGGACAAATAAGGAGATAAAATGCAAGAGAATATTCATGGACATTTACATAGGAAAGAAAGAAGGGTAAATAGAAATAGATCAGAACAGATAACAGAAAGAAATCAGAAGTTGCTGGTCTGATCACTGCAACCATAAGATGAATCATTGTATAAATTAACAATGTTATTTTCAAACTGTACCTTGTAGGGCGATTTGTGGCCATAAGCAACAAAAGCAGGCAGATGCCAGGAGGTGAGGGTGTGTCATTGTTGTCAAGGAAACGGTTTTCATTTAAGTCAACAATGTGTGTCTCTTGCACAATAATAGCAATAAACTTGTTTTTTTGCATATGACAAGCAGATTATTTGTTTTTAAGTAGCAAAAAGGCACAGTGTGATCCCAATGTGGCCTCAGTAGTAGTGGTGTGTGTGCGTGGGGTGGGGGGGTAAGTGTAGTCAAAATAGTCAGAATTGTATCTGCTAGTGTTTTCACTAATAAAATATATTTGAGAGCCAAATCCAAACAGTAGAAAAGAGAGTACTGATGAAAAGAGAAACAGATTAGCGCAAACATTGATATACGTTTTATACAAATATACACACAGGTCATTCTAAAATGTTTGACAGGCCAGAAAAAAAGCACAACTTGTGATAGAATTCCCAGTTAAATATACCACAAATTTTAACACCTAGAGTTATTTTCCTAGCCCTGTAGTGTTCAAAATTTCCACTCACATAATAGTCAACATGTGCTGCATCAAATGAGACTCAGGACACCCTGGTGTATAATTTTTTACTTGTATCAGGACACAAATAAACATAGGGCCTACCATCCTGATTTGGACTGTCCCAAATCTCTCCACCTTATCCTATGCCCTGCCTCCTACTTATAAAGTCCCAGGATCCTCCAGCCTCCGCAGCTCCTTCTTATCTCTTGCCTGTTTGTGCTCCACCTACACACTGAGCCAGTCACACAGGTAACTCTGTGGGTGACAGGAGAGAAGGAAGGTCTCCCAGGCTCCATACAGCATTGAGCTGTATGCTTTCAGGCAGCCAGTTAGAGGCTGCATGGCTCTGCACTGTATGGACACCAGGTGGTAGTAGTGAGGATAGCTGTTTGAAGCTCTGCTCATCTCCTGTACCCACAGATGAGTCAGTGTCTCCACAGTGTTGGTGAGCAGACAAGGCTGGAGTGAGGAGAGGCTGGAAAAAATAAGAGTGGGGAGGAGGGAAGACTGGAGATGAGCAGATGAGAAGAGGCTGGAGGTGAGAAGCAGGTGAACCAGTGGATAGTACCTAAGCATGTACAATATACTTACATAAGGCACTTAACATTAGCAATGTGCAAGTTACCTTGGTAATGCGAGTTGTGCTATTTTGCAACCCAAGATACATAACTGGCATTAATACAGTTTACTGAATATACCCTAAAGTGAGCCAACTAACTGTTCTAAATCTTGTTTTGTTTTATTTTTATTTTATTTTTTTTCAAACAGTAGTCTTTCCTTAGACATTATAATATTTCTGTTAATCTGGTGGAGCAGAGGGGAGATTTTGATTAATTCTTCTTTAAGAATGTATCACAGTCACATTTAAGTATGCATATCATTGCATTTACACCATAACACGTTCACTAAATTGTTAAACCACAAATGATGTACAGATTGTAGTAGCTGCAACGTATTTTTTGTTGCTAAACAGTGCCAAATCAAACATTTACCACAACATATTTTGTTTCTGAAGTTAGCAGCCAAGAAATGCTTCCAATGTTAGCAGTACTAAATAGGGAAATCACACATTTGATTATGTTGTAGATAGAAAGAGCACATCAGACTTAAAGCCCTAATTCAGTACATCTTTCTTCTCGCTTTCTCTCTGCTTTCTCTCAGGAGATGCTTTTCTATTTTACCTATAAAATACATTTTAAACACCTAGCAAGTGACTGAGGAGGTACTGCAAAGTGGGTAAGAAATGCCATATTAAAGTTAATTCATGGCATAATTTGAAAATTCTTACAGCATCGTTCTCTATAATGTACTGTAAGGATTTGACATCAGTTAACAACCAGTTAACCACTTAGATCTTGAGACAATATTCAGTAATTCACAAAAAATAGAACAATTTTAAATGTCAAAACCTGCAAATGTACTTTTACCTGAACAGTGCTTACAAATTACACTTAAGCTTAATTACAGTCTGGGATAACGTGATATAAACTGTCTCTCAAGTTCTTATTGCCCATATAGTTATCCTGCCTGCCTTTAACCCAAAATAATGTATTATGTGTAAACGGAACTGTAGTGAGCAAAATATTCTGTTGTTTAACCACTTAACGACCGCCCCCAGCCGATGGGCGGCGGCAAAGACCGGGCCCAAACGACCGCAATACGCCCATCGGCGGGGGCGGCTGCGGGAGTGGCTGTGCGGCGATCGCGTCATTCGTGACGCGATCAGCCGCCGGGGACTGGCTCCGCCCACCGTTCGTTGTAACCCGCCGGCCGTTCGGAAGCGCCGGCGGGTTACTAGCACCCGGATCGCCGCATGTAACAAGTATAATAGGCTTTGTAATGTATACAAAGCCTATTATACTGGCTGCCTCCTGCCCTGGTGGTCCCAGTGTCCGAGGGACCACCAGGGCAGGCTGCAGCCACCCTAGTCTGCACCCAAGCACACTGATTTCCCCCTCCCCTGCCCCCTGATCGCCCACAGCACCCCTCAGACCCCCCCCTGCCCACCCCCCAGACCACTGTTTGCACCCAGTCACCCCCCTAATCACCCATCAATCACTCCCTGTCACTATCTGTCAACGCTATTTTATTTTTAAGTCCCTAATCTGCCCCCTACTCCCTCCTGATCACCCCCCCACCCCTCAGATTCTCCCCAGACCCCCCCCCCAGACCCCCCCCCCCGTGTACTGTATGCATCTATCCCCCCTGATCACCTGTCAATCACCTGTCAATCACCTGTCAATCACCCGTCAATCACCCGTCAATCACCCCCTGTCACTGCCACCCATCAATCAGCCCCTAACCTGCCCCTTGCGGGCAATCTGATCACCCACCCACACCAATAGATCGCCCGCAGATCCGACATCAGATCACCTCCCAAATCCATTGTTTACATCTCTTATCTCCTCTAAACACCCACTAATTACCCATCAATCACCCCCTATCACCACCTGTCACTGTTACCCATCAGATTAGACCCTAATCTGCCCCTTGCGGGCACCCAATCACCCGCCCACACGCTCAGATTGCCCTCAGACCCCCCCCTTATCAATTTGCCCGTGCAATATTTACATCTGTTATTCCCTGTAATAACCCACTGATCACCTGTCAATCACCCATCAATCACCCCCTGTCACTGCCACCCATCAATCACCCCCTGTCACTGCCACCCATCAAACAGCCCCTAACCTGCCCCTTGCGGGCAATCTGATCACCCACCCACACCAATAGATCGCCCGCAGATCCGACATCAGATCACCTCCCAAATCCATTGTTTACATCTCTTATCTCCTCTAAACACCCACTAATTACCCATCAATCACCCCCTATCACCACCTGTCACTGTTACCCATCAGATTAGACCCTAATCTGCCCCTTGCGGGCACCCAATCACCCGCCCACACGCTCAGATTGCCCTCAGACCCCCCCTTATCAATTCGCCCGTGCAATATTTACATCTGTTATTCCCTGTAATAACCCACTGATCACCTGTCAATCACCCATCAATCACCCCCTGTCACTGCCACCCATCAATCACCCCCTGTCACTGCCACCCATCAAACAGCCCCTAACCTGCCCCTTGCGGGCAATCTGATCACCCACCCACACCAATAGATCGCCCGCAGATCTTCTCTCCTCTAAACACCCACTAATTACCCATCAATCACCCCCTATCACCACCTGTCACTGTTACCCATCAGATTAGACCCTAATCTGCCCCTTGCGGGCACCCAATCACCCGCCCACACCTCAGAACGCCCTCAGACCCCAGCCCTGATCACCTCGCCAGTGCATTGCTTGCATCTATTTCCCCCCTCTAATCACACCTTGAGACACCCATCAATCACCTCCTGTCACCCCCTAGCACACCTACCCATCAGATCAGGCCCTAATTTGCCCCGTGTGGGCTCCTGATCACTCGGCCAAACCCTCAGATCCCCCTCAGACCCCCTTCCGATCACGTCCCCAGTGCATTGATTGCATCTATTTTCCCCTGTAACCGCCCCCTGAGACACCCATCAATCACCTCCTGTCACCCCCCTAGCACTCCTATCCATCAGATCAGGCCCAATACATCCTGTCATCTAAGAGGCCACCCTGCTTATGACCGCTTCCACAAAATTTGCCCCCTCATAGACCACCTGTCATCAAAATTTGCAGATGCTTATACCCCTGAACAGTCATTTTGAGAAATTTGGTTTCCAGACTACTCACAGTTTTGGGCCCGTAAAATGCCAGGGCAGTATAGGAACCCCACAAGTGACCCCATTTTAGAAAGAAGACACCCCAAGGTATTCTGTTAGGTGTATGATGAGTTCATAGAATATTTTATTTTTTGTCAAAAGTTAGAGGAAATTGGATTTTTATTGTTTTTTTCACAAAGTGTCATTTTTCACTAACTTGTGACAAAAAATAAAATCTTCTATGAACTCACCATACCCCTAACGGAATACCTTGGGGTGTCTTCTTTCTAAAATGGGGTCACTTGTGGGGTTCCTATACTGCCCTGGCATTTTAGGGGCCCTAAACCGTGAGGAGTAGTCTAGAATCCAAATGCCTCAAAATGACCTGTGAATAGGACGTTAGGCCCCTTAGCGCACCTAGGTTGCAAAAAAGTGTCACACATGTGGTATCGCCGTACTCAGAAGAAGTAGTATAATGTGTTTTGCGGTGTATTTTTATACATACCCATGCTGGGTGGGAGAAATCTCTCTGTAAATGGACAATTGTGTGTAAAAAAAATCAAATAATTGTCATTTACAGAGATATTTCTCCCACCCAGCATCTGTATGTGTAAAAATACACCCCAAAACACATTATACTACATCTCCTGAGTACGGCGGTACCACATGTGTGGCACTTTTTTGCACCCTAAGTGCGCTAAGGGGCCCAAAGTCCAATGAGTACCTTTAGGATTTCACAGGTCATTTTGCGACATTTGGTTTCAAGACTACTCCTCACGGTTTAGGGCCCCTAAAATGCCAGGGCAGTATAGGAACCCCACAAATGACCCCATTTTAGAAAGAAGACACCCCAAGGTATTCCGTTAGGAGTATGGTGAGTTCATAGAAGATTTTATTTTTTGTCACAAGTTAGCGGAAAATGACACTTTGTGAAAAAAAACAATTAACATCAATTTCCGCTAACTTGTGACAAAAAAAAAAATCTTCTATGAACTCATCATACTCCTAATGGAATACCTTGGGGTGTCTTCTTTCTAAAATGGGGTAATTTGTGGGGTTCCTATACTGTCCTGGCATTTTAGGGGCCCTAAACCGTGAGGAGTAGTCTTGAAACAAAATTTCTCAAAATGACCTGTGAAATCCTAAAGGTACTCATTGGACTTTGGGCCCCTTAGCGCAGTTAGGGTGCAAAAAAGTGCCACACATGTGGTATCGCCGTACTCAGGAGAAGTAGTATAATGTGTTTTGGGGTGTATTTTTCCACATACCCATGCTGAGTGGGAGAAATATCTCTATAAATAGACAATTGTGTGTAAAAAAAATAAAAAAATTGTCATTTACGGAGATATTTCTCCCACCCAGCATGGGTATGTGTAAAAATACACCCCAAAACACATTATACTACTTTTCCTGAGTACGGCAATACCACATGTGTGGCACTTTTTTGCAGCCTAACTGCGCTAAGGGGCCCAAAGTCCAATGAGCATCTTTAGGCTTTACAGGGGTGCTTACAATTAGGCACCCCCCAAAATGCCAGGACAGTGAACATACCCCACAAATGACCCCATTTTGGAAAGTAGACACTTCAAGGTATTCAGAGAGGAGCATAGTGAGTCCGTGGCAGATTTCATTTTTTTTTTTGTCGCAAGTTAGAAGAAATGGAAACTTTTTTTTTTTGTTGTTGTTGTCACAAAGTGTCATGTTCTGCTAACTTGTGACAAAAAATAAAATCTTCTATGAACTCACCATGCCTCTCACTGAATACTTTGGGATGTCTTCTTTCCAAAATGGGGTCATTTGGGGGGTATTTGTACTATCCTGGAATTTTAGCCCCTCATGAAACCTGACAGGTGCGCAGAAAAGTCAGAGATGCTTGAAAATGGGAAAATTCACTTTTGGCACCATAGTTTGTAAACGCTATAACTTTTACCCAATCCAATAAATATACACTGAATGGTTTTTTTTTTATCAAAGACATGTAGCAGAATAACTTTCGCGCTCAAATGTATAGGAAATTTTACTTTATTTGAAAAATGTCAGCACAGAAAGTTAAAAAAGTCATTTTTTTGACAAAATTCATGTCTTTTTTGATGAATATAATAAAAAGTAAAACTCGCAGCAGCAATCAAATAGCATCAAAAGAAAGCTGTATTAGTGACAAGAAAAGGAGGTAAAATTCATTTAGGTGGTAGGTTGTATGACCGAGCATTAAACCGTGAAAGCTGCAGTGGTCTGAATGGAGAAAAAGGCTCTGGTCCTTAAGGGGCGAAAAGACTGTGGTCCTGAAGTGGTTAAGATAAGTGCAGCTGTCACATTAGTCTCCCAGAAAACACTCCTGCTGTGGTAACTCAAGAACAAAGCTTATCTTCTGTCTATATATCAAAGCATTATCTCCATATTTTCTGCGAACACGGTAAATCCAGCGCTGGAGACTTGGGCGCAGCAGCGCAGGAGACTTGGGCGCAGCCGGCGCCACCATAGGCCGTAATAGGAACTACGGCTATCGCAGGCACATGGAGTAACTTCAGCGCCGTCAGAAGACGGATCTGAAGTTGCTTTTAAAACAATAATTCGGCTTCCAGCTATTGCTGGAAGCCGAATTATTTCATTCCCCCACTATCCATGTCGGCCTGGAGGGGGAATAGTAATTAACACGGCCCGGACTTGTGCGGCAGCAGGATTAGCCATATACTGGCTGTGTCCTGCGCCCAAGTCTCCGGCGCCGTTCTCTCTCGTACGCATTTTCTGTACAGCTTGGCGACGGTGGGGGGATGGGGCAGCTTTCTGTGTCCTACCTGCCCCTGCTGCCCCTTGCTGAAACTTTCTGGAATGCGGCTATGCTACACTCATGTGAGCATGGCCCCACCTAGGCAGTAGCATGGCTTACTGCACAAACATGGCCTCACTCACACAGGCACAGTATAGCCATGCTGGTGCATGAAGAGCAACAAGGCCCGTATCTTCTACCGGAAGACACGTGAAGCCTCTACAGGATCAAGATGCTTCCCTCTTCATAGGTAAGTATCTGTTTTTTACCCAAGGTTTGCCTCGGGTTCCCTTTAACGGACACTGTGTAAGAATTGTTCAAAGCAAGAGAACATATAGTGTAGTGGTAGGGGAGTGTGTTCTTCCATTGAACTCTAGCCTTATTTATCTATCTATACAACCATTTCGGAAATGCAGGCTGTTCTTCTCACCGGCTAAAAACCATTGTTCTATGGAAGTACAAACAAAACACTGGGTAGGGCTGAAAGCCTGAAACTCAAGCAAAAGGCCCGTCTCAGTGCTGAAATTCACAGGTTGCCACCCCCTTTCCACGGAAGGACACATTATCTATGTTATGTTCCCTCCTACCAAGCTCTTGTTACATTTCTTTTGGGGGTCCAAAAGTGACAATGATGGTCCGGAACATGCCGCGGGAAGCCTCTACAGGATCGAGAGGCTTTATTATCTTTTATTTAATATCCATTTTTTGACCTAAAGTTTGCCTCGAGTACACTTAATACAGTATTAGGTTCTTACTAAAATAAGTTACTAGTAGTGTTGTGGGAGAAATATACTGTACATATTTATGAGGGTACATCATTTTAACAAATCAACCATTCTGATATAGAAACACCTTCAGAGTAGTTATTTATTTTATTTCCAAACAATCTGGTACATATAAAACAGCTATCTCTGATATCTTTTAGATGTGTGATTTAGATTTGTGCCTCTTATTCAGAGAGCTGATTAAAAATGGTATTATGCTTAAAAAGATGCTTCCCAGGAAGAGCAAAGCAATTAAGATGTTTATAGTAATAAAATAAGCACAGGAAGAACCAAAAGCCTGTTTTTCAAAACCCTTGAAAATAAAATGTCACATGCTACCACATGTCCATCAAACATATCATGTAATAACGGCACCTATTCACATCAATAAAAACCTTTTCTCTATTGGTGGTAACTGTATAAAAAGGGCGGCAAGTATATGCAGCATAAAACAACTATATCGCTTTTAATATTGGCACCGCGTTAATATAAACAAACAATATGGCTTTTTATCATTAACTTTAATTTCCAAACAACATATATGGTTTTCAATAACCAGTTATTATAATCCACATTTTGATACCTATGTTACAAATTATCGTTTATAAAAGAATGACCTATACTTTCTCTGAAAAGTCATTTTGATTGTGAACTAAGTTAACGCACAAATGATAATATGCTCATCTATATAACACACAAAAAATATACAGACATTAGTGTCTGCCAGATACGGTATACTTTATACAACCTTTGTTTTCATCATGTTCAAACAGTGCTAGCATAAGAGGTTAAGGTTAGTTGTCCACAGGGGGGTAGGTGGTTAAAGTTAGTTGCCTATGGGTGAGTTAAGATTAGGCGCCTACTTACCGGGGGGGTGAAAGTTAGGCACCTCCAGGGTGTTAAAGGTAGGTACCACAGGGGGGGGGGTTAAGGTTAGGCACCACCAGGGAAGGGTTCTGTGTGAGAGTAGGGAGAGGTTAGGTCATAATAAAATATCAGCATTTAAGGCTGCTATCGGATGCACAATCTGGTCACTTCCTGTATGTGACCAACCAGGGTGACAAGCCTGTTACAGCTTGTGCAGGGCACTTAATTGTTTGCACTGTAGATCATAGAAATCAGAGACCGCACTCAGAAGGCTTTTTCAACCACTGGCGCGTCGTATTTCGTCACGAGTCGAGGATTATGATGCCGCTTCAGAACAATTGATTTATAAAATGGTGGAAAAAGGTTTTGATGAGCAGGTGCTAAGAAAGATCAGTGGGGAAGTAAGAGCCATGGATAGGCAATCATTGATGAAAACGAAGGTCAAGCGCACTTCGTCTAGAGTGCCCTTTGTCTTCGACTTCTGTCCTTTGTCTGAGCGAATCCGGTCTGTGGTACGCAAATTCTGGCCGATCCTGGGCCAAGACAAAGAATATGGCAAACTGTTCATAAATCCGCCAGTTTTGGCGTATCGCAGGGGCAGGACGATAAAAAATTGGGTAACCAAACCCGACATCAAGAAGAGGCAAGTTGATCAGGTGCCGGCCTCCAGGAGAGGCATGACACCATGCTTGAGCTGCAATTGCTGTAGTGCTATCATCAGGGTCAATTATGTGTCGCATACGTTGACTGGTGTGCAGGTGCCCATCAGGGGCAGGTATTCCTGCTTGAGCTCATATGTTGTATATGGGCTTAAGTGTCCCTGTGGGTACGTGTACATTGGGAAAACGGAGCGACCAGTTAAGCAACGGATACAGAGACACAAGAGAGATATTACGAATTTTGCGCAAGGCAAGAAGGAGTAGGAAACTTTGGTTTCACGACATTTTCTGAGTAAGCATCATACCTCTGCACAGTTAAGGTGATTTGTCCTTGATGATGTGATGGCACCCCCCAGGGGAGGTGACAGAAAAAAATTGCTCTTGCAGCGCGAGGCTAGGTGGATTAGGTATTTTAACTGTGACCAGCCGAATGGGCTGAATGAATGCTTGAGTCTTAAATGCTTTTTGTAATGTGTTTTCTCCCCTAGGCTCTGCTTGGCTGCCATGAAAATTCTCCATGGGACATTGGTATCGTTGACAAATCAATACTGGATTGGTTATATATGGTGCAAATACAAAAAGAAAAAATGTTAATGTGTTATACATGTTCCGGGGTGGACTGACCTCAGTGATTTGTGCTGGGTTTGACACTTATGTGTAGTTCCCTGGAAGTTTTTTTAAGAAAATGTTGGTTTTTTAGAAATGTTGGTTTGTAGATTTTGTGATTATCTTTTGTTCCTGTGGGTGGGGTATATAGGTGTCACTGGCAATGGGTGTGGTACACTTGAGGAAGGGCGACGCCCGAAACATGTCATGTATTTTGTCATGCTTGGTTTTCTGTAAATACAGTGGTTGAAAAAGCCTTCTGAGTGCGGTCTCTGATTTCTATGATCTACAGTGTGGTTTAGCAGGAGTGGTGTACCTGCTGGGGACCTGCACCGGCCTACAGGTCAAGACGACTGACCTGGTGAGTGGTGGTGAGAGGGTGAATCTACAAATAATTGTTTGCACTGGTGAATTCATCCAACAACATCAAATTACTAGATAGATCTAAAAGCCTTATTGGAAAAGTTGATTATTTAGAGGGCAGGTCGGGTAAAACAGAAAACCATAACACAAAGAGCACTTATTAATATGCTTTGAACACAGTTACTCTAAAATGAAAACAAAAATCTCGTATATCTAAAATGAGATTTGTATGTTAATCAATGCTCTTGTAAAAATATTTTTCGAACACAAACATTGTTGCATGGCCTGTGTTTAAAGCAGAACGTTTTTCATTTTTCTTATTGTTAGCAGCCTTAAATATGTATTGTTTTGCCAAAAGACATCTAAAGTTCTTTATATGAGGCATGTGGGCAGATGGTGCTAGGTGGTGGAAAATATTACAGCGTAAAGCACTTTTGCATACAATATTTATTGACAGCGTTTGGCAAACTGAACGGAAAAGCAATTGTTCAAAGCTTTGTGTTACTTACGCCTAATTGTCTATTTATTGACAATCACAAGAATGACACTCCAGAAGGAATAGGAGTATAACGTTTTTAGGAACATTGTAAAGCATAAACATGGAAAATGAATGGTCAATTTCCTCACTTTTATATACAGAATGAATTTTGGATAAAAATGGGGGAAATCAGTGGAGCAGGAAATATTGCTGCATCTTGTCTGAAAGTGTCTCTGATGGGTAAAGTTGGCATTGATGCTAACGACAGAGAATTGCAAAAGCTGATGACTGCTAACTTCCACTTCATAACAATTACACTAAATCTGGTTACCTAGTTTCATGATTCACAAACAACAGCAGTCTAGACTACAATTGTCTGGCTCTCTGGATAAAACAGTGAAATGGTCATAGGCATCATTGAGAGCTATGCGTTACAAGGGTTTGTACTGGAAACCTAATACAGTACTTGTTGTAGCAGTACACATTTTGAAGGTTTGGTCTTTAACCACTTCCGGACAGCAGTTATTGAAATCTACGCCCTGTTTTGATGCTGTTATAACTGCTAGGGAGTAGATACAACATCACCATCGCCGCACGTTATCGCCACTCTCGACGATCTCGTCCCTGTCTCCCCACTGCAGCTCACTTACTTTGTCATCTCTACGACAGCAGAGCTCAGTGAGCCAGTCAGGAGCCAATTTCATTGGCTCCTGACCATGTCATCATGTAAGCAACTCCCATTAGCTTACATTGATTACATGGGCAGGAGCTAATGACAGCTGCTCCTGACTGGCTCATAGAGATGGCAGAGTGGGTGGCCTGAGGTGATGGATGTTCGGCGTGGATGGCAGTATCGGCGAGTATGTGTAGCAATTTGTCGGTATTTGGCACTAGCTGTCTATGGTCCTTAACTTCCCTGGCAGTCAATTAAATCTGCAAGGGAGGCAGCACAGCACTATTTTTTAATTATTTTTTTTTAAATCATGTAGCTAGCCCATGGCGATGGGCGCAATGACGTCACCGACGCCGTGATGTCAGAGGGAGTCCCGATCCACCCCTCAGCGCTGCCTGGCACTGATTGGCCAGGCAGCGCACAAGGTCTTGGGGGGGGCACCCTCTAACGCGGCGGGTAGCGGCGAATCGGCGCGGAGCGGAGGCGATCGTAGGTATTCACGCAGCTAGCAAAGTGCTTGCTATAAAAATTATGCAAATCGGCCCAGCGGGGCCTGAGAAATCCTCCACAGCGGCTTACCCCGTGTCCAGCACAGGGTTACCACTAAGGAGGTTAAGGGTTAGAGACCACTGGTGCTGAAGTGGGTAAAAGTAATAAACAGAGATAGCTGGGACACAAACTAAGATTCTAGTGGATGCTTAAATATAGGTGTAGTCTATGGTAGTCAGGTGAATTAGGAACCATCTTATTAAGAAAGATCTTGCAGTTTACAGGATTACAGGCTCAGCCTAGCTGAGCTTGTGTGAGCTGTCCTATGGATAAGAATACAAAGGCTAACAAGCAGGATACTATTGTTTATATAGCCAGCTAATCTCTACTGTAATTAGAAGGAATAAAAGATCATTAATTAGAAGGAATAAAAGGCTATATCTAGCTTACAAACAGTCAAAGAATAAATGCCCTGCCCTAACTGGCTAGGCTAAAGTCACTTATGCAAACAATGACAGGTGTTATCCTTTTTGTTGGTGCACTTTGGAGCTGCTTCTCACTGGGTGGATTCCAGGTACTGAAGTGTATGGAGAAAATACAAAGGAAGAGCTCCAATAGTGCATTTAAATTTTTAATGAGGATACGCAATATAAAATTGCACTTACATTTAGGTTTCTTTAAAATCAGCATGTAGTTGCCTGCCCACGATCGTAACCCCCTGCCGCAGTCTGGCCAAGACCCGAAGATGTGACGTTGTTGTTCCACGTTCCTGCGCCTTCATCAGGTCCTAATGAAGGTGCATAAAATGCTGAAACCGGTAGTAAGGTGGAGGCATTTACGTGAGCGGTCATGCTCCCTCCTTCCCCTCCTGGCGACTCCGCAGCCAGCGGAACGTGGAACAATAACATTGCATTTCCGGGTCCTGGCCAGTCCGCGGCAGAGGGTTACGATCATGGGCAGGCCACTACACGCTGATTTTAAAGAAACCTTTTGTTTACTTTATATCTAGCTTACAGCCTGCTACATGCCTGCTATATTTGTCTTTTGGAGCAATCTTTACAGAACATTTCAGGTGAGACTCTAGCAGATGTACTGTTTGAGTTTTACCATTCGGTGTGCCAGATGTTTATAAGTCTGGCATTCCAAAATCCTTATTGACACCAAGCAATGGATAAGCAGATTGTCGTTCAAAAAATTTTTCGCTGGAAGCCACTCACTCATGTCATTACTTACCTCCTATTGAACAGTACACTTCACCCATCTATAGCTAAGTTGTATGTCTGTCTAACACCCATTTCCTGCAGTGTCACCCTAAGGATTGACATGATAATGTGAGACATTGATTGTGTATGTTTTCTGAACTTTAAATGTGAACACACCTGAATTTCTGGCTTTTTTATGCCTATGTGTGCACAAGTCCTTATGCTGTGTTATATCTAGCCTTCCTAATCATCCATCAGCATCTCTTTCTTAAAATAAAACGCATCTAATATGGCCTGACTCCCTGTTTTAAAAAAAATCATTAGAATGTTTGGGAGATCTTGACTCTGCCCCCTCCTCTATTTGTGTCAACCTCTATATTAATACAGAACCTAGGGAATAACATGAAAGGGGAAAGGAGCATAAACCATCAGTACTCGGACTTCAGAAATGAATGGGATCCACAAAAACTCAGAGGATGCCATTTTCACAAACAAAAGCCTTGAACTGGTTTGGAATCCTGAGTTTCATTTTGTTAAGGTAAGTTAAGGTCCTCTTTAAAAAGGTTTTCTTAAACACTTGACTTTCTAGCAAAGTGTGTTTGTTGCTGTTCTGTTATAAAACTCCTACAGATACAGATGTATTACAGAATAAAACAGCACTAAAATAAAGGAACAAATACTTAATTTACCAAAATGTTAATCTATGCATTGTGGAAAAATCAGGTATCTGTTATACACATACTAATTATATTGGAGCACCTTTTGAGATCTGAACATTTATAGAGTTAATTTGTGTGCATAGCCTTCATAGTCATGTAAGAGTTTTAAAAAAAGATATCCATAGTCAGGTTTGCAACAAGACTATATTACAGTTTCACACCACATTTACCAGATCACTGTTGACATTTTTTTTTATTATTATTGAGAATATGTAGAACGTGTTTAAAATGTTGTCATTTTTTTTTTTTAATTTTTGAGAAAGTGTTTAAAATGTTATTACACATTGTTAAATAACTTACATAAATTACTCTAATAATATGAGTTAATAATAGTTTGAAGTATAAAGAGTGAGATTTGTTTCATTGGTTGCTTGGCTGACTAGGCTGTCATTTTGCTATTTGGCAGACAGGGGACAACATTCGAATGGGTAGAGCAAATATTGAATTTTGTACTCAAAATGTAATATTTTAAAACATTTAGAACTTGAGTGTCCATTTTCTTAAAGTGTACTTGTAGGAAAAGTGCCTAATTTAGATACTTACCACATCCCCCTTGCTTCCACTGATCCAATGCTGGGATCTCCCAAACCTGCTCAACTAGGGCTTGTCAAAGAGGTGTTCACAGTTGCGCTCCCATATGTGTACAAGTACAGCCACACTGTGCCGGATACCTTGCATATTTGCAGTAGCAAAGAGCCACTTGGCCTCTGCTTCTTCTAGTGAGCCCAAGCAGCTCTGTGCTACTGCGCAAGGATGAGGATTATTGCAACTGCACATTGTGGCCTCGCTTGTTCGCAGACAAAAGCATGATTGTGAACTTCCAGAGAGTCCCAGTGCTGAATCAGTGGTCTCGAGTAGGACATGGAAAGCCTTTGCAGGATTACCTTTACCAAGTTAAGTATGAGACTTTGGCTAAGTTCTCAGTGGTCAGTTGAAAAAACCCACGTGTTATAATGCGTTCTAATGAGTGTGAAAACTGCAATGGAGACTGGATGTAGACTTTAACCTCCTTGGCAGTTATCATGAGTAAGGCTCAGGGAGGAAAAAACAAGCCAGTAGTGGTAACCCCGAGCGTGACTCATGGTAGTCGCCAGCAGAACTGTGCAGAGCATAGCGCGCAGTGGGCATTTTAACTCCCCTCCCACGGGATCCATATGCCGGCAGCCATTCTTCTTTATGTCCTTGGAGTCTCTGCACCCCTCAGGTAAGATCACGTTTTTCATCATAACGACAGACGGCGATCTCACTACAGGGTTACACCCGGAGGAAGGAGGGAGAACTGCAGCGCTGGATCTCAGGGAGGTAAGTAAGTGCTGGGGCTGCTGCAGATCTCTCTGTGGTGTGATTTTGTTCCTGGTTTTAGGGTCTAATAGCTTGCAACAAAACTGCATCACTTTTAGACCCTAAAATCTGTAAAGAATCAGATCGCCAGGGCTTAATAAAAAGCCTGCATGCAGCAAAGCAAAATTATGCAACCTGTTGCAATGCAGTACTGTGAACAGGCCCATAGAGTTATCAGGGCAGTGTGATGGCATGCAGAATTATTCTGCAATGTAACTGAGCACTGGTGAACTAGCCCTTTCTCTATTTTTTAAAGTCACAGGTTTGCTTTACAATGTATAAAATGTGTATGCAGAATTCAGAACTCGGTTTATATTAAAATGTGTTGCAGAAAAATGTCATTTTACCAAGGTAAAAAAAAAAAATGTAAAAATTAAAATTTAGTCAAAAATGACTTTTTTAAAAAAAAATGTTTTGTCTTGTTTCCACTTATTTTAGCTGTGAGAAAAAAGTTTTTTTTCTTCACAGTTTATGCAAAGTTACGTTGCGTTCCTAATTTTGCGAAGCATGCAAAATTTACAAATGGAATAGACAAAATCATTACATTTCGAAATTGTAAGTAAGAGCAATTATAATTGCAAAATTTGACGTGATATTTCATAATAAGCTCAATTAATACGTTATGACTATCACTAACATACATATTATTAGTAAGTTTTGCCCTGAAGGTGAATTCCTACATGTGTATAAAAGTATATTTGAATGTCAAGTTCTAAGTTTTATTATAGTTCAAATCCATAGCTGTGGTTTAGTGATGTTCACATTTAAAAGTTAGAATGGAATAACCTGGCATTTTACAAGTTACTGCACTGACATTGCAACAGCCACTGCTGCAAGTGTATGCATGAGGCTTGGTTAGGGAGAGATTGCATTGAATGTTAACACTCTTGGTCTGGTTACACTACAGTTCTGGTCATGCTATATCTGTTTCTGCTAGATCAGGCTGATATCCAAAATACACTACTATATGAATTTTCCTGATATGAATGCACAGGCGATTCTACTGGTGCACTGGGATCCATTTAAACAGAGCAAAACAATCGTGAATAATAAGACAGGCATTCCAATAAAAACTTTTACTTCTATAAACCATTTTAATATTTTCTGGTTTAACACCAATTACACTTACACACAAAACTGAAGAACTTGACAGAGGTTCTCACCTCTCCCCACTCAACTCCTCCTCATGCTACATCAAAAGGTTTTAGTTCTCGTTGTTTTTGTCTTTCTGGAGACATTTAACCACTTTAGTCTCAGAGATTTTAAACTTTTGTCCACATTATCCAAAACTCAAATCATTATTTTGCCTGGTGTTAGACTTTAATGCACCTGTAAACATGATTTTTCCAACCACAAAAGCAAACACATTTTTATGAATGATAGATACGCTCAGTTTGCAGTCTGACAATGGTAGAGCTCATTACATATATTACTAGCCCTTTGCATGACCTCATGGGGAATGGCTGGTGCTCTGCATGCTTTATCCCAAGTTTGGCTTAGAAAGCTTTGCAAATAGCTCTATGTCCTCTTACAAGGTCATTATATCCTACACCCTTATAAAGAAATCACACAATATTACCTGTTTCTATGAGGCCTTTATTCTGTAACAAAAATCAAATATAGCCCCCCCCCCCCCCCCCAGACATGACAGGAAAATTACACACCTATTTGCTGCTGATCCTTAGCTGACGTATTTTATTAGACCAAAGCTACACAGAAGATTGTTAATTATTCAGTGCCAAAATATTAACTTCTTGCTGACAACTGCCTGATTTTTCAGAAACCGAAATTAAACACCCAGTTCAATAGCGACTTGCAAAGCAAACTCAAATTCCCTCTAAAGACTTGTACACGTGCTAGATGGCTCTGGGTCAAGGTGGCTCTGCCAAGAATCTAGTGTGTATATACGTTGGCCTGAATTTGCCCTGATGCATAGTGAGCTGACTGCAGGCTGAAGACTTCTTCTCCAACTCACCCTGCCTGCTCCATAACCCATGTGTCATGCACTCCTCTCCTCTTCATAGCAATAGAATGTTGCAGAACAGTGAAGCTACTTTAAAGCCTCTACTCCCAACAGTCGACCAAGGGATTGATTCCTAACTGATCCCTGCCAGGCAACAGTCCACGTACATGTGTAGGAGGCTTAATGCTTAGAGGAAATCGGTAACACTTAAATGATAGAATTTACTACCCTTTAAACCAGGGGTCAGGCACCTTTTTGGCTGAGAGAGCCATAAACGCCACATATTTTAGAATGTAATTCTTTGAGAGCCATACAATATGTTTAATAATGGCACAGTGCGCATGCGCTACAGAGGGCTCACGCCCCTGTTGCCATGGTAATGTGTATACTGTTGATCCTCTGGGCAGCAGGAAGTGTCAGACACGTCTTCAGCTTCTCTTGGGTTTTAGCAACATCAGCAATTTCCCCGAGAGCTAGACAGGAGAAATACTGACTAACAGCTTGTGCAATTAGCTAGCTGACTTGAGGGTTGAGTCACTTTGTAGGTCGAGATCCCCGCACTTTGGCCCAATTAGCTGCCTGTCAAATGACAGACGGCCTATTGGGCCAATGAAAGTGCGAGGATCTCGTCCTACAAAGTCACTGGACCTGACAGGATCCAGGGTGGGACAATTGGAGCAGCTCTTAGTTTTGGGGGGAGCGCGATTAAGTTAGTAGTGCATGCTACAGCAGTAGCGTGCCTACTTTGAAAATTGTACTTATGCTGCCACACTAAGCTGTGCTGCTTGAGCGGTGTAGCTTAGTGAATCAACCCCTACTGATTTGTCTGCAAGCCAGATATAGCCATCAAAAGAGCCACATATGGCTCTCAAACCATAGGTTCCCTATCACTGCTTTAAACAAACCTAAAGATGGCCATACACTCTTCTCCTTCGATTCCATGCAGATTTGATCCATTTACTGGGAATTGAGTCCACAAAATTTTGATAGATTTTTGGTTGATTTTGACTAAAAATTGTTTGAAAGCATTGATCAGACAGGATGGAAAATGTAAAACTATCGGGAGCAGGGCAAGTGTGTTGGCATATCGAAGGCATCGAACAGTGCAACTCTGCAGTTCAATAGATTTTCACGAGATTCCCTGCTAGAATCTATTGGAAATTGATGTGCAGTGCATGGTAGGAGTCAATTCCTTCTGAATCAATCCTTTTTAGAAAGGAATTGATCATTTTCAAACCTTGGGTGGAAATCTATAAGTGTATGGCCAACTTTAGACTATAGTAATAGACTACAGTAAAATAAAATTCCCTTCTCTATTTTCATTTTTATTAAAGGGTATCCAATGGGAATACATATGAAGAGCCACATGTAGGTATAGGTGCAAAATATCAGTAATAAAATATTGGTAACTTAACCGATAACTTTAACCGATATTCTATTATCTACTTTCGGTGCAAAATAATGGTAATAGAATATCAGTAATTTTGCTGATATTCTACTATCCACTATAGAAGAATATTGGTAATTTTACAGACATTTTCCTATTCTCACACAGAACCCTCCCTTTAACACTAACAATAACCCCAGGTCATCAAGTATGAACAGAATTCCTGGCATAAAGTTGCTGCACCACCATTCAATGTTACATAAATGCAGTTTATTGAATGCTTTACAAAACATCTAAAATCAATTAACAACCAAAACAATCCACAACACAGTACATGTGGAAAAATATACAAATATCCCTTGTGCCTCACCGCCATAATATAAGTCACCCTATATGCTGCAAATGTCTGGGTTCTGTATACAGTAAACCCAGAATGGACTAAATGGGACCCGGGTCCAGATATAACAAAGATTACCACAAAATGTGCTAGTGAAGTTCAATATTGCAAGAGCCCAGATAAAGTGCATAGCATAAAGATCAGTGCATTAAGTGAGAGCGTGAATAAGCTCATGAGCATACTAGGTGCATAAATTGGTAAGCTTGTGTAAACCGAGCAATGTCAGAGATGTGTATAAATGACGAAGTGGTCACGTGGACCACGTCGCGCGTGGAGCATTTGCTGTGCCTCCCTCCACTCTTCATATTGGTGGCTGCTAGATTTCGCTATGGCTGAGAACCCTGTCCAGGACTATGTATGTATTACTACACGCATTTATACACATCTCTGACATTGCCCGGTTTATACAAGCTTACCAATTTATGCACCTATTATGCTCATGAGCTTATTCACGCTCTCACTTAATGCACTGATCTTTATGCTATGCAGTTTATCTGGGCTCTTGCAATATTGAACTTCATTAGCACCTTTTGTGGTAAGCTTTGT
Organism: Hyperolius riggenbachi; assembly: GCF_040937935.1. Taxonomy (NCBI): domain Eukaryota; kingdom Metazoa; phylum Chordata; class Amphibia; order Anura; family Hyperoliidae; genus Hyperolius; species Hyperolius riggenbachi. The sequence goes on from NC_090646.1 coordinate 245,914,825, forward strand.
TATATCTGGACCCGGGTCCCATTTAGTCCATTCTGGGTTTATACAGAGCCCAGATGGCTAACATTTGCAGCATATAGGGTGACTTATATTATGGAGGTGAGGCACAAGGCATATCTGTGTATATTTTTCCACATGTACTGTGCTGTGGAATGTTTTGGTTTTTAATTGATTTTAGATGTTTTGTAAAGCATTCAATAAACTGAATTTTTGTAACATTGAATGGTGGTGCAGCAACTTTATGCCAGCAAGTCTGTTCTTACTTGATGTCATGGTGTATTTTTCCTGGTGCTTGCACACCTTATATGATTTTGGAGAGCAGATCTTTATAAGTGAATTACAACAATAACCCCAGGTGGTGCCTAACCTCAATCCCCCCACACACATCTAACCATTAAGACCCTTGTCTCCACACCTAACCCTAAAGACCTCCATACCTAACCCTTAAGGCCCTCCCTCCCACACGGTGCAGCCATAGGCACACATTAAAACATTGGTTATGAGGGTAAATTTAGGTGCAGTAGCAGCAATTTGCAAATTTACTCTCATAACTGATGTTTCAATGGGCACCTATGGCAACAGTCAAATGTAACAGTACGGATCATGCTGAAAATCTACGTGATTCATCAAATGGGCCTAGCACCTTCTTCTTATGATCAAAGTGCGGGACTCTGTCTAGCACTCTGATCTCCACTCTTGCTTATGTAATGCTGTGTGTGTGTTCTCACTTCTTGAGTGATGTGATTCTTAAAACTCACTTATACCGTTACATTAGCAAGCACTTTTCAAATTGCTGACACTTAGAAAAGCACTTTTACTGGTTTAAAAATTTGCATCGTATGGCCTCAAATAAAAATAAAATATTTCTAGGTAAGAAACAAATAAATACCAAATATAAATTAAATACATTAAAACATTTTACATTCCTCTTGCAGCTACTGTGTTTAACCACACAAAACGCTTGCTTTGGTGCAATATATTTTTCTCCACTCAGGGCTGTTATCATGTCTGCTGTGAAAATCTTTACAAAGCTAGTAGCATGTATTCAGTTCACATTTCATCTGAAAATATTGCCTAATATTTCTATGGCTGGGTTTGCCATACTGCAATTTTGGAAATAACCGTGAGCCAGCTGGAGGTGAAAAATCTTTCCGGAAATAAAAATGAAACACGCTGAGACCTATTAACAACACATTGTTAAGGCTACAGAATATTTCATTTCTTGGCAAATTTGTCACTAATTGTTTTTCCCCATGAGCAAAATGATTTTGTCCATGTGCTCATAGCTTACTTTTGCATGCAATGGAATATTACCACTACTGTAATCTATTTACCTTGCTCATTTGTGTAGCACCGAGACTTTTTTGCATTGCTTTAAAGACAACATTAAATGATTCATATTAGTCTCTCTTCCTAAAGCAGTTTACGAGTTACAGTTCCAACTGCAATTATGAACACAGTAGTGCAAATTTTAGATGGACACCAACTGACATATGAATATGTGTCATATATGCTATGAACAGATGTATTTCTTTATTTCCTGTAGAGTTATTAGGTAACTGTAAAGTATGCATTGCCTTTACGCTTCATAGTAATAGTAATAATAATAATAGTAATATACAGGAGGCCAAAGAAGTTCACTACTAGCAGGCTGATTTAGGTGCTGATGCTTGGTTATAACATGGCACACATTCCCAGCCAGGGCACTATCTGCAAAGAGTTTGTATGTTCTCTCCGTGTCTGCGTGGGTTTCCTCCGGGCACTCCGGTTTCCTCCCACATTCCAAAAACATACGGATAAGTTAATTGGCTCCCCTAAAAATTGGCCCTAGACTACAGTACTTACACTACATAATATAGACATATGGCAATGGTAGGGATTAGATTGTGAGCTCCTTTGAGGGACAGTTAGTGACAAGAGATATATATATATATATATATATATATATATATATAAATATATATATATATATATATATATATATACACACTGTACAGCGCTGCGTAATATGTCGGCGCTATATAAATACTTAATAATAATAATAATAATAAATGGGATTCAGCAGTCACAAGTATCATTTCAACCACATGCGATTACTTTGGGCCCTGGCCTTCCACTGAAGAGCCAGCTGTGAAGATTTGGGCCCCTAGTGATAGGATTATGTATCTGGAGATGAAACAACAAAACACGGTCGGCACTCCAAACGGACATGGGCCCCCCGGGCCCCTCCCCCGCCTCTTCAGGAGCCAGGCCCGGTCGCCATGGCGACCGTTGCGACTGCGGGCCCTACGCCACTGCGCACAACAGATGCCAACAGTCCCAATAGATGCAGTTCTCATCAGTCCCAATATCCAATAGACATCCAACAAGTCTACACAACCAGATGCAGGTGAAATACACCAGTCCACAGTCCAGGGCCTCAGGACACGAAGTTCATCAAATCCTCTCTGGGTCCTGGCCGCATGGGGAATTCTCCTGGCTCACAACAGATCTGGTGAGCTGCTCTCCCTTCCCCAGACACAATCCAACTGCCTTCCATGAGGTACAAGCATAATACCAGCTCTGCTCTGAGGTGCCTAGCTGTCTGCCTCCTGCTGAGAGCCAGCCACTGAGCAGCCTGGATAATGAATGATGTCTTCAGAGCATGGGGGGAAGGTGAGATTTCTATGGGACAACAAATACAGTACTGTACATTAAGCCGCATCTACACGCGTAGATACGGCTCCGATGTTCCTTATCAATCGAGCCGCTGATGCGGCTCGATTGATAAGATCCGACAGGACGGATCTCCGTACCGCCGATTCCCTGCTCGCTCCCCGCGAGGGGACAATGGCAGGGAATCGAGCGAAAGATAAGCGGCGCCGGCGGGGACGAGCGGGGAATCGAATCCGGCGAGCGGGGACGTGGCGGGCACGCGCGGGGATGCGGAAGAGGCGATCCGGCGGCTAATCGAGCCACCGGATCGGAGCCGCATCTACGCGTGTAGATGCGGCTTTAGAGTCTGCAGTCCTAATCCAATCACCCATTGTCACACCTACCTACCTGTTGTTCACAGTGCACCCACCTACCTACGTCAGTTGAGCGCACGCAGTGTCACTGCATCTATTGGGACTGTTGGCATCTGTTGTGCGCAGTGGCGTAGAGCCCGCAGTCGCAACGGTCGCCGTGGTGACTGGGCCCAGCTCCTGAAGAGGCTGGGGAGGGGCCCGGGGGGCCCATGTCCGTTTGGAGTGCCAACCATGCGCGCTATTGGGAGGGGGAGCCGCAGCTGCGGGGAGGGCAGCCCGACCTCTCCCTCCCTACCTCTCCCCGGGGCCCCCCCTCAGATGCAGAGTGAGCGCGCACGGAAGCGCTGTAGGCAGAACTCACCTCCGTCCCTGCGTTCCAATCGCCGCTGATCTCCTCTCTGCATAGAAGCTGATACACACTGCTTCCGGCTAAACAGGAAGCAGTGTGTATCAGCATCTATACAGCGGGAGGAGATCAGCGGCGCAGGGACGGAGGTGAGTTCTGCCTACAGCGCTTCCGTGCGCACTCACTCTGCATCTGAGGGGGGGGGGGGCCGGGGAGAGGAAGGGAGGGAGAGGTCGGGCTGCCCTCCCCACGGCTGCGGCTCCCCCCTCCATATACAGCACCTACCTACCTACCCTATCCTATCCTGGGGGGCAGCTACCTACCTATCCTATCCTGGGGGGAAGCTATCTAATCTAACCTATCCTGGGGGGCAGCTACCTACCTAACCTATCCTGGGGGGGGCAGCTACCTACCTAACCTATCCTGGGGGGGCAGCTACCTAACCTATCCTGGGGGGGCAGCTACCTAATCTAACCTATCCTGGGGGGCAGCTACCTACCTAACCTATCCTGGGGGGGCAGCTACCTACCTAACCTATCCTGGGGGGGCAGCTACCTACCTAACCTATCCTGGGGGGGGGGGGCAGCTACCTAATCTAACCTATCCTGGGGGGGCAGCTACCTACCTAACCTATCCTGGGGGGGGGCAGCTACCTAATATAACCTATCCTGGGGGGCAGCTACCTAACCTATCTTGGGGGGGCAGCTACCTACCTAACCTATCCTGGGGGGGCAGCTACCTACCTAACCTATCCTGGGGGGGCAGCTACCTAATCTAACCTATCCTGGGGGGCAGCTACCTAATCTAACCTATCCTGGGGGGGCAGCGACCTAATCTATCCTGGGGGGCAGCTACCTAATCTATCCTGAGGGCAGCTACCTAACCTATCCTGGGGGGCAGCTACCTACTCTAACCTATCCTGGGGGGCAGCTACCTACTCTAACCTATCCTGGGGGGCAGCTACCTACTCTAACCTATCCTGAGGGGCAGCTACCTACTCTAACCTATCCTGGGGGCAGCTACCTAATCTATCCGGTGGGTCAGCTACCTAATCTATCCTGGGGGGCAGCTACCTAATCTATCCTGGGGGGCAGCTACCTAATCTATCCTAGGGGGCAGCTACCTAATCTATCCTGGGGGGCAGCTACCTAATCTAACCTACACTGGGGGGCACCTACCTAATCTAACCTATACTGGGGGGCACCTACCTAATCTAACCTATACTGGGGGGCAGCTACCTATCTAACCTATACTGGGGGGCAGCTACCTAATCTAACCTATACTGGGGGGCACCTACCTCATCTAACCTTATACTGGGGGGCACCTACCTCATCTAACCTATACTGGGGGGCAGCTACCTCATCTAACCTATACTGGGGGGCAGCTACCTCATCTAACCTATACTGGGGGCAGCTACCTAATCTAACCTATACTGGGGGGCACCTACCTATTTAACCTATACTGGGGGCACTTACTTATCTAACCTGTATTCGGGGCACCTAGCTAGCCTATACAGGTGGCAACTATACTGGCTACCTATATTGGAGGCACCTACCTAACTAACCTATACTAGGGGCACCTACCTATCTAACCTATGCTGGGGGCAACTATTCTGGCTACCTATATTAGAGGCATCCACCTAGCTAACCTGTACTGGGGGCACCTATCTATCTAACTTATACCGGCGGCGCCTGCCTATCTAACCTATACTGGGGGCAACTATACTGGCTACCTATGCTGGAGGCACCTACCTGGCTAACCTATACCGTAGGCAACTATACTGGCTTACCTATGCCTGGCTACCTATACTGGGGGGACCTATTGCTGGCTATAGGGATTCGGATATGTGTGTGCGTCGGGTGTTGCCGGGGGAGGGGGGGCTGTTGTTGCCGGGGGTGGGGGGGCCCACATCCAGATTCCGCATCAGGGCCCAGAGGTTTGTAGCTACGCCACTGGTTGTGCGCCTCTTGGACACCTTCTATTTGTGGAGTTGGGCCCTTTTACACTTAATCAGTTGCTCTCAGTTAAAATGGAAAGAAAACTGATTTTCAAAGTAATGCCCATGTATTCTTATGGCACCATTTACACTTAACGCGTTTTAACTGAAAAAACGCGTACCAACGCGTACTAACGCGTACCAACGCACACCAACTGATTAAGTGTAAAAGGAGCCTTACTGGAACTTTAGGACTTATGTTGCTTTGCCTCCGAAGCTGGGAACTGTGACAGCTTGGTAGGGGGAATCTCTGACAGTCCCTTGTGGATTATATAGTAATATTGTGAACTTTTTGTGTGAACTGTGTGACCAATAAATGCCCCGCCAGTCGGGTTTTGTTTAATCTGCCACTATACACTGTGTCTCTGGGCTCTGTAGTCTCAGAACCATCACAAACTGGTTGGCAGTGGTGGGGTCAAAGCACAGTTGGCAGACAAAGACTTGATCATCATGGAGGATAATTGCTCATCTGAATACCAAATCTGAATACCAAAACTGGACAGTCGCCAGTTTACAAGATCAAGCCAGAAAGCTGGGTCTGAGCTACAGAGGACTCACGAAGGGCCAGCCGATGGCCAGTCTGGAGAAAGCTGAACAGCAGAGATGTGAGGCTACAGAGACAACCCCTGCAACACCAGCGACCAGTAGGTCAGAGGCACCTCCACAGACTGGCAAAAGTAAGTGGGTCATATGGTATGAGGAGGAGGTGGAAATTCTAGGAGATGATGCAATACTAGAAATGAAAATTGCTGCTCGGAACCATGAGCTAGCCACTGTGTCCATATCAGCGCGTAGAGAGACCCCAAAAATCTCTCGCAAGGACTTTAACCACTTAAGCCCGAAGGGTTGAAATTTTTTTACATCCGAGCAACTTTCACCCCCCATTCATTTGCCAATAACTTTATCACTACTCATCACAATTAATTGATCTATATCTTGTTTTTTCCGCCACCAATTAGGCTTTCTGTGGGTGGTATATTTTGCTAAGAGCCACTTTACTGTAAATGCATTTTAACAGGAAGAATAAGAAAAAAATGGAAAAAATTCATTATTTCTCAGTTTTCAGCCATTATAGTTTTAAAATAATACATGCCTCCATAATTAAAACTCACGTATTGTATTTGCCCATATGCCCCGGGTATTTCACCGTTAAAATTATGTCCCTATCACAATGTATGGCGACAATATTTTATTTGGAAATAAAGGTGCATTTTTTCCGTTTTGCGTCCATCACTGTTTAGAAGCCCATAATTTATTAAATCATATTGATATACTCCTTTGACATGCATATTTAAAAAGTTCAGACCCTTAGGTAACTATTTATGTTTTGTTTGTTTTTTTATTATTATTGTAATTTTTTTTTTTTAGTTTAAACTTGTATGTGGGTATTTTTTGGTGTGGGAGGTAAACAGGGTTTTTTTTTATATATTTATATGTTTATTTTTAAAACTTTTTTTTCTAGGTGTAATTTGCTATTTGGCCACAAGATGGCCAGAATCAAAAAGTCCTGGGAGCGATCGATCTCGCTCCCAGGCAGAAGAAAGGAGACCAGAGCTCAGAAAAGCCGCAGCGTCTGAAGAGACGCTGTCGGCTTTTCTCCGGGGGGGTCCGATCAGCGAAAGGGATTTATAATCCCTTTCACTGATCGGTGGGCTAGCGGCCAGCAGTGGGGGCGCGCACGGAGTGCGCGCAGCCCAACTGGACGAGAAATCTCGTCCAGTTGGGCTTAAGTGGTTAAACCATTTCTTGAAATATCGGGAGATGTTGATGGGTTCTTTCAGGACTTTGAATTGCAGTGTGAACTACTGGATGTTCCCTCTATGGACTGGCCTTGTCATATTGTGGGGCTGCTGGAGGGGGGTGCTACAGAAGCATTCCGCATGCTGGATCCAAGAGAAAAGCGCAACTATACGGCGATCAAGCAGGCAATATTGGATTATTATGCTATAATGCCTGATGCTCACAGGAGCCAGTTTCGGAGCACCCCTTGCAACCTGGAAAACTCTTTTAAAATCTTTGCTCATAAGATTTCACAAGCATGCCGCCGTTGGCTGGAAGGAGAGCAAGCTTTTACTGCAGAGCAGATTATTCAAGTGTTTCTAATGGAGCAATTCTTCTCCAAGTGCCCAGCTGAAGTCCGTGAGTGGGTGCGAGAGAGGAAACCAGGTACCCTAGATGAGGCTGCAGCCTTAGCAGATGAGGCACTGACTATCAAACACACTGGAGAAAGATGTCAGTGGAGGCGCCCAGAACCTCCCCAGGGAGCCCAACTGTACTGCCCCATACATTGCCGAACACAGACTTTCCTCTAAGGGGGGCAATCCCTGGTCTCTCCTTCCATTACAGTCCACCAAAAGTACCTTCAGGAAGTCTTTGTGGATGGTAATAGAGCTGTTGGCTTCCGAGATTCTGGGGCATTTCTTACAATTGTGGATCCTAAACTAGTGCAGCCTGAGGCCATCTAGGCTGGGAAGAACTTGGTGATTCAACTGGCTGGAGGCGCACAACAATCTATACCAAGGGCTCGGGTCACTTTGGACCATGGCTTTGGGCCCCAGAATTGTATTGTAGGTGTGATGAGTGGCCTGCCTGCAGATGTAATTCTGGGAAATGATGTTGGTACACGATGGCGCCGTAACAGGACGCCGCGGCCACAGGGCTCCGGTCCTTTTCTCTTCTTTCTCCCCTTGAGGTCCTCTCCTGCTCTTTCTTTCCCTCTGAGGGGAATGGTGAAGTGGCGGGGGTCACTGCTGCTACTCGCCGGCAGCTCCATCAACGGCACACAGCCTGGGGGGCCTTGTCGGGGAACACGTGGAGACGCGCAGGCCTGGCGGCGGGCGGCCAGCTGATCAGGCGCTCAGCTGATCGCGCCCGCGTGCTCCGGCTGTGCTGGGTTCCGGATCTGACCTCCGCTCTCTCGCCGATGCAGGGAGGACAGAGGCATGCTGCCCAATGCGGCCTGCGGGACCTGGCTAAGGAGGATCCGGATTTCTCTCTGCCCGATGCAGGGAAGACAGAGGCATGCTGCCCGATGCGGCCTGCGGGACCTGGCCAAACGAGGATCCGGATTTCTCTCTGCCCGATGCAGGGAGGACAGAGGCATGCTGCCCGATGTGGCCTGCGGGACCTGGCCAAGGAGGATCCGGATTTCTCTCTGCCCAATGCAGGGAAGACAGAGGCATGCTGCCCGATGCGGCCTGCGGGACCTGGCCAAGGAGGATCCGGATTTCTCTCTGCCCGAGCTGCAGCCATCTCCGGATCTCTCCCCATTGCTGCCCGTTTTGCAGCCAGCTCCAGCCAGCACCTTGGAGCACTCTGGGATGCCTGGATCCACACGACCACTGCGACAATGGAGGGCCTGATGCTGCCCCATCGCAGCCACGGAGGAGGTGATGCTGCCCCCCTCCCAGTGGAGCCGGCTGCTGCACCTGGGCATCTGTGTCTGCCACCACCGAGGTAAATCTGCCACAACCGAGGTAAACCTCCTGGCCTGCCCACCACTGCTGCCCCCGGTCCCACGTCCACCACCACTGCTGCCCAGCCGGGGTGGCCCCCGGCCCCACGTCCAGCAAATGTGCCCCCTGGCCCCATGTCCAACACCACTGCGGCCCAGCAAAGGTGCCCCCTGGCCCCACGGGGCCCCCACTGTGTCCACTGTGTCTGCACCCTCACTACCAGCCGTGCGGACTCGAAATCAGGAGCGCTACTCCTCGGGCAACCTAGTCCGAGTGAACTCTGCTGTCCGCCTCCATCATGATGCCCCTCAGCTTTCACATCCTTCTCTCTACTTTCGTGGACAATCGGTAGCACCTGTCTTGTTGGGAGCGTGTCGCTGTGTAGCGTCCAGTGCCGAAAATGGCAGCGCTCATATTAGCTCTCAGGCTGCTCCTCCAGTCCCACTCTTTTCTGTTCCTGCTATCAGTGTATGTTTTGCTATGTTTGTATTACGTTAACTGTATGTGTATGCTGTAATGCTCTGTTTTTGCTTTTCAAGTTGCTTTTTATTGTTTATATGTATGTACCATGCTTAACTGTATGCGACGCTGTACTCTGCTTATTTGTATGCACAAGCTGTAATGTTGTCCTATGTATGCTTGTCCCATGTCTATGTATGCTTAACCGTATGCTATTCCTGTTTTCTTTTCATCGACGACCCTGTATGCGCCAAAACCAATTCCGGGTACAATCCACAGTTGTACTTGGCGATAATAAAATCTGATTCTGATTCTGGTGATCTCCGTTGCTACTTTGTTGGTACAGTTACAAGAAGTCAGAGCCCACACAGGGGCATGTACCAGTACTGCGACCTGTGAAGGTCTTCCCTGGTACATGCCTTAAGGTGGCCATACACTGGTCGATTTGCCATCAGATTCGACCAACAGATAGGTAGATTCCTCTCTGATCGAATCTGATCAGAGAGGGATCGTATGGCCACCTTTACTGCAAACAGATTGTGAACCGATTTCAGCCTGAAACCATTCACAATGTGTGGGGGTGGTGGTGCTGCCGCCGCTACCCCCCACCCTGCTCCACCCTGCTTACATTACCTGCTCCGCCGACGCGACACCCCAGGTCTCTGCTGTCTTCTTCTCCGCTCTGGTCTGGTCTCAGGCATGCTTCACTTCTTCCAGTTTAAACAGTAGAGCGCCCTCTACTGTTTAAACTTCCTGCCGGGCAGGAAGAAGTGAAGCATGCTGGAGACCAGACCAGACCAGAGCAGAGAAGACAGCAGTGACAGCGGGGACTCGCGCCGGCCGGAACAGGTAATGTATACCCATTGTGTCGGTCGTCAGGCATTCAAACGCCGCAATCGACGCAACCCCGACCCGCCGGTGATCGAGAAAAATCTTCCGCACGGACGGATCGTCGGGAATCGTTGGATCGTCAGCGGTGTGCGAGGCGATCTCACAGCCGATTTGATCACTGTGATCGAATCGGCCGTATATCGGCGGGAAAATCATTAGGTGTATGGGCCCCTTAAGAGGGGAGGGGGAGAAGTTGTGACAGTGGGTGCTTGGATTAGCACTGCAGACTCTAAGGGCCCTTTTCCACCTGCAATCGCTAGCGTTCATGCTGAACGCTAGCGATTGCTGAATCGCAAAACCGGCGTTTCCCCCGACGTTTGCAGCCGCGATTTTGCTATGCTATGCACTGCATAGCAAAATCGCGGCAATTATCGCTCCGCCGCGCGTTCGCGTTCCCGACAAAAGCGAATCGCGGTAGTGGAAATGACCTACCGCGATTCCTATGTTAAAAAGCAAACCGTAGCGATTGTAAAATCGCTAGCGGTTTGCGGTTTTGCGATTCAGCCAGCGCAAACGCGCTGGTGGAAAAGGGCCCTAATGTACAGTACTGTATTTGTTGTCCCATAGAAAGCTCACCTTCCCCCCATGCTCTGGAGACATCAGAGATACACCTTGTCAGCATAAAGCCATTCACTATCCAGGCTGCTCAGTGGCTGGCTCTCAGCAGGAGACAGACAGCTAGGCACCTCAGAGCAGAGCTGGTATCATGCTTGTACCTCATGGAAGGCAGTTGGATTGTGTCTGGGGAAGGGAGAGCAGCTCACCAGATCTGTTGTGAGCCAGGAGAATTCCCCATGCGGCCAGGAAACAGAGAGGATTTGCAAAACTTAGTGTCCTGAGGCCCTGGACTGTGGACTGGTATATTTCACCTGCATCTGGTCGTGTAGACTTGTTGGATGTCTACGGGATATTGGGACTGATAAGAACTGCATCTAATGGGACTGTTGGGATCTGTTGTGCGCCTCTTGGACACCTTCTATTTGTGGAGTTACTGGAAGTTTGGGACTTATGCTGGATACACACCATGAATGCGTCCGTCGATACGCGTCGATTCGATTATTTCCGAGCATTTCCGAACGCATTTCGATGATTTTTAGGTCGATTGCCATGTAAAGTATGGCAAATCTACCTAACGATCCATCGAAGCTTGAATCGGACATGTCGGAAATAATTGAATCGATGCGTATCGATGGACGCATCGAACGCGGAAACGCATGGTGTGTATCCAGCATTATGTTGCTTTGCCTCCGAAGCTGGGAATTGTGACAGCTTGGTAGAGGTAATCTGTGACACTCCCTTGTGGATTATATAGTAATATTGTTAACTTCTTGTGTGAACTGTGTGACCAATAAATGCCCTGCCTTTTCTTTAATCTGCCGCTATCACTGTGTCTCTGGGCTCTGTGGTCTCAGAACCGTCACAGTAGGTATATGCAGTAATGAGTATTATAATGTGCACCTGTCACACACACAGGTAGTCACTGAATGTGCTGGGCCTGGCAGTGGCACACACAGTATGAATTATCAAGGCTGTCTATGCAACACAAGTATCAGTGGGACACACAGAAAAAAAATAGATCACAAGAACAAGATTAGCTCTCAAAAGAGCTGTTGTGGGGTGCTATATTAGCAATAAGAATCAGCAAGGAGCAAGCTAAGAAGCCTACAAAAGCCTAACTAATCTTTCCCTATGAGAGTCTGCAGCAGCTATCCCTTCTCTATTTACTGCAGACACATGAGTGAGTAAAATGGCCGGTGCTGCCTGCCTTTTATAAGGGGGAAGTGGCTTCAGGAGGAAGTGTAGCCTAATTGGCTACAATGTATCTGCTGACTGTGATGCAGAGGGTCAAAGTTGACCCTAATGATGCACTATGGGGGCGAATCGAACTTCCAGTAAATGTTGTGGTTCTCCGCGATCGCGAACCCCCGGTGTTCGCCTGGAACCGTTCGCCGGTGAACTGTTTGGGCCCTCTCTCCTCCTTGTCCTTGATATTGGACAAGGGTGGGTTTTTATTTTTATTTTTTTTTTGGGGGGGGGGGGGATTTGTTGGGGAGGTTCACCAATCCTTTGTAACCTTGTAAGGAAACCCCTCCATGTTACAAATGTTTATTTATTTATTTATTTATTTATTTATTTTTACATTTATTTTAAGTCTTATTCTTTCACATTTTATATGTAAATAGCTCATATGCAATTTAAAATCCTCCTTAGTTTTCTCCTAGGTGATATTTTCACACTGTGTTAATAAAATGCATTTAGTCACTTAAGGACCACAGGCTTACACCCCCTAGTGACCAGGCTATTTTTTACTAATTGGTGCTCTGCAGCTTTAACCTCCTTAGCGGTATGCCCGACACTGTGTCGGGCATACCGCTCTGTGGCCCCAGGAGTCCTCCTTAATGCATTTTTAGTTCCAAATGACTGTAAATCCTATAGCTAGCACTAGGCTAGCTAGTACTAGTGTTGGGCACCCCCAGATCCCTCGCAATCCCCCCATTATATTTACCCAGCGATCGCACAGCCTCCATGCACAGCTCCAATCTCTCTATGGGAAGGATTGGGTTTGTGGATGACGTCATGATGTCGGCAACGTCATGACGTCATGTGCAATCCTCCCCATAGTGAAGACCGGAGCTGTCCGGGGAGGCTGCGCCAATCGCTGGATCCAGGCTGGGTAAAGTATAAATGAGGGAGTGGCGGGAATCGGGGGGGGGGGGTGCCCAACACTAGTACTAGCTAGCCTAGTGCTAGCTAGAGTGTTTTCAGCTGCGGGATCTTTTCGGGGGAGGAGCAGGCACAAAATGGCAAAACCTCCTGAGCGGCGTAACACAATTTAGCACACAAATGAATATTGTCCCCTTTTTTGCCCACCAACAGAGCTCTCTGTTGGTGGGCTCTGATCAATGCTGCAGGCTTTTGTTTTTATTAATTTTATAGTCATTTTTTTTAAATAAATTTTACTATTTTTTTAACTATCCCCCCTCCCTCCCAGCACCAGCCAATGACAGCGATCGGCTGTCATAGGCATCAGCCTATGAGAGCCAATAGCTCGAGCCTCCCCAGGGGACAGCTGAGTGACACGGTTGTCCCCAGTACAACGCTGCCGTAGATCACAGCGCTGTACAATGTAAATAGACGGCAGTTGCACCGTCTAACAGTCTCCTAGCGGAGATACGCGAGCATTGGCAAGCACTATCTCCTGCAAAACCCTGCCCCAGGACTTGACGCCTTTCGGTGTTAGGCGGTCCTGGGGCTGCCACCCTCCTCACGACGATTGTCGTTAGACGGTCAGGAGGGGGTTAAATCTCCAGCAAGCAAGAGAATACTCTAAATATTTTTTATAGTACTCTCTCCCCTACTTTTTTAATTGTGCTGAAAACTTATTTTAAAAAGTATCTCCTAAGAAAACTCAAGAGAAAAAGTGAATTGCATATGGACCATTGTGTGGTAAAGAACAGAATTGTGAATTACACTACAGGGATGCCTTATGTTTATTTGATTAATGATTAAAGTGGCCTACTTGCCAGGCATTGTGATCCATGACCATGAATACAGGAATGTTCATGGGGTCTTTATTTACCTATTCACTGCAATGAAGCAAGGAGTGGCTACCTGCTAATGCAACCAGGCACAACTCCTGGTGTGCAGGACACAGTAGTAGGTCACAGTTCCTGCACTTCATGGCTGTTGACTTCTCTAGTGGGATGTACTTACTCCCTACCTTGTCAGGATTACCATACTAAGCAAACAGATCACCCTATAAGAGTTGAACTGTTATGTGCATAAAAGAAAAAAGAAAATCTACCGGTGCCCAACCTTTAACCGTCCCACTACCTATACCTAATACATAACTCTCCCTCTCCTATGCCCACCCCTTACCCCTACAGTAGTGCCTAACCCCCAACTACAACCCCCCCAGTCGTGTCACCTAAACCGTAAAATTCCCCCTGCTGCAAAGCTGCCCATAGGGCAGCACCCTTCTTTCCAAGGCACCTGCAGTGCCCCTTTTTACGTTTGTAGGCGTATGGTGTGCATGTGTCCTAGATTCCCCCAACTGAAGACTCAATTAGCTTTCCACAAATGTATGGGGGAAGGAATGTGATTTACAACATAAAAATACTGTATATTTATTTTTTGATTAATGTAAAGTGTGCAATGTATGGTAGTATACTGAAAGGCTACGGGACGTTATTGTTCTTTTATTTGTGTGACTGGCGGCTATTTCTCTGAATCTTGGTAGGAAAGTATATTTTTGTATTCTTGTGATTCCCAGTGGAAGGTTAGCAGAGAGACTGGTGGCAGAAGCTACTAGAGAAGGTGCCGAGATATATAGAAGCTATTTAGTAAAATGTGAATTGCTACTGCTTTAGCTGGAATAAAGCATTATTCATCTATGGCCAAACCATGTTCAAAACATTCTGCTTTAATTATGTGCAAATGTACTTTAAGGAAAACAGTGGCAACCATAATAGTGCCTTCTGACCAAACTCTTGCCTCTTAGTGTCAGCTGGGTGAAGGATGGAATCTTTATGACATAGACATGTTTCCTATCCTCCATCTGACTATAAGTCAGCTTCTGTTACAATACAGAGACTGGCATATAACATAGTAACTGCATAGTGGGCATGGCTATGGTTCCTGCAGTCTGAATTCCATACAAGTAAGGACAGATGCAATAAGACCCAACAGGGCACCTGCAGTTTAGTTGTGTAAATTAAAGCTAGCACTGCAGCAAGGGTTGTAAGCTGGAATATGCACTTTATCTATTTTCCTGTCAATAAAGTACTTTCTCAGTTTCACTTTTATAAATGTGATATACACGTTTTAAAAATAGGCAGAAAGTTAGAAAGAAAGAAAGAAAGAAAGAAAGAAAGAAAGAAAGAAAGAAACTTTGAAAGTTGATCTGTGGCTGGATTTGCAGACAGTTGAGAAAACATAAAAAATACATCTAAACTCTCTGATGACAGGATTATTTAAGTCAGGAAACCAAGTAGATATTGAGCTGTTGTTCTGCATGAGGAGAATCAAATTATCCCATGTGTTGTTATTGTATCATGCCCGAATTAAGGATGATGAATCACTCTAATTCGGTTTAATACGGAAACACAAACAATAATGTAATGCACCATCAAATGACTATGATTTTTTTTAGAGCCAGTATTCCAAAAATCGTGTATGGCAGGTTAAAAGAATGTGATGGTTCCAAGTGTATTTAAAGCTATTAAGAAATGGATAATACTTACATTTATAAGTATTTTTTTTACTTATGCTTTGAAAAAGTTTAAACAAAAACTTTTACAAAGCATAAGTATGCAAAGATGTAAAATGATTATTGTCCAATATGATCATTTTTGAGATGGTAACTGTCCAATTATCTACATGCATTCCTTAATCCCGGCTCTGCCTGTTCAGTAAGCCAGCACCTATTCAGTAGGAGACCTTTGGCAAGTCTCCCTTACACTGCTACTGCCTATAGAGCGCGTCCTAGTGGCTGCTGCTCTGGCGCTTTGAGTCCGCCAGGAGAAAAGCGCGATATAAATGTTATTTGTCTTGTCTTGTCTTGTCTAATTGTCTTGACAAGCAGCATTTGGGAAAAATGGGTTAAACTACTTTTACTTAAGTAATTACTAGTTTTTTCCCTGTCAGTTTCAACACAACTAACATACATGAATAGTTATCCTGCACATAAAACAAAACAGTAGTCAGAACTCTGCAGCTGCAGTTGGTCAGATCATGCCCATCTATTCGCTCACCATTTGTTGTAGTTGTGTATCCATCTGATCTGTAGACAAAAATGTGCTTGCCAAAATCAGAACGGTTCCTCAGTAAGCCTAAAGGTGCGTACATACGCCTTATTTTTACAAACATACGGGTCCGTCAGACCCTCCTGCCAGGCGGTCGTTCTACCGACAGTATCAAGTGAGTGCAAGCTGTCGGCAGACTGATAACTGTTTTTGACTGATCCGCTAGTCTTATCAGTCTGCCGAATGCCTGTACTCACATGCTACTGTCGGCAGAACGACCTCCCCACGGGAGGGTCTGACAGACCCGTCATTTGTAAAATACTGTGTGTGTAAGCACCTTAAATGTTATGTTCACATATGACCTTCCATGCAAAGTTTTATAATGTAAGCTGAAGGTACAGACATGGATAAACGTGTTACCCTTACAGCACATTGAAAAAAAGTGCTTTAAGCTCATGGCTTGCTCTAGCGTGGGGCGAGAGGGGGCAGGGTCCCCTCAAATAAATGTCCTGCCCACTCAATCGGGCAGATTGGCAGGGAAGGGCAGGGGGACAGCAGAACAGCGGGCAGGGGAAGTGCCCACCTTCCCCAGATCTACAGAAAAGGTTCTGCGCCCCTTACAGCTAGTACAGAATGATGCAGCCAGACTCCTAGCCAATGCCCCCCGCAGCTCACACATCACCCCAGTACTGCAAATTCTTCACTGGTTGCCAGTAAAATGGAGAATCAATCTTAAGATCTGTCTGCTGACATTCAAGGCTCTACACCACATGGGACCCAAATACATAGCGGATCTACTGGAACTTTATGCCCCTCCACGCACCCTCCGCTCTGCCAACAAGATGAAGCTGATTTTTCCCAGGATACACTAAACATTTGGTGCTCGGGCCTTTTCCTACACAGCCCCTACTCTATGGAACTCACTTCCACAATCAGTACGAGAGGCTTCCTCTCTGGACAGCTTTAAAAAAAGGCTAAAAACTCACCTCTTTTCCCTAGCCTTTGAGACTGCACAATGCAGGGTCACAGCGCTTTGAGTCCCCAGGGAGAAAAGCGCTATATAAATATTATTGTTATTGTTGTTGTTGTTCCCCTGCCAGACTGTGGGATCCCCGTGGTGAACTGACCGCAGCGTCTAATAGACGCCGTGCCAATTCATCCCCGCAGCCCGCAGCTCACCACACTCCAGCCTGCATAGTCTTCCAGCAGGCAGAGCAGGGCTACGGGAAGATGGCGCCCCCGAAGCCCTGTACTGGGGACCATTTGTGGCTGGATAGTGTAATGGTTAAGGGCTCTGCCTCTGACACAGGAGACCAGGGTTCGAATCTTGGCTCTGCCTGTTCAGTAAACCAGCACCTATTCAGCAGGAGACCTTAGGCAAGTCTCCCTAACACTGCTACTGCCTATAGAGCGTGTCCTAGTGGCTGCAGCTCTGGCGCTTTGAGTCCGCCAGGAGAAAAGCGCTATATAAGTGTTTGTCTTTGTCTTTTTGTCTTTGTGTCTCCAGTACACGCCTGTCAGCGTGGGACTTTTGCAGGCTGGCTGCGCACTGCAGATCGACGGGGAAGCTGCGCCCAGGGAGAGGAGATTTTCTACAGATGAGTAAATACTTTTTTTTTTTACAGGTGGTCATGGTTTGTGGTGAAACGCTGGCCACATTACGATTATTTTCTGGTGAAACGCTGGCCACATTATGACCATATTTTTGGTGAAATGCTGGCCACATTACGATTATTTTCTGGTGAAACGCTGCTGCATTGCGATTATTTTCTGGTGCAAGATTGATGCATTATGATTATTTTATGGTGAAGCACTGCTTGCATTTCATGTGTCAGAGGTACTGGTTCTTGCATTTCATGTGTCAGAAGTAATAGTTCTTGCATTTAATGTGTCGGAGGTAATAATTCTTGCATTTCGTCTCGGAGATAACGGTTGTTGCATTTTATGTGTTGGAGGAAATGGTTCTTTCATTTCATGCGTTGGAAAAAATGGTTCTTACATTGCCGCCTCAATGTTACGCGTTACATTACAGTTAGCCCCGCCCACATGACATCATGACCATGCCGCACTAGCATTACCAAGAAGAAATGTGCTCCAACGTGATGCCCCCTTCACATTTCTGACTGCCCCCTCATATGTGCCTTTCTAGAACTGGCCCTGTTTAAGCTTCCTGAAAGTAATCAAGTCTGAAAAAAAGGTTCATTATTGGTTACTAGGTGGACCAAGCCCATTATAATAATGGGCTCTAGTCCCTCACAACCCCCCTCCCCTCCTGCCCCTATGACCACCGCCTGTAATCACGCATGTGCGACCCACGGCCGCCCGCCCCCCTGGCCCGTCCTCCTCCTGTGCCGGCATATGCGTAGTAGCGCAAAAACACAGGGACAGGAGGATGACACAGGGACAGAGGGATTTTATTATATAGGATTGTACAAATATATTCTGAAATGGCCTGGATAGGTGTTACTACTGCTTGAAAAGATCATAAATATCAGGGCTAGAGTGATTCTTCAAGTGAGTTGTTTTCTCTAATAAGTATTACAGATACTCGAATTGTTCAATGAGTCATTAAGCTTATACAAATCGACCGAAGGAGTTACTCTACTGTTTGTTATCATATGTACATATGTATATATGTACCCCAAACTGAATGTGGACTGCTCATGTGAGAACAGGTGAAAATATTATAAAGAAGAATTATTTAGGGTTAAGCCGTGAAGGGGGGAAAAGCCTCAAAACACTGCAGAATACCATTGACAGTACAAAATAACAGAATTTCAGTAACTGATTTGAAGATACTCTACTTATCCAATGTAAGCAATCACATTGCATGATTGGGCCAATCATATTGCATGATTGGACCAATCAGACTCGACCAATCACATTGCACGATTGGCTCAATCAAATTGCACTATTGGGCTTATCAGATTGGACCACCTGAATTGCACGATTGGACCAATTAGGTAAATCAATTGGTTCAATTGTGTTTGTCCAATTGTGCAATTCAATTGGTACAATCCTGCAATTTGATTAGTACAGCCTGACCGGACCCTAGTCACATTGTAACCGACAATGCCAACGTTCAGGACCTTTCCATTAAAGGGAACCAAAGAGGAATAAAATGTGAAAATAGAAAAAGGCTTTTATACATACCTGGGGCTTTTTCCAGCCCCATAAGCCTGGATCGCTCCCACGCCGCCATCCTCCGCTTCCTCTATCGCCGCTACTGGGTCCCGTCACTTCCGGCGGACGCGACCAATTGTCCGCATCACAGGGGCTCCCTCCATACCCTTACGCATGTGGCTGCGCAGTAGGCAGCCGCAAGCGTAAGTGTATGGAGGGAGCCCCTGTGATGCTGAGAATTGGCCACGTCCACCAGCCGACTGGCCGACTGGCGGTAATGACGGGACCTGGTACCTGTGGATCCAGGTCGCGGAGGACGGCGGCGTGGGAGCGATCCATGCGTATGGGGCTGGAGGAAGCCCCAGGTATGTATAAAAGTTTTTTTTAATCCTCTCCTGTTCTCTTTAACAGTCTAAGAACAGCTGCTGTTTACATATTCCCATTTTAAATAATGGCTGAAATTTTATTGGATGTTGTAGGCTCCACCCACTTTTCCTGAATTTCAACCCCAGTCACCAAGTAACTCTTGCACAGTACACAATGAAAAGTCTTGATTCCACATATAGTTGTTAAAGAAATCCACTTTGTGTTTCTGTGCAGGGGTGCTCATCCAGATTCCGGATATCCGGGTAACCCAGATATCCAAACTTTTTTCAGTTATCCGACTGGATTCGGATTCCAGATAGTTGGGCCCAAATCCGGATAGCTATCTGCAGATAGTTGGGTGCATATCCGCGGATATTGCGGATATCTGGATCCGAAATACTGTAACTAAGGAGATGACATCCTGGAGCCAATCAGAGGGCTCCCAGCAGAAGCCCTACCAACCAATCACAGAAGGGAACCTTGGCCAGCCCCACCTGACCTCATTGAGCCAATCAGAGGGCTCCCAGCCTAAACCCTGGCACCCAATCACAGAAAGGAACACTGGCCAGCCCCCCTGTATAATAAAGAGGGCTGCCATGATGAGACAGATAGACCGATCGTCCTACCTTGCTGAATGAATGCTCACTGAGAGACATGCTCCAGTGCTGATGGCAGGGCTGCCTGTACACAGTTATAAACCTAAAGCTGTTCAGTGATTAACCCCTTCACTATCACTACAATATAGTTAAATCGTTAATTAGCTTGATTTCATTGTGTGACAGATAGTCAGAATGTGAGCTCCAAGGCTGCTGCAGCTGCTATGTGTCTGTGTGTGTCCTGTGCACAGACCAGGCCAGCTGCTGCCTGCTGGCCAGCTATTAGCCTTAGCTAGCTACAGTTTAGGTTAGGTTAGGGATTAGGGAATAGCATTACTGTGTAATTGTGTAGTTACTACTAGTTAGTACTGTAGTACTGCAGTCAGTGCTAGTAGTAGTTAGAGTAGTAGTACAACTGTGTTAGCTTACTACAGAACTGCTGTGCTGCTGAGCAGTCCAAGTGTGACAGTTAGTGTCCTCTCCTCTGCTGTCTGACTGTCACTCGGCACGTGGCACTTGCTGAGTGCAAAGTGCCATGTGCAAACATGTGCAAAGTGCCACGTGCAAAGTGCCACATCACGTACAAAGTGCCATGCGCAAAGTGCAAAGTGCCACGTGCAAAGTGCAACGTCACATGCAAAGTGCAAAGTGCCATGTGCAAAGTGGCAACTTTGCACGTGGCACTTTGCACGTGACGTGGCACTTTGCACGTAGCACTTTGCACTTTGTGCCTGATGTTAATTGACGGCCATGAATTTAAAGTCCCCACATCATCAATTAGTGTTCCCCTTTACAAAATAATGATGCTACATGCCTCATTTACCCTAAAAAAAAGTTTTAAAGCAATTTAAAGGTCACTTCTGGTTTTTATACCCGAATCCGGATGGATACCCCGGATACTAGGGTCGGATATCCGATTCAGATCCGGATTGGAAACTTTTGAACTCGGATATCTGACCCGGATCGGATATCTGGGTATCCGGATCCAACCCGGATTTTGAAAAAGGGTATCCAAGCACCCCTGTTTCTGTGCCTTTTATCTGTGCCCAGATCAAAGTATTTCTATTCAGCATCTGTGAATAGACTGCAGGAGCAACCCCATGGCTCTTTTCCCATACAATAAGCACTGAGGCTTAGCCCATTTAGAGCTCCCTGCAAAGTGAAACCAAGTTCTAAACTTCATTTTTTTTTTTTTTTTGTAGGACTTTCATAAAAGGGGCACTATGACGAACAATTGTAAAATTTAGCTTATGTGAAAACATAGACAAATAAGAAGTATGTTTTTTCCAGAGTAAAATGAGCCATAAATGACTTTTCTCCTATGTTGCTGGCATTTACAGTAGGCAGTAGAAAACTGACAGAAGCGCCACGTTTTGGACTAGTCCATCACTTCATAGGGGATTCTCAGCAAGGCTTTTATTCTTTATAAAGATATTCCCTAAAAAGGATTTAAACAGTGATGCTGGCCAGCTTCCCTGCTTGCTACACAGTTTTTTTGGCAGTTGGAAAGAGCAACTGCCATTCACTAAGTGCTTTTGAAAATAAATAAATCCCTGAGAATCCCCCCATGAAGAGATGGACTAGTCCAAAACCTGTCGCTTCTGCCAGATTTCTACTACCTACTGTAAGTGACAGCAACATAGGAAAAAAGTAATTTATGGCTCATTTTACTCTGGAAGAAACATACTTCTTATTTGTTTATGTTTGCACATATTTTAAATTTTACACTTTTTTTGCCATAGAGCTCTTTTTATTGTAATGAAGACATTGTTGTCCATAAATTGTATCGTGCTTTAGCTAATCTTATAGAGCAGAGAGGAAATTCTGAGTTTAGTTCCACTTTAAATATTACCCTTGAAAATTCATAGGTGAAATCTGTTGTCGGCTGTTGTCAGCTTTACCCACTTTTCAATTTTAACCCCAGTGACTGTCTGCAAGTTTGGGGACTCTGGCTTTAATACTCTGAGAATTAAAGCTTTTTAAATGTCCCCACTAAAGTGAATAGGTGAAATATGATTGGCTGTTGTGAATCCTCCCACTTTTTGAGTACCAAAAAAGTGACAGAATTTTTCAGAATTTTTTTTTACCCTCTTAGCTATGTGACCTAATGGTGCCCATGCATGGTACAATTTTTTTTTCATCCAATCTTATCATTTCTATGTAATATAAGGGAACTGCCTAAATTATCCTTTCAGTATATTAACCTAATTTACCCTTATACTACAGAGAAATGGTAAGATTGGATAAAAAAAATTGTACCATGTATGGGCACCATAAGTTTGTTGAGTTTAGTTTTAGAGCTGTACGAGTAGTGATATTTGACATTTTCCAATAAAAGTCTATGGGAAAAATTGGAGTGTTCAGTGGGCCATCCAATTAGTGCCCTGGCCAATCAGAGCAAAGCAGGGCAGGAGGGAACATGAGCAATCACTGGCGTAACAATAGCGGATGCGACCCCTGCCGCCGTGGGGGGGCCCGCTCAGGGACTTTTGTGGGGCAGGAGGGGTCGCAGCATAAGAGGAGAGCGTGACCGCTGATCAGTGGGGAGCGGGGACATTCCCCCTCCTCCTTCACCTCGGGTTCTCCTCTCAGCACTTTCCCTCCTGCAATCATTGGTGGCAGCGGCGGCGGCAGGCTGAACACATTACCTCCTTCTCGCCAGAGGTCTTCCAATCACTAATTGCTTCATACTTAGTGATCGGAAGACCTCCGGCGAGAAGGAGGTAATGTGTTCAGCCTACCGCTGCTGCCACTAATGATTGCAGGAGGGTAAGCGCTGAGAGGAGAGCCCGAGGATTTCTAGGTACACCCCTGTGAGCAATGCTGTCCGATGGGGGCCAATCAGAGTGCTGCTGCCAATCAGTGTGGGGTTGTGCAGGACAACTTGGAAATGATGGGAAATATGACATATTCACAGAAGATGGGCTTGAAAATTATTTTTATAGATAGGTTCAATAATTAGTTTGCTTAATATGCACATGAGCGAGGTTATATATTAGAGTAATGATTCAAGTGTTGCAATCTATAGTTATTAGTAAAAACTAATGTCTCAATTAATATGAATAAAAGTATACTAAAATATAATTGTAACTTCGGAAATCATCATATATTTTAGCACAATTTTAGTATTAATGCCCCATAGTATAGTATAACAAATGCACTGATGATATTCTACAGGCTACATTTAAAAACTTTAGGAAAACAACACCATCAAGGGATCACAATGTTCTAGAATGGTTTCCACTATCGTAACAAAATATGTGATGTGACTAACCATACTCCACATCTCACTACACTGTATGACAAATATTCCAAAGCATATTTAATATTCCCCATCTAATTTCCACTAAGAGATGGCAGCTAGTACAAGGATCATGTTGATCCAGTAGCAATAGTTGGAAAAAGCCACAGTCACTGCACTAAATAGCCGTAACTGTTATGCCTCACAGACACCCTACTAATTCCATGTACTGTTATTAGCTTTACTTCATGGTCTATGATAATGAATTTAAAAGACAAAAAGGTACCAATTAACATGCATCTACCATGCACAGTTTTGGATTAAAGGAGAAAAATATATATTTAAGATAAATGGACTGTGTAACAAAATGCATTACCAAGTTTATTATTAGTAGTGCTTCCTGCATAAGACTTGATAGGAAAATCGGGGGTGATAGGTAACCAAACCAATGAAAAGATTTCATTGTTCTCTTTAGAATAAACGTCTCATAAACAAATGTATGGATTGCACAAAGAATGAATTTTGATTTATAAAAAATACTTAGTTCACAAAGGAAAGTGACATAGTTTAAGTCAACATTTTCTTAAGATTACGTACTTACTTTTTTTAAAACTTCTTTCAAGCTATTATTGACTAATTGCCCATAGTAACCGATTGTCGTAAATGCAGTCACAGTATAAAATACATTGGGCCTATAGCAATTGTCAAAATCACCAGTGTTAACCACCAGCAGGTCCAAAAATCAGGTGATGATAACGTTGACTGATACAATTGCCAGTAGCTACCGGCAACGAGTTCATAACACCCTACCCTATTATACTTTTCCTGCATCAGCGATAGCTTAGACCTGCTAGAAGCAGATCTAAAGTCCCTAACAAACATTATCTGGCAAATGACGGTCTCCAGCCTGCCGGGTGACAAGGGGTTTAATAATGCATTGGAAGTGTTGGGGGGGGGGGGGGGGGGCTACATTAAAAAGAAAAGGAATTGAAAAAAAACTGGCATGCCCTTCCCCCTTTAGGTAAGGTAAGGTAAAGTAAAGTGAATGGAGAAAAAAACAAAAACAGGGAGGACAGTTGGCTCAGTTTTATCCAGACTGAGTGGTAGGTAGGTTTATTTATGAAAACCTGACTGCTATTAGGTGACAAATGTTTTTACCTGTTGCCTGGGTAATATTAGACCACATAAATAACTTCTGGGAAGTCACTGAATTAGCAGGTGTTTGACTGCAGTCATGTGCATGTACCCACAATATTTTTAATAAATACAGGGCAGCCAAGGTATATCAGTATAAATGTACTGCCACAGATACATGCAGACAGTTACAACCACACTGGCAACAATTCACTAATGTCCAAGAACCTTCACTATGATCTGATATAAGGTTGCAAATTCTTGTGACCTTGTATCAGGCCATTTGTAACAAACCATAGACAGGTATGCAAAACTACTTATGTTTTCTAATGCTCTCCAGCCCATGGGGATCAGTGTGTGTTTATGTATATGTGTGTGTGTGTGTGTGTGTGTTGTGTGTGTGTGTGCGCAACTTAATATAATAGGAAATGTCAGCCTGAAGCATTATATTGAATGAACACACCCTACACTGAAGACAATGGCCTCAATTCACTAAGCATATCTCCTGTCTTTAATAACTCTTCTAGAGTTATCACCATGGTGATAAGGCATGTAGTATTCTGGAAACATTTTACCTCAGGCAAACCTAAAGTTAACTCTTCTGTCTTTAAGTTAACTCTTCAATCCTTAAAATAACTGCAGAGTTAAAGACAGGCTGTTTATTAACTGCGTGTGAAAATAACTACAGAGGAGGTAAATTAACTACAGAGGAAGTAAATTAACTACAGAGGAGGTAACTTAAGGAATGAAGAGATAAAATAACTCTCTCACTGTGTGGAGGTAAGTTATCTCTTGCCTTATTATCTCCAGCATGATCTTAGTGAATTGAGGCCAATGGCTATTAAGCTAGTATTTCCAATTGCGTGCACTGGACTATTAACAATTTCCATATCAGAATCCAAAAAATGTGGTGATAATGGAGGGATTCTCGCTTCTTTCCTTCAGTAACAGACCTAAATAGTCTTTGCTTACAACATTACTAACATGGTTTATATGTCTAGCTGATTACATCAACTGAGACAGATACAGTGTATTGCTATTAGGTTTACTCTCTTTTCCTGTTGGCACTGAATTTACTCTTTTTGCACATGTGTTGCTGTGCTTATAACAAAGTTATTGTCTTTGTGCCACATTTCACAGACATTTATTGTGTGCCTTTGATCTGCATGCCAGATCTTTAGTGATGTCTGATACCTGAGTGAGTCCCAAGCACATTGTTCTCTCCACTCATCCTGTCAGTGGTAAGCTGTCCATCATACCCAGTGCGTCGTCCCTCCCCATCCTCCATAGCAACAGATGCATCACTAACCTGTAGGCTAGCAATTTGTATTCTACAGGTTGGCCCCAAACTGTTGCCCGAGGGATCGAGTCCTGATCCCAGAAGAGCACAGCCCTTATACGTGTATACAAGGCTTTAGAATTTTGAATGAGGTTTTAGAAATAATGTTTAGCTTGCTTTTGTTTGTGTGGAAAATTGGAATGCAATGGAATACTTAAATGCAATATATCCATTCCATAAAAGTATCTTAACTACTATACCATAATATACAATTCTAACTTAAAGTACTTATAATGAGGTATTCACTGAACTGTATAACATTGACTTATGTGTATTACTATAAAATTAAAAACAATAATGGTGCACAAGCCAGCCTGGGGCCCCAGGAACTCTCACTGCCCGGGGCCCCAGAACCAGCATGCAACACCATATGTGAGCGCAGCCAAGCCCTGGATCTGCCACACCCAGGAGCTTGTCCCCAACTGCTCTGAGACTTACCAAACACACAGGAGATACTCACTTCCCAGACAGTTCTCTGCTGCTTATATAAAGCCTGCAGGCTGCTTGTAAGCCAATCAAGAAGTGCACATACACATGACACCTAGTCTGCAGTGATTAATTCAAACAGAAGCTGAGCTACTCAGCTAGTAATTGGAGAGGGTTTCAGTTGCATATAGACAATGGCTATATGGCCAGCAGGGGGCACCAGCGTGCAGGATATACCCTCTCATCTGCTCCCCTCCTAACTAAACTGCATGGGGAATCTACAATAAAATTAAAAAAAAAATTAAAAACAATAATGGTGCACAATTTTATTGTAGATTCCCCATGCAGTTTAGTTAGGAGGGGGGCAGATGAGAGGGTATATCCTGCACGCTGGTGCCCCCTGCTGGCCATATAGCCATTGTCTATATGCAACTGAAACCCTCTCCAATTACTAGCTGAGTAGCTCAGCTTCTGTTTGAATTAATCACTGCAGACTAGGTGTCATGTGTATGTGGAATCAGGAATCAGGAATCAGGAATTCTTTATTTCGCCAAGCATGACTGGGTCATGCCCGGAATTGGATTTGGCACAGTACATATAGCTCAAGAGACAACGATAGGTAGCATAGAACAGCAGAACAGAAAAATTACAGAAGTTACACTCAACTTATATACAGAGGGCAAGCAATTACATTCACATTATGTTGCACTAACATTTGCATTCCGTGCCAGAGCAACAGTCCCGTAACAGTTCAAAGTCATGGAATGGCTTGTTCTTAGTTATTGTGCGCTGATGGGAGTATGTGTAGGGAATTTAGTAGGCTGACGGCCGAGGGAAAGAAAGAGTTACTGTGTCTGGCAGTCCTTGTGGAGATGGCCCGAAGCCTCCGTCCTAGTGGGAGCTGACAGAAGTAGTGGTGACCCGGGTGAGCAGGGTCGTTTGCGATCCTCAGCGCCCTCGATCCCAGCCTTCTCTTGTGTAGGAGGTCAAGTGGGGGAAGAGGTCTTCCAATGACCCTCTCCGCTGCCCTGATGACCCTCTGAAGTGTGAGCCTGTCGCTGGCGGTGGCGCCTGTGTACCAGACCAGTATGGAGGAGCAGAGGATCGATTCAATGGTGGCAGAGTAGAAGCTGGTCAAGATCTCTGGGGCCATGCCAAACTTCCTCAGCTGACGAAGGAAGTAGAGTCTCTGCTGGGCTTTCCTCTGGATGACAGTGATGTTAGGCCTCCAGCTGAGGTCGCTGGAGATGGTAGTGCCCAGGAGACGAGCACAAGGCACTCTGGCCACTTCCGTCCCGTCAATGTGAATTGGTGGTGGGGTGGGCGCGGACTTCCTGAAGTCAACGATTAGCTCGACAGTTTTTGTGGTGTTGAGCACTAGCTTGTTCTCCTTGCACCATTGGGAGATTCTCTCCACCTGCTGACAGTACTCCTGGATGTTGTCCTTGGTGATGAGCCCGACAATGGTGGTGTCGTCGGCGAACTTGATGACCTTGACCGCGTCTGCCTTGGATCTGCAGTTGTTCGTGTAGAGGGAGAACAGCAGTGGAGACAAGACACAGCCCTGAGGGGCACCTGTGTTCGTGATCATGGTTTGTGAGTGGATGCCGCCCAGCCTGACAGTTTGGGACCTGTCGGTGAGAAAGTCTGTGATCCAGAGGCGCAGGCTTGGGTGCACACCAAGTGTGGCTAGTTCTTCCTGTAGGATGCGTGGACAAATAGTGTTAAATGCCGAGCTAAAATCCAGGAGTAGAATTCTGGCATACGTTCCTGGTCTGTCAAGGTGGTCATAAATGAACTCCAGGCAGATGTTAATAGCGTCGTCAGTGGACCTGTTTGCCCTATACGCGAACTGATGGGGGTCTAGAAGGGGCAAGGTGGAGATCTTGAGGTTGGATAGGACCACTCGCTCCAGGGTTTTCATTATGATGGACGTAAGAGCTACCGGTCTGAAGTTGTTCAGGTCAGAGACTCCCTGTTTCTTAGGGACGGGTATGATGGTCGACTTCTTGAAACATCTGGGGACTATTCCGTCGCTCAGTGATTTGGCAAAGATGGTGGTGAGAATGGGAGCGAGTTGCCTGGAGCAGGTTTTCAGACAGGCTGGGGACACGCCGTCCGGTCCAGGGGCTTTCCTGGTGTTTAGCCTTGACAGGAGTAGCAGGACATCAGCTTCGTTCACCACTAGAGGAGGAGCTTGGCTCATGGTGTTCTCCTTGAGGCGAGGGAGGGAGTTTGGCAGATCCAGATGTACCCGTTGTTCTTCCTGCCTCTCAAACCTGCAGTAGAACTTGCTGAGTTCTTCGGCTAGCTCCGGATTGGGAGGTGCGTGTTGGGGGGGAGCCTTGTAATTGGTGGCCGCCCTAAGCCCCTTCCACACAGCTCGAGTGTCATTTGAGCGCAGGTTTTGTTCCATCCTCTCAGCATAGTCCCTTTTGGCAGCCCTCAGTTCTCGATTAAGGTCATTCCTCGCCTCCCTATAGACCTCCTGGTTGCCAGTCTTGTGTGCGATTTCTTTTCGCCTCCGCAGATGCCGTAGCTTGTTGGTGAACCACGGCTTGTTGTTCGGATAGACCTTGAAGAATTTGGTTGGTACGCAGGAGTCTTCACAGAAGCTGATGTATGAGGCAACATTGTCTGCCCACTCATCTATGTTTGGTGCTTCCAGGGACTCCCAGTCAGTGCAGTCGAAACATGTTTGGAGTTGGAGCTTGGCCTCGTCCGACCATACTTTGGCAGATTTAAGAGTCGGTTTGGCAGATTCTAGGCGTCTCTTGTAGGTGGGGATCAGGTGGATGACACAGTGGTCAGAGGAGCCAAGAGCTGCCCCTGGGACTGCCTTGTAAGCACCCTTCAGTGCTGTGTAGCAGTGGTCGAGAGTGTTCACGCCCCTGGTGGGGCACTCCACATGCTGGTGGTACCGTGGCATCTCCTGGCGAAGATTGGCCTTGTTGAAATCGCCCATAACAATGAATAGTGAGTCTGGGAGGGACGTCTCCCATTTTGAGATGGTCTCGCTGAGGTTCAATAAGGCACCTTTGGCGTCAGCGTCGGGAGGAATGTACACACCGACAAGAACATAGGAGGAAAACTCACGTGGCGAGTATGACGGCCTGCAGTTGATGAGTATGAGTTCGAGGTCGGGGGAGCACTTCCTGGTGAGTACTGTCGTGGTGGTGCACCATGAGGAGCTGATATAGAAGCAGATACCGCCTCCTCTCATCTTCCCGGAGAGGACAGGGTCCCGGTCTGCACGAGTGAGGCTGAAACCTGGGAGGTGTAGAGAGTTCTCAGGGATGTCCTCATGTAGCCAGGTTTCCGTGAAGCAGAGGACTGGCGTTGTCCTGCTGAGGTCCCTCCTGTCGCAGAGGAGGCACAGTTCGTCCAGTTTGTTTGGGAGGGAGCGCACGTTCGCCAGGAGGACCGAGGGGATAGCTGATCGTAGGCCTTTCCTCTTGAGTCTCTCTCGGGCGCCTGCCCGACAGCCTCTCCGCCTCTGGCCTGCTCGAGGGCCAAAAGCCGGATCCAGGACCAGTTGGATGTGATTCCAGACCAGCTTGGACAGAAGCCTGGCTACAGGGGGAGAGGGGCCACAAGGTTCCAACTGTAGGAGCTGCTCCCTGGTGTATGTAGTGCGTGTGGCAGGGGGTGGTGTGCGTGGGCCCCGGTCTCCTGTGAGAGGGTGAGAGATGGAGCGCCAGCGGGGGGTAGTGAGGTATGGCATTTGCCTGAGTGACACTCAATAGGACCAGCTAGTGGACCAGGCAGCAGAGCAGAGTTCAGCACAGGCACGCTGGCCAGACACAGCACCGGGCGACGAGTAGGGCCAGGTGTAGCCAGCGGCTAGTGGGCCTCCTAGGGGTGCAAAGCAGGAGGTGAGGCTCGGACCTGCAGTGTGGGGCCAGGTGTAGCCAGCGGCTAGCGGACCTCCTAGGGGTGCATAGCAGGAGGTGAGGCTCGGACCAGCAGTGTTCAGTGGCAAGAAGTTCAGCCTAAGGCAAGAGTGGCAAGCAGGTTGGGCACAAGGGGCAAGAGCAGAGTTCAGCGCGCTGGGCCAGGCACAGCACAGGTGAGGCACAGGTGAGGCCGGCGGCTAGCGGACTCGGGGGTGCACAACCGAAGAGTGTCTAGGAGCAAACAGCAGTAAGACCAGCAGTGACAGTGGCAAGAGTTCAGCCTGGAGGACAGAGTAGCAAGCAGATTGGGCCCAGGGGCTCAGCAGGCACATCATAGGCAACAGGAGTAGTGAGTCCCTTACCCTTCCCAGAAGCAGACTGTAGATGGCTCAGGCAGCCTCGTGTGGGATCCGCTGCATCCGGTGATTCTGACCTCGGTGAAGGAAGGGCTGGAGGCAGACTTGCTGCGGTGGACCTGTGGGCGCCCCAGGTGATCTTTCCTGCGTGCTGCGGCGGGGCGGGGGGGCAGCCAGCAACAGCGGCTGCTGCCGCCGGCTAATGTTGCATAGTGGAGCCTGGCTGCAGTGGAGTTTGCGGCTCCTAGCTTCGGTGTTGTTGTGCCGAGGAGGCAGCCAGTCCCCGGAGGCAGCTGCGGTATGTGTGCGCTCTCTCCTCTGCGGGCCACGTGGTGTGTGCGCTCCCTCTTCTGCGGGCCACGTGGGAGCCTAGCACGGCTGAGCGGGGGTTGCGGGCGGCTCCGGCGAGGATGTCGGGAGCGCACCGTCGGTAGCCTGGCTCGTCTGGTGGTATCCTCTCCGCGGGCAGCGATGAGTGCAGGGCTCCAGGAGGCGTCTGTGTGGTCCTTCCCCGTGGTAGCGGCGGCAGGCCGCTGTATCCCACTGTGCAGCTCGCTATGAGTCGGAGGCGAGCGGGGGCTGTGCGCTTGCAGGTGTGCATCACAGGCATAAGCGACCTGTGATGCGCCGAAAAAGGTAAAAAATGTAGTTGAGAAAGAGGCAAAAATGGGACAAAAATGTCCGAAAGTGAGGAGCTATGTGCCGAGGCTGCTGGCACAGTGCCATCTTAGGAGATGTGCACTTCTTGATTGGCTTACAAGCAGCCTGCAGGCTTTATATAAGTAGCAGAGAACTGTCTGGGAAGTGAGTATCTCCTGTGTGTTTGTTATGTGTATTACTATTTCCAACTGTGGTTTGAAATGTAACTCTAGTATTGTTTAGAAGTGAGCAAACCATTCAGTTCAGCTCTATACATTGCAAGGATTATAGTAAACATATTTCAACTTGGTTGCATTTTTGTGTGCATACAAAACAGAGCCATTGCACGGTGTTCTAATAGTATAGCATACTGGAGTGGGGGTGATTCTTGCCAAACACTGAATGACGGTAGTTCAGATGTTGAAAATGAGTAACAAGGGCTCCTTCGCCGTGCAGCCTACTAATTATGCAGAAAATGGCTAGTTCTCTGTCCATACACCTTCCTATTTGACTGCTAGTT
Organism: Hyperolius riggenbachi; assembly: GCF_040937935.1. Classification (NCBI taxonomy): domain Eukaryota; kingdom Metazoa; phylum Chordata; class Amphibia; order Anura; family Hyperoliidae; genus Hyperolius; species Hyperolius riggenbachi. The sequence goes on from NC_090646.1 coordinate 245,946,357, forward strand.
GTTTGTTCATTAACACAGCTGTTTAAAAATAGCAGAATAAAAGATAAGATAATAAAAGACTGTGCTCTAATGCAATGACAACAGAACCACCAAAAAGGATATGTCTGTAAGGATCTCGTCCAGACTGGGATAATGGATGGAGGAGTGCTAGGTTGCACTTTCTGCATCAATTATAGACTTTTATGCATTGTTTTTTTCAAAGTGTATTTTTTGTATCCTTGAGGGAAATACATTTGGGTAACACACGATTGGAGCAGTTTCCTTCCCCTCCAATTTTGAATTGTGTGTGAAAATTGCAACCATATTTTAACCATACACGACACCATTTGGCAATGCAATCCAGTGTGGTGCTTCATGCCCACCACCCTTCGACCAGTAAATCAGTACTTTATTGTCATCTGGGTGGTCACTTGAATATTTGTTTACCCCTGCCAGTTCACTTCTTGCATAAGAACACTGATTGGTATAGAAGTGTGATGCATGGAGGACATGGACAAGGTGTTACAGCTAAGATCCTACTATAGGACGATAAATAAATGACCCCACAGCAGTAATGTCAGTAATATCTCCTCTTTACTGCACTCTGGAAATGAATCATTCTTAATAAAATAAATATTACAGTTTCAATATGCATCGCCACAGACCCCTAGAGATATAATACTAGCCCCATTAGCAGGATGGCTATTACCAGCAGAATCATACCAGTTCAAACCAATGTATTTGTTGACAAAATATCACTTGTGGTGACATTAATAAGCAAAGATTACCACAGCTACCAGCCACAGTGGTCTTACTGCTTAGATCTTCCCCAATATCTACCAGTGCAAAGTGGTATACTAGGTAACTCAAATTGTAATAAACCACTCATCACCCTCATTGCTTTCTGCTGTTCGCAAGGCTTATTGACACATTGGGGTGATTTGCTAAGATGAAGGATTCAAATAAAGAATTCATTGGCTTAGTGCAACCCTGTTCACCAGGGAGGATGCAATGCAGAAATTTCAAAATGACAGTGGTGTCCTTGTTATCAGGAGCTGCATTTGGTGGTCATATTTATCAGGAGCTGTATTGGTTGGTCCTATTTATCAGGAGCTGCATTTGTTGGTCCTATTTATCAGGAACTGCATTTGTTGGTTCTATTTATCAGGAGCTGCATTTGTTGGTCCTATTTATCAGGAACTGCATTTGTTGGTCCTATTTATCAGGAACTGCATTTGTTGGTCCTATTTATCAGGAACTGCATTTGTTGGTTCTATTTATCAGGAGCTGCATTTGTTGGTCCTATTTATCAGGAACTGCATTTGTTGGTCCTATTTATCAGGAACTGCATTTGTTGGTTCTATTTATCAGAAACTGCATTTGTTCTATTTATCAGGAACTGCATTTGTTGGTCCTATTTATCAGGAACTGCATTTGTTGGTTCTATTTATCAGGAACTGCATTTGTTGGTCCTATTTATCAGGAACTGCATTTGTTGGTTCTATTTATCAGGAACTGCATTTGTTGGTCCTATTTATCAGGAGCTGTATTTGTTGGTCCTATTTATCAGGAACTGCATGTGTTGGTCCTAATTATCAGGAGCTGTATTTGTTGTGTGTCTTGTCTATGTTTTTTTTTTTTTTGCCTCCAGTGGAACTGCCATCTTGCTGAAGAAGTCAGCAATAAGGTCCGTACACACGCCGGACTGGAGTCAACGACGGGTCCGTCGTTGCCTCCCGCTGGGTGGGCGTGCCAACGACAGTCCCGCCCGGCGGATCGCTCAGAAACAGCCGTATCAGTCCGCCGACAGTGCGTACACACGCCGGACTGTCGTTGACACGCCCACCCAGCGGGAGGCAACGACGGACCTGTCGTTGCCTCCAGTCCGGCGTGTGTACGGACCTTTAGACAAAGAATGGAGATAATTCACAATAAATTCAGACAGCTCTGTTCAGTAGTCACCTCTATCAGCAGGCACAGTGATCAGATATAAGTTGTTTCTTATAAGCGCTTCCAACGTGGGAAATTATTCTGACAGATCTGGTGTAAATATAAAGCACCCATGAAAACTAATTATCATTTTATTCTTCCACAGGACATGGGCAGAAGGTAACCCTTTCCAATTTTATCTCCGACTATGTCCAACATTGGCACTTTCCAGTAAAACTCAATATAGGCCATAGTCTGAGATAGGAAGACATGGCTGCCACTAGGGACACAGTCACCTCTTAAGTCCCACACTTTGATCACTGCCGGCCCCTGCTCCACCACATAATTAAGATATTAGGTGGGCACATTTAGGCTCTCCACTAGAGGTGGTCTTGATGGATGTAGTCCAACATGTTGTCAGCTTATGTCAATCAAAGTTTCCCCTTTTGGTACCGCACTGTAATACTGTAATTACCCTGGAGAGCATGGAAATGCGGGCAGAGCTACAGCACACAAGCTGGCACCTCCTGCGCTCCCGCTGATGCGGAGTCACCTCCTTGCTCTAGCGCGAGGAGGTAGGGACCCGGCTGGATCCCCCTAAAGCAGCATTCTCGCGATCCCCGATGCACACTGACAAAAAGGAAGTACTGGGGGGATGTAGGTGATCAAGAAAATAGGTTGGAAAGGGTTAAAGTTCCACTATCACAAAAAAAAAAAAAAATTAAAATATGAACATATAAAATGTATTGTATATTTCTCCCGGAGTAAACTGCACTACAGATTATTTTTTTCCTATGTTGCTGTTACTAACACTAGGTGGTTAATAGCTGACAGATCTGACAGATTTTGGACTAGTCCATCTCCTCATGTGAGATTCTCAGTATTACTTTCATTCTTTACAAAAGAAATCCCTGGAAAAGATCTATAAGAAAATATTAGCCAGCTTCCCTACATGTTTACACACTATTTGTGCTACTGGACTAAGCAACTACAGTTCAGTAAGTGCTTTTGTAAATGAAGAAATAACTAGGAATCCTCCATGAGCAAATGGACTAGCTCCAAACCTGTCAGATTGTCTCTACCTACTGTGACAGTGGCATAGTATATTTATATGTATGCATTCTAAATTAGTTGTCCTTTAATCTTTTCTGGCATGTATTTACTCTTTATTGTCTTATTTTAAAACTTTTTTTTCTGGCACAAAGAGTGATTTAAGGGCAAAGGCAAGTGCAACACAATAGTGAAAGTATAAACTGTACCAACCTGTGTGTTTCTGTTCCAGCCTTAAATTAGCTGAAAGGAGCTGTACCTCTTAACAATGATAGTAAAATACAGCAAGAACTGCTACAGATGGCTTTCCTCTCACTTGACAGAATGAGGAGTCTTGTAAAATTCATTTATAGAACATCATTTCATGAAAGCTAAAACAGAAAGAAAAATATATATGTAAGCAACTAACATAGAAAACATTATATTATTAGGCAATATCATGCAGTCTGTATTACTAGCAAACACTATTACAGTATATGGAATTGTTCTCTCTTATTTTAATGTAAAATAATACAAATACTGTATTACTATAATTAATATTATTATTTTACTTTTCAATATAGATTATTGAATTTATTCACCAGGACAGTGTTACTGTTTTATTTTATTAAATTCATAGGGGGAATGCAATGAACTGCATTTGGATATCAAGGAACCACTACAAACAATTTTTTGACCTCGAGGAACCCCTGCATTTATTTTGCAGGAGGCATGGTCTTTAAAAGTAGGTGTGGTTGTTTATTTCACTACTCCCTAATACACTGCCACTCATATTGTCTACTGAGCCCCCAATTTAGTGCTTCTTGTTACAGTACCACCTATATAGTGTTCTCTATTATACTTCTCCCATAGGGGAAAATGCCAAGGAACTCCTGCAGAGTACTCAAGGAACCCTGGTTGAGAAAGCCTGAGTTAGAGGTAGTCTTGGTCGCTCTCTTTCTGACCTGCAAGCATAAAGATCCTACAGGGAGGGTAAGCGATAGTTAATAATTCTTTCTTCTGATTGGATGATGGGCTGCAGTCTCACATTTTCTTGTACGGAGCATGAGCCAAACCAGACAGACATTCATAGATGATGTCATGATGGTTTTGACAATCGCAGTATAGAACTGCACCATTCATTTTTGTGGTAGGCCAAACATTTTCAGCTGCCGTAGGTTGTACATCCTCTGTTGCGCTTTCTTGATGATAGTGACAGTATTTTTTTATCCTTATTTAATTAAGTTGTCACAGATTATGGACCCAAGAAATGTGAATAACTCTACTTGGGTCCCTGTAGGTCAATTTATGATAAGGGGGATGTTCTTATAACAAAGTCAATTGTAATCTCCATAGTTTTAAGGGCACTACTCTCCAAGTTAATGCCCAGACAATACCCAGAGCTATGTTTCCCCAGCCTAACCTGCTGTCTCCTGTCAGTCAAGAGGTGGGTTATACATTTATAGATGGGATCAGGTATGCTTAGTTGGGAGAGCTTGCTGTGTAATGGTAATGGTATTATGGTATTGAATACAGAGCTGAAATCCACAAATAGAATTCTGCCATAGGTTCCTGAGGAGTCCATATGTTCTAGTAAATAATGCAGACCCATGTTTACAGCATCGTCTGCATACCTATTAAACCTATAGGCAAATTGCAGAGTGTCCAGCAGATGGATTTCAGATAGGCCATTATCAGTTTTTCAAATGCTTTCATGACCAATGATGTAAGGGCAACTGGCCTATAGTCATTTAGACATGTACGTTTCGATTTTTTTTTTGTAACTGAGACACTGGTTGAACGTTTAAAACAGGCAAGGACCATTGGCAGTTCTAGAGATGTATTAAAAATGTCTGTGAACACAAAGGCTAGCTGGTCAGCCCAGAATTTTAAACATGTCTCCGACACAGAGTCTGGACTAACTGGCTTTCTAATTTTTGTCCTTTAGAAAGTTTCCTTATCTCTAGTTTGCATATTGATAGAGTATGCTGAGCCATAGCAGGGGGAGAAGACATTGACTGTATGGAGTGCTCAGACCTAGGAAGTGTTGTCTGCCTGTTGGTAAAGGAATGCGAATCCTGTGGATCTTCTGTGTATGGAAGGCATTTATTGTCAAATCTACAGTAGACTGGATTAAGCTCATTTGCAAGCTGCAGGTTGTCTACTGATTGTGGGACTTTACGTTTGTAATTGGTGATCTCCTGTAGAGATTTCCATACTGTACAAGAGTCCATTGTGGTACATTTTTCTTCAAATCTTTTAGATTTTTTTTTTTGCTTCACTGATGCCCTTCTGCACTTTGTATCTAGCAGCTTTGTAGAGGATTTAATCACCTTTATGGTGTGCCCTTTATTTGTCGAGGCACAGCTTACTAAATTGCAATGTAAACCGGGGTTTGTCATTATACCTGATACATTTTTGGTGGGGATGCAGGTCTCTTTGCAAAAGGTAATATATGATGTCACAGCATCAGTGTATTCATTTAGATCACTGGTAGAGTATTTGAAGATGTTCCGGTCTGTTGACTCAGAGCAGCTCTGTAGCTTCTCCATTGCTTCACTACTCCATATCTTAACTGTGGACACTACAAGTTTGGCAGTTTTTAGTCTTTGTTTTTATGTTGGGATAAGCTGTATCAAAGCATGATCAGAGCTCCCCATAGCTGCTCTGCAGATACGAGACCTTAATTGTGGTGTAGCAGTGATCAAGTGTTTTACCTTCTCTAGTTGCCCTTGTGATGTGTTGCCAATATTTAGAGAGCTCTCTGTATAGGTTTACACACGTAATTCTGCTTAACTCAGTTTATTGCATACACCCCATAGTACTGGCATAGTTCAGTTACTATAACAATGAAATATGTAAACTGATATACACAAAAAAATAAACGTTTGAGGTACAAACGTTAATGCAGGCAATATAGCCTAATAATAAACTAAGATGCAATAAACTCTATAGAACTGTAGAAGAGCCTATTGCTAAATGATACAGATATCAATGCAAGGAATCCTCAATGGTTCTTTGCAAAGTCTTGAGTGAAGTGAACCCTGAGTAATGCTGTCTACTGTCCGCACTGTACTGCAGCAATACTAACCTAGCCAGGATATTCACCAGGTATTACATGGGAAAAAAATATGTCATTGCACCATTGTGGATTTGGGCAAGGAAGCCACAGTAGCAATTTTAGTGGATTGCCCTGGCTCTGTTCACATAAAAAAAACCTTTCAAACTTAAATTTACAGCTGGGGCTTACATGCCTAAATCCATCGTGGCACAGGATGGACATTGCAATCTTGAAGGAGGTTCTCCAGGCTTAACCAAAGCCTCTGACTGGCCTTAGGTCAGCTGATATAGTGGCAGTCAGAAGCTTTACTTATCTAAGAAGGCCCTGCAATGCATTATAAAAAGCTATGTTACAGCGCCTCAAGATATGGAGGGTGCGTGCCAGTCACAGTCTGCTGCTTGTGAACATCATACACCGGATCAGGATGTTGACGTCAGCTTAGATAAATGTCAATTTTAACCTGAACCCTAATATGAACATTGACACTAAAAATAACTCTATAATCCACCTCCTAGCAGCAGAAGCCAAGAATAACCAGAAAATAGGGTAGGCACAGATGAAAAACTCTTGTGTCAGGTCCTGAACTGCATATGGCTCATTGTTCCATCTGGAGCATAATCGGTCACAATTAGTTGAACAGCATTGGATTTTAAAACTCTATCTTGCTTTTAAATCGGATTCTTTTTCTTTGAAAATAAATTAATAATTTTTATAACACTTTGAAAAGAGAAGAAACTAAACAACATGGAAAATAATTAATGAAGCTTTAATGGAATTTAATAAAATATAAGAGACAAGAACAATGCTCTGGATTAAACACAGAGCAACATCTAAAGGATCATGTGCATAGCAGAAGGGGTGGATGAAAGAGTACACAGGAAGCATAGACTGTTATTGAGAGCTTCCTGGAATAAATCGGAGTTAACCACCTGCTATGTATGATTGTTTTCTCATTGTGGTGAATTAGTTTGGGGATTTGTCTTCATTTAGCCCATGAGATATAAGGATGTTTTTTTCCAAACCAACAACCAATTACTGCAAGGGTTACAAAGTGTGTTAACTGACATCTGCAGTGTCCTCAGCTGTTCCTACAACCCCCCAAAATAAGTTAACATGTTTTGTAGTTAACACTGTGTTACAGCTCCATCCCTTGTTTTATTCTTAAACTTGCAGAGAATGAACAGAAATGTCTCTATCTTTTTCATTACGAAACCACAAGATGAGCATAGTACTTGAATGTTTCTGTATGCATATACATGTTGAGCGATATCTTTTTTGCATCATTTTTTTAAATTCTGCATGAGACCCCAAATCATTCCTACCCTAGCTACTTTAGTGAGAAGAACCATTTCAGCCGTTGGATAGGACCTGTATGCAAGTAACATGATGTATGGTTCTTTACGACTTGAGAGACTTTAAATGATGTATTTAAAGTGAACCTCCATACTAAAAATTGACTCAGCAGCACTGGAAAGGCCTGGTGTTTCTTTAACTGTTTCACAGCATCAGAACTTTTTTTCTCTTATACAAGCCTCATTTTTAGCTGCACAGAAAAAAACTGCCCGGGCATTTTTCCCCTAATGCTGTGCAAAGCATGATGGGATTTCTGATGTTGTTGTTCTCGTTCTGCTGTTTTGGTGCAATTTTTTTTTTTTTTACATTTTAAATTTGACATTTGAAGCCTAGCACGTGCAGCTGGGAGGGGTGATCAGGACACAGAACAGTTGGAACTGTGTCTCCTGCTCCCTGTCACCTCCTTTCAACCAAAAAGATGGCTGCTCCCATGACAAAGATGGCAGCCCCCATGAATCACAAACATTTGCCTGTTCTTTTAAAACGGGGTGGGTAAGAGATTATATTACCTATCTATTCTAATTAACATAACTAATGTAACTTAATGACAGTATGTTTGTTTAGGCTGAAGTTCCCCTTTAATCATTTTGTTTTGTTCTCAAAAATGGCTGAGCATTTAAAACATTTTTTAAGGAATTTATTGGAAAATATCACCCCCACCCCCCCTTTCTGTCCAAGAAAAATCTGGTCTCTGGAGTACACTGATAAAATCTTGAAAAGAGCCGCATATGAACAGCTTGTAAATCTCTGCAAGAGAATTTTCACTGCCGCCAATATTTCATGTGTAAAAAGCAGATTGCAGAATTTGAGGTGTGGCGCCGTAGCAGATGATACCTGCATTCTGCTAATGCTCTTTTGACCAAATGCTAACATATAGTTACTATATATGAGTAAGTGGGGAGGAAGGTGGGTCCAACTTTCAGCCTGGATGTATTTCCACAGACTGGGAACCTGAAGACATCAGAGGGCACTTATACCAACACTTGTGAAATATTGCCATATTGGTGACAGTAAAACTTCATGAAAAACAATACGATTTTATTCATGAAACACAACATGTTCATGGTAACATGGAAACAGTGAGTCCTGCCATGGCATACTCATAAAATCCCTGAACCACTACAAATTTCTTATGAATTTCCCATTAAGATATAAGAAAAACGTTTAGGAAACTAGGAAATCACATCATTTGAAATAAAGTAACATAACTTGTTCATGGAATTACACATTCTCCATACTACCATTTACATTTTATGGTGCTGTGTTAAAATGATGTGATTCAATTGCTTGAAATGTATGATGACTGAACCAATACCAATTCCTCCAACGTTTTCCAATAACGTGTATCGTTAAAAGAACCTACATAAAGAGTTCACTCATTCTGCAATGTTTATAACTCTAATTCGAACTAGGTTATGGGTTCTACATGCAGTTATTTTTTTACCTTTTTAAGAATGGGAGGTTCTGAAGAGCCCAGTGATTTTCTAAATAACACTAGCATATCAGCTATTATCTCTGTTCTGGCAGCGTAAAGACAACCCTTCATCCTGCTACCATGAAAGCAAACCTGAACTGAAAATAACCCTATTAGATATTAGAGCTGTATCCATTCATTCGGCAATTACTTTATCACTACTTATCACACAGAAATGATCTATACAGTGTTTTTTTGCCACAAAATAGGCTTTCTTATTTTAATTTTGTATGCATTTTTAAAGTGAATAAGAAGAAAAAAAATCATCAGCTAATATAGCTTTAAAATACAACATGCTACTGTAATTAAAGCCCATACATTTTATTTGCCCATTTGTTTGAGTAATTACACCGTTTAAATGATGTACCTAGTACAATGTATGACCACAATATTCTATTTTGAAAAAAAAGGTTTATTTTTCCCATTATGTGATTTTGAGTACTGTAACAATATTATGTTAGCCCTTATTTGAAAAAAATAAATGTAATACACCCTAATAGAATACATATTTTAATGTAAAAATGTATGTGACTTTTTTTTTTTTTTTACAGTTGTGTTATATGGGGGCAGGGAGGGAGCATAATCAATTATTATAAGGATAGAAAATGTGTAGTTCTTTTTTTATTGTAATATTCTTTTTGGATTCTAGATATCCCCACACATTTTCCTGTCTGGTTGAAATGCAGCTCAATCTGCGTTCCAGCCAACAGAAAATGTCAGTTACAGTTATTTTGCAATGGAATTATTACTGTTGCTCATTGCAACAGCATTTATTTACATTTTAAACACTTTGATTGGGTGGGGAGGGTGGGGGAGGGGGATTTCGCACAACAGAAGGAAACAGACAGGGTGGAGGATCTACGCCCCCAGGAGCTCAGGTGAGATTTTCGGGGTCGTAGATACTTGTCCCGCAGGAGGGGGAAGTAGTAGCAGTAGCAGTAGTAGGTGAACTCTAAACAGCAGCAATAACAGATACATGCAAAATCTACTTAATTCAGCTGCAAAACAACGACCCTTTAAAATTTTCAGTTCTAAAATGCTATCAGCAGTTCTAAAATGCTATCAGCAGCCATCAGCCAGATAAAATACTTTTTCCTGGTGTACTTTTCATTACACCAGGCTGAATTTGACAAACTGTTTGACAAGCTCAGTCGTATAGATTGCAACTCCATTTTTTTTAAACATTTGCGGTACTGGAAAATACAAAGGGACTTCAGACCATTTTTAAGTATGACTAGTACTATATGTACCTACATTTACCATATTTTTTTCAGCATATAAGAGACACTTTTTCTTCACCAAAACTGGAGGGAAAAAGTGGGTCCATCTCATATTCCAAAGATATGGCAAAATCTTTTGACGAGTGTGCAGGGAAGCTCTTACCTGATCTTGATGCTGCGCTCCCTCCTCCTTGCTGATAGATGGACTCCTCTTCTCTTATCCTCTTGCAGCTGTGGATATAGCTGTACACTGCGTCTGCCTGCCGCAATACAACTGTAGGTCCTCTAGTTTGCATGGCCTCCACTGGTCCTGTTACTGTAAAACCAGCGGCACACGTGGGCCAGGGTCACGCATGACATGCGTAGCTGATGTTACAGTAACAAGAAGAATATAGACGTATAGTGGCCTAGATGTATAGTGGTATAGTCGACGTAGAACCACAATGTACAGCTATATCCACAGCTGCAGGAGGAGAAGAGAAGAAGAAGCCATCTATTAGCAGGATCAGAGAGGAGTGCAGCAGTAGGATTAGGTGGGATAAGAGTGTACTGTACAGAAATGTTAGTGTAGTGTAGTGTTAGCGTCAAGTAGTGTTAGTGCATTACAGTGTAGTGCAGTGAAGTGTAGTGTGTAGTGTAGTGCAGTATAGTGTAGAGTTGCTTAGCTGGTGGGGCAGCAGGAGTTAGTGTGGTGTAGTGTACTGTAGTGCAGTGCAGTGCAATTGGTGTTAGTGCAGTGTAGCTAGGCAGTGTAGCTTTGAGTAGCTTAGAGACAGCTTGGGAAGGTCCATAAGATGCCTCTGCGCTATAGTTGCACAAAGTTTAGTTTTTTGTACCTGATTTTTGCCCTCTAAACCTAGGTGTGTCTTATAGTCCGGAGGGTTTTATATTCCAAAAAATATGGTATCTAATCATGCCACTTCAAGTATGCTTTAAGTAAAAAGCTACTGAGGTCACAAAGCTGTAGGTCACACAAGTACACACAACAGTATCACCAAGTACTGAAACATATTTTTTGTAAAAATCATCACTCCACAGTTGCAGGATCTACCACAAACTTTCAACCTGCCACTGGAGACAACATCTTTAGAAATTAGGATTTTACCATAGGGCAGCTGTTGTGAGGTACACAGAGCGAGATTAACATCTCCAGATTCTATAGGCACAGATATTGTCTGACCCTAAATGCCCCCCTGCACCAAACTAAGGAACTTACTAATTCTAATAGAAGTAAAGGATCCCCTACAGAGCTGCACCAAAAGTGTGGTGGGTGACCCAGCTCCCTATCCAGCCTGGCTATCACCTTTCTCCTTCTTCCCCTGTCATTCACCATTCTGAAGCCAGGCTGACTTCACCATCCCCAAGAATAGAGATCTGGATGAAAGGGCTTGATGGGACTGCCCAACAGGCTCAACATCCAGCTCTCTATGCTCCCTTGGCAGTAACCAGCCTGAAGGGGGAGTACAAAGATCTGAATAGGAAAGCAAGTCCCATCCAGCTCCCTATGCTCCCTTGCTGGTAATCAGCCTGACAAGGATGGGGAGTCCCAAAGCGTACTTTGCTTTAGGGGTGGTGACATGGCACCAGGATAGTGAGCACAGGTTTAGAAGCCTGTGACAGCCACATCTCATCACACTGGCAGTTCCTGCCTAGTCTGGACCAAAAACTTCACTTTACACCTCTGCCAGGCTCAGCTGCCGGCTCTCAGTGCTTGACGTTCCTGTGACTGAATCTGAGTAAATACCACATTCATGTTACAAAAGCATGAAAAGCTTTCCTGCAAGAGAGTGGGCTGTTACAGCAGAAACAGTGAGCATCCAACTCAACAACACACGCAAGAATAGTGTTTAGTTGTTCATATATTTTACCCATAAGGTTTATTTTTGTCATATATGAAGAAAAGGTCTGAGTGATATTGGAAATGAACAACTGCAAACTACCCAGCCAGTAACAAGTATCAATTAATTCAGCATATTCCTTGTTGTTATGAAATGCCTAACTTGCTACAAGACTCTACAAGTTGAATTAGACTGCATTCATATTTGTCTGTGGCTAAACATATTATTACATCATATCAATATCTAATACAGTCAAAGGCAGAACATCACATACATGTGTACAATGTGCAGAACACAGAATTTTCTGCAAGTAATTTGTCTTTAATGCAAAGCACAATAGTTAAATAAACCATTTAAACCCTTCTAGAACCCCCTCTTTTAATGATCGGATTCTGGGTGCTAACATTGATTTGGCAAGTGAAAGTTTAATTTCATCTTCTGTCATACATTGCACCTGAAGAAAGTGAATAAAGATAGTGAGATAGTGACCCAATACTAACGTTCTCTGCAGATTAAAAGCCCCTAACTGCTGTAGTCTACATATGGAAGCCTTAATGTCTTATCTATGACATTTTACAATCCTCAACTATATCCTACCTAGACCACCCCTGCCAAAAAAGAGAAAGTTTGAAATTAACGTTATATTTATTTAACGAGGAACTGTAAGGTAGAAATTAACTCACCACCAGTGTGAAGCTGATGGCAGGTTTGTCAAGCAAAACCAGTTCACTAGGGGGGAAAAGTCCTGCAGCCAATGCAAAACCTCTCCCATTCTGTAGGCCTGATTAAAATTCACCCTATGCACAGCCTTGTGGGTAATGACATCACATGCAGCTCATTTCTGATTTGCATATGCTGATATTAAAGGCCTGATATCTCAGCACTCATAGTTCATACACACTCCAAATCTTTGAGGGTAGGAAGGGTACTCACTGAACTACCAGCCCCACAAGATAGCTTCAATATGGGGCTGGGGCTGGATAGCTTCAATGTAGGGCTGCAATTTGGTACAGAGGTAGTTTGGGGGATCACCTTTCTATCCTCAAAATTGGCGTGTGTATGAGCTATGGCCACTGAGATATAATTCCTTTAAAGTGACACTGAAGAGGAAAAAATATGATATAATGAAGTAGTACAGATGATTAATAGAACATTAATAGCAACAAAAATAGGCTCATATTTTTATTTTCAGTTATATAGTTTTTTTTAATAATATTGCATCATTCTCTAATATTTCCAATTTATACACTACACTCAGCATTCTAAATGATTTCACAAAGCAGGCTAATGAACTTTTGAACTTTACTCTGCAGAAAAAAAAAACAGTGACAGACACTTGAGATAATAAGCTTCAGAAGTCAGAGATCTTTGCGACTTTGAAAGTCATGGAGCTCAAATATGCTCTTTTGCATAGATAACAAGAGTTTATTTACTCTTCATGTACTGGAAACAATATTAGACTCAGATTCAGCACTAGAACCAAAGACCACTATAAGAAGAGCACAGACTAGGGCCGAACAACTTACTGACCACTAAAAAAGGGTGTGGTATATGGGGTCATAGAATGGGCAGATACCTAAAGGTGAGACACGTAGAACAGGGACATGTTTGTAAGGGCACTATAATAGTGGGAATGCAATGGGTTATTATGTTTAACCTCCCTGGCGGTAAGCCCGTGCTGAGCACGGGCTATGCCGCCGGGAGGCACCGCTCAGGCCCCGCTGGGCCGATTTGCATAATTTTTTTTTGCTACACGCAGCTAGCACTTTGCTAGCTGCGTGTAGCATCTGATCGCCGCCGCTACCCGCCGATCCGCCGCAATTCCTCTCGCCGCGGCCGCCCCCCCCCCCCCAGACCCCGTGCGCTGCCTGGCCAATCAGTGCCAGGCAGCGCTATGGGGCAGATCGGAGTCCCCTCTGACGTCACGACGTCGATGACGTCGGTGACGTCATCCCGCCCGTCGCCATGGCGACGGGGGAAGCCCTCCAGGAGATCCCGTTCTTTGAACGGGATCTCCTGATCTCCGATCGCCGGAGGCGATCGGAGGGGCTGGGGGGATGCCGCTGAGCAGCGGCTATCATGTAGCGAGACTTTGTCTCGCTACATGAAAAAAAAAAAAAAATTAAAAAAAAAGATTTGCTGCCCCCTGGCGGATTTTTTGCAAACCGCCAGGGGGGTTAACTATGCACCTTTTTAAAAGAACCAGAGACGAAGCACCCTCATGTATTTTACCATATATATCAATGGGAGCATGACAGTAAACACCTACTCTGTTCTCTGTTTCATTCTTCTCTGCTAAATCTGTCTGTTATCAGCCCTGATAAGAATCCCCGACTGAGCATTCAGTCTAGCTTTGCCCAGAATGATTATTGCTGAGTCAGTCTTCTGTGATGTCTTTTCAAGCCCAAGTCTGCCCCTTGTGGCTCTGCTTTTCTGCTATTTGTCTTCAAAGCAGCAAATCAGAGCCACAAGGGGGCAGGCTTGGGCTTGAAAAGACATCACAGAAGACTGACTCAGCTATAATCATTCCTGGCAAAGCCAGACTGAATGCTCAGTCGGGGATTCTTATCAGGGCTGATAACAGGCAGATTTAGCAGAAAAGAATGAAACAGAGAGCAGGGTAGGTGTTTACTGCCATGTTCTCATTGATATATATGGTAAAATACATGAGGTCATCTCTGGTTCCCATTAAGACAATTTCCCCTACACTTTTAAGAAACATATCACAAAAAGTATGTCCCTAACATGAACCACAAGCTCAAAAGTGGGCTATATTTTTACTGCTGTTAAAACTAACAAAATAATACACTTTTATTTAAAACTGCTAAAGAAAATCTGTAACGAAAAAAACTCCCATAGGGGGTACTCACCTCGTGTGGGGAAAGCCTCCGGATCCTATTGAGGCTTCCTCCATCCTCATTGGTCCCACGGCGTCGGCGAAAATCCTCCAGGAGCGGCGGCGATGTAAATATTTACCCTTTGGCTCCAGTGCAGGCGCAGTATCCGCTCCTTCCCACGGAGATAGGTGGAAATAGCTGATAGGCGGAAATAGCCAATCTCTGTCGGGCTGCTGTACTGCGCAGATGCAAGTCTCCTACGCCTGCGCAGTAAAGCGGACCCGACGGAGATCGGCTATTCCCGGCTATCTCTGTCAGAAGAGCCGCAACAGCACCCCCGCTGGAGCCTGGAAAGGTAAATATTGAACAGGCTGTCGGGTCTGTCGGGCCGCTGTTCGGAGGGCTGCAGCGAGACCCCCGTGGGAAAGAGGAGGACGGGGGAAGCCTCATTAGGATCCGGAGGCTTCTCCCTCCTGAGATGAGTACCCCCCCAGGGGACGTTTTTGGTTTTACAGTGTCTCTTTAATCTATTTAATTTGACCCTTTAGTGTGATGGATGTGAAAACTGCCCTATTTATTTCCTTTCAAATAAAAAGCTGTCCTACCAATTCTCTGCTTCCAATACTTTAAGCCACAGACCCAGAATTAAAGCCAATGTTTCCCGATTGATGAAAAAAAAAGCCAGCTACTTACCTAAGGAGAGAGAAGGCTCTGTGTCCTAATGAGCCTTCCCTTTCCTCTCCCGGTGCCCTTGTCGCAGCGGCAGCTCCCCCGTTTAAATCCCCCACCGCGGGGGACTTCAGAAGTCTTCGGAAGCCGAGTCCTCCCGAAGACAGGCGGCTCCATACTGTGCACGTGCCAGTACGTGACAGAGGGCGCTCACGCGTGTGCAGTTTGGAGCCGCCCGTCTTCGGGAGCACTAGGATTCCCGAAGACTGCCGAAGCCTACCTTCGCCAGCGGAAGTAGCAGTATTTGACCAATTTAGTCAAATACTGCTACGGGGGAGCCAGTGCTGGAACAGGCAATGGGAGAGGAGAGGCTCATTAGGACTCTGAGCCTTCCCTCACCTTAGGTAAGTATCTGGCTTTTCTTTTTAGCGATTCGGTTTCCATTCTCTTTAAGTATACAGATCAGGTGCTCTAACTAAAGTGTGTACACACGCACCCTATGCACGTTTCCTGTTCGTGACTCAGACGCCACTAAAGCCAAAAAATAAGTTAGACAGCTTAGTCTAACGAGGAAATAAATAATGTATAGCAGCATCCATATCCCTCTAACTAAGGGGTCACTTTAATTGCAAATCCTGATTAAAAGGAATAATATACATACTGCTATGTCTTTCTGTTTCTGAGGCTTGAATTTAATTCACTGCACAAAGCAAATTAACTATCATCTCAGTTTTAAAGGTATAAATCTTGTCAGCAATTAATTCTTCCACACTCCCAGACTGTCACATCGTTTTTCAAAGAATATACTATATTCAAATGAAATCTGATCATTGCATTGGAAAATGAATGCCAATTAAACACAAGGCTAAGATAAAATGTGTATACTTGAATGTGAACACTGTGGATGTATGGTTTTAATATTTTTGCATTGTTGCACTACTTCAGAAGCACCCATAGTAAAATCTGCAGCATACTTGTGGCTGCTTGAAGTGTACCCAAGGTGGTGCATGTTGGGGGTAGATGGGACACAGAGGCTTGTTTCCTGCTCCATGACATGCCTCTATCTCCCACCCCCTGCTCTCTGCCCCCCCCCCCCCCCAGCTTGTCAGCAGCTAACTGGGGTAGAGGCATCCATTGAGGAGAAGCACTCCTGCAAAACGCCCACTGGGGTACCCCTTCCCCAGCTCTGATTGGGCAGTTCTACCTCTCCCTCACCTTTCTCTTGCCACTTCCCGCCTCCCTACTCTGTGCTTTGTGTTGAGATACACAGAGACAGAGCTGCAGCGTTGTGACCCCAAGGGTCACTGGAACTGAAAGTAGAGGCTTTCTGGCCACAGGAGCGGCGGAGAGTGATGGCAATTAAAGCTACCTGATCCAGCTACCCCACCGGGTCAGGTAATTTGCCTTTTTTTGGGTTAAAAAAATCACTTTAGGCTGGATGCAGCGTAGATTCCACTACATCGGCTTTCTCACAAGGGACATAATCACGCTTCCCTGCTGCCAATTGGTTGAAGTGATGCTGATCTAACTCAAAAGGAATTTAGGAGAAGAAATTTTAGAATAAAGATGCAGAAAATGGTGGAAAGCATCCGAATCAGCATTGTGATCTGTAAGTAAGATGACCTTAAAGGGAACCTGAAGGGAGAGGTAGATGGAGGCTGCCATATTTATTTATTTTTAAGCATTACTGATTGCCTGGCAGTCCTGCTGATCTTCAGCAGTGTCCTAATCACAAACTTGAAATAGGCTTGCAGATTATCTTGACATTTTTGTCACTAACGCCTGATCTGCATGCTTATTCAGGGTCTATGGCTAAAAGTATTAGAAGCAGAGGATCAGCAGGATAGCCATGTAACTGGTATTGTTTAAAGGGAAATACATATGGCTACCTTCATATCACTCTCACTTAAGGTTCCCTTTAACTTACTACTAATGTAAGCAAAGGGTTAGTGCTGAAGAACTGCAGGTGAAGGACTTACACCTAGTTTGCTCAGAGGGCTGACAGTGATTGATACACTGATTGTCGACCACTTTTCTTATCATTATTATTTGGTATTTATGATTTAAATATGTATGTTATGCATTATCTATCTACAATGCTTTACAGTATAGAAGTCTTGTCACTAACTGTCTCTCACAGAGGGACTCATAATCTAATCCCCCTCAGTTATAGTATTTCTAGGGCCTCTTTACGAGGAAGCCAGTAAATGTTTTTGGAATGTGTAAGGAAACCAGAGTTCCTGGAGAAAACCCATGCCGACACGGGGAGAATATACAAATTCCATGTAGATAGCTCTCTGTAGTATACAAAAGGTCTGCACACTCCAGGGTTGTTAAAGTCTATAGAAGCTTTTATTGGCAGAGTTATAGTATTGATTTAGCTCAAGGCTGTATACTACAGTACTTTCCAGGATTCCAGTGTGCAGCACCTCCAGTCAGGTGGAGAGAGGTAGAGCGGTGTTTCTCTGTTTTTCTACCAGATAGCCCTCTGACTAGGATTCCAACTGGGAACACAGCACTGCAAGGCAAGAGTACTATCCACTACACCACTGTGCTAAGCTGTACAATCAGTCTACTAAATGTGAGTGGATCATTGTAATACAATGATTTTACATGCTTTTACGGAATTACGCTATGACAAGCGTCTATTTTATGGCGAGGTACTGATATACACTAATACAAAAACAAGGAGTCTGCAAGCAGAGATTGAACCATATGAGACAAGGGCTAAGCAGAATCCACAGTGCCTAGAGCAAGCATTGACTAACCTATGAGTGGTCACACCAGCCGGGTGAGTTCTCTCCGACACAGGTGCCTGGTGGTGGATGATCCTGTAGTTTATCTGCTTACAATAGGAAATGATGCTGAGCGCTTCACCCATACCTGACATAAACTTCCTTGCCGGTTATCCCGAGCTGAGCTCGGGGTAACCTGCGCAGGAGGATTGCTCAGGCCCCGCTGGGCCGATTTTCACATTTTTTTTTTTACACGCAGCTAGCACTTTGCTAGCTGCGTGAATAAGTCGATCGCCGCGGCTTGCCGCCGATTCGCCGCTACCCGTAGTGCCGCGCTGCCAATCAGTGCCAGGCAGCGCTGAGGGGTGGATCGGGATTCCCACTGACGTTCCGACGTCCATGACGTCGGTGACGTCATCCTGCCCCGTCGCCATAGCGACGTGGGAAGCCCTGCAGGAAATCCCGTTCTCAACGGGATTTCCTGCTTGCGCAGATCATCGGAGGCAATCGAAGTAGATAGGGGGATGCCGCTTGCCAGCGGCTATCATGTAGCTAGCGCTAGGCTAGCTACATGATTTTAAAAAAATAAATTTTAAAAAAAGTGCTGCGCTGCCCCCTTGCCACAGTAATTGGAACAGCACGGGGGTTAAAGAACAAGCAACACCCATGCTAACCTAGAAATAAAAAAACACATATATAAGTAGATAAATCCTACTTCTACTTACATAACAGATGTATTGTGCTATCCACGTAATGATAAAGGAAAAGCAGAAAATCCTATTCTAGGCAGTGGCCATATTGCCAAGCTAATGCTGACATCATATCCTCCCTGACTCTTGTTTCCCCCTCCCTTCTCTTGCTCATTGTGTATTCATTAGCTGCCCTCCTCCCAGAGTCTTCAGACAATCCCACTGAGGTGTATACTAGGAACTGCACTGTCTTTTTTTTTCTCCTCCAATCGCTGAGTCACCTCAGCCATGCTTGTAAACACAAGTGAGCAAAGGATCATGTTTCAGATAGGCTAGGCAGGGAAATAAATGGGAGAGGAGGAATATATTATAGATAAAAAGAACCCCCAGCATTCAACTTTTTGGCACTGAATACTAAAGGGCCAGCTCTCCTAAAATATGTGATAACTCCAAATCATAAAAGCAGAAAAAGTTTTGAAAGTTTTGAATGCAGGATTAGCATCTTTATCACTTAATACACTCAGACCAGTTGCTGTTGAAATTTGATTTTTATGGTGACAATACCACTTTAAAATCAACTGACTTTATTGCTACCCAAAGTAACAAGACAGCAAAAATGGACTGCACTCCACAAAGCTGACATGTTTCCGAATTGCCTGGGCTTTAGTCATAGCTATTGAGTTACACAGTAGTACAACCTAAGTGAAGAGTATCACTGACACTGGGTTTTGGTCAGGAACCAGTCCAATGAAGGCTTTTTATAAGCCGAAAGCTCACTGTTTATCCATCTCTAAGTTAGCCAATAAATGGTATCATCCTGATTCAAAACTCCTTGCTATTGAGTTACTGACACAGAAAAATGCTGGGGATACTTCCTCGAAGCAACATAAACTAGTGGTGAGATGCTTGTAGAACACAAAAATAAAATTCAAAACATTAAAATGACTTTTGAATACTCCTTTGATATAGCAGGGCCTAGATAAATAAGAAACCTTGTATACATTCATATCAAAGTGCACTTAATGCAGTCATCGTTAAGGTCAATAAACTGATTGAGAAAAATTGAGAAAATCTATAAGCTATGACTGATTAAATCAATTTCAGGCTTTCCTGGACAATGTATTCTAGAAGCAGCTCATAACAGTTTTAAAATTAAGGGACAGATATCAGCATTGGTTTTGTTGTTCCACCACGGCAGTCTGAGTGTTAAACATTTTAATGCATGCAATATTTTCTGCAGTTTTGCTGGAATACAGAAGGCGAGCACTTTCACATTTCAGCTGAGTTTCACGGCTGATAACAGCACAGATGATGGCCTATGAATAAATATTAGGTTTTCCATAAAACAGTTTCTTCACACACATTGCCATTCCCGAATAAACATAGGCACAACACTTTAAAGATAATAACCTGAGAACAAAAACGATATACGATGGTCTATTCTCTGCAATCTAAAATTGCATGAAATTTACTTTGTTGGATAAAATGGCTTTTTATTATCAATCATTGTAAAGGTTTCTACCAAACAGCATGGATACCACAAAGTGTTACATTTTATATGCGTTCTTGAAAAGGTAAAAGTGAACCAACAAAAGAATAACATTTTATAACACACAATGCATTTGTTATTATTTTAAGAAAGCTATAAGTAAACAGCTGCTCCTTGATATGCTACGGCAGTAAAGTCTGGAGACAGAGCTACACAGGAGGTCTGAGCATGTTTGTGCACAACTGCTGTGCTTCAAAATAATGTTGGTCAACCAGCTAGATACAGGGGTCCAAAGGGCAACCTCGGACATCTAATGGCTGTATATTATAATCTAAGTTGGTGACCACTTGTTCCTGCAGCAATGATTGTCAATCCTGTAATTGTAACAAATATTTTGGAGTGACACGATATAAACAATTAAGCAAAAAAGCTGTAGAAAAGGCTGTATATTGTGCAGCTTTACCACCAATTTTGCTTTAAGCCCTGTTGGGTACTGCTTTGATTGGACTTCTGGGTATGGAAGTCTATGTGCAATCATGGTAGCCTCCAATCATACTTTTCCCTCTGCTTCAATGATATAGCTGGCTTTGCCAAGTGTTCTTCAGGTGGTAAATTGTGGATCTGAATATCAAGTTTTCACATGTATTCTAAATTTGAGGATGTGCTTTTCAAGATAGATTATTGTAAAATATATTCATGAGAGAATAGTAGTCTGATCTGGCACCTCTCAGCCAGACCCAACAATGTTCTTATGTTTGTAGGTGTCTGACAAAGACAAATGCTTGATATAAAATCTTGTTGTTTCTCCAGTTATGTTTGCAGGGCATTCCCTCACCAAACTTTCCACAGAAATAGTGGCAGGATTCAGTCCAGCCAAGGACACCGTGTGTAGTATGGCCTCATTCACACTATGGGCTCGATTCTCAAAAGCGTGATAACTGCTATCACATCAGTTATCACGCGATCTGCTGCACACAGAGCTTTTCACTTAACAGTGTTAGTGCACATGGTAAGCGAGGGTTTGTGCACGATTACGCGCACATGATCGCGTGCAAACCTTGCTTATCACGTGAACTAACACTGTTCACGTTAAAAGCTCTGCGTGCAGCAGATCGCGTGATAACTGCTGTGATAGCAGTTATCATGCTTATGAGAATCAAGCCCTTTGTCCGCTTTTGTGCACTTTTTATCAGCACATCAATGTTACAGATTGATGCATGTTGCTAAAAAGCGGACAGAAGCGCACTAGTGTGAATGAGGTCTACACTGGCACCTTGGCTGTCTTGAAAGGTGTATACACTGTGTCAATGATAACATTATCTGATTTACCTCATTAAAAAAAGTAAGAATGAGTGAGAAGAAGCAAGGTCTGGAGGCGACCCCCAAGGCTTTGCTCAATAATATCTGGAGGAGGTGCAGGTAGAGCAGTATACTACAAATAACTTATGTTATTTGCAATGTTGGGCAAAGGTCTGGATAGGTAACAAGCAGGGAGAGTTGATAATTCAGGCAGAGGTCAGCAATCAGACAGGAACAGGAATTTTTAAGCAAAAGTTGACAACAGGAATAGGTATACTGTAGTCACAACTAGCATAGCCAATATATGCTACTTTGAAGACACAGTACTGAGTTTCTGTGAGGGTAGACCTTATATGTAGTGTTAGGGTCAGTCAGAAGCACCTGACACATCATTATGCATGGTGTAGATGTCATTACATATACCTAAGCATGGTATACACGCCAGTGCATGTGCTTCTGTACTCACATGCATACATCCCTGCCAATAGCCAAAAGGCTACCAGTGTTTCTGACCCACATGTAGACTACTCAAACAGGAAGTCTAAACCTTTTCACATGCCCAAATCTAGGGAAGGTGTGATATCAACTGTCAGGTCAGGCAACCAATTTAGTTATCATTTGACCCCAGATTAAAAATGAATTCATTCTGTGTAATGTCCCTGTGTATACTATATCCTATTAACTTTTCTCCTGAGTTTTCTCCAAGGAGATACATTTTCATCTCATGTAAGGGCTGGTGCACACTACAAGAGCTTTTCTAAGCACTTTGTGATTTTAAAAACCCTTGCTAATGTTAGCCTATGTGTCTTTTCACAGTTGAGTGATGAGATTTTGTAAACCCTACCCCCCCCCCCCCCCCATAGCATTCCATTAGCAAGAGCTTTTAAAATCTATAGCATTGAAAAAGCTCTTATAGTGTGCACCAGCCCTTGATTAAATACATATTTTTTTAGTACTCAGCAATTAGAAATTTACTAAATAGTAGGTAAAAAGGTAATATCAAACTCATTTTGAGTAATTTCTTGTTTAGTGGGAGCTTTAAAAGTGTTTTATTTATAAGGTTTTGAAAATATTGGAGAAATCTCATGAGGAAAGTTAATATAATATGGCCCACTGGTGTCCTTTATTCAATTCACCTTTTCTCCTAAGTTTTTTCCTATGTTAGATTTTCATATCTTACCAATCTTTCAAGCCAACAGCCAGCAAGAAAATGTTCAGATTAATTTTGGCAATACCTTTTCACCTACTTTCTGGTACCTTTTCAATGGAGTACTGAAAAGTCATGTAAAACAGAAGATAAAAATGATCTCCAACTGAAAAATTTAATTGGATAAGGACCAGTGTGTTCAATACTTATGCCAGCATTTGTCTGAAATAGACGTTGTTCTAATCTTGTCTTTCATTTTTTTCAAGCATCAGCGGCACTTGGTGTTTATTTGAAGCAAAATTATTTCCCAAAACCAATTTTCTAAAGTTAAAGTATAATAAAATAAGAGAGCTTATGTTTAGTGCAAATACCCTCTCAGCAGCAATTCTACTGAACATGACTGGATGCTAGCACTGCACAAAACTTCACTTCACCTATGGCAAATCACCTCAAGGACTCCAAAATGTTAAAGGTTGTGCATACTAAGGAGTAATCAGGAGAAGTGCAAAGGTGATAAGCACATACACATTTAAGCTGACAGTTTGCCAGTATTATGTCTGTCGGATGTAATATTTCTTTGGAAATTTGTCACTCAAACCATTACATTTAAGCTATGGCTCACTTTACCCCAGACAACAAGAGTTATACTATGATTTCATTCCTGTGGTGGAGGCTCAAGGTTTCCTATGTTTTTGTGGCACTTTCATGAATACTAAATACATCATGTTCTACACATGCTGTATTTCCAATCTGTGCCCTGTCTGTCTGTGGTTTAGGAGGCACTCAGAGTTTCTGTATAAGATCTGAGGAGCACAGGTATTTATGTGAGCAAAAATAGTCCTTAAAAGCCATTCAGTTTTCAGAGCGAGCTCTCATAAATATTTATAGAAACAGTCTTCCACCAGAATTCACCAATCTTACATTACAGAACTACCCAAGATTACAGATCATAAAATAGACCGTGACAAAAGGTGTAAAGAAAATTTATTTTGAAGCGGGCAAAGGAAAAAAATGACCTCTTTTCAATGCCTTTGAGAAAAAAACTGCTTTGGGGGGAAATTTTATGTAGTGTAAAGTTATAAAGTGGACCTATAAGTGTACATAATAGAATTATTCTTTACAAAACTGTTTGCACTGTACATTCATTCAGTAATGGACAAGCAACATAATGAGGTCTGCTTTTTTCTTTCTTTAAGAATATATATTCATTAACCATTTGTGCCGCCCGGACGTGAAGCTCACGGGGGCCCTGGGATCAGTGACAGGGAACATTGTTCCCGATCACCGATCCCTGTCCCCCGCAGAAAAACCGAAGCGCTCACCTGTGAGGCTTCAGTTCTTATGCCCGGAAAGATTTCCGCATCCCCCTTGTACTTCCGCTTAGCGAGAAGTACAAGGAGGGAAACTAAAAACGAAGGTGGCCATCTTGTGGCCAAATAGTAAAACTACATCTACACATTTTTTATATTACAATTTACACACATAACAACATTAAAAATTAACTATTTATGTCCCACACCAAAATATTACCCAAATAAAATTTTAAATGGAAAAAAAAATACAATAAAAAAAAAAGACATAAATAGTTACCTAAGGGTCTGAACTTTTTAAATAGGTTTTTGAAGGGGGTATACTACAAACACTTTTTAAATTATAAGCTTGTAAACAGTGATGGACGCAAAACGGAAACAATGCACCTTTATTTCCAAATAAAATATTGGCGCCATACATTATGATAGGGACAAAATTTAAATGGTATAATAATCGAGACAAATGGGTAAATAAAATACATAGGTTTTAATTATGGTAGCGTGGATTATTTTAAAGCTATAATGGCTGAAAACTGAGAAATAATGATTTTTTTCCATTCTTTTTCTTCTGTTAAAATGCATTTACAGTAAAGTGGCTCTTAGCAAAATGTACCACCCAAAGAAAGCCTAATTAGTGGCAGAAAAAACAAGATATAGATCAATAAATTATGCTAAGTAGTGATAAAGTTATTAGCGAATGAATGGGAGGTGAAAACTGCTCTGATGCATGAGGTGAAAAATCCCCGCGGGCTGAAATGGTTAATATTATTTAGTATTTATATAGCATCGACATCTTCCACAGCACTGTACAGACTATATTGTCTTTTTCCCTTAACTGTTCCTCAGAGGGGCTCATAATCTAGTCCCTGCCATCGTCCTATGTCTACATTGTGGAGTGTATGTATCTTAGTCTAGGGCCAATTTAGGGGGAAGCCAATTAATTTATTTGTATGTTTTTAGGATGTGGGCAGAAACTGGAGTGCATGGAGGAAACCCACAAAGACACGGGGAGAATATACAAACTCTGTGCAGATTCTGCACTATGTGTATTTCATTTAATTTTTACAATTTAATACCATTGTGAGCATGATCAAAATATATGAAATATACCAAATGTCACCCTGGGGGGGGGGGGGGGGGGGGGAGTTGCTTTTTCACAGGTGATACATATGTGCAGGGCCCCCTAAGTTGAAGAATGCATAACTACCTCTCTTCGCTCCATCTTGCATCTTCACATGTCCCCGGCAGCTTCTGAACTGGCCGCTAGAGCTCTAGCTCACTTCGGTCATATCACAGTAAGGGTTGAGCTCTAGCGGCACAATTTTATGGTAAATTTCTACAGCTTTGAAGTGGACCAATAAAACCCTGCAGGTGCATAAAATTAGCATTTTATTGAGCCGTCTTAAGGCGAACATTTGGCAGTTGTTTGGCATTTGCAGTAGAAAACACAATGCATCTCAATGTCCTAGCATTGTCAGGAAATGTTAGGAAACAGTGATAACATGTTAATTCATATGTCAAAACTGCTAATCTGTTTTCTTGCAAGTGTGACTTTTGAGAAAGTTTAAAATCATGTATGTTCATGTTATTTGAAGCATTTAATCTGAACAATGTAAAGCCAGATTTGAATGCACTTTTGCTCTTATAAATAATACTAGGTATCAGAATCACTTTGGAAAAAGGCACTGCCTGCCTTTCCTTGTAATAGAATATCAACTGTGTAAAAATGCAATGTGTACTGGGACCCTGCACGATTGCAGGACTTCACTAGGGCTGCCCCTACTCTCTGGAACTCGCCACCACCAGCCATCCGACACACCCCCACCTTTACAGTGGAACACAAAAGTTTGGGCAACCTTGTTAATTATCATGATTTTCTTGTATAAATCGTTGGTTGTTACAATAAAAAATGTCAGTTAAATATATCATATAGGAGACACACACAGTGATACTTGAGAAGTGAAATGAAGTTTATTGGATTTACAGAAAGTGAGCAATAAGCAGGTGCATACATTTTGGCACCACAAAAAAAAATGAAATCAATGTTTAGTACATCCTCCTTTTGCAGAAATTATAGCCTCTAAACACTTCCTGTAGGTTCCAATGCGAGACTGGATTCTGGTTGAAGGTATTTTTGGACCATTCCTGTTTACAAAACATCTCTAGTTCATTCAGGTTTTATGGCTTCCGAGCATGGACAGCTCTCTTCTTTAACTCACACCACAGATTTTCAATTATATTCAGGTCTGGGAACCAAGATGGCCATTCCAGAACATTGTACTTGTTCCTCTGCATGAATGCCTTAGTGGATTTTGAGCAGCGTTTAGGGTTGTTGTCTTGTTGAAAGATCCAGCCCCGGAGCAGCTTCAGCTTTGTCACTGATTCCTGGACATTGGTCTCCAGAATCTGCTGATACTGAGTGGATCCATGCGTCCCTCAACTTTGACAAGATTCCCAGTCCCTTCACTGACCACACAGCCCCACAGCATGATGGAACCACCACCATATTTTACTGCAGATATACACAGAAGGATCCGCAGACCAAATGCTGGTAGAAAAATGCTGTTTTTTCTTTATTCAAAAAATTCCATGTTGCATAGCAATAAAACCACAGGGTTCAACTGACGCGTATCGGGCTTACAATCTGCCCTTAGTCATAGTTAAAAGTGAACCTGCAAGGGGAAGGCTTTATGTAGGTGGGAGAAGATCAAGCTCCACCCCATACCTCAAACAGCCTTCACCTTAAAGGAGACATGTACAAATGTGCATAATACATAGATACATAAGAAAATTATACAATATATCAAAGATTAATAAACGAATTAAAAAGTTAATCTAAATGTAAAAAATCATCTCTAGAAAAACATTGTACCTCCAATTGCCCAAGAAGAAGGGCCACACAGAAAGGGAGAGAAGGAGAGAAAAAACCTGGATCCCCAGAGAGGGTGAGAAAAGAGGAAAGGGGCAAGATTAATGATCATAGACTAAACTCAGATCCCAACGTGTATTAAGACCCTTAGGGATGCGAGTGTCCATTTTATAAATCCAATATGCCTCTCGCCTTAAAAGCAACTTGTACGTATCCCCACCCCTCTTCGGACTCACCACCCGCTCAACCCCTTGAAAAACAAAAGAGGAAGGATCACCTTTATGTACGTTTTGAAAATGTTTGGAAACCACCGACTTTTTGAAGGTGTTCCAATTTGTGCCGCAATAATGTTCGGCAATGCGAGCTCTCAAATTGCGGGTGGTACACCCCACATATTGTAAGTGGCACACAGTACAAGAAATCACATAAATGACATATTTAGTGTCACAATTCACATACTGTTTGATGGGGAGACTAGTGCCAGTGGCAAAAGAAACTATAGAAGATCCCTTTTTGTGACAATGGCAATAGTGACAGGTTGTAAAACCACAGGGATAAGATCCCACCGTTGCGAGCCAGGTAGGGGGACGGAACGGGAGGGGAGATTGAAAGGAACTAGGGGAGAGAATCGACCCAAGGGTGCGTGCCTTTCTGGCAGAGAAGCGGCACCCTTTCTCCAAAATAAATTTGAGTTTAGGGTCAGAGTGCAGTACCGGGAGATATCTTCTTACAGTATTTGTAATTTTATTAAACTCTAAGCTATACTCTGTAACAAATGTTACCCTGTCGTCTCGGCCCCCATCCCGATCTCTAGTACGCAAAAGTTCATTGCGTGGTTTTCTGGTACCTCTAATTCGTCCCCTAGTAAGCTGTTGTTTTGTGTAGCCTCTTTGTCTAAGTCTGTCTTCTACCAAAAGGCATTCTTGCTCCAACTGTTCAGGGTTAGAACAGTTGCGGGCTGCCCGAGTAAAC
Organism: Hyperolius riggenbachi; assembly: GCF_040937935.1. NCBI lineage: Eukaryota > Metazoa > Chordata > Amphibia > Anura > Hyperoliidae > Hyperolius > Hyperolius riggenbachi. Next base: position 245,974,256 of record NC_090646.1, read on the forward strand.
TCCCCAGTGGGGATGGCATTGATGGTATGTTTAGGGTGGCAGGAACTGGCAAGAAGTATAGAATTGCCTGCTGTAGGCTTGCGATATGTTCTAGTGGAGACTCGGTGAATTGAGGGGTCCCCAGTTAAAGTCAAATCTAAATAGTTAATGTATGTGTTATGGTGGCTCATAGTAAATGTCAGGTTAAGTTCATTGCTGTTAACATAGGCTAGGAAATCTTCGAGAAGGCCTGGGAGGACCCCCCCACACCAAAAGCAAATCATCTATAAACCTGCCATACCAGACGATATGGGAGGCAAAGGGGTTCTCATCCCCAAAGATGCGGAGCTCCTCCCACCACCCCATGAATAGGTTGGCTAGGGAGGGGGAAAATTTCGCCCCCATGGAAGCTCCGCATCTCTGGAGGTAGAACCCCGAATCAAACATAAAATAATTGTGTGTGAGGAGGTACTCCACGGCCCTCAAGAGGTAAGATTGCAGGGAAGCGTCAAAGGTAGAATATTTAGCTAGGTGAAAGTCCAAAGCTTTCAACGCAAGTTCGTGTGGAATTGAGGAATATAAAGAGGCAACATCTAAAGTCACCCAATGAAAATGTTCCTCCCACACAAAGTTGGCGAAAGTGGACAAAACATGTCGAGTGTCCTGCAGGTAGCCAGGTAACCTTAAAACTAAGGGCTGCAGGTGTGAATCGACCCATTCACCAAGGCGCTCACCCACGGAGCCAATACCCGCCACAATGGGTCGGCCCCGGGGGGGAGCGCCCGGCTTGTGTATCTTCGGGAGGTGATGGAAAACAGGAACAATGGGATGAGATGGGCATAAAAATTCAGACATACTTTTAGTAATAACGCCCATTTTTTGTCCCAATTCCAAGAGCTCCCGAAGATCACCGAGAAAATCCAAGGTGGGATTTCGGATTTTTTGATCCTGCACCTGCTGGCTAGTTCCTAGGGGGTAGAGCGTTCTGAACTTTTCTATTGCTCTATATTTTACTGCAGGTAGCAGGTGTTTTCTTGCAATACTGTGTTCTTTTTCCTCCAGGCATAATGCCCCTTATTATGCCTAAATAACTAAATTTTAGTTTCATCAGTCCACAGCACCTTATTCCAAAATGAAGCTGGCTCGTCCAAATGTGCTTTAGCATACCTCAAGTGGCTCTGTATGTGCTGTGGGTGGAGAGAAGGCTTCCTCTGCATCACTCTCGCATACAGCATCTCCTTGTGTAAAGTGCACCAAATGGTTGAACGATGCACAGTGACTCCATATGCAGCAAGAGGATGTTGTAGGTCTTTGGGGCTGGTCTGTGACTGTTCTCACCATTCATTGCTTCTGTCTATCCGAGATTTTTCTTGGTCTGTCACTTCGAGCCTTCACTTGAACTGAGCCTGTGATCTTCCATTTCCTCAATATGTTCCTAACTGTGGAAACAGACAGCTGAAATCTCTGAAACAGCTTTCTGTATCCTTCCCCTAAACCATGATGGTGAACAATCTTTGTCTTCAAGTCATTTGAGAGTTGTTTTGAGACCCCCATGTTGCTACTCTTCAGATAAAATTAAAGGAGAAGGGAAACTTACAATTAACCCCCTTAAATACTCTTTCTTATAATGGATTCACCTGTGTATGTAGGTCAGGGGTGACTGAGCTTACCAAGCCAATTTGAGTTCCAGTAATTAGTTCTAAAGGTTTTGGAATCAATAAAATGTGCCCAAATTTATGCACCTGCCTAATTTTATTGAAACAATTATTGTGCACTTTCTGTAAATCCAATAAACTTCATTTCACCTCTCAAATATCACTGTGTGTGTCTCCTATATGATATATTTAACTGTCATTTTTTATCGTGATAACCAACAATTTATACAGGAAAATCATGACGATTAAAAAGGTTGCCCAAACTTTCGCATCCCACTGTAATACCTTCAAATGAACGCTCAAGACTCACCTTTTCATGCTTGCTTACCCCCCCTACATCAGCACCATAATACGTTCTGTTAGACACCCTCTCAACAGACGCACCTATTGTCTCTACCCCCACCCTTTAGATTGTAAGCCTCTGGCAGGGCCCTCTTACCTAGTGTTTCCAGCTTGATTATGCAATCTTACTGTCCATCACCCCTCTTGTGGGCTAGAACAGTCTCTATTTTGACCAAAGATACTGAACTACTGTTATCAGACATTTGCATGATCATGTTTTGTTGTGAGCTCCTTGTATGTCCTACCTTGTATGTTAACCCATTTATCTATTGTGCAGAGCTGTGTAATATGTAAGCGCTTTATAAATACAATAAATGATACAATAATAATAATGGAGTTTTGCCCTTAGGAAACCGATTTCTACATTTTTTCCCCCTCAGTATAGCAAAGACAGAATGAAAAAGAGAATGTGATTGGCTACCGAGTTGGAAAGCAAACAGTTCCTGTCTCATGCACACTAATAAATGAGGCCCACAGTAGAAACTACTGTATGGAAGCTTTGTTTCAGCACAGGAACTGCCTCTGCACAAGCTAATCATTCACACATACTTTGGAAGTTTAACTTTCTGTTCTCAAGTTGTTCACTCATGATATTATAATAAATAATAATTCAAATATGCTGTTTATTCATTGTATTAAATTACAACAACAGCAAACCACCGAGAACAACTCATATAAGCTTGCTCAGCAGCCCACAGCTTGTTACCATTTCTGTTCATCTTGGCAAATGCGCACTTTTGCAAAGGTGGTGAAACCCTGAGCTCTGTGCCAAATGCATCACACTGACACAATAAGCTTTTGCTTGCAAATGATTAATAAAACATGTTCGAAGTCTTACATGGGGAAGGTTGGTTTCCCACGTGCAAACCGACACTCAGAAGCCAAATATTCTGAGGACAATCTACTAAAGCTGAAGCTGTTTCACAGAAAAGGGTGGAAATCACTGATTGCAAATACAGCGATGATATAAAACAGTGTGAGCAGAACCTCGGGAAACTTATGACAGGCAAATTGCTCAGCTGACGGGAAAGCACATGTGTAGGCACGCCTCATGTTTGTAAACTTATTCATCTTCCTGAACACATGAGCTGTGTCCTTCAAGATATATTAAATCAGCTAAAGAATTCCATTTTATCATATTTCTGTGATAAAGATAAGTTTCCACCTATTAAATGTATATCATAGGAAATGCCTAGCATATTTTGTGCAGAATGATGGGGTTCAATTGAAAGCTACATATGCCCATAATGTTTCAAGTGTCAAGTGTAATTCAATATCATTGAAAAGTATTCCTTCATTTCATTTTGCAGTCAGCTATTCATTTCCAAACCACCTTAAAGGAGCACTCCAGCGTCAAAAGTATGCATTTAAAATCTGACAGAACTATCAGGTTTTGGACTGCTTCACCTCCTTATGGGGGATTCTCAAGGGTTTTCAAAAGCATTTCCTGAGCAGCAGTTGTCTAACTGCCATTAGGGAGGTTGGCTGGTACTTTACTATTCTGGCAGTTAGACTTAGCAACTGCCATTCAGGGAATGCTTTTGAAAGCAAAGAAAACCTTGAGACTCCCTCATGAGGAAATGGATTAGTCTAACACCTATTGGTTCTGTCATATTTTAACTGCTAATTTTTTAGCTTTAGTGGTCTTTAAAACTGAAACTGCACTTCTTTTCAAGCCTGTTATCTGTACTCTCCCATGGAGTACATACAGACTAGAAGCTTCCCATTTGCTCCAGGAGCAATAAGCTGCATAGAGTAGAAACCTGTTACTCATTTTTCACATGTGGACTAATCCACTGATTGTTCCATGGTTCCATATCATAACACCTGTTAGGAAGCATGTTAAATAATCGTCTTTTACTTGTTTAAACGTAAGAACGATGATATAATGTGTGCTATTTATCCCTGCAATGTTTACAGCTGAGCTGAAGAGAAGGAGTTTGCTTTTTCTTAGTAATAGTTGAAATTTACTTTAAGGCACTTGATAAGTTACACACAAAGAGGCGCACACACCAATGTGTTTCAATGTCCTCTTGTAAAAGGAAAATATGTTGTTAGTTTATAGCTGGATTGAGAAATTATCTCATGGCTCTGGGTTTCCCAGCAATGACTTCTGGTAGACAGTAAATATTGGAGGAACAACAGTTGAGAAGGTTACAGAACCTTGTCCTCCGTACAGCCAGTAGTGTCTGTCCAGTGCACTTTTTCCTGACTCATAGCACAAGCAGACAAGTATGTCGGTTTCTGTAGCTTGATGGTGGCTGGATTCATTAAGCTACCCTTGTATGCTTTAGACTAGGTTCACAGTGGGTGTTGCGTTAATTTAACAGAAGAAGCACAACGGAAAGAGAAAACAGCGTTGCAAGCTATCCATGCATTGTGTTGGATACAGTGAAGCATACAATCAATGAAAAGTATGCTGCACTACCATTGTTAGCGTCATCATTTTGTGGTAATGCACTCCATGCAATGTGTTGGGATGCTGCATGCCGTTATACCGCCCTGCACCAGCTGCTGTGAATTTTCCATAGGTGATGCATTGCAGTGTGACAAGCCACATTTTAATGCAGCCTTTATGGACATTTATCAAGTATCTGGTCAAAAGTGCCTTCACAAGTCACTTCCTTCACCATAGAGTTCTATAGGTGTAGGCTGCAATCTCCTCAGACAGGTCAGTCTGCGCTCTATCCCCAATAATATGAACAGAATTATGATGCATAGTCGAGCTGCAGCAATCTCAACTAGATTGTCCGTTATTATCTTCTTCAGATCAGCTGACGAGGTTCTGTGACCAGAATTCCTGAAACAAAATTTAAAGCCTTGTTTCCACCAAAATAAAGTGTTGCATTTGAGCAGTATGATTGCCAAACTGTAAGAGATGGACTTTAACTAAGTATCTAGAAAATCAGAGCATTAAATATTTTGATATATGTATATTATGTTTGTTTATATTATTATATTGCATATAAATTACTGTTTTATGAACAAAAAAAAAAAAAAGCATGTTGAAGTTGCATTTCCCACTATTATCCACTGGAGCATTATAAGGTTAGCTTTTGAGTGCAATGAACAAGCACAGAGTTTTGATTCTACAAGGCCTAAAATAACCAGTTGATTAAAGACAGCTGAGGATAAAGGAGTAAATTATTATGGGGTGACGGATTATTTCGTGAGTACTGTTGCTCAGGCAATTAAATGAGGCAAAAGAGACGAAAGCTCTTTATTAAGAGTCAACATCAAAAAGTAAGTGAGGCTCCAACGTTAATCCCACTAAACCAGCCCATACTATGTAGCATGAAGTGTCAGAAATGGATATTTTCATTGAAGGACCAGGTGTTTATTTTTCAAAGCAGAACTCTGCACATGCACAGACCCACAAAGGCACAGACACACTATATACAACACACTTAAACACATAAACTCACGTCATACACAGAAAACACACACCACTGAAACAGAAATGTAGACACAACGTTAAAGTGTAATTAAAAATATGATACATTGACTATGTTACACGAAAAAAAAACAAAAAAAAAAAAACAGGAAAACGTCAACTGTCAAATTTGCACATTTGTGGGTTTTTTTTCAGGGCTATCCTATGCAGTTTAATATAACTTTTGTCACGTCAGTGCATGTTTTTAAATATCTATTAATTCTTTAAAGAAAATCCTAAGTCTTACAAAAATGCAATTTAACTTTACCTGGGCTACTTGCAGCCCCCTACAGTCATCCTGTGTCCGCGGCGTCCTTCTGCGACCTTCCAAGCAGCAGTGGTGACCCCCTCAAAGCTGGCCAGCCACACGCCTTCTCATCATGACCCCGTGCACGGCAGCATTCTGTCCATGTGTAGTAAGGGAAAATTTCAACTGCTCATGCACAGAACACTCCCAACAATGGGAGCGTGATCAGGGTGCATGTGGCTCGGGGCCACGTATGCACAGTAGCCTGCAATTGGCCATAACTGGCAAGCTTTGAGGGGGTCGCCACTGCTGGCTGGAGGGTTGCGGAAGGACAGGGCAGGCACAGCAGGATTGCAGGGGGCTGCAAGAAGCCCCAGGTAGGTTAAACTGATTTTTTTTTTACTTCCGTAACCCTTTACCAGCACATCTACCGTTGCTTAACAAATAAAAAAGTGAGTCTGTAAGATATATACACCTTGTTCTAGGTCTTCCGTGCAGCCTATTGCTGTCATTGAGCCCATCAACAACCCTGGTTTATATATGATTTTGTTTTTATTCTGACAGAATACCATCCTTAACTTAGTAGACACTCCTTTCTGGTCATTATAAACTATGCACTATATTTTAACTACAACAAAGTCCCCGTTATATGGCACCCATGCGGATTGCCTGATGCCAGATAAGTGTGCTTTCTGGTTGCTTGAGACTGAATGTTAAAAATAGGTCTAGTTACTGTAATACAGTACAATCCCAAACTCTGTTACATACCATGACTCTGTAAAATACAGTAATTGAAAGTATATTAATCTTGTGAGGGCCATGGAATCCAGTCTGTAAGCACAGCAGAGCCTACAAAAAGCCTACAAAGTTGGCCTTCACCAGTGTGAGTACTGTTGAAGATTTGTTCTGGTTAGTTGAGATTTCTGGTTAGTTGAGTTCTGGATAATTGGAACTCTGCTGTACTAGGTTTAACTACTGTAAAGGGAAAGGTCATTTTTTGTACAGCTACATGCATTTAAAGCCCTTTTCAGAACAAACAATTAACATAATTTTAGTTTGGTATAATTGATCCTCACTATTCAGACACACATATTATATACATAAAACTTCTCATATCGCTAAAGGTGACCACTAATGATACAACCATTTTTGTATCATGGAACCATGAAGGAGTGGGGTAAACTGACTGAATATTCTTTGAATGGATGTTTTAGGTAGTCCCTCACATTACATAGAAAAGAAAAAAATATCTTATCATTAGCAGGTACTTAAGGGGAATGTCCGAGGAGATATAAAAAAAAAAATCTACTAACATCAGGCTTCCTCCAGCCCCTTGCAGCCGTCTTGTGCCCTTGCCGCAGATCCACTTCCTGTCGGTGGCCCGGGGTTCCCTCCAGTGTAAGATGCTGACCTCGGGGGAACCCCGGGCCACCGGCGGGAAGCGGAGCTGCAGCAAGGGCACAGGATGGTTGTAAGAGGCTGGAGGAAGCCCCGGGTAAGTAGATTTTTTTATATATGACCTCAGACATTCCCTTTAAGAGTTATTGTAACTCACCTAATGTAGTGATACAAACCTACCACACCATATGTATGGGGTGTAGCGACAAGTCTGGCATCACTGTGCCAACATGATCTGCTCCAAGCTGATCTGTTCAATATGGAAGGAATGGATTACAGGGGGTTTTTATGTCCAGAAATTGAAAAAAATTGTTTATTCGGCTCCCATGTTTTCTGTTGCCTTTACTACTGGTGAGTTTCAGTTCTTAAAATAAAACACAGAAAAAAAATTGTATAAAGCTTTAATTTATATTGCTAAACAAATGTTCAGCAAATAACCATTCACATCAAAGAAAATCATGAATGATTGGAAATATAACACCATCTGTTTAAACTTACAGTGCACCCAAGGCAAATCTTGGATTAAAAAAACACATACTTAAAGAGGAACTCCAGTGAAAATAATGTAATAAAAAAGTGCTTCATTTTTACAATAATTATGTATACATTATTTAGTCAGTGTTTGCCCATTGTAAAATCTTTTAAATCCCTGATTTACATTCTGACATGTATTACATGGTGACATTTTTACTGTTGGCAGGTGATGTAGCTGCTGCATGTTTTTTTGGCAGTTGGAAACAGCTGTAAACAGCTATTTCCCAGAATGCAGCAAGGTTCCCAGACAGAAAACTGCCAGGAGTACCACGGTACTCAGAGTTTCTTGTGGGAGGGGTTTCACCACAATATCAGCCATACAGCGCCCCCTGATGGTCTGTTTGTGAAAAGGAATAGATTTCTCATGTAAACGGGAGTATCAGCTACTGATATAAAGTTAAATTCTTGGTCAGAGTTTCTCTTTAACAAAAAAGACAGAAGCCTCTGGACCCTGTAGAAGCTTTCCTAGACCTCTGTTGCCACTCGCAGACCACCCAAATAAATACGACAAGAGCTTGTTGGACTGAAGATCTGGAGGCGCTACTCTCCATGTACAAGTGAGGCCATACTGCGCCTGTATGTCCCATGCCTTCACAGTAAGCAAGATCTGCTTGTGCATGAGCAACTCCATGCTTGTGCAATTGCAGCACGGCCATGCTTGTGCATAAAGGCTCATACACACATCAGACTATAGTCTTTGGAAAATGAAAGATCACAGATCAATCTTACCACCCTTCATGTAGTATGAGAGCCATACTCTACACAGTCTTTTCTATGGAGCTGAACTCCACATCAGAAAAAAATCTTTGCAAGATGCTTCACACACAGATGCTGTATAGACACAAAAGATCAGTATCTGCAAAAGATCTGTTCCTGCCAAAAATCCATTCCTGCAAATTGCAATGATAGTCTATGAGATCTGTAGATCATCATACACACATGATTTAACTGACATTCATCTGCAGGTCAGATCCACCAGGATGGATTTTCAGATCTGCAGATGATTGCTTGATCTGCAGATGAATGTCAGTTAAATCATGTATGTATGATGATCTGCAGATCTCATAGACTATCATTGCAATTTGCAGGAATGGATTTTTGGCAGGAACAGATCTTTTGCAGATACTGATCTTTTGTGTCTGTACAGCATCTGTGTGTGCTGCATCTTGCAAAGATTTTTTTCTGATGTGGAGTTCAGCTCCATAGAAAAGACTGTGTAGAGTATGGCTCTCATACTACATGAAGGGTGGTAAGATTGGTCTGTGATCTTTCATTTTCAAAAGACTATGGTCTGATGTGTGTATGTGGCCTAAGGAGGAGCACAGCCAAGAACTTCCAGATGAACCCAGCAAACAGCTGGGTGAGTAGGACACAAGAAGCCTCTACAGAATCCACAGGCTTCCCACTTCTTAGGTAAGTATGTGTTTTTTTGACACAAGGCTTGCTTCGGGTTCACTTTAAAGGTGGCCTCAGAATAAATGCTCAGTGAGCATTTCCACTTTTTCCCATCATTTGCCTTCAAGAAGTGGTCAAGGAAATTCTGATAATTCTGACTTGTATGCAAATTTATGGCAAATTTGAACAGAATACCCAAGCAGCTGGAGGTGACCCAAAACTACTATGAAAGTATAGGGTACTAAAAGAGACTGAAAAGCCCTCCTACTAAAAAGCAGTGGTTAGTGTGATTTTCCTTCTTAAAGAGACTCTGTAACCAAAAAAAAGTTCCCCTGGGGGTACTCACCTCAGGAGGAGAAAGCCTCAGGGTCCCAATGAGGCTTCCCCCATCTCTGTAGCTGAAGGCAATCCAGCGCTGGCTCCCCGAAGTCTCCGGCAATCCTGGCTCGACAAGCCTGGCAAGCTACATTCATTTACCTTCTCTAGCTCCAGCGGGGGCGGTGTTGCGGCTCTCTGCAAGGAGATAGGCGGAAATAGCCAATCTCCATCAGGTTCGCTCTACTACGCAGGCGCAGGAGACTTGCACCTGTGCAGTAGAGCGGCCCGACAGCGATCAGCTATTTCCACCTATCTCCGAGCGGAGAGCCGATACTGCACCTGCGCTGGAGCCAGGAAGGTAAATATTTACATCCCCGCCATTCCAAGAGCTTTTTCGCCGCCGCCGTGGGACACAGGAGGACGGGGGAAGCCTCGCTAGGCTTCCCCCACCCGAGGTGAGTACCCCCCAGGGGAACTTTTTTCGTTACAGGTTTTCTTTAAAACAGAATGAATTTGTGATAATTCAGTTTTAAGTGAACATCTGTGGTTACCCAGAATGCACCGCTTCTGAACATGCAAATTATCTCTTTATGCCCCTGCAGCAAGGCTAACATCCAGAACTGCTGGCGTACAGCAAGCCTATAGCTTATACATTTTACAGAGCCACATCAACCCATCATGCAGACAGCCTGTTTCTGACTTTTGGTCCTCATCAGCGCATGGCAGGGATTGATATGGCTCTATGAGATAGGGCTTGGGTAACCACAGTTGTTCACTTAAAGGTGAATTATCACAAATACCTTCTGTTTTAAGGAGGCAAATCACACTAGGCATATTAGAATTGAGACAATTACAGCCAGTAGGAAGTGGACTTGATTTGTCCAGTTACAAGTGGCAAACAATTTGCATGAAATTATTAGCATCTCACTGACCACCTCTAATGCCCCATATACACGCTCAACAGCGGTCTTTTATGCAGCACAATTGTTGAACAACTTTTGTTGTGAAACAAGTTAAAACAGCTAAAAAAAGTATTTTGCTGTTGTTCAAAAAGCTGATAAGACTGATAAGAAGTCAATCCAACAGTTGGATTGACAGCTTTTTAGTCTTATCAGCTTTTTGAACAAAAGCGAAATACTTTTTTTTAGCTGTTTCAACTTGTTTCACAACAAAACTTGTTCAGCAATTGTGCTGCATAAAAGACCGCTGTTGAGCATGTGTATTGGGCTTAATACATAACTCTCCTTCCCCTATCTGTAACAGGCAGGATAGTTATCAGATAAGTAAACTAACTTATGGATAGTTTGCCACACGTCCATTTAGGAGTAATAATACATAATCTTATTACTCCAAATTCATCAATGCATCTGCATACTGCCCTGCAAGGACATACTAACAATGAGCATGGCTTGACTGGAAGTCCTGCAAGAACAGGTCATGATTTGAATCTGAGATTATGGACACAATATTTCCAGTAGTATGTGCGGCCTTTGTGTGAACCGAGAAATATCTTTGAAACCAGCTGACTTTATTGACAACATCAACATCTTTCTCACATGTCAAACGCTCCAATAGGCGACTCATGTCCCAATTAAATAACTACTGAAGAAAAGATCTGAAGTTATACGTGGGCCTCTGTGTAACTGATTACATGGTATTACAAGCAAAATGGGTCACACCGAGGTCAAATTCTAACTTGCATTCCTTGACTAATTAAAATCAGAAACTCTCAGAATTTGTGACCTGAACATGATACCTAAAACCATGTTAAATATTCTGTTAAAATTAAAGATCTTTGTTCATTTGATGAAAGATGGCACTGAGCCACCCATGTAGGTAGAAAACAGGGGCTTTACAAGAAGGCATTTGGAAAAGGATTACATAACTCTAACTTGTATGGAAAACTAGTTGGAAAAACTGACACTGGTATTTTATTAATAACATTTTGTTTTAATAACTGAGAAGAATGGAAACTTTTTTTTTGTTTAAACAAAATATAGTCCTAAACCTTTTTGATATATTTCCTAATGGTTTCTTCAGTCACTCTGACATTCAGTGGTGAAGTGCCTGTACTATGCCACATCTTCCTGCCTGTCTGTTCTTTCAACTTGATTTTTCAGTTACATTTTTTCAGAATGCAAGAAGAACTGTAACTATATCAGCATCGCTTACCACACATGGGAGCATCAATTCTATTGCACAAGTAAAATCCCAGAGACACAAGAAACCATCAATTCTCAATGGAGATCCTGGCACTTAAAGTGTTGGTGTACTTGAGGTGCAGAATGCTTCAAATGTCTTAAAATGGAACCTTGGTCGGTAATGCAAGATGCTTATGATTGATTTTTAGATTCTTTAACCTGCCTGGCGTTCTATTAAGATCGCCAGGCAGGCTGCGGGAGGGTTTTTTTTTAATAAAAAAAAAACTATTTCATGCAGCCAACTGAAAGTTGGCTGCATGAAAGCCCACTAGAGGGCGCTCCGGAGGCGATCTTCCGATCGCCTCCGGCGCCCAGAATAAACAAGGAAGGCCGCAATGAGCGGCCTTCCTTGTTTTGCTTACATCGTCGCCATAGCGACGAGCGGAGTGACGTCATCGACGTCAGCCGACGTCCTGACGTCAGCCGCCTCCGATCCAGCCCTTAGCGCTGGCCAGAACTTTTTGTTCCGGCTACGCTGGGCTCAGGCGGCTGGGGGGACCCTCTTTCGCCGCTGCTCGCGGCGGATCGCCGCAGAGCGGCGGCGATCAGGCAGCACACGCGGCTGGCAAAGTGCCGGCTGCGTGTGCTGCTTTTTATTTGAGCCAAATCGGCCCAGCAGGGCCTGAGCGGCAGGCTCCGGCGGTACTGGACGAGCTGAGCTCGTCCAGACCGCCCAGCAGGTTAATAATGACATATATTTTTCAATATGTAAACTATAAGCTGTACTTAAAGAAAACCTGAACTGAAAATTAAAAGTCAAAATAAGCATACACAAGTCATACTTACCTTCCATGTAGTCTACTCCTCAGTGTCTTTCTCCTCTCCTGAGTCCTGTTTGTTCACTGTGATCAAGGGAATTTTCCATCCTCCATTTTGAAAATGGCCATTACCCATAAGAGCTTTCTGGTCAGCACACAGTTAAACTGCAACATCGCCCACTTGAGCTATAGGGAAACATGGACATTACCTGGTACATCAGTTTTCCTCTCAGCTATAACTGACAGCAACTGATATTTTACTGACAGCAACTGATATATTTCAGATCTGACAAAATATTGTCAGAACTGGAAGGGATAATTGTCATAAGAAAATGGGGAGCTTCTGAGAGGAACTGATGGCAAGGTAACTCTGTAATGTTCATTTGAAGTTACCTCATGTGTTATTTTTTATATTTTTACTCAGTACAGGTTCTCTTTAAGTGCAGTGTGTGCTCCACTCTGTTCAAAAAATATGCTTCTAACATGTTCCTATCTTTCACTCTGGTTGTGTGTTATTCTGTGTATGCAGATCATATCTTTACTTCAGCACACGCTGAGGGCATGTCGTGCTTGAGCCATTTCTTAAAGAGAACCTGAACTGAGTAAAATTATTTAAAATAAACAGATGATGTAGCTATAAATGAATATTACATGCTAACCTCACCATCAGTACCTTTCAGAAGCTCACCATTTTCTTCTTACAGTGATATCTTCCAGTTCTGACAATATTTTGTCAAAACTGAAACATACCAGTTGCTGTCAGTTATATATCAGCAGCTGTCAGTTACAACTGAATGTGCAAGGTAATGTCTATGCTTCCCTATGGCTCAAGTGGGTGATATTACAGTTTAACAGTGTGCTGACCAGGAAGCTGTTATGGGGTAATGGCCATTTTCAAAATGGAGGACAGAGAAATCCATCGATCACAGTGGACAACCAGGATGCAGGAGAGGAGAAAGGGATTGATGAGCAAACTACAAGGGAGGTATGTATGACTTGTGTATGTTAATTTTACATTTTTATTTTCAGTTCAGGTTCTCTTTAATGTAAGCAATAGCAGTGACATGCCATCAATTATTAAAGCGGAATATAACCCTGCATTTCAACTTTGCTCTAAAACATTATTTACAGCATATTATATGCAAAAAGCATTTTTTTTTTTACTAGACCAGCATTGGAAGGGTTAAACACAGAGGTTTTAAGTTCCGTGCAGACGTTCAGATAGTTACATTCTATTTAGTTATATGTATATATTTAGAAATGTTACACACTCTTTGGCTGTCCTCCAACTCCTTCTCAGTGAGAGAGATGAGTCACAATAAACACTTAGATACATTTGTGTAAACAAAAAGTATCTAACTCAAGTTCGGATGCGTCTGCAAAAATCTCCAGGGACTTTAAAGCCCTGTGTAACCCTTCCAATGCTGGTCTAGTAAAAAAAAAAATGCTGGTTGCATAAAATATACTGTAAATAATGTTTTAGAGCAAAGTTGAAATGCAGGGTTATATTCCGCTTTAACAAAAATAAATGCAGTAATGTAAGTATTGTGAACCATTGATCAGAGCCTCATTTGATGATATTTTAACCGTATAAATAAACTCTAAACCTCTAAGAGAGATTCAAAGCCAGCAAGTTACTCTACCCAGCAAAATGTACTTGCCTGTTACTTACATACTTAATTATATATGCATAAACAAAATATCCATCAGTTTCAACTTACAGAAAAACAAGCAGCTTTAATATTCAAGAAGTGAAAAAAAAATACTTAGATAGCTGCAAACAAGTCTACTTTATTGCAGTAAAACATTTTATAGAGTGACAAACAATTGGACCAAAATATTACCATATATTCATTAGTACATATGACTATGACTATGGATACCATTAGCCCTAAAGAAATCATCCAGACATTTGCTGAATTGAAATCTGAAATTTTGCCATTGCAATTGGATGCTCTAGGAAATTTCTCTCATCCTACGTACCAAGGGCCTGAGTCCAATAACGCACTTGTGTCCGCTTCTGCCCACTTTTCAGCAACACATCCATGTTACAGATGTTGAAAAGTGGACCGAAGCGGACACAACTGCATTAGTGGGCTCAGGCCCTAATAGAAGATTGTAAATATGCACAGACCCGGAAGCATCAACTTAATATGGGCAGCGGCTTAGTGCAGTAATTGTGGCATGTGTGTATGCACGAACACACCTGTGGGGCAGTGCAGTTATGGGCCACGGCTTAGTGTGGATGGTGCAATTTTGGGCGGTGGCCTAGCGTGCCTGTTGTGGTATGCGCGCTGCTTGCACAATTCTTACAAGAATTGAGGGTTTCGTGTTAACGAAGGACATGAAAGAAAGAATCCTTTCTGTACCCATAGCAACACATTCATTCCTAAATATGCATCTGATGTTCACTTGGCAAAACTTTATATTTGACCAAATAACATCAAAGATTAGTTGGGTCTAGCGCTTTTATAATCAAATATTGGCCAATTCCCAATTCAAAGTATCAAACAGCTTTTATTCCAGAATCAACATAGTTAAAAACAATTTTTATGTAAATGTTATTTGGCGAGCTGCTTTTTTGAAGGGAAGAATAGTGTGGCAAGACACAGTGTGGAGCACTTATAGTTTCACTTATTCATTTTCTTTTGCAGATAAATTTCCACTGTAGTGGATGAGCACTGTCAAATAGTAAAATTCATTGGCACATGACTGAAATATCTTGATAGCGAACACACAGAGACCTGAAAATTGTGATTATTGTTAAGTGGCCTGTGATACAGGTAGATGGTGGTTATCTGGTTGGCACAGTTTGTGTTAATATTGATATCCCTGATTCACTAATCTTTTCCCATGAGTTTGCATTCTCAGTGTTTCTATATAAAATAATGCTCACCTGCTCTCTCTAGGATGGAAACTTTCTTAATTATTTGATATAAAACTTTTCGTTTTTTTTTTAAATATTTGTTTTTCAGACATAATAAAAAATAGAAAAGTGTGGCACATAGCCCTACAGGTAGCCCCACATGATACAACAACAAAAAAAAACCATCTCATTTTAGGGCAATTCTATAAAAATGATAGCTTGTCCCAAGAAATCAAAAGCTTTTTTTTTTTTTATAAGAGCGAGAAATCCCATCGGATTTCCCATTTTTTTCTTCTCAATATAAGTCAATCGAGTGTGGTGGATTTTTTATGATACATTTTTATGAAAATGGTGTAGAGTAGATCTTAGATCGAGTTTTCAATAATTGTGGTACATTGGTCAGGTTTTAAAAAAAAAATGTTTACACTCACCAGAAAAAATAATAGTAATTCTTGAAATGAATTTTTTTTTAAAAAATTGTATGGTGTGTAGCGACCTTAATCCTTTCTATTGCACACAGTGGCTGAGACTCTGAATGTGGGACTTTGCTATCTGAACAACATCAGCCAAAAAGGTTCATGATATCAGAGGTGCACTACAAGAGGGGTCAAAAGCAAGGACTTCCTATTCTCGGGAGGAGGGTTTATTACATATAATTCTGGAAGATTCCTTTAATAAAGGGACCCCAAATATCCACCATCCCCATGGAATGAGTGTAGGGACACATTATTACCTTTTATATATCCCCACCAATAGTTAATTATGCATGCCCCAACAACACCTTCAAAAAGTATTCCAACACAAAATAGCATTTTCCACTACAAAAAAAACCCCTATTTCTTATAGTCCTTCACCATAATCCAAATGTTACAAATTGGGGTTCTCTGGAAATCTTGCTTGAAGCCACTCTGATGACACCTCCACATCCTTATTTAAAATAAAATAAACAAATAAAAAGCAGTGTGTGCCTCCCTCCCCCCCCCCCTTTCCAAACCATAGTAACTCCTGCATTCCCATGCAGGCTAGTTTACCCCAGGAAATTAGAGCCCATGAGGGACTTGTCGCCTTAGCAGTAGCAGACTACATGGCCTATAATATTATGTAGTATTCTGCAAAAGAGAGATGGAAAGTCCTCCCTTGCCTTTGCAAAACAATGTTGTCCAATGTTATGGATAAGGGGATTTCACTCTATGACACCCAGGAGGAGGTGGGAGGCATGGAATGGGGCATACTGATGGTTAAATCTGGTTGACACCCTTTAATTGGTGGACCCCTAAATAGCTGCACTTTCCTGGTAAAAAGGGATCGTTTTGACTTCCTACTTCTTTTCCATAAATGGTAACTAAGTTTCTCTTTCACCTGGTCTCTTTTTCACCTGGTCTCTTTTTTATCCTTCTTCTATTCTGGTATTATGTATTTTAAAAGCAACCTGAAATCAAATACATGACTGGGTAGCTCTAGTTACACGGGGCATATTGGTCTGGCTACCACTGCTCTGCCACTGCTCCTTCACTATTATTTTTCTCTTGAAAAAATCCTGTACTTCCCATTTAAAATGGCCACGACCTCTGTAAGTACTTCCGGGTCGTGGCTCCAGTGAGCTGGAGTCAGACGAGTGTGCGTAGTTATACGCACATGTTACATGCTAATTGCACCTCTAATTGCAAGATACAGGTAGTATCCTGCTCTTCTGCAGGGCAGCTTATCTGCACAGTATCCTGGAATGCTGTGATCTCACAGCCTCTGGAATGTGCACAGGCTGTGCAGCAATATGGAAATGAAGGGGGCAGAGGGGGGCGGAGAGGGGCAGAGATGGCTGTGATTGACGTCTATGAGGCAGAGAACAGCTCTGCCTCTTCCTGTTTAGAGCTTCTCTGACTGAGTGTGTCAAAGAGATAAGGGGTGCTGGGGTTCACGGGGGACTCGTACAGCCTTGGAAATACCACAAAACAATCTGTGAGTAGCAAGCAACAAAAATATACTTTTAAATAAGGTTTGCTTGAAGTCTTGTAGCAAATTCCATGTATGATTCCCTTACATAGTGTATGGTGTCCAGTCCTTCATGTCGTGAAATGTAGGGATGGTCGGAATGCCAATTTCCGATTCCGCGGTAAATCCGCATTCCGTCATGTACCGATTACCGATTCCGCCTTCCGCTACCAATTTCCGCATTCCAATGCGGAATTTCCGCCGGAAATCGCGGAAATTCCGCCCGACTTTAACATCGATTTTCTCAAAAACTATAAGGTCTTTTTGAAAACTTTTTTTTGCATCTTGTTCAAAAGATTCTGTTTAATAAACCCTAAAAATTTGGTGTTTCTAGGACTTACGGTGGCTTTGCTATTAACTGCTAAAGTCGGCGGATTTTTAATGTAATATAAAATGCAGAAAATAGGCAGATGCAGATTTTCTGCATTTTACATTACAGTAAAAATCCACCGACTTTAATGGTTAATAACAAAGCCCCCTTAAGTCCTAGAAACACCAAATTTTCAGGGTTTATTAAACCGAATCTTGTGAACAAGATGCAAAAAAAAGTTTTCAAAAAGACCTTATAGTTTTTGAGAAAATCGATGTTAAAGTCGGGTGGAATTTCCGCGATTTCCGGCGGAAATTTCCGCGATTTCCGGCGGAAATCCGCCTACGGCCCTTACATTACCGATTTCCGCATTCCGATGCGGAAATGCAATTTCCGATCGGAATTTCGGAAATTGCATTTCCGCGGAATCCGAATGAGCATCCCTAGTGAAATGTATCATTATTATTGATGAATACAGTGCCAACATCTTCCATGATACTGGACAATAGATGGTATATAGTACATACAACTGCATGATCAATGGCAGGTACAGAAAATACACAGCTAAACAGCTCAGCTTGTAAATTGTACTTAGAGGTGGAAAATATATACACACATTATCCTGCAATACTGAAACACACTAAGGGCTGGTGCACACCGAGCGGCTTTTTCAGCGTTTCTGCAGCCGCTTGCGGCTGCGGATACGCTTGGTCAATGTATCTCAATGGGGTGGTTCACACCAGAGCGAGAGGCGTTTTGCAGAAACGAATCCTCCCGGGGTGAGGCATTTTTTGGATTTGGATGCGTTTCTGCCTCAATGTTAAGTATAGGAAAAACGCAAACCGCTCTGAAAAACGCCTGTTCAGAGCGGTTTGCTAGACGGTTTTGTTACAGAAGCTGTTCAGTAACAGCTTTACTGTAACAATATATGAAATCTGCTACACCAAAACCGCTACACAAAACCGCAAAACGCTAGCTGAAACGCTACAGAAAAAGAAGAAAAAGCGTTTCAAAATCTGCTAGCATTTTGCGGATCTGCTAGCGGGTTTTGGTGTGCACCAGGCCTAAGAGAAAGCTCTGCCCTTTTGAGCTTACCATAAAAGGAACTGATGTTAACACTAAACGGACAGCCTCTTTAGGGGCCTGGTTAAAGTTTGTGTTTCTTCTAGCTCATTTGTTTAAAGTAAAAATTGGCAGAGATAAACTTGTATGTTAGAGCAAAAGACATACTACATGAACATTACAGTATCGATCAAAGCCTTATTTTAAGTTGTTCTAAGTACACCTTAGTTTAAGCAAACTAACACTTTAACAATAGTTATACCGACCGAAATATAATGAGACCCTATCAGTGCAGCTGAAGCTAGATCCCTTGACAGGTTAGAACTGTCCTTCAAATCACTTTATCCAACTAAACCTGCTTGTATTTAGTTTACCATAATCCGTTAGTCATATCTACATAAACAAACCAGTTGCTACATTAAAAGAATACAGTTGTTGAACTGCGTAGACACAAGCTGAGGCACAGTGACGTTAGGAAAAACAAACAAGCTGCAAGCTGGCTGTTGTAAGTTTTCATGCCGTTGAATCACAGCCCAAAGGTGAAAAGTGTTAATCTGTGGAGGAAAGGCAAGCTAATATGGTAAAAGTGGATATGATGCTAAGCACACACAATTTTTTCATTGCTGTCCCGAGTTGCATGAAAATAAAACTATCATTTGGTATGGGGTTGGTTTATGCTTATAATAATGAGTATTATATGAAAAACGTTAGAGATACTAGCTTGAAAGGTATGATTTAGCAGGGCAGCTGTTATAAAGCATGCATTGTGACAGAGAATAAAAGAAAATACAAGATCAGCTTTTCCTTGTGCACCCCTTTTCTTTTTAAATAATAATTTGGCAATGTTTTGTAAAGTTATATAGGCTGGCAAGATGGTTTTAACTGCTCAATAAAAAAGTTTCTAGTCCATTTAATGAAGCCTTTAGTGCAGCTCATATGCTGTCTAAAGGGTACGTGGTAATGTACCTATAAATGTTGTGGGTACGTGTTAATGATCTAGTGGATATATTTTTATAAATGCTTCTTTTGTTGAGAGAGTCAGACAAAAAAAAGTCCAAATAAAGGCATTTCTCCGATATACAAGAAAAGAGCCCTTATATCATAAAATCTAAGCCTAAAACGTCCTTGTGGCTGGTCATACTCTGTGCATTACCCACTTAATTTAAATGCAGCAAATTACCAATGTTATTGTCTGTTGGGCAGGATACTCTAATGGTGCCCATATGCTATATAATTTTACCTGGCAAATAAAAATAACTGGCAAATAATTGCTGAATATATCTGGCAAACGAATGGAAAATAATCACAACACATTGGTTCTGAATTAAAAATCAGCAAACAAAGAGCATACATGGTCTTCCCATGCCTCCATAGGTTTAATCTGGTGACTTTATTCTCCTCTCAAACAGGAAAACATGCCAGTAGGTTAACTTCTTCTTAGTAACCACTAACCAGATAGTAGAAGGGATATTTGCTTTTATGAGGACAGATGATACATTAGACAATAACCCTGAAACAATGTATACTATTTTCTAAGTAAAAATAAAATAGAAAAGTAGTACCAGTTAAGCATTGGTCAACTATCTGAATCAAGGTTACCAAGATGCATGCTTATGCTTATTTTGAAATCCAGATGCATGCATGCATCCTCCCATTTCCCAAAAAACATATAGATACGTTTATTGGCTTACCCCTAAATTGTCCGTAGACTATGATACATACAGTATATGATACATACATAGACATAGGACTATGGTAGGGATTCGTTTGTGAGACCCTCTGAGGAATAGTTAAGTGACAAGACAATATACTCTGTAACAGCATTGCAGAAGATGTTGGCGCTTTTTATAAATACTATATAAATAATAACTAAATAATAATAATAATAATAGCAACATCAAATGTGTATCTGCTGCTGTACATGACACTTTATACTAACAGAAATTATAAGGTCAAATTCAGAATGTATACTGATAACATTGCTATAATCTATACAATTGATGTGTTAGCTTTAACATATATATATATATGTTACAGCCAGAACCCGAAGTCTGTCCACTTCAGGTTCCAGTCGGCAGGAAAGCAGAGCAGTAACGCTGCAGACATTGCTTCTGCCAGCACCCGCTCTGCAGGAACAAATGGCAGGAATCCCTACAGCTATGAACGACTCTAGGGAATGCGTGTCCCCGGCTGACAGATGTCAATAGGAGGCAGCCAAAGGGAGGAGCCAGAGCATTAACAGCATAACTAGGCCGTCAGGAATCAATTAATTCAGGGTATTGGACGCAGTGTGACGGCCACTTCTAGTTTTGACTGGCCAGAACCCAAAGTCGCCAGACTTCTGGTTCTGGCTGTAACATATGTATATACAGTGGGATGTGAAAGTTTGGGCAACCTTGTTAATAGTCACGATTTTCCTGTATAAATCGTTGGTTGTTACGATAAAAAATGTCAGTAAAATATATCATATAGGAGACACACACTGTGATATTTGAAAAGTGAAATTAAGTTTATTGGATTTACAGTAAGTGTGTAATAATCGTTTGAAGAAAATTAGGCAGGTGCATACATTTGGGCATTTGTTCTCATTTTATTGCTTCCAAAACCTTTAGAACTAATTATTGGGACTCAAATTGGCTTGGTAAGCTCAGTGACCCCTGACCTACATTCACAGGTGAATCCAATTCTGAGAAAGAGTATTTAAGGGGGTTAGTTTTCCTCCTCTTTTAATTTTCTCTGAAGAGTAGCAACATGGGGGTCTCAAAACAACTCTCAAATGACCTAAAGACAAAGATTCTTCACCAACATGGTTTAGGGGAAGGATACAGAAAGCTGTCTCAGAGATATCAGTTGTCCGTACATATTGAGGAAATGGAAGACCACAGGTTCAGTTTCAAGTTAGGGCTCAAAGTGGCAGACCAAAAAAATCTTGGATAAACAGAAGTGACGAATGATAAGAACTGTCAGAGTCAACCCACAGACAAGCACCAAAGACCTACAACATCATCTTGCTGCAGATGGAGTCACTGTGCATCGTTCAACCATTCACCGCACTTTACACAAATAGATGCTGTATGCAAGAGTGATGCAGAGGAAGCCTTTTCTCTGCCCACAGCACAAACAGAGCTGCTTGAGGTATGCTAAAGCACATTTTGGACAAGCCAGCTTCATTTTGGAATAAGGTGCTGTGGACTGATGAAACTAAAATTGAGTTATTTGGGTAAAACAAGGGGTGTTATGCATGGAGGAAAAACACATAGCATTCTAGGAAAAAGACCTGCTACCTGCAGTAAAATATGTTGGTGGTTTCATCATGCTGTGGGGCTGTGTGGCCAGTGCAGGAACTGGGAATCTTCTCAAAGTTGAGGGCCGCATGGATTCCACTCAGTATCAGCAGATTCTGGAGACCATTGTCCAGGAATGAATGACAAAGCTGAAGCTGGATCTTTCAACAAGTCAACGATCCTAAACACTGCTCAAAATCCACTAAAGCATTCATGCAGAGGAACAAGTACAACATTCTGGAATTGCCATCTCAGTCCCCAGACCTGAATATAATTGAAAATCTGTGGTGTGAGTTAAAGAGAGCTGTCCATGCTCGGAAGCCATCAAACCTGAATGAACTAGAGATGTTTTGTAAAGAGGAATGGTCCAAAACACCTTCAAGCAGAATCCAGACTCTTATTGGAACCTATAGGAAGCGTTTAGAGGCTGTAATTTCTGCAAAAGGAGTATGTACTAAATATTGATTTTATTTCTTTTTTGTGGTGCCCAAATTTATGCACCTGCCTAATTTTGTTTAAACAATTGTTGCACACTTTCTGAAAATCCAATAAACTTAATTTCACTTCTCAAATCTCACTGTGTGTGTCTCCTATATGATATATTTAACTGACATTTTTTATCGTAACATCCAATGATTTATACAGGAAAATCATGATGATTAACAACGTTGCCCAAACTTTTGCATTCCACTGTAGCTCTTTGCACTCCTTATGCAGCATTCGGAACTTCTTACATTCCCAGGAAGTTTCAAAGACAAGTGCATCCATGCTGTGCACATGCGAGTCTGAGGTTGCACAAACTTTCACATCCCACTTTAAGTGTATTTTTGGAAAGAATCATTCTTGGATGCTGCTACTTTATGATATGATACAGGATGATTCATTCTGTTTATTTAAATAAATATGATAAAATCAACGATTTTCTTTCAGT